>NC_072856.1:63915888-64540888 GCF_028858705.1 Grus americana | reverse complement strand
TATTCATTCAGAATATTAACTTAGAATACTAATTTTATACTTCGAGTAATTTTGAGTCCTTTAGACTGTGTTATAACTTGTATTTTTTTTACAGTGGGAGCCTACTGACAGCTAAATACGATTCCCTGTAGATGATTTCAAAAATGGTTTTATGTTTTGGAGGGGTTTGCTACTTATGTTTTGGAGGTTTTTGATACATTAACCTGTTCAAAACTATAAATCAAGGGGTTTCTCCTGTATCACAATAAGAAGTCAAAAGCATACTCATTCCATTCCCTGCTATCAATCTTCAGTTCAGGAATTTAAACAAGAAATGTATTCCTTATGCAACATAAAGGGAAATAAACTTGTACAAATAATTCAGAGAAATGATGGAAGCTCCTGACACAGTCAGCTGAGCCTTAAAAACCTCCAGGTTCTTGCTCTCCCACAGCAAAATCTAAAATGTAATGTAATATCAAAGTGCCATTGAGCATACCACTATTTTCTCTTGCACTCACTAACCTTCTCTGCTCATTGGGATTAACATTTTCCATCAGTCTTTGGTTTTGGAATTTCCATCACGAGGCTTTTAAAAACAGATAACAAAAATAGTACACAGGGAAGGTTTGGAAAAAGTCCTTTCTGCCTGGGAGAAAGGGGTGAATTAGGTGACTTCTCAAGGTGCTTGCTAGTCCTGTTTATGTGATTCAGGAAAAAAAGTTTGATGAAAAAAGAAATAAAAGAGAAAGAAAAATATATTTTTAAGATTTCCTTAAGGTGATTATGTAGGAAGTCCATTACGTGCTTAAAACAATGTTTTGATACATAAGTCTTACAGTATCCTTGTTCTGTGAATTATGTTACCAGGTGTCTTCATCAAAAGATACAAATAGCTCAAGGAAGATTTGCTGATATCAGATCTAGAATGCTTTTCTCATCATAACTCTCAGACTGGGATGATCGGGCTTGGCCCTTTTTCATTCGTGCAGACAAACCAATTAAGGTATTATTTCATCCTGGAAAGCTGACTGTGCTTGTTCCAGTCCAGCAGGTTTTCAATTTCCATTGTGCATCAGAGACAAAGAGATGGGCTAGTCACCATGGAAAAATGCAAGAAAAGAAAAGCAGGTGAAAATTCCTCACTGCATTTCATTGTTGCTTTTAAGTGCAGATCTTTTGCCCCAGCTATTAGACAAAATGTTCCAGTGCTACTTCTGCGGTGCTTTTTGAGGTTCACGTTTCCTAGAAACCTCTGGTAACCGACATTAGTGTGACTGCAGAATATGCTCAAGAACTCTCTTGAACATTTTTGTTTGCTTCTCCCTACCACTTTGTAACTAGTGGTCTTGATCTCAGTGTAACTAGGCTCTGGGAAAAGATGATTCATAAGGATGCCTCATAAGACTGAAATGATTCTTCCACACTTACTCTGGTGGTGGGTTTAATGCCCCATGTGTAGAATAAACACAATAGCAGGCAAGAATATGACCATAAAATAGTTGTGGCCTCCAGCAGGCACAAAACTAGCATCACTCTATGGGATTCAGTGGAGTTATAGGAGTACACATGGGCTGCAGAGTAGAGCCAAAATTACTTCCCTTGCAACTTTGTGAGCCTGTAAGGACACCACATCCTATGGTATATTTACTTTCAATTTTCCATATGTATCTATATACTACTATTTAGTTCAGCCTCAATGTTCCTTTCATCAATGAGGGTCTGTTAGCAGTGTGTCATCAGGTTTGGTCTCCAGTCCATGGCTAAGTTTATGGCCTCCTTCTCTAGAGTTCATTAAATGAACACACTGTTACAGAAGCTGTTTTATTGATGCTGTATACAAAAGAAAAAAACCTTCCCTGGCTTATTCCCTTGTTCACCTACTTCATAAACCATAGATCATGTTAGTTAATTTAAGTAGACCACTACAACGAGAGCTCAGGTTGAAGCAGTTTGTTATGATGACCCTATATCCCTTTCCTGAGTCAGACCACTTCAAGCTGGGATGTCTCATCATGTAGCTGTAGCCCATGTAGCCCCAGTGTATCACCTTGCATTTTGCGGTACTGAAGTGCATATTGCTGGATTGTGACATTTAATTAGGTGATTCAAATCATTTTGTAGGTGTAACTTCATTACTTACTACTCAGCAAGCCTGTGCCGTCTACAGATTTAACTGGCAGAGACCTACGTTACCATTTTGATGGCCAATAAAATTATTAGATAGCTTCATTAAATTGATTAATAATAATGAAAATTATTTTTTCCCATTTTGAGATCTGCTTTTAAGCTAATTTCTAATCCATTTAATATGTGCCCTTCAAATTCTATTTTATGCTACATTACTTATTTTCATATATTTTGGGCCAGATTTTAGTCTGTGTGGGTTTTTTTCCCTTGCAGAGTGTTTGCAGTAACATTCCTTTGTGGGTACCTATCTGATGGTTTCTGAAGGATTCCCTGCTTTCATTGATGTTTTCCATTACCAAGTTACTCTCCCTGTCAAAATTTACGTCAAAAATTGCTGTAAGCCCTGGGGCGATGTCCCTAACAAAAAATTGTCATATATCCATTATTGCATAGTGCTATTTTTTGTTTGCATAAAGGAAGTGTGCCAGGATCATGAATCACTAGGCAACTGCTAATTTATAGATCGATGCTGAGCTCATTTCTGTCTGTTAGCATGACATCCGGTCCAGAGCTGGCTGAAGAAGTTACTGCAATAATAAAACATTCTATAAGTAATGTCTTATCTATTGTTTTTAGAAGCGCTAATGAAATTTTATTGGTTTGGTTTTGAATTTTTATCTCCTTACAGGAGATTTTCAATAGCTATCCCCAAGACAAAGTCATTTGAGATAACTGTCTTCCTTCCTACATGTTACTGACAGATATCTAAGCAGCAGCTTGCCCTGTTCCACAGGGAATTTCATATACATGCCCAGTGCCCATCTGAGTTCATTCCTCAGTTTTTTATGGCCTGTCATCCAAAGCCATGAGAAAATACAGCACAATACAAAGCACAGAAATACATATTCATCTATATGCTTCTGTTCAGTTCATTTACTGTAGAAAAAAGGTAAGCAGTTGTCTATAAAACCAGGTGAGCTGCAGAGAGAGCAGGGTCCCACAGCACTGACATCCATTCTGCATCATACACTCTGTGGCATGAGGATGCAGCCAGAGTTGCTGGGAAATGGCCTTGTCCACCCACAGCTCAGATATTCATGAGTTATTTTAGATAAAACACTAATCCATTTGCATTTAAAGTCATGAGTCTGGATTGTCTGTTACTGTTTGTCACTAGTGACATACTTGAGACAACACGCTTTTATCCCATTTGATCCTGCAGGTCAAGGGATACATGCCAGAATGGTCCCCAAATAACGCCTATTTGTGCCCATAGCTCATGGGACTCTTGTGAAAACACTTAATGCATCACCACTGCTGGGCCAAACCCTAGAAGCCTTCCTCAGTCTTGTCTCAGCAATATTTTTCTTGACCTCAGTGGTAGTGAGGACTCTGCATTTAAGTGGAGACATCAGTATAACTAGATCATGTTTCCAACTACTGTCCGTGCTTATCCTGCTAACTTAACTGCTTCCAATCACAGCTGAAGGGGTGACATTTCCCAGGTGCTTAATGGGAAATCTATTATTTTAAATACTTCAAAAGCCATAGCCATGTTTCACATCAAAATATTTATACTACTAACATTAGTAGAAAAAACAACCCCAAAACTATCTCGTATATCGTACCTGATACTAAAAGCGTAAGGCATAAAGACTGGTTTCTAAAATGTAATCTCTCTCATTTACATGAGGTCTATCATCACTGCTTCTTGCCACTTAATCTGACATTTCATCTAAATATGCACCAGTTTGCAGAGACGATACCAGAAGCACTTGGATTAATAAATGACACAGTGGAAGTCAAAAATATTCCAGTGATACAAAGCAGAAGCAGTCAAAAAGCAGTACATTGGTTACAAAGGATATTTTTTTAAGGATGGAGACCATTCTACAAACAAATACAATGATCACTGTTTAGCAATGCCAGTGAAACCAAATCATCTACTAGCCTATAAAAATATCAACACCAGTAGGAGGCAGAAGCAGAAACACATGCCTATGATGCACAGTGATCCATGAGAATCTGATGAACATCAGTTTCAAAAGTTTCTATGGTAATCAGCAAAACTACAAGGACAATTCCAAAAGTAAATATACAGCAGCAAAGCATCATCAGCACTTAAACAGCTGCTTTAACTATGCTATGAAATAATTTCAAATTATACCAAAAGGCTTTAGCAGAATTAGAGCAGAATGTGCCATAGCAGAAGGTGAAAGATAACACACTTGAAATTATTAATTCAGTCTGAGATAGGTTTGAAAATCCTTTACATTAAAAGAGAAACCTAGCAACTGCTGCCACACATTTTTAAATACTGTACATGTAAATATACATTTTAATGGCTTTATAAACCAACCTGAGATTATCTAGCAGTAACATTAGCTAGTTCTTAATGAGCTGAGTTAATGATTATAATGCTGCCCTGCATGTTTGCTGCAGTTGAAGAAGAATATTATGCACACAGATTTTAGGCTGCCAGAGCAGGTTGCTCTGAGATGATTCAGTCACCTAGAAAGGACCAAAGTGTTTCACAAAAATGTTGATTTTTACAATAATTCCCTTTTGGTAAGAGAGAAGTGCTTTCCAGTCAAACAGAAATCCCTAAACCCAAATTAGATCATTTGGCTTTCCTCACTGCCAATAATGAGTCATTCCATTACACACTCAGAAACAAAAGCAGTTGCATTTTGCTGCTGATAGTACCAATGAATATCTGAATTTGGATGCAATGTCTGGTTTTAATGCAAATTCATTCAATTACCATTTAAAAAATATTAAACAGGTCACAAAATGGTACCAGTTGGCCTAGCTGCCTAAACTAATTTACTGAGAAGGTTGCCCCTAAGATTCTTTGTCAATGAGAAAGAAAAAAAATAGGAATTGTTTGCTAAACAAGACCCTCTTTCTTGCAGGATGTGGTATAAAGGTAACAGAACACACTTCCCTTAAGCAAATTATGAAAAATTTCTCTGAAGAAGGCTCAGAGTGGATGATTGGTTCAGGTTTTTTCCTTGAATTAGAAAGTGTAGACAGTTTTCAGAGCATTAACAATTTTAATTTCTAATTGTTCCATTATGCACATATATTAATTCAGGAGAGCAAATTTGGACTCATAGACTTGTCACAGACTTCTGCTAAAAGAAGCGGTATATATATATAATTTTAAATTTTTTTTTGTCTTTAAGTGAAATGTAGCGTCTATGAATAGAGAAGTCTAAGACCAAGCCAGAACACCTTTTACAATGTAGAAATAAAAGGAAGCTGCCTGCTTTATGTGAGCTTGGAGTGCCATCTGGTGACAAGAAAAAGCAGTGCAAGTAATGAGCTACAGACAGATTGAGCCACGTTGGTAGAACCACAGAAGCTGCTTGAGCAATTTTCTCCCGCTCCATTAAAAATGTTAAGAAACATTAATACAAAGTTTTTAACAGAAATCTTTGCAATTTTCAATAAATTTAACCTCCTTACTCACAAATCAGACATCTTTGGTGACATTCATTTCCATCAGTTTCCAGTTTTCCGCTGAGCAGTTCTACCACTGGGAAACATTCAGCTGGTGTCACTGCATGCAAAAACAACCAAACATACTAATTTAATTATAATTGTTCTTAAATTGATAAAATTAATCCAGTACAAATGGCTCAGTGAACATAGTCCTTTTGGTTTAAGAATGGCCTATTTTATCTCACACTGTCATTTCTAATTGATTTAAGCTAAGCCACAGTAAGCTTCTGTGCTGCAGTTTGGCACAGTTTGCCCCCTGAAGATAAACTGCTGCACATACACGACACCCTCCCTGACCAAGGGAGACACATGAGCCAGAATAAAATGCTCTAGCCCTCTTTTTTTTTGACATTTCACAAACCAGCTTATCAGCTACACTCCACCACCTCACACAGTAACAAAGCAAGAGGAAAAGTCATTGCAGCTTAATCACCAGCACTGGGCCAGGTGCCTGGAAAAAGGATGAGGAAGGTCTCCAGCGTGTTGCTGTCAGACTGTTGGCCTAACATGGCTAAGTCACGCAAGTACACAGTTTCCACTGTCCCCTTTCACTGCGCTTACTGGTGCTGAGCCCTGTGGGATGTGCCAATGACCCCTGCAGGCTCCTCTCACTGAGGGAACCGCCATAGCTGCAGTCCCGGCTGCAAGTCTGTCCCGCCCCAACCTCTGATTGGCTGGTGCTCTGCCCCACCTGGCCCATGGCAGGGGATTACCTCATCACACAGTCACCTCTGGTTGGCTCTCAGCCCACCAGTGGGCGGGGCAAGGTGGTCTCCCACACACGGCGCTCTGGGTGGCAGTTTTGAGGGCTCAGCCCTGCTGTGGGCTGAGGACTTGGCTAGGCTGCAGTGGGAAAATAGGTGGCATTACACTGTGGGAGTGTATTATGTGATGATCCGAGGGCTGGAGCACCTCTCCTGTGAAGACAGGCTGAGAGAGTTGGGGTTGTTCAGCCTGGAGAAGAGAAGGCTCTGGGGAGACCTTAGAACACCTTCCAGTCCCTAAAGGGGCCTAAAAGTAAGCTAGAGAGGGACTGGTTACAAGGGCATGGAGTGACAGGACAAGGGGGAATGGCTTTAAACTGAAAGAGGGGAGATTTAGATTAGATATTGGGAAGAAATTCTCTACTATGAGGGTGGTGAGGCACTGGAAGAGGTTGCCCAGAGAGGTTGTGGATGCCCCATCCCTGGAAGTGTTCAAAGCCAGGTTGGATGGGGCTTTGGGCAACCTGGTCTAGTGGAGGGTGTCCCTGCCCACAGTGGGGGGGGGGTGGAACCAGGTGATCTTTGAGGTCCCTTCCAACCCAAACCATTCTATGATTCTATGATACAGAAGCTCTCTGTGGAGGCAGTGCTCCAGAAGAGATGTTCACAAAACCATGCTCCTTCTAGACAAGGTAGAACAGTTCCCTGAGCTCTTCTATGGAGCCCAGAAGAATGGGCATCCACCCAAAATCTAATTCAGGTCTAATGTAATTTCCTTAGCTGTTGTGAATGGAAAAATATATTTTTCATTTCCTGCCCTAAATTACTTGCTAGAGGGGCTGGGTGTCATTAAATACTGTAGCAGAAATTCAAAAGCAGCAGGGATGTGGTATATTAAGGGTGTAGTGTGTGCATACTGTGGTTAATATAGCACGTAAGTGCTTTCAAAAGGGAAAAAAAAAAAACAACTGCTGCAACAATCATACTCATATACTAATGAGCATTTGATAGTTCTAAAGATTAATTGTAGCAGCTGTTGGATTAAAAAAACGTAGCAGAGGTTTTATACTCAATTATATTCCAATATCTTTTTTCATACATGCAGAGGGGCTTTTTTTGAGGTTTTTGGTGAATTATGAGCCTTGGTTAGTTTTTACTGCATCTTAATGCTTTGTGCAAATACAATTTACCAAGTCAAATACAAGGATTAGTGGGTGCAATTTCTCACCTTTCCTTATGGAGGTGGTCAGAATAGCTTATGGTAAACTACTTTCTGGACCTTTAGACTCTAAAAAAGATAATTAAAAAAAGTAACAAGTCAAAGTATTCCAGACAATTTCAGTGTTCTTCTGTTGTAATCTCCATTGTGATTCCATTAGAAATACAGATTCTGAAACTCAGTCTGTTCGGAATTTAGATCTTCTTTCCAAAGTTCTTGGAAATCCCATGACATATATTATGTGGGTGGCTACACAACTGGTAATATTACTGTACTTTTTCTAAGAAGATACTAAGAAATTCTAGTAACTGCTGAGAACTCAAGAGATGATGCAAGTGATAACCAAAACCAGAACCTTGTGGAAATAATTGAGCTGGTAAGTTACTAATTTGGTTTTGGTTTTAAGCTTTTTTTTTTTTTCTCCTCTCAGTACTTGTATAAATGTCAGTGTCCTTGCTAGAATATACAATTGGTTTTGCTTCTCTAGAGATACCATCTGTAGGATTGTCTCCATTCTGGAATGCCCCAAAGGTGGTACAGGGCATGCATTAATAAGAGTTTGTGTGATCTGAACATTTCAGAACCGTGGAAAACACGTTAGTAGTTAAGATGTAGAAATGAGAATCTCTCAAGAGAGTATCTTCAGAGTAAATTATTTTTAAGGTACTATTCCCTACTTTGTCTGTTTCTTGAGAAATGCCCTGCAGAAATATTCATGTATAAGAAACAAACTTGTTACATAAATTTGATCAAAATAAATCTTGTAGTTTTGACTCAGTCTTGCATTTTTCTAGACAATAGATAGTTGTGTGCAGAATCAGGTGATTAAGATAGTGGAAATTTCTCTACTATGAACTGATTGGAATTTTTAAAATTCTGCAGTTTAAGACACCTTCATTTAGGTGTCTGCAGGTAGTTGTCTACACATGTGTTTCATTTCTTGGCTCTCATTAGAGTCAGTGGAAATCAAGGATAAGATTCAGCTGCATAGATACAGCTGTCTAGTGCCATTTTACTTGCCTCAAGGTATCTAAGACGTTGCACATATCTAAGAGGATAGACAGAAAACTGCACCCTACTGGAGCAGTTGCTGTAGGATGCTTTAAGGTCTCTGACATCACAACGGATATTCTGAATCCCATCCTTACTCAATACAATCAAGGGAACCTACAGAATAAGTCAATTTAGCATAACATAAACACCTCCTCTCATCTGTATGGCTTTCCAGGATCCTCTGGCTGCATTGGTTAAATCTCTTGACTAAAATGAGAGCTTAGGCAAGAGGCACACGTGTGGGTACCTATTGCTTTATGTCTTAATCTCAAACTGAATCTCACCCTTAATGAAATTCCATGTTAAATTTTTTATTTTTTCCTGGCCAAAAGGTTTTATTATTATATTTCCTTGATACAACCACTCCAGAAGTGGAAAACTACAGGACTGATAAAGCGTGCCGTCTGTCCTCATCCATATATGTATGTATATGGATGTGTATATGTATACTTATACATAGACTAGCTTATAAAGTTACAGATTTCCAGGTTTTAATTTTCATTAAAATTAGCATAATGGCAAATTATTGTGTTTTAAATTGAAGGTGCATTCTGAGGTGTGATGTAAAGCACTCATGTAATACTTTGCAAATGTGCTTTGGGAGCAGGAGAAAGCTACGTAACCACTCTATACTGAACATGGCCAAAATTGCAAACACATTCTGCTGCACAGGAAGTTTTAAAAGACACAACTGATGTTAAGCAGCTATCTCTAATTGACTGTAATGGCAGTAAGACATTCTACTGTGTAATGTGTTTTTTACATCATAAAGAGATGATAGTTACATTCCGTTTCCAGTACGCATGTAATGGATTGTATTATGAGATCATTGATCAAGAGAGACTGAAAACAACAGCACTGGAGATGTTTTTCTCAAGTTATCCCAGAATTGTAGGCATAAAGCATTTCCCAAATATAGCTACTCTCATTCTCATTGGCCAAAGTATTTAAAAGATTTCAGACCTAGAGTACTGCCTGTTGCTCAAAGATCTATGAATTGTTGAATGCTGTGTAGTGGTAAGTTAACTATGAGTTTTCTTTCTAGCCTTTATACGATTTCCAGTCCCTTACAATAATAATCATATTTTTCCACAAATACTCCTTTTGTCTGTTCAAGGAAGAAGGCACTATTCAAAGGAGTCAGAATGTAGCACTTTTTTACTCAAGTATCCAAAAATCCCATTGTAGGTACAGCTCAAATTACATCTGTTACTTAGTACGGTTTTTTGTAATTTAGAGCCTATTGTTGGATTTTTTTTTTTGTCTCTCATTGGAAACAATAATTTTTAAAACTAGAATAATTATACTGAAACCCTTTCCAGGAAGACATTTTAATGAAAATAAAACTTTATTTAAAAACTTACAATCATTTACCATGAACCGTTGTAGCTGCTACTCCTTTTTCTTTGTTGGCTTAATTGAAAAGCTTTCTAAAACAGCAGAATTCTGCACAGAGAGTGTGGTCTCAAATTATTTGGAACTACCTAACAATTTTCTGTGCAAGTTATGACATCTTGACAAAAGAGAGTGACGTTTCGTTGTTCAGTGCTGCAAAGTAATACCTCTTCTGAGAAAATGGAAAATAGATGGTCTAAAAATTGTGTAAATTTGCAAAAGCTTTATCATAATGAAATTTCCAGGATTTAAAATCTGAAAGCCCTAACAAAGCTGAATCTACTTTGGTTGAATAATAACCTGATCAAGAATACAGAGGTGAGTCTGGTGTCCTTCTTATGATTTCTTTTCTTCTAATTTGTGTAATTTGTGGTATTTTAACAGTATGGTATAAGAATGTGTCTAATAAATAGAGCTAACTTCTAGAAGTATTGAACAACAGAAAGGAAAATTTTAACCTTTGATTTATAAGAATTAAGGCTGAAACATTATTTGGAACTCATTAGCTGTCAAGGTTTTCTGCATATGCAGAGTTAACTAAATCAGTCATTTTCAGAGACCTCTGAGATTCATGATGAGGAAAAAGGGTTTTTTTAGTTTTCTTATAACTGCAGATTTTTGTCTGCACTTCAGTATTATGTAAAGAGTTGCCATGTAATTTTTATTTTAATGTTTAGATTTTTATTTTTTTATAACTTGGTGTGGGGACTGTGGTGGGTTGACCCTGGCTGAAGGCCAGGTGCCTACCAGAGCCGCTCTCTCACTCCCCTCATTCACCAAACAGGGGAGAAAAGGCATAACGAAATGCTTGTAGGTCGAGATAAGGACAGGGAGAGATCACTCACTAATTACCGTCACGAGCAAAACAGACCAAACTTAGAGAGGGAATTCATCTAATTTATTACTAGGCAAAACAGAGTAGAGGAATGAGAAAATAAAATCAACTCTTAAAACACCTCCCCCCACCCCTCCCATCTTCCCGGGCTCAACTTCACTCCCGGCTTCAACCTCCTCCCCCCTCAGCGGCACAGGGGGACGGGGATTGGGGGTTACGGTCAGTTCATCTCACGGTGTTTCTGCTGCTTCTTCATCCTCAGGGGGAGGACTCCTCTCATCATTCCCCTGCTCCAGCATGGAGTCCCTCTCACGGGGTGCAGACCTTCAGGAGCAAACTGCTCCAGCGTGGGGTCCCCCACGGCGTCACAAGTCCTGCCAGCAAAACCTGCCCTGGCGTGGGCTCCCCTCTTCACGGGTCCACCAGTCCGGCCAGGAACTTGCTCCAGCGTGGGCCTCCCACGGGCCACAGCCTCCTTCAGGTGCCTCCACCTGCTCCGGTGTGGGGTCCTCCACGGGCTGCAGGTGGAATCTCTACACCCCCTCATCCTTCCTCCATGGGCTGCAGGGGGACAGCCTGCTTCACCATGGCCTTCACCACGGGCTGCAGGGGGATCTCTGCTCCGGCGCCTGGAGCTCCTCCTCCCCCTCCATCTGCACTGACCTTGGTGTCTGGAGAGTTTCTTACATCTCACTCCTCTCTCCGGCTGCAAAAGCTCTCTCTCTCTAAGTGTTTTTCTTCTTCTTAAATATGTTATCACAGAGGCGCTGATTGGCTTGGCCTTGGCCAGCGGCGGGCCCATCTTAGAGCCGGCTGGCATTGGCTCTATCAGACACAGGGGGAGCTTCTAGCAGCTTCTCACAGAAGCCACCCCTGTAGCCCCCCCGCCACCAAAACCCTGCCACGCAAACCCAACACACTTGGAGAGATTAACTCCTGTTCAGGAGAAGTTTTATCCTGGCTTTTTCTCATTCTGTCATATATCAAATTAGCTCCTATGAAAAATTAGTTTCTCCCCATGCTAACCTTTGAGTTGGAGGCTAGTCCAGAACCAGCGAGAGCTCTGTGATTAGCAGTTTGGCATTTAAAGGAACAAGAAATGTGTAAATGTCCCTTTCTAGCAAAAGATCATGTAGCTTTCTGAATTACCTGACTCTTCGTGCCCCTACAGGAAGATGGAATTGCGGCAGCTCAGTCCATTTTCCCTTGGGAGAGTATATGAAAAAAGGCAGAGGGCGATACTGATACCAAGATAAAAGTAGTTGGAGCAGAAGGACATACTGATAGGGATGAATGAGACCAAATCACTGTGATCTTTCAAAGCCATAAAAAAGAGGAGAGAGAAATTGAAGCTGGGCACGATGATAGGGAAGGAAGGCAAAGACTGAGAAATTACAGCTGACAAAGTGCAAGTGTAAATGCTGTAGAGTGTTTCCAGAAATTATTATTATTAGCAAGAACACTACAAAGACTAGTGGCATCTCAATGCAAAGAACTGCAGTGTCATCATGGAGAGAAATGATTGACATCAGTGATTTAGTTCTCATGATATCCTGAGGCCAAGACATGGGCTGCAGCCAAAAGCTAATGAGTACTCATGACATGAGGCATGATCTGTTAGGTTTCTCATGCACAGCTGTGAAACTGAGGCTGGGGGACTTAGTTTATTTTCATTGCAGTATCATTTACAGAGGCTTTCCAAGCTAATTCCCTTTTGGCGAAATGCAGTCTCCCTTTCCATGTCAAAAGAAAGCTATAGTTTACAACAGAGGCCAACATTGTTTAGACTCCAGTCAAATTTGTTTTTACATTTGAATGATCTGCCTCTTAGCCTACAGGCTCTTCAGCATTTGCAGTGCTATATTAGATTAAAACTGTGCTGTTTAAAACATTCACAGGGTTTACATACTCTGCAGAATGTGCAAGAGGTCAACCTCAGTGGGAACTTAGTAGAAAGAAATAGGAAGGTGATACCACTCTGGCATTTCTAGCATGAACATTCTGATTACTACCAAGGGTTTATGTACATGCTTTAATCTTTCTCTCATTCTAATAAAAATTTCCTACCAACTTGCATGGTTGAGAGTCATATCCAATATACACAGCCCTCATCATCCGAAAGTTCTGTGTCAGAACTCCCTAGGGCTCATCTTTTTACTCCCAACTCCTTTCCATTGATGTAGCCATGTCAAAGAAGACAGAAAATAGGTATCAGTGGGATTTGTGCATATATTTATTTTTATTTTTCACTGCCTTTAGTATAAAGGGCTTTTAGTTTAAATCAAGCCTGTTTGGTTATAAATGGAAATGTAAATAATGACTGTGTTTCTAAGCAGATATTAGAGAATCTATTAATTTTTCTTGGTTCATCTTTATCTGTAATGAAAAGTTCTTCCAAATGCTATCCCTACACTTTGAGTGGAAGTAGAAAATAATATATTGTATGTATGATGTCATTGTTCATTTCTTCAGAATAATCAACAGCCAAGTTTTTAGGACACTTAATGACTTGCAGGGGATCCATTTCCAGTTTCAGTTCTGCCACGTTCATAATTATTTGAACCTGGTGTCTCAAGCCTCAGGTGAGTGCTTCAACCAATGGGCTCTTAAATGGAACTGCACCAAGACGGAAGCCTTAGAGATACAGTCCAGAACAGTGGACTAGAGAAGATACTCACCAAATGTGGTAAACTGAGTTTCAAGTTTCTGCTTTTAGTCATCCAGTACAGGTATCTGCAGAGGACCTTCCTGCTTAGTTCCCAGATTATGATGGTTATTGCCTATTCTAGTTGATACTATAAACATTTCTGAAAGGTCTGTGTTTGTTCTGATACAGAAAATCTTTGCAGATTAGAAAGCTCTTTTCACCCAGCTCTCAAGTTAAAGCTCTTTTCACCCAGCTCTCAAGTTACTGGTTGTTTTAGGTTTTTTTCTGATTTCCAATTGATTAGCCTGTTCCCCTTCCTTTAAGAACAGTGTAAGTGACATAATGCAACCACAGTTATTCTAAAATTAAAAGACCCGCCACAGATTTTCTGTACAGCATTTTGTGAACATTCCTAGTAGGTCTTTAATGCACTTTGAGTGAGCTCTTTGCACATATGTCTATACACAAGTAACTGAAAAAATATTGCTGATTACATAAATAGGGCCCCTTAAAAGAACTTTGATCAAGAATCAACAGGTTCTTTTGATCAAGGGTGCACAGACCAAAGACTGCCAGTGCAGGCTCATGCCTTTATGGTCATATCTTCCTCCTTTGCTTGCATATGAAGATCAGGTTGGATCTAGGAAACAGACATGAACTTCAGTCACCTCATCACTTTGTCAGAAGTGCCTCTAGTTAGTTAATTTTAAATAATATTCACATTGGGGTATGTAGGCAGAGTGAGGTAAGTTGCTTTCTTTAAGAAGAGTTCTATGGAAATTTTATATTTGGGAGCCAAATCCTTCCTTGTTATTCAAAAGGAATGAGAAGTTCATTCTCTTGCTTTACCTAATCTCAGCTGTATAGCATCTAAAGATTTACCTCTTAAAAAAGAATGCAAAAAGAGTTTTGCTTCCACACAGCAGAGAGTAATTGCTATGCCACACAGTGGTCAAACACGGGGAGAGAAATGATCCCTGCCCTTAGGTATCTGAAGGAAAGCTGTAGTTCCATTTTAACTGTACCCTCTAACTCTCCTTTCATTGCTGAGACTTGCATCGTAATGAAGTCACGTTGAGGGATTGGTCCTGCCTGGGTGAAACAATGGTCTAATTGATATGAATAGGACTGGGATGTGAGCCAGTATACAACAGAAGAGTATGTGCGGTTGCTCAGAGCAGAGCTGTCCCTTTGGCAAGTAATTCAGCTTTTTCTATTGTCGATCAAGGGTTTGAATTTATTAAAATAATTTTCTGTTTTGATGTTTTCAGATATGCTTTTTAGCACATATCTAGAGGGCTTATCTTTTGAGGAAACACAAATAAGATAATTTTTCTGCTATACTTTAATGTAACCTCTTGCTTCTGAATCCTAATGTGGTCTTTTTATCAGCTGGAATGTGAATTGGCCAAGCTGCAAATGTTGGGTAAAACATCAAGTAATAAATCTCTAAGGATTAAGAAGCTGGAAACCGATAATTCAGTTCATGATAATGAAGATACAGAAAAGACATGTCTTGAAAAGGTATTCTTCGAAAAAATAAATGCACTGGAGAAAAGAATAACATTCCAGAACAGAAAACTGAATGAGTATGTTTAGTGAATTGTACAAGAAGAGTATTCTGATATTTTCAGACATTAATAATTGGGTATGATGGTGGCTGGTGGTTAGGAGATTAATGACAGGACTTGAAGGCTGTCTCACATTTGTTCTTTATAAGGTCCAAATTAGGACTATTGCAAATATCATGAAAGTAGCAGCTCTTATGTGGTCTGAATTACTGGATCCGGGCCAGCTTGTAGTAGACAGATGCTGCCATTGCCATTACTGGTGATCTCAGTAAATAGGAAAAGGATTGAACAAAAATATCTGGGATGAGTAGTTATATTGGACCAGTGCTTGGAAAAGTTTTCTGGGCCTTTAAACAGTAGAGATCCAGCAAAGTGCTGTGGTTTTTTTGTTTCTGTTTGTTGTTGGGATTTTTTCCCCTGTAATTCCAATGTGATTTTAATGGCTTCTTTTTCTTGTCATTCTTGATTCTAGCTTAGGACTTCATGAGTCAAATTCACTCTAAAGGCAATGGTCAGCACAAAGTCTACACAGAGAATCCTTCATAATAGGGCATGTGGAGGATATCAGTGATGCCATAGATCTAGTGTTGGATGCCAGCATGGGTCTGAAGCTCATTCTACAGAATTTTTATGAAGGGAGAATTGGATGGCTCTCTTCTGATGAGTAGAAAGCTGTCTGTTTTCTCTCTGATGTTCTGCAGGACAGCTAAGGCACATACCATTCAGCTGGCCAGTTCTTGCTCTGGTTTTGTGTCTAAGACCAATGAACACTGTTGCTATCTACCAGTGTAGTACAAAGAGTCTGTAATGCATCAGGCCCCAAAAGAATCAAATCATTTAGATTTTGCATTTGACTATACTGAATAGTATACAGAAGTAGTACTGTTTTAAAGCTTGTTAACAAAGAGAGGGGAAGACTGTTGATCATCTCAAGGATGGAACAACTGGTGGAGGTGTGGGAGAATTTAAACATACTGTGAAATTTGTTGCTGTTACTTGCCACGGATTTCATACCAGTGCCTCACGCTGCACCCAAGTACAGCACGATTTCATTAGTGCTGCAATTTGGATTGACATTGTTATGATACTGAATAGCAAACTAAGATGTTCTCTTACTTGAGGAGGTGATTCTTTTAAGTTAATGATTACAGAACAACGCTGAGGGTGAAGTGGATGAAGTTGGGTGTTATGGATCAGTATAGGACCAGTATATCCACATATTATGATCAGTATATCCACAGTTGTAATCTTTCAGATTTTAAAAAAAAAAAATCTTTCTGTAATAATTTGTTCATCTATATTTGTTGCTTTAAAAAAAAATTATGTTTATTTGTCCTGTTATGTTGTTCCAGGCAGAACTTAAAAAGATTTCCAAGTGGAAATGAAGAAAAGTTTTAATGTGGTAGCACTATTCTTGTTGATGGAATTGGAAATAGTGGGAAACATTCACGTTGAAGAAGCTTTATCAAATAATCCATGGTAAACTTCTAAAGATACTTCATACTCATACCTGTTTCTTATGATTCCAAGTTAATAATTTTTAACAAAACAAATTTATTACAAGGATCTGGAGTATTTTAAAGCATCAGTGCTCCACAGACTCCATTTGCAGATAGCTGATGAGAAAGGAAACACACTCTCTCCCCTCTCCTTCTCTTAGTGGTGTTCTAGGCTGAAGCTTTGCATCCACAAGGACTGATTTTTTTGTTGCCTTTGTTTTTTTTATTTCCTATTTATGAAGTCCTTTATTTTAAAAAGGAAGGTAAAAGAATAAGCTATCCAAATGTTGTTTAACAGCAGTGATAATGATTATTCTGAGTTCCTACACAGCTTTACCTGTAAAGAAGCATTAGAAGTTGCTTACATAATCTTTGTATGAATAACCTTGATGCTCATTTAAGGGGAGATTCAAATTTAGACTGGCAGTATTTCAAGGACAGTTTTCTGCTTGAGTGCTCCAAGCTTGTCCACCTCAGGTATGCCTTCTTTTTGTCTTCAGGGATGTTTATTAGAGCTGCAGGTAG
Organism: Grus americana; assembly: GCF_028858705.1. Classification (NCBI taxonomy): domain Eukaryota; kingdom Metazoa; phylum Chordata; class Aves; order Gruiformes; family Gruidae; genus Grus; species Grus americana. The sequence goes on along the minus strand of NC_072856.1, from coordinate 64,523,824 downwards.
TCCTGTACTTACAGGTTCCATTTGAGGTTGTTTGTAAATAACATTCTGCTTACTTTTAGTGCCACTTTCTGAAGCCAAGGATCTTTTTGTTTTGGCAAGGAGAAATTAATAAATTACTCTTGCAGGGATGAAAACCAAAACAAAGGTTTTTGGATGAGCAATCTTAGCACAGAATCTTTTTGAGAAAGAGCAATATTTTTATTAGTTGCAGTAATGATTTTGACTGTTGTATTTTATTGTCTAAGAAAATCTTCAGTCGACTGAAAAACTGGGGAACCTACTGCATTTCTAGATTGGTTCTCTTTCTAAGGCGTTTCGTTACTCCATAATCTTTAAGGAATCTCATAGTACCAGATGGAAATATGGGAGTTTATTGTCTTCCTAGTCAGGCACAGAGAAAATGGCCACATATTTTTAAGTGATTTGACTTGTGTACCACATGGAACAGGTGAGCTTCTGCCCCCAGGTTCCTTGCTGGCCAGTGGACTGTCTCCTCTTTCTCAAGTTTAACTGCAGAAACTGTTGTAGGTTCTTGCATGCTCACTTTATGTATGATTGTGCTTAGTATAGTGGAACTGCTCATTTGCATAGTGAAGAAGGATTTGAACAGATTTTAAATATGACAGTGCATATAGAGAAAAGGAACACAGTGAGTCACATATGATTAGATGTTGATATTTGATGCTTAACTTTGAATGCAGCATGTGAAGAAAATAAGGTAAATTTATTTGTCTCCACATGAGAGAACAAAGTTATAATTAAATGAAACAGGATAGAGGCTTGTGATTCTTTCTTCTGAATAGAAAATAGAAGAAAATAATGTAGATAGCACTGAAAAAATCAGTGCAAAACAAGAAGAAAATATTATTAACTTAGTGCTTTCTTCTGTGCATTTCTGCACACAGGTTTAGTTCTTCTTGTCATATAATTCAATTACAATTTTGTACCTGGGACTACAGATCATACAATATCATGGGAATGAAAATAAATCACATCTTTAGAGTGCACGATGAAATTCTGAGGCTGAAATTTAAGGAGAAGTTTCAAATATTTCTGTAAAAAGAAGTTGTAAATCACCAGAAACAACATCCTTATGAAAAAGAATTTCAAGAAGAAAATAAGTTATCGACAGTTTTATAGTATTAGTATGGGGTTCTGGATCTGCTGTCAACATTTATTGTACTATTCTCTTTCTTGTCATGCTATTGCTACCTTCCTGCTAGGGATCTTCAGGAAAGACAAGACTTGTGGTTCCAGAGGCAAATAAACAGATATTTTTTTTTTTTTATAATGTAATATAGAACATGGAGACTGCTCTTACTGATTATAAAGAGGCAGGGGAAAAACAAGTCTTGCAAGGGATCTCATGATTACTGTGAACATCAGTATTATGGAATTTCTGTTAATTATAGTCTGTTATCCTTAGTAAATATTGTGCAATGTATAAACTTTATATGGTCAGAATGTCTGTTCTTGTCTTTTGCCTGCTTTTGCAACAGCATAATGAAAACCTGGAGTCTTTCTCTATGTCTTCTCTTTGTAGTTTCTTAATAAGAAAAGATGGAATCTCTCTCTTACGTATGCAACCCTGAATAGCCAGTTAAGGAAAAGCAGCTGCTGCAAATGCTGGAGGATAGTTTTCAGGGTCTGGAAGTGCATACAGTATGCTGCATTGTGGACAGAAGAATGCTGCTGTTCAGTAAAGAGAGAATGCAGAAAAATGCTGCTTTCTTTTCCTCCCTCCTTTCATCATTTTTCTATTCATCTTTCTTCTATTTTCTTCCTCTGTTCTCATTATATTTCTTTGTGTTACCTCTGCTTCCTTCTTCACATCTTTATGCCATCTGTGGCAGAGGTATGATTAGTGCTTTCCAGTTTTTCTCATCATCTTCTTGTCCTTTCCTTGCCCTTGCTCTTTTTGAGGCAAATTGTCTCTTCTCACTAACCACTTCTCATCAGTGCCCACCACTAGAGTTTGTTGGGACTGATGTAGGACTGGTTTGGAAGTCTCCACCGTAACAGCTGCAGCACCTGTATTTGCTGCCTGTGGAACTCATTGGCTCAGTGGTTTCTTCAGCCATTTATTTTATAATTGTCATTTGTATTTGTTTGAATGCAATATTATTTTGCTGTTATTTTGTTTTTTCTACCAGTGCTAGCACAAAGCATAGCATGAGGTTTCAGTTCTTTCAGTCTCAGTTCTAGTAATACAGTATCCCAGGTTCTGGCTTGCAAACCTGATCCTAACTCTAAATCACTGCCTCCTTTTTCCATTTAACCCTAGTCCGTTTATCTCTGGTATCTCTATATGCCCTGCCCTAAACATAGGGTCCCTCTGGCATGGATCCTAGTTGTCAGACCAGTCATAACACTAGAAACTGTCCCGGTGACCCCTTCCATCTCCAGACTGTAAAATAGCCAGGCAGATGGAATATATTATTTCATGCTGAGTAAGAAATTATGAACAGAAGTAGTATTTTCACAAAATAGTTGAGGTTGGAAGGGGCCTCTGGAGGTCACCTGGCCCAACCCACCTGAGCAAGCAGGGTCACTTACAGCAGGCTGCGCAGGACCATGTCCAGACAGCTTTTGAATGTCTCCAAGGATGGAGATATTTCAGGTAAGGAAGTTTTCATTCTGACTTATGAAGGAAAAAGAATAGAGAGTAGGAAAATAATTCAGGGCAACTCTTCCTTGGTCCCTGTTGCTCTCCTTTTCTTCTTTCCAACCTTTTGGATGCCTGCCCTTCTCTTTTTGCTCTGAAAAAAGATCACATTTTGGGGTGACAAGATTGTACCTTCAAATAAGTATCTATTGTCCTGTTTCCCTTTATTATTGTTTATATCATCCTCGTTTGCAGAGGCTCCACTGAGATTCCTTTTTGTGGTGTTAAAAGCTATATAAGCATACAGGAAAATGGACCCTGTCCCACAGAGCTAACAATCTGATTTTCTTGTTTGTATCCGTCATTCTGTTGGAATAATGACCCTATAAACTATTTTCTTACTCATTATTCTTCACCTTCCCTGCCTGCCATCCCTTAGCGTAATTCATGGCTATATTTTCATGCTGCTTAATTTTGTGTACATTTTTAAGGGGTGATCTCAGTCAAATAAAGATACTTGACCCTTGCTTTAATCTTTGCAGAGATCTGACAGAAAAAAAAAAAGCTTTTCTTCTCTGTAACAGTCTAAGCATGTGTGGATGTCCCAGAACAGAGTTTCTGAAACAATAAGCTAAGGCAGAAGGCAAAACCAGCTATGATCCTGAGAAGTCATTCAAGCATGGTAATTCAAAGTTTGGAAAGATGTTGTATAATATGTGCTGCATGGCTTGTAGAATTACTGTTACAGAAAGGACATTTTGTAAATACAGCAGATGGCCATGAGGTGGCATGTGCAGCCTTGAAAGGAGCTCTAAAACTTTGCTGAAATCCATCCCAGTGTCATTTCTATGTATTAGGAAGCTCCACAAAGGGCTTAGACTACTGGGAGTAATTCCCAGGCAGGAGTTTGAAGCATCTATGAGAGATGTCCTCATGTGAGAAATCCTTAGATATGTCTGATTTTTTTCTTGATGAGTGAGGAAAGACACAAATATATTGGGTCAATTCATGTCCAGGACAGGGCACACAGAAGGGAAAAAACAGTCATGCTGTGTGACTCTCTCATTGCAGTACTTGGAAACAATCAAATTTCAACCCAATTTGAAAAAAAAAATAAAATTAGAAGTCTTAAAGGTAATTAAGTATTTATAATTTTTCTGGAAATCTTAACCTGATTTAGGACACCTCCTTCTCCCCACAAAGAAAAGAGACATTTCTCAGCTTTTCTAGGGTTCATTTAGCACCAGGCAACAGGGCAGTCAGCATGGACTTAGGGCAAGTTTGTCAGCATATATATGGCTTGAGACTTGCCACTGCACATACTACCTTCTGCTTGGCCTTGGTGTCATAGGGAGCTTGGGGAAGCTGGGTTTACTGCAATATGGAAGAAAGAAGTTGGAAGACACAAGTCCAAATGATACCTAGCCTCACAGGTTCCACTGTTTATGAAATTACTTGTATTTCTGATTTCACTGGCTTTCAGTATTAGCTGACTACAAGTGTTAGATTTCACAAAGTAATCTTTTTTGCCAATGTACATTTGTTTCATAAAAAAACCATAAAACCAGAATCATAATACATATAAAACCATATAATTTTATTAATATGTATTATATACATATTAGAGCATTCATTTGCCAACCCAAGATGTATCCTGTTTGTTATTACATTAAGCACAACTGTTGTATTATCCTGTCAGCATCCCTAAGCTAGAATTAGAAATATGAAGTGTCTTTTCTCACTCACTTAAGGAAAGTGATAATTGCAGAAGTTTTCCTTGTCTGCATTGCGCCAGCTTGTGCAATGAATCCCATCCATCAATTCAACTACCCAGAAGCTAATTCAGTGTTCAGGCCATGGAAATGCCTAGAAAATGATGTGTCTACTTCTGGCAATGGTATGTATTTGTAGGCACTTAGCATAAAGTTAAGGTTAAATTAACTTTTTTTTAAATGAACTTTTGCATTCTAAACTCCTCTTCGACTTTGGGTTGTGTCAAGAGGTTTCATTCCTCAGAACACAGTCTCTGCTCAGCTGAAGTGCATTTTTTCAAAGACAATAACAAGCAAGAAGATTCCTCTTTGAATAAATATTTGTGCTTGTTCAGTGACCTGTGCCACACTGCTATTTAGTCATTAGTCCACACTAAAAGTAGCCAACTTCACATAGCTTCATACCCACTTTTTGTACAGTGGAATTGAGCAAGTGTTGCAAAAGGCAATACACGTATACCAGAGATGAAATCTTCACCCTTAAAATCCACAGCCTTTATCTTTAAGCAAAATAAAAATAAGTACTGCTGAGAAAAACTCTAAGTAACCAGATTAAATCTCTGTATCATATGTATCCCCTGAGTGATAGATTATGTTTTACCATATTTTTTTGCAAGACAACGGAGTGGGAATTGAGTAATAATTTTACCTGTTCACTCTGATATACCCTCCAAATTTTCAGATGCTAACTGGAAGCAACATCTGTCTCTTTATAAAGGAACAGGGATTGTTTATGACTTCTTAGAAGGGAGGAAATGAAAGCTAATTTGGAAGGTGATCACACCATAATATGATGAAGTAGTTTTGGACAGTGCAGCAATGAAAGCACTGCAGGAGAGCTGTCCATGCTCTCAGGATCTAGGCTAGTCTTTGACAGGCTGCATTCTTCATGCTGGAATCTGACAGCTGCCTTATTCTACAAAGGATGTTAAACAGCCAAGTTAAACTCCTTTATTAGGCTGCGTGAGTCCGTATGGCAAAGTCTAATGGCAGAAAGGAGTAAAACTGATGCATCTTCATGGAAGGAGATACCTTTAACCCATTAACATTCAGAAATCAATACCAAAGTTAGCTAAAAACCAATTATATCGTTACCCTGCTTCCTCCACTTTAGAAATGTGGGCTTCCTTGGAACAGAGAAATTGTGGCTGCAGCCATTGGCATTGCGAGTGGTTTGTGTCTGACCATGAACTTGTCCTGCCAGAATACATTGCTGAGTTTGAGTGCGTTACAGTGGTATGAACTTTGGCTTTCCTACTGTGATATTAGAAGGCAAGCTTTGGATTTCACAGATCAAGAGGAAAAAAAAGAGTAGGTAAAATTAAATTCTGTTCTACTAACACAACCTGACAAGCCCCAGATTTAAGGTTGATTCTCTCTTCTGTCCATTCTGTGCAGTTTTGAGAAAAAAAAGAAAAAGAAAAATTTTATTCTCAGCTGGTATTCTGAACAAGTTTTTCCTTGATTCCTTCTATTCATTTTTACAAGCATATAATGCTGCTATTTCACTCACCTGACTTCGTAACTTGCTGCCAAAGTAGAAGGACTCACTTCAGACTCTGAGTTACTCTCTCTGTTAGAAACAAGAGAGCATGGGGAAGTGGGATGTTCAGCTTTGGGGAAAGGCAGGAGAGAGTCGAATTCACTGATGAGTCATCTGCCTGGTCCCATGGTCCAGTGTTAGGCTGCTCTACTGTGATTCTTGGACTTTAGGAATTTCAGTGCATAGGTGTAATTCTTTTGACTTTAGCCAGATTTCTGTATGGTACACAACAACCCATACAAGCAAAAACATTATGCAATGCTTCGATTATGAGGCAATTAAACCCAGTTTCCAGCAGAACAGCATTTTCAGTGACTAAGGCCAATATTTCATCAGGTACAGGTGAAGTATTGCTGTCAAGTTTTCGATAGAAGAAATTTATTATGTAGTTGTTACTTTGTTATTCAGGTTAGCCCATGACCTTATCCAAACACAAAAGTTAAAAATTAACGTTTCCATTCAGGCTTGATTATGATGTTGCTTACATTTACTTAACAACACTAAAACTTGTGTTCCTCTGTCTATCAGTTTTTATGCAATGTGAATTACGATTATTGGGCTGAATCCTAATTGCATGTCCTATTGTGTAAAGGGCAAGCAATTTCAATGATAAACAGTTTAAGAAAAATGTATCTGAGAATAGGACATGACCTAAACTATCAGTCTTTCCTTTGAATTTTATGAAATACATGACTTCATGCCATTATGCCAGTTGTTCTTGAAAAGATTTTCTTTTGGTCAGATTTGACATCACAAGAATGTAGCTTGGGGAAAAAAAACACATCAAAACTGTAGCAGGCTACAGATTTTAGCTTCAGAAATACATATTTTTATAATAGCTGCACAGAAAAACACTTCTTCAGGTGGACATTTATATGCATAATTCGGACATTGCATTCATACGCATAACTGTTGTGTAGCATCTTCAGTAGGTGCCTTTTCTGATGAAGTAGCCCTGCTAAATATCTGATACATGAAACTGTGAAATAGTTTCTGAACTGTCCCATTTTTAACTCTAGTTTGTGAGTGGTGTTATTTCTTATACTTGATGGTTATTTTTTCAATCCCATTTTTTTACAGTTTCAAATAAACTTTTTCTTTTCTAAAGCTCGTTTAGAGGCAATGTTAAGAAAGAGGAGAAAAACAATTCTCTGCTTATTTTACCAAAGTACCATCTTTCCAGTGATCTGTGTTTGCAATGAGATACTAGCAATTCTCTTCTCCCTTTGCCTTTTCCTAAGGAGCTGTTGCCTGTCTCTGCTCAGTTCTACTCTTCCCATACTGGACTCCCATAATGGAAGAATTGGCAGTTCCTTAGTGTTGGCAGCATCTGTTCCCTTCTCCTGTGAACCGATTGACTGTCTGACTCCCCATCTTACCCATGTCACTGTTATTTCAGGGAGAAGATAGAGATTAAATAGCCTTCAAATAAGTGAAAAAGAGTATCATAGCCTTTATTGTTTTTTCACTATTTCCTGTTAGTTTGGATTAATATTTTATACTCTTTTTATGATTTACCAGTAGGATAGTATTTATAGTCCATCAGTTGAAGCTTTTTCATTTTAAAGACAGATATGGAGTATTACAGAATTTGGCTGCATGTCCAGTAAAATTTTCATTACTGATCTATTTTTTGGCCTAGGTTTTGAATCTGAATGGAAACAGCCTGAGCGCGCTGCAGGACATCTCTAGACTTAAAAACACTTCAAAAGCTTATCATCCGTTTTAATGAATTTACTTCCTTAAATAATATTTATAACCTGGTGAGAAATTAAGCTCTAATTCTTTTTTTTTCTAAGGAACATTTACTAGCATAAATATTCTTGCCTTGTGGGGTGTGCTCACAGGGCAGCATTGGGCTAGGATGCACACAGGGGAACAGAATGGGGGACTAAACTAGGATCATGAATACTGTGATATTATTAGCAGCCCACAGTTTTGGTGCCAGTTGATATTGCCTCCAATTTGAATTGCAATATTACAGTGATATCACTTTATCAACCATCTGACCTTTATAATGGTCATTTCATTTTAACAAATAGAGTAACATGGTTGCAGTGCACTAGGTCTCCCTCAACAGAGCCAATACTGAGCAAGGGGAGTCCCAGGCACTGGATCCTGTTAAGTGTGTTTAAAGACTAAATGTGTCTAATTACTTTAACCAAAGTTTCTTTTGTGACACTTTTGGCCATACAACTATTTTCAAACCTGTGTTGTCTTGCAGCCCAGTCAGGAATATTTTGATGCAAACCATAACCATGTCGTCACCCTTGAGAGCATTAGAGGGCATTAAGCAAACCGGAGTTCTTCAGCCTGAGCTGGAACCAGCTGAAAATGTCCAGGGAAGATATAAACATCTTACATAAACACACTCCCAAGTGTTACTTGGTCTTGACATCACACACAACCCATGGCATGAGATACATAGCAGCACTTGAAATTCCTGGGAAAGCATTCTAACCATGACCACAGTTATAAAGACTTAAAATCTGGGCCTGCACCTTATTAATTCTAAGGCCCTTGCAATGTAAGAAGCCTTATGATCATTTTATGGCATCTTTGTTCTCACAGGGCCTTCACTTCTTTTTGTAGTCACAGCCTAACCAAGTGAATAAGCCATGTGGCATTTTTGCTCAGAGACATCTCTGAGGCATAATTCCTTTCTTTTTTGCTTCCCTTAAGAATTATATTTATTGGTGGCCTGCACCAGATATCAGAAACCAAGCCCTGGCTTTAATTTTGCTGTCTCAGCTGCACTGAATAAGGGGTGGGAGCAGAGACAGTTCCTAGCCTTGGGGATTGCATATACACTGTTAGTCTCTCTGTTACTGCATGTATCTGTCTGCAGCAGCACAGCTGTGTTGGCTAGAGCTTTGGTGAAAAAGCCAATACTCAGCCCTTTTACTGACTCTCATTCATTCCTATTGCCCAACCAGCTTCTGGAACAAATGTTTCTCTCTGTTCTTTATTCCCTTTGAATCAGTACATTTTAGCATTATTTAAAGGGCTCCATCAGAATCAGCAGAGTTAAACCTTACAAATTTGAGGCATTGAAAGACTCTTTACAAAGTTTTTTTAATGATCGTTTAACAGATTATTTTTGTACAAGTCAAAGTCAGGCAAACAGAGTACTACCTGAATAGAATATCTCTCTCTCAAATATTTGAACCACAGAGCCACACAAGAAACAGAACTCCATTGGGGCACCCAGGAAGCATTCAAGAAGATGCTGCCTTGTCTGTTTGGCCTGTAAATTAAGCTTCAGTGAATCTTTTCAATACATGCTAAGATATAAAAAGAAATAATGGGAACTACCAGTTCCGGTCTCTGGTTCTTTGTTGTTATGACTTAGGTGTTTCAAAGTAAACTTTTAATTTTGCTGTGTTCTTTGCCATCAGCTCTGTGTGTCAACATGGTAACTCTTGAGTATTACACATCACTAAACCTGTGCCTCTCCAGAGTTTCTTAGGCCTCCAACCACAATGTCTAGGTAGTTCAGTTCAGAGCAAAACAAAATCCTTACTGCCTGTGCTGGTTTTGGCTGTGATAGAGTTAATTTTCTTCATCGTAGCTAGTATGGGGCTATGTTTTGGATTTGTGCTGAAAACAGTGTTGATGACACAGGGATGTTTTTGTTACTGCTGAGCAGCACTTACATGGAGCCAAGCCCTTTTCTGCCTCTCACACCACCCCACCAGCGAGTAGGCTGGGGGTGCACAAGAAGTTGGGAGGGGACACAGCCGGGACAGATGACCTCAACTGACCAAATGGATATTCCATACCATATGGTGTTATGCTCAGTATATAACTGGGGAAGCTACCCAGGAGGCAGGATCGCTGCTCGGAAACAGACTGGGCATTGGGTGGTTTCTGGGGTTTTTTTCTCTGCAGATAGTGAGCAATTTCATTAGTACATCACTTGCTTTATTTATTATTGTTGTTGTTATTGTTATCTTCCTTTGTTATCCTATTCAACTGTGTTTATCTCAACCCGTTAAGGTTCTTTTTCCATTCTCCTCCCCATCCCCTTGAGGAGTAAGGGGGTGAGTGAGCAAGCAGCTGTGTGGTGCTTAGTTACAAGCTGGGGTTAAACCACGACACTGCGTCTCAGAGGATGTTCTACCATCTAGCTCATAAGTGATTGCATTTGGCTTATTTGGCTGTCAAAATATATCTATATTCCATTGACATTGTTATTCATTATGTGAGAGGTGTATATTTTGTGCATTATATTTTAAATTAGTGGGCAGCCTAATACATGCCGTATGTATAGAATAAGTTTGTGGTGATGTCTTGAGGTTTTGGTGACACCTCTAAATCCTTTAAACATTTCTCACATGTCCTATGAAGCTTTCTTTGTTTTTTGTAATGTTTATAGGTCATAAATGAAACTCCTCGATTGTAAAAACAAATACAAATGCATCTTATATATTAGTGAGCTTTGTAAGATTAGTAAACTTATGAGTTAGCCCATGTGACTCCAGAGCAGTTTATTACCATCAGTGTCACATAAAAACAGGACAATCAAAACTGGCCCAAACGTACCTTGTCTCATGTGTTTCTAGCAAACTATGTAAGCAAGGATGACACAGTGGCTCTGGTGAAGATCATAGCAAAATTCTAGCTCTTGACATCCATGAGATGACAGTACACTAAACAGAAAGGAAATGCAAGTCTCCTTCTTCTATGTAAACTATATTGGCAATTCAAAAAAATTGTAACACTTCATACATTTCTTCAAACCTGCCTCATTGCAGGTGAGTGTCATTGGTGAGTTAAAGGCGCTCACTAACGTAGATGGAGTCCTGGTTGCTAATGAAGAAGCTGCAAAAGCATTACAATATATTGCAGGATCAAAGATGACCCAGGTTTGATGTTCTGTTTTATTGTAAATTATAGCGAGTGCTATGGAAGAGGAAAACTTTAGGAACAGTTCTGCACCTATTTTTTTAACAAACATTTCGTTTTCTGGTTTCTGTGAAGGTAGAAGTTTTGTCCTTGCCTCTTTTTGAGCTACAGCAGATTTTACAGTAAACCATTCAGATTAGGAAGAATTTCGCCTAACTTTGCTTATCTACAGTGTAGATAACCACATTTGAAATAGTCACCCTACATTCCTTATATAGACAGTGCAGAAACAAAAATAGTTTGGGGACGTGAGTCACCTAACAGTTCAGAGGGTTACTGTAGGTTGCAGTGAATAGCATCCTACCAGAAAGCCCAACCAGCCACCACAGATGGAGATATGTCTGCTGCTGATACTGTTTTGCTGGTATGGAACCCACTTTTAGTCTTTGTTTTAAGGTTTCAAGTAACAGTGAATCTACCTTTCCTATCTCTCTATCATGTCTACCTTGTTTCTAATACAAATTTGGCTATTATCAAATTTAATGCACTGGGTCTCGTTTTGTCTCTTTCCAGTGTTCTAAAGGAGTAGAACCCGATGTTCTAAAGAATCAGAAGTCTTTTCCTTATTTAGCCAAAATCATCCCACTTCTTTTTATCTTAAAGAAACTGTTAGGTTGAACTTCTTGAGTGTCTCATTATAACGTGGTTTTTTGTTTCTCATGACATTATTCTAGTTCCTTTCTGAACATGTTTCATTATGTCCACATGGGTTTTATGTATGGCCTCCTACAAAACTATACAGAAACTTCCAGCACTGGACTGATAATGATTTTCCACTTGCCTAATCCTACTCAGTAGTCCAACGATTAAATATTAACTGAGATGTGTGTCCTTGTGGCAACAGTACAAACTCATATTCTTCTATTTTTCTGTCATTAGTTCTAGTCCTTTCAGTGTTCCTGAGATACTGTCTTTCATCATGTGAGTGTGAATTTCTCCGTTCCTACATAATTTACAACTTGTTCTATACAGAAATGTGCTTTTTCAATAGAGCCACCATGTAGTCATTATAAAACTGTTGTGTAAAGCTGACCTTACTAACATCTTTATGTCATCACCTAATTTACCAGGAAGGGACTCCTGCTCTTTTTGCTAGGTCATTGAGAAAAAGAATTTCGAGCAGAACATCAATAAAAATAGTCTGTAAAGTGATGATTTTCTTTCTATAGTTAGATTTTGAGATCCATCCTTTAGCCAGTTTTTGTCTATTTAACAAGAGTTACTTTCACTTTTGGATTTCATTATTTTTTAATTACATTCTCAGAAGCTATTAATCTTATCAATACATTTAAATTTTAATCAAAAGCAATTTAATAATAATTTTTGTTTCCAATGCACTATACTGACAGCTATTAATTAGGCCATTAACTTTTAATTATTTACTGTGTTTCATATCAGCCTTTCTGTGCTACGTAAGGATGATATCAAGCTAACTGACTGGTCATCCTATTTATCCTCAAAACTACTATAACTTCTGTTTGTTTATAACCTTCTAGAATTTCCTAAGCATACTGTCATTTGTATAATGTGAATTGATGGGTGGTTCAGAAAGTTCTTCAACTGGTTCATTAATACCCTTGATTGAAAAATGCCTTTAAAAATGTTAACATGAGTAGTTCCAGTTTTAGATTCTTTTTAGTTATTAATGAAATACAAAGTATTTCTTTATCCATTTAAATTATGAGTATCTCATCATGGTTCTTCCCAAAGGCAGAGAGAAACACACATTGAAACTTTCTCTTCTGTGTTCTGATTTACTATTTTACAATCCTTAGACAGGATCAAGCCTATAGTATTGCTTGAATTTCATTAGGTCCTGATTATGATCTCTGATTATATTAGCCATCAAATTTTCATTGACATTTTTAGTTTTCATTTTCAGCAATCCATGTTTCTAACAACTGTTTTATTCTCACTGCTATCATTTTTCCTATTTTTCACTCACTTCTGCTGTAGTGGAATAAAAGGGCCATAGCCTGATCCAGTTGGGCTCAGGAATATTTGCTTTAGTCTGTAAACTTCAAAGGGTGAAGATTTTTTTAACTGTAAATGGAAAAGTGTGTAATTATGAAGTGTTTAGTGTTTAACCTTCTGCAACTTTAAACCTCTCCTAACTAGCCTTTATATTTTTTAGCTGAAGTTTTTGTGTCACTCATTTTGCTTGTGACTGCTTTTGGCATATGAAAATTGCCCTTTTTAAAACACCAAGGGCATATAAAGGACGTGCTTATGAGATACACTTGCTTGTTTTTTTAAAGAATTGCCTCCCAAGGCAAGACAAAGTCCTTAATCTACTCACTTTATTTAAGGATTCCAGGAATTCCAAATACTCTGGAAGTATTTCAAAGGAGAGTGTCAGTGCAGCTTCAAGAATATTGAGCATTTTTTTAAGGAGCAAGGACACTGGTGGTAAGGATAATGAGAGAACCAGACTGATGCAGGAAACTGCAACCAGCTCCTTTGCATTCTCTCCCTGATCAGTGGAGATTGGCCCTGAGAATTTTTCCTTATAAAATTCAGTAGCTATGCTTAGCTTATTTATTCCACCAGTTTTGAACCCAACTTTCTTCTGATGTCACAAAAGTATAATGTGGAAACATGTTGAAACATTAGTTCTCTTAATAAATTCTATAGACATAAATTCTCTAATGCATATAGCAACATGGTTTTCAAATACTGACCCTTCAAATATACCCTGCCCTAAAATTTAGAGGCGTAGGCATATTTCATGGCTAAAGCCAAATGAGCTTTGCCACATGCATATTGAACTCTCTATACTAATCCATTTCTGTGATCAGGCAGGATTAAAACTTTCATAGAGAACTACTAAATATCAATATGAAATACAGATTGCAAGAACAAAGCTAGTAGGTCTAATTTCAAATCAGCAAACATGGAGAATAACCCTTTGAACATTATCTCTCACCTTGAAAGACTACCTAAAATTATAAACTAATTAAGCAGTCACTTGCTGAGCAGCAGTGCTGAAGGAAATTGGTTTGCCTTCAGAAGGAGCCTTGTCTTTGTGTTATCCAGTGCCTAATCAGCTCTCAGAGTTTCTCAGATCATTCAGAACAGGTGTATTGGATCTGGCTGAGCTGGAGTTAATTTTCCCCACAGCAGCCCTCACAGTGCTGGCCCACACCAGTGTTCTGACTGTGCTGAGCACAGCGTCAGGGCTGTCTCTCCAGCATTCCTCCCCTCACCAGTAGGCTGGAGGTGGGCAAGATCTTGGGAGTGGACACAGCCAGGACAGTTGACCCAAACCTACTAAAGGGATATTCCATACCATATGACCTTTGTTCAGCAATAAAAGCTGAGAGGAAGGAGGAAGAAGGGGGAGTATTTGTTATTTATGACGTTTGTCTTCCAAAGCAACCTCTATGCATACTGAAGCCCTGCTTCCTGGGAAGTGGCTGAACATCACCTGCTGATGGGAAGTAGAGAATAAATCTTTTGTTTTTCCTTTGCTTCCACATGCCGCCTTTTGCTTTATTAAACTGTCTTGACCCATGAGTTAAAATATCTTGACCCATGAGTTTTTTCCATCTTTTTTTTTTCCATCTTATTTTTCTCCTTTCCCTGTCCTTCTGACAAGGGGTGTGATAGAGTGGCTTGGTGGGCACCTGGCATCCAGCCAAGGTCAACCCACCACAACAGGTCTCTCCTGGATCCTCTAGTGTCTGTCATTGTAGCTGAGCCAGTATTGCAGACTTTCCTTCACTGGGATTGTCAGTTTATACCTCTTATTCAGCTGCTCATTTTCATGGATTTTGTAGGAAGTCGAGTAGTGCTTGTCTGACAAATTGGGCCAAAACTCACCCATAGATTTAAAAATTAGTGGTAAGGCTAGCAGATGGATATACAGATAGCACAATCACATTAGCCTTGTTTCCTTAGGAAACAGAGCTAGCAAAAAGCTGCAAGAGTCAGTGGAGGAATATCCAAGGTCATCCTAACCTGTTCTGATCCATCAGCTGAAATCATGTTAATCTACCCAGTATGAAAGGTTAAAAGCTCCTCTGTCAGTTCAATTTGTTATTAGAATATAGAATAGCTAGAGGAAAACACATTTCTGCTGCTAAGTGTGGCGTTTCATTCTGTGTGCATTAAGGGAATTCATGTTTAGAAAAATTGCCAGGAAAATCAATGCTTTAGCATATGTCATATATGTTTTGTGACATCAGAGAGAAGGGATTCATAAAGGGCATGATAAATATGTTGGAAAATAACATAGCCAAAAAATGTTTTTTAGTCATCCCCAAAGCCAATCTAATGATACTGAATATTTAAGTGATTATTTGTCTTGGATACAATCTCAATACACTACTGGATAATTTGAATTTTTTGATTGGGACTCTGATCTTATCTTTTCTTCATTGTACAATGATTGGCTAAATACTGTAGTATTATCAGAAAGGTGGAGTTGTAGTTGTACAAATTATAGACAGGATCACTGGCAGTTTTGTCTTTACAGGAAGCTTGCTGCCAGGTGTCTAAAGTCAGATCCTGTAAGACAGTCATTTCACAACCTGGGCAGCAAAACAGATGTTTGGTATCGATATTTATTTGTTTCTGTTCAAGAATATTTCAAACAAGACAATTACTGAATTTGTTAATCTGTTGTATAGAGAAAAGTGTACTTTGTTTATAAAAAGCATGAAGATCTAGAAAGTTAGGATAAATCCTGCTCTGACTTTGCACTCAGCCTCTTCTAGACTAAATATCCAGCCTTAGTGTTAGGCTGAAATCCTGTTTCCATTAAAGTCCTGTTGCAGAATGAGGACGTGTAAAGCAGACTAGCCAATAAAATAATCACGTATTGCAGAAGGATTCAAATTGAACAAAACTATCTAAGATCTAATGCAGACAAGAAAAAAATGCCTATGTTCAGATAGCCTCAACTGCAAAGGCACATTTGGGAGCTGGCATACTTAGGTCATAGAGTTCTTGGTTTTGGAGGAGAAGCTGAACTTTTTTGAGATGTATTAAAGAAGAGTAGCTCTGTTGCAATAGGAACAGGAATAGTGTGGCCAGCAAGAGTAGGGATGTGATTGTGCCCCTATACTAGGCTCTGGTGAGGCTGCACCTCAAATACTGTGTTCTGTTTTGGGCCCCTCAGTACAAGAAGGATGGTGAGGTGCTGGAGCGTGTCCAGAGAAGGGCAACGAAGCTGGTAAAGGGACTGGAGCACAAGTCTTATGAGGAGCGGCTGAGGGAACTGGGGTTGTTTAGCCTGGAGAAGAGGAAGCTGAGGGGAGACCTTATCGCTCTCTACAACTGCCTGAAAGGAGGTTGTAGTGAGGTGGGTGTTGGTCTCTTCTCCCAAGGAACCATCAAAAGGACAAGAGGAAATGGTCTCAAGTTTTGCCAGGGGAGGTTTAGATTAGATATTAGGAAAAAATTCTTCACTGAAAGAGTGGTCAGGCATTGGAACAGGCTGCCCAGAGAGGTGGTGGAGTCACCATCCCTGGAGGTGTTCAAAAAACGTGTTGACATGGCACTTTGGTACGTGGTTTAGTAGACATGGTGGTGTTGGGACAACAGTTGGACTTGATGATCCTAGAGGTCTTTTCCAACCTTAAAGATTCTATGATTTTGTAATGGGGAAATATCACACCCTGCATCCAAGGAAATGTACACATAGAAACTGAGCACGGAATACATAGGTGAAATTAATTTACAAATCAATTGACTGATCAGTTTCTTTCAATTCTAATACTGAGTTTAATTACAGATCACTGTCTTAAATCTGGATGACCAACACTCTTCAGAATTTCCAACTCGGAAAAATTGGAGCATTTAAGATGGGCATCATTTAACAACAACAATCTCACACAAATAGAAGGAATAATGTCTTGTCTTAACCTCACATAACTCACTTTAGATGAAAGCTACAATTCAACACTAGATGGTACTGTATTTACTATGGTAGTGATAATGCAGGCTGTTAAGCTGGGACACAGTAGAAATGTTTCTTTGTAGTGAAATGTTACAGAGGGTGAGTTTTTACTCGCTGCCAGCAGAGTGAGTTTTTCAAATATTAAAAAATCTGAGTGTATCTTTAGCAGAACTGAAGAAAGGGAATAAGGCAGAACAGTTATGTTCCAGCAGAATAAGTATTTCTTATTAAAATGTACCTATTTATGTTTAATGATCTAATTGATCTAGTTACGGCTGGACCCAGTAACACAAACTGTGTCATTTGTAACGTGTTTGACCTTCTGTATCAGTCACCTTTTTCTATTACAGCTCACTTTATACTTAGTGCATCTTGCTTACTTTTCAAGGAATTTCAAAGCTCACCAAACTTACAAGACATAGTGTAAACAACCATCTTATCAGCCTCAAAAGACATGTGCTTGAAAATCTGTCTCATCCTCATTACATTTTCACTGAGAACAACAGAATCACATCATTAGCCGGTTTAAAGAAAACTTACTCCCTGATAGAGCTATACATAACTAATAACTTTGTTTATATCAGCCAAGAGAACATCATTTAAAGGTAAATATTTACTATTGCAAAACTAATTTTTTTCTTATTACATTAGAAATGCAGTGTTTCCCCACTTGTTCAAGTATAGAGGAAGCTATAGTTGAACATAATTGGAGGTTCTGCTGGTGGGTACTGCAGTCATCCATCTTTAAAGTGGAACCCAAACTGATGAAAACCCCAGTCTAACATTTTTGGATTGATACTCACTCCTGAGAAGGCGGTACTGAACCCTGTGGCTGAATTAGGCTCAAAATATTCTGCAGACTTAAACATCACTTCTACCAGGTAGGCTAAAACCATGGAATAATTCTGCAACTCGTGTCAAATAACGAACAATTACACCTGCAGCAGTTCCAGTTCTTTTCAGCTTACCTGGAATGCTAATGTACGTATTATAGACTTTGGATTCAAACACTAATTGGAGACTGAGGCCCTGATTCTTATTTATGTTCAGATTCTGTAAAACTGCATGAGAGCACAAAAGCTTTTAAGGCAATGTTGGTATATTTTTCACTCACTTTAAGGGCTTGCTTTGTGGCTTGAGTGTTGAAAAGTGCTATTAATCTAAATGAAGATATCTGGATTTTGTTAAGTGATTTCTCAGTTATGCAGATGATGGCTGAAGAAGGAGCTGAAAAGTTTGAATGCACCTATATATGGATGTTTTAAAGTTATATTAATAAACCTGTGCTTTTTTCTGCTTAGGGTTTAACTAATCTGATAATTTTGGACGTGAGTAGAAATAGAATAGTCTGGAAACAAGATCACTACCAACTATTTGTTTTAGTCCATCTTCCCTCTCTCGAAGCCTTAGATGGCATCGCAGTAGTAAGTTATTCTGTATGCAGATTATTACTTTAACTTTTTTAAAAACAGTTCTTTAACAAATCAAGACCTAGCTGATCAGACTTGTTGATATGTGTGTAATCTTTTCATGTACTCCGTAATACTCCATTGTCTGTTTCTTTCTTTATTTAGTCATCTTGGGGAAGAAATTACCTTTGTTTGTAATAATACCTAGTACAATAGTGTCCTGGCACATTGCTAGGGTTCCCAAGGCTTTAACTATAATTTGGGAGCTTAATCATTTCTAACACCTCTGAAATTAGTGTACGCTACTTACAAATCTATACTGTAAACTGAGAGAACACAGGCTGTCTCCATTAATCTGTTCCATAAGAAAACAGTCACCCCGGTCTGCTCACATAAAGACAAAATAACACTTTTTAAGTTACTTTGATTTAAAACCTTTTTAATTCATTGAATTGTAAAATGTTTCTTGCCTATATCACTGTGATAGTTCTAGACCAGCGTTAATATAGCAGACATCGCTTCAAATGCATTTAACAGGAGCCAACAGAAGGAGAAAGGGCAAAAGATTTGTTTGGAGGCAAACTCACCTCTGACATGATTGCAGATAGACCGGCACATTCCAACTTCACAGAAATGCAAGAATTAAATTGGACAACCTCTGATATCAGGTGCAGTGATTTTCAGAAATGCACTATCTATTAAAAGTAGCATCTGATATTGTGATTAGAGTGTGAAAATCTGTGTTTAGCAAATATGCCTAATAATTCCCTAGAATTTGTAGGCCAAATTACCTTGACTGATCTGTAGTGTAATTTTTCATCACAAAGTGTTACTTTCCACTGTTTCATTGAAGAAATAGTCTTTCTCTAGATGCTTCCATTTTTCATTTAGGGAATGGTGCTGCCTGCACACAGTTTGACAGAAGAGTGTGTAGGAGAGATAGGGTACTGGCTACAGACTAAGTATATCTAGAAGAGAGATTTTATTTGATCAAAACCCATCCGATCTGATTCCTTTCAGAACAAATTCGGCCCAAGTGAGAACACACATGTATGTATGTGCAGTGCTGCTTCTGCAATCTTCTGATTTCTGAAAAAGCTGCCTTGTCCATTGTAGATCTGCAGGAATTTAGAGCAAGAATGACCTGTGATTGGTTGCATTAAATGCATCCTTAACTGAACAGTAGTATGTGCACACAGTGGGACAGTCACTGTTCTGCAACAAAAGTGTTTTACACATTGCTAGTCACACTTGTTTGCAAACATCATCCTTGATGCTTATCTTTAGGAAAGTATTTCTATGAGTTGTATGTATGTATTTGTCTTCTTAGAGACATATGTATATTTTATTCTTTCCCAGTATGCTGCATCTGTCAGTGAAAGTCCCTACCTGATCCAACATGTGAAGACAATTTTCATGGTGCAGTCCATGATCTTCATCTTTTGATCCTAGGTAGCCTAGAAGGCCTTCAGCAACAGTATCACCATGCCAGGAATATCAGCGTCAATACTCCAGTGGAATTGAGTAAGTCTTGCTCCTAAAGAAATTGTAACTCCTTTTAGTTTGACTCATCATTTCAAGAGACTGTTTTAAGATGTGAGGACAGATACAAGTATTTAAACATTTTTGTCAGGATTATTTTCTGCAAGGACATTCATTCCCTAGAGGCTTTGTTGTAAAAGGTTGTAGAGCAGTACTATAACACTGACTGTGCCTTTTAAGGTATTTATTGCAAACCTTGAGTTTCTTGAAGAGATGTATCAACAGCACAGTTATGAATTCCTAAAAAATACTTGAGGAGTGTCTCTCTGACCAACAGAGTATCCTGCTTCTACCATTAAGTAGTAACAAGTACCTTGTAAGCAGGCTTTGATGCAGCTGAGGTACACATTTACAATCTGTGTGGTGCTTTGGCAGCCCTTGGGGTAAGCAGAGAATGGAATACTCCATCTGAGCAATTGCAGCTCCAGTGCTGCTAGAAAGCAATGAAAACAGCCTAAGAGCTATGGAACTGCAATTTCAGTAATGTGATATAGATGCAAACAGAGCATACTGGTGAAAGCCCTTGCCTTTGGTGTCAGAATCAAATCAGATCAAGTATCAGAGTAGTTGTTTACTACTGGAAAAAGAACTGTGAATTTGTTGTGAGATTTTCATTAGGGTGCTTCTTCAATAGAAACATGTTGCATTTCTTACCCCAAAGCCAGCATGTTATGGATCTGCTCATGCTATATATCTCCTTTCTATCTTACTTTTGCATGTTACTTTTATTCTCAATCCATATTTGTCTTTTTTTAGTTAATTCTGAGCTGTAGAGCTGGTGTTAGCAGACCAGTTTAGAAATGTCTGCAGTGTGAATTTACTGAACAATAATCTCATGTCTTTCAGTGGTTTAATCTTCCTTCCTAATGCCAAGGTGGGTTCATGACACAGTCTTTCCTATTTTTTTAATAATAAACTAATTTCCTTTGATTGAAAATAGTCTTTAATCTCCTTTAATACACTGTTGTTTGTGGAGTTTTGTAACAACAGCAATCAATCAGTGCAAAGCTGATTGCAACCACTGTTTCAATTTTGCAGTGTTGTTGCAGTAATCTGATCCAAAATCAGTGAATTGCACCAAACTTTTTTAAGCACTTTAAACTGACCAATCGTCATTCTAAAGATCAAATTTCTGAAACAGAAAAATTTAATTGGCAGTTTTGCTCATATGTTAGCAGAGGAACATTCTGTTTGATTAATTATGTTTCCTTTTCACAGGTATTGTGTCTTAACTACAGTCACATTGAATCAATGCTGCCTGGACAAAAGCTCCCAAATCAGGTAACAAATAGGCAGCAGCTGTACTGAAAAGTGGCTTCTCGTGTCTATGGACAGCAAAGACTTGCCAAAGGAAGCAAGTACCATCATTTTTTAAAATATACTTTTATCTCTCCTTTACTGCACTGAGGAGAAAGGAGGTGTCTTCAATGTCAGTAGCTTTGGATGTCCCTATTTTTTTCCCTTCCTAGTTTGAAGAAACCCAGTATGTCGTTTGTTTGTTTTGCACACATACCATAGAATCATAGACTCATAGAATGGTTTGTGTTTGAGAGGACCTTGAAGATCGTCTAGTTCCAACCCCCCTGCCATGGGCAGGGACACCCTCCACTAGCCCAGGTTGCCCAAAGCCCCATCCAACCTGGCCTTGAACCCTTCCAGGGGTGGGGCCTCCACAGCTTCTCTGGGCAACTTCTTCCAGTGCCTCACCACCTTCATCAGGCAGAATTTCTTCCTAGTATGTAATCTAAATCTACCCTCTTTCAGTTTAAAGCCATTACCTGTTGTTCTATCACTACACACTCTTGTATGGTATGTTTGGCATCATCTAGTTGGCTTTTCTTTCCTATGTTCTTTGCAAACAACTTGTTAGGCCATTTCTTCATCAGACTAACTATACCAGTGTCATGGTTTAACCCCAGCTGGCAACTAAGCACCACACAGCCACTCATTCACTGCCCCCCACCACAGTGGGATGGGGGACAGAATCAGAAGAGTAAAATTGAGAAAACTTGTGTGTTGAGATAAAGACAGTTTAATAAGTAAAGCAGAAGCCACACATGCAAACAAAGCAAAACAAGGAATTCATTCACTGCTTCCCATGGGCAGGCAGGTGTTCAGCCATCTCCAGGAAAGCAGGGCTCCATCACACGTAACAGTTACTTGGGAAGACAAATGCCGTAACTCCAAACATGCCCCCTTCCTTCTTCTTCCCCCAGCTTTATATGCTGAATATACAGACCAAATTATTCTCACGGCCAATAATGTTATCTTATCGTAAGCCGATATTACACAGTGCGGCAAAATTAAAATCCTCATCCAGCTCCCAGAGACGGTAAACAAACAGCACTGTAGGGAATACATAATGCAAGTAAGGATTTACATGACACAACCATACGAACAAATAATAGAGCATTGTGACCGGAAATTATTAAACTAATATAATTTGTTTTAACACACTGTGGTGAGATCCGTCATTATCTCAGCCCTTTGGGCCCCACATTGGGCACCAAAAGGACTGTCATGGTTTAACCCAGCAGGCAGCTAAAACAACCACACAGCCATTCGCTCAATCCCCCCACAGTGTGATGGGGGAGAGAATTGAAAAGAAAAAGGTAAAATTCATGGGTTGAGAATAAAGACAGTTTAATAGGACAGAAAATAATAATAATAAGTATACAAAACAAGTGATGCACAGCACAATTGCTCACCACCTGGAGCCGATGCTCAGCTAGTTCCTGAGCCATGCCACCTCCCAGCCAACTCCCCCAGTTATATACTGAGCATGACATCATATGGTATGGAATATCCCTTTGGCCAGTTTGGGTCAGCTGTCCTGGCTGTGCCCCCTCCCAGCTTCTTGGGTGCCCCCTGCCTTCTTGTCGGCAGGCCAGTTGAGAAGCTAAAAAGTCCTTGACTGCTTGACAACAACTAAAATATTAGTGTGCTATCAACATTATTCTCATCCTAAATCCAAGCATAGCAGTATTCTAACTGCTAGTAAGCAAATTAACTCTATCCCAGACAAAACCAGGACAACCAGGCTGCTGTCATCTGTTCTTTGGATCCTATTGCATAGCTGGTTAGGCATACATTGAAGTTCTTCCACCTTCCTACAAAGGATTTCATTTTAAGTAAGGGAACCGCCTCACTGTCTCTGGCTGCTGGTTTGATCTGGGAGTGCGTACATGTATCTCTGATCAGATTGATCATTGATATTCTGTTTTCATTCTTTACTTAAATTTGTACAACATTACAAAACTAGGAATATATTCAGATAGTGAGGAATAAATTGAGAGAGTATTTTAGTCCCTTGAACCTGACCTGTGAAAATTCAGCTGCCTTACAATGTATAGTATTCTGATGGCCATCACAACCCCTTGTTAGAATCAATGAGTTCAGCCAGCTCAGTACCTTTTATGAGCATAAAGAAAGCTTTTGTATATTCACCCAAAGTTCTTCTGCAACGTTGTGTGTAGCCTAAGCAGTCATTCATTCTGCCATTAAACCTCCTTTCCTTTGCTCATTTCAGAAGTGATAGTCCTTTTGTCATCCTTTGAAGGAGATGGTCATACTTCTTTCTTCTTCCTTTTGCCATCAACATTAGATCAGCCTGTGTCCTAAAGAGCATTTTCAAATTACCTTTCAGTTTACATTTCTCATCTGTGCACTCTTTCTGTGCACTCCTGAAACTTCCAGGACCTATCAAGATTCATTTACTTATTTCTGCATATATATAAGGCAATACCCATAGTGAAATTCAGTTTTATCATATCAGACAAATATTGCAGAGTCACCATGCAGAATTCCCTCTATACCTTGGTCAAGTTTTATAAAAGTAACAGTGACAGAGCATCAGAGAATCCTGCAAAACCTAGTTATTGTGTGTATACTTCTCAAGACTTCACTCAGCTCTTCTTGTCTTCATTCTTTGCATATGCTCAGCATCTGGAATGTGGGAAAAACATGAATTTGTTTTCAGATTGTCTGGGGAAAAGGGACATTGGTAGAAGCACACATGGATTAAGGGTTGTGTGGGCTTCCGTCATAGTGTGACAAATTTCTGTGCTCATTTTGCTTTTGCACTCTATAATCATTCAAACTATTAAGAATTTCTCCATAACCAGGTAATTCCTAAGTGTCGGCTATTATTGTTTTAAGGCTGAAAGCTTCATAGTATGTGTGATGATGACATTGCCTCACTGTGCCTGTCACAGCCATACTGTGATCAGACAGCACTCATTCTTCAGCATACTGTTCTTCATAGTGATGCAAGATAAATTTAAAATGTATGTGTTTGCATGAGTATGTTGCAGTGATGGGCTGTCCTCTCAATATTCCAAGGCAGGTCAGATCTGTGAAGAAAGATCAAACAATGTTAAAGGATTTCTGAAATACTTGATTTTATTTTTAAAATGGCTTGATAGCAATCTTTGTTGTTTTGCACATCACTCCTTGAAAAAGTCCCAAAGGGATATTTCAGGTTTCTTTTTTTCCAGCAATGCTTATGTTTTTCAGTGTAGTACTATTGGTTTGCCTTTTTTATCCCTGGGAACAAACTATCAGAACACAGTAAAGAAGATGCTAGCCTTTCTGATTTTATGAATACATAGCTATGGGACAGAAGACAGCTAACACCTTCACACAGTAGAAAAGGCTTTCCTAGTAACCATAAAAGGACAAGTGGAACTCAGTAGGGCCAAGTGTTTGAAGAAAGTTTGTAGGATCTCAGCTTCATGTATTTAAGTATCTTAGGACTACTGAGCTTTAAAATAGCATCAAACATAAATGGAAACAAAAATATATTTTTCATTGTTAGTTTTGAGAAAAAAATGTGGCTTTCTAAATTTCAGTTGAAAATATAGTTCATAGGGCATGTTTTCATAAATAGACCCTTGAATGTTAGGTGGAAGATCCAAGTTCTAAATGCCCCTTAACTTCCTTTTACTGTAAACCAGCAGTTTCTGGTCTAAAGCAACAGCTAGAAGCACAGGGGAGAGAGAAAGCAGGGCATGTTGGAGCAGTAGTACATGTGGTGCAGTCATGCACTCTGTTTTTAGTGGTTGACTCAAAAGAATATTTTTGCACTTATGACATGTTTTAAACCAACTTTCAAAGGGTGGGAAATGAACTGGCTTCTGAAAAGGATGATGAAATGGTAGGAGAATGTCAAGCAAACTGAATGTTACCCAGTAATGGCAAGAATAGTCATGCTCTTTACAAGGAAAAAAAGACAGACAGATTCCTCTTGGGAAATTGCTGTTCCAGGGTTTCCTTCTTTAGAATTGCAGGCCTAGACTTTCTCCTGAAGGGGACCAAGGTGGTAGGCTCAGCTGTATCCTGTGCAATGTGGCATTAAGAAGTACATCTCACAGTGTATTAGTAAGCACCAGGTAGTACCCACCACTATGTTCCACACTTCAGATACCTTATCACCTGTCATTTTCAATAACATTGGCTGTTAAAATAGAAAAATATTGCTAGCCTTTTCTGTTTGCAGCACAGCCTGTGTCTCAACACTTGGCCTTCTATAAGGCTGTTGCCTATAGATGTCTCTGCAGGGCACACAGTGCACTCAAATCCTCAAACGTGCTGAGGGCCATGAGAAGCTGCTGTGGTCCAGGCTACATTGATGATGAAGTTATAAATTTTCCCACAGCATGCCACTTTGTCAGTACAAAGTGTCAGTTATTCATGAGCACTTAAAATTGAAAAAATGTTGCTCACATGTATATAGTCATTTCTGCACAGTTTGGATTCTGTTCCTCGGACAGTAGCATTGGTGTAAAGTTTGGTTCAGACATTTACTGGTGTCACCGAGATACTATAGATTGACCTCTTGGACAAGGACCCCATTTCTGGGTTATTTTGTATTTTCTTTGCACAAGGTTCTTTGAAGAACTACTGTTCATTGCTTGTGTTTTGACTGCTAGTAAATGCAGAAGAGAGGATGAGAGCTGACTACCAGCCTCTGGAACAAGTAGAGCAAATGTTATTCAAATTCCAAGGACAATATTCATGTCACCTGTGAAGTGTGCCTAATGTGGTTATCATAGCATTAAAATACTTTTTTTATTTCCCTTCTAAACCCTCTGAGGCAACCTCAGGTTATGTAAAGTCAGGAAAAATAAAAGACATACTATCTGCTCCCTTTCTTCACCACACCATGTAATGAGCGTGAGAACCTATAACAGGTTCTTTCTATCATCGTGCCAGGAAGATGCCTACTATTTGGGTGTTGTGATGTCTCCATCGAGGTGCCTGTGATAGGCAATTGCAATACAAACCAAACATTTAAAAACTATAAAAGACCCATTAGAATCTCAGGCTCATCTATCTATAGATATAGATGACACCATAGATTTTATTGTTCAGAAATGTGAAATTTAGCCCGAGTAGTAACTTATACTTACCCTGAAGTTCCACGCTGCAGCAAATCCACTCATTTTTTTCAAGCAGGGTTCACCCTCAGTTCATGCTCCTGTGCACTTACACAGCTTTTGGATAGTCTAGACTACAGGTACAATGAGATCGTGGGGAGAAATTAAATTTACAGGTGCACATTTGATGAACCAAATCCTCATACGTAGGTTAAGAAGATGCATTACTAGTGTCATGCAAGTATGTCCATGTGGAACACAACCAGAAAGAACAGAAGTACCCATACTTTCACAGGGTATCTGTGTCTGATAATTTTTTTATAAAAGTTTCAGAGGAACCTAATTCTCTTACCTCATAATGTTACTACATAATGCAGTATCACAGCAATGCTGTGTCAGTCTGTAATTTCAAAGTGCAATATTCACCATTATAACTTCTCTGTCCATCTTTTCTTGGTAAATGGAATTCTTGACACCTGATCTCAGTTTCTCTTCTTGCTGATAGTTACCTTCATAATTATATTCAGCTATAATTTGATAACGCAGTATCATATTGTCTCATCTTGAAGGATACTATCGTGTCCCATCTGTATCCATTGTAAATACTTTAACACAGATAATATTCTTCATTTATTGCTTTGCCCATAAGCCTGTTCCTTTGTGTTAGCTCTCAGTGTCCCTCCTCATCAAAGTACTTGTCTCCATCGCTGTGGTTCAGTCTTGCCTACCCCCATGCTTCTTGTTCAGAGTGAGGTCACGTCTTAATGCCTTGAGATGCAATTGCATACCATGAGCTGACCACTGTTACTGGTCATCAACACCTGTTTTTCACCGCCGTGCTTCTACCTTTGCTACTCCTTTTGTTGAGAAGGGGTTCCCTGCACAAGCTACCTTGTTTTCCTCCAGACCTTGCCCTGAAATTCTGACTATGAAACCAAAAGAAAGCTTCACAACAGTTGGACATCTGCTATGACCATTGTCTGTCACACTGACCAGTTTTATTGCTCATTATTTTCTTGTGCTCACCCATCTGTCAGTCTGTCTGCATTCATTGGGTGTGCCTCATCTCATTTTACAGTATAAATTCACTGCAACAGAGACTTTTAGTAAGATTCACTGTTAGGTTTCCTAAATACAAGAATAACAATAACAACAACAAGGAGTCAGAGAGGAGGCTAGCCCAGCACGTGTCTCCTACGAACAGAAGGTTCATTGTCTCTGTGGTTCTGTTTATCACTAAGACCTCACTCACTAAAAGAGTTTGTTGTCCCACAGCAGACCTGTGTTTTCTGTATCACAGCATGAAACTTCTCTGGAGATTTGTTTGATGAACAGAATTCTTTCCTTCCAGCTCAGAAGACTGCAGTGTGCATTTTAACCATCGGTTTCCCCAGAAGGATCAATAGAGTAATGAGGAGATCTAGAGTCTGTTCCCACTCTGTGTTGTGCAAGCATGCATTGCATGTCTCCATTTCATATTTATGGAGCACAGGAACAGTTCTTTTACACATCTGAAACATATGTACTAAGGATGATGAGAGGCATCAGTACAATATGTTTTATTCTCCCATCCTGATCAACCTGTCCAGCTTTTCCTCAAACCTCTTTGCTTTATAGATAAGAAGCACTACCAGTAGACATATACACCACAAGGTTATTCTACTCCAGTTGTCTCCTTAATTTTTTTACTGCCACAATGCTGTCACCATGCCCAACCACATCTAAACTGTTGCTGAGCTGCAAATGCTACTTGATGCACTGAATCTAACCCTTTGCTGTTGTCTTATGCTTCCCACTCCTACGGGTTATGTCCTTACTGTATCCTTGTACAAATTTCTTGGCATAAATATTTTATTGTAGAAATAAAGCCCTTTAACAGGATATTAGCTCCTAGGTACTACCAGAATAAATGCTATTATTTGATACTGATGTTAGTGGTATCTTCACTGTTTTGCCAAATCTGTCTTCACATTGATAGTAGGTCACTGCTGAAACCAGATAGGTTAAAATCCATGTACGCTTGGGTTCTGTGTCAGAACTTCATCTGTCAAAAAACTGGTATCACAGATCTCTCTCTGGCTACATTAATATCTCTGTTTGCAGACCTAGGACCTTAGTAAGTTAGTGAAACACATTTTCCCACTTGAAGCAACAATGCTTGTATACAGAGTTCAAAGCACTTTTGGATTTCATGTGTAAATGTTTTATTTCAAAACTGACCTGTGCTTTTATTCATTGGACATCACTTAAATGAAAACATGGCAGAATGAGTAAAGCAATAGAAGCATGTTAAGACTATAGCTTTAGAGAAATCTCTGTTTTATATTCAGGTTCAGTGAAGATGTTATACCTCATTAGCTACAACAGAACTGAGCCATTTTCTCATTAGATCATTCAAGTGGAACAACACAAAAGATTTTTCAAGTTTGTCAGTTGCATTTTAGTTGTGCTTTTTAAAGTGCTTGTTAGAAAGCAAGAATTGAAACCGTATGGTGTTGTTTAAGCTTAAAAAGTGCTTTTGATCTTAAGCTTCAAAACAGATTTTCCCAACAGAAAGTAGGCTAGCACTTTATTTAGTACTGTTTTAGGTAGACACCAGAACACTCTGTACATAATATTTTCTTTTTTCATGCTATTGATTATATCTCTTTTAACATTGTCACTGCTGAATTAGAGATGATTTACAGGAGACAATCAATCAGCGTTGTCATTGTGCTGTACCCAGTTTTAACAAAATTAACAAATAAGCACAGCTGGCACACAGCCTTAAGTCTGTTGCTACAAGAAGTGGTGGTCACAACATGAGACTTATGAACTACTAAGTATTTTTAAATAAATAAAGATCCTTCCAAACCTGAATTTTTATCAGCCTCCTGCCAGCCATCCACTGTAATGGGTTTACATTTGAAAATATATTGGTTTCCGTCTTTCTCAGTGAAAACAGCTTCAGTCCATTACAGTAGCTTTGTTCTTTGAAGTAGTTAGAATTTTGTTTCACACATTTGAGTTTTGTAGCTACTGGTGCTTTTTAATGTACACAACTTGCATAGCTTCTGTGTTTGACAGCTGATCTAGAAAGTGCGACAGTCAAATCTTAAGCTCACAAAAGTAATTTGAAGAACTGATCTTGCAGTTCTTTACTCACAAAAAGTTGATCATTACTGTTTATATTACTGCAAAACCAAAAAGACTGAGATATGTAATCTTTATTTTTATTTTTCCTTTTCTTATGAAGGGTTTTGTAGTTACAAACTCTCCAGAGGACTCTGGATTTCTCACACTGTCAGCAAAGTTTAGAAGACATAATCCTCTCAGAATAACAAATGGGAATCCAGATGAAAACATTAACCATTTATTTGGCTCTGATCTTGTATTTGGTCATGAACTTGAAGAGCCTCTACTAAATATATCAAATGAAAGTAAGCATAAAGAAACAGGATTACGTATTTGTGGATACTTAACACAGTTGCGTTCCATAGTATGTAGTTCATGCTACATATTATATGGCCATATAAAGCATTTTAACAAGGACATTTTTATCTCTCCTGGGTATCTTGCAAGTCTGTAACTTTCTCACAACCTTCCCAGAGCTGGGAAATGTATTTTCTGGAGGAATACATATCTTTGTCAGTTCTTCACCCTAGGATGGATCTTCAGATTCAGTCTAAGTGATTGATAGAAGAATTAGCCTTTCAGTGCTTTCAGAAGCTTTGGGGTTTTGTTGTTGGTTTGTTTTATTTTTTTTTTTAATTTATTAACCAATTTCAGTCTGTAAATTAAAGTTTTAACTATGCTAGGAACTGAAAGGAAATGATGTAACATTGTCCTAGTGAGGCAAATTAAGAAGAAAAGAAGAATGAGTGCAGTGCTTGATGATTGGCAGCTGGGGTGGGGCTGTGTAGGGAGCACATCCATGTGCATTTTGTGTTACAGATAAGTCTAAGAACCCAGGAATTATAACAAATAATCTTTGAAGCATCCATGCAGAAAGAGCTCTTAGGCAAGCCAAAGGAGCAGCAACTAATCTTCTAAACCATTTGGTGCACCGCAGTGCTGCTTCTCGAACCAGCCAACTGCATCAGGGCAAGACAGAAAATGCAGGTGAGGCTCTTACCAGCCCTAAACACTGCTGCTGTGTATTTCCTGTCTTAGGGGAGTGCAGCCAAAGCACTTCTCTTCAAACATTACTTTTCTTTCTCTAAATGCTGCTGTGTTTTCTTTACCTCAGTTTCCAGAGCCACCAATAATGTGTTTACTCTCTTTCTTCTGATAAAGCTTCCAGTGCATCTAAGAAAACGTCTAGACAACAATTTAAACTTTTTCAATTAGAACAATGACTATACTATAAAATGGAGGCAGCTGTTTAACAGAAATAAGCTGGTATCTCCCAAATCCATGCTTAATCCTACTCAAGACTTTCTGGTTGGTTTGTTCATTTGTTTGTTTTCTGTTGCATAAAGTCTAGTTTTGTTTAGTAATTAAAAATACTAAGTATGGAAGCAGAAATGCAGGGTAAAGCTGTTTCTGTGGTTAAATATGTCTGATAATTGTGATACAAACAGCAGTATCTTGCTATTACTGACTGCCAGCAGCTGGCACAAGCCAGTGTGTGACTGAATGTTACATTAACATTTCTTATCATATCAAACATTTCTCCACAACAGGGCAGTGAACAAACAGGTCTGGCACTAAGACTTTTACATTTCCATCTTGATTACTGATATTTACTACCTGAAGAGATTCCCTCAAAATCAGTTGTGTAAGTCAGTGAGGTAATTCTTTCTGGAATCAGTTTGCAGAGTTGCCTTGGTTACCCTAAAGTAAAAATAAAACAAGAAAGATGTTATGTGATACTTTTCATTATTTCTGTGTACAGGATCTGTCTTTAATCAGTATTTAATTTTTGAACTTCAAGGAAGATTCACTGATACATCAAAGCAGGAAGACTACAGGAGTCATTTAAGCTAAATTTATAGTTGCATTCCATCACCAGAAAACATATGAACCCATGTATTTCTTCCTTAATCTTTGTAGTCAAAGAGTTAGTTTGTATGGTAATGTAAGTTCAACTGTGACTATGTATCTATGTAGGAAGGAAGATCCTGATTTCTTGAGTCCAAAAAGTTGTAAGGTTGCTTCAGGTCTTTTGACAATGCTCTTTCAATGCCCAAAGTTAGCCCACTGTCCTTTGCTCTACTGCTATTCAAGGTACCGTGCAGCCGTGACAATTCTTAGGGCAGGTAACATTCAATTAACACCTTTACGCTGGTGAGCCACTGCAACATGTGGAATTGTTGTATGAAAATGAGCCATGGGGCCACAGGTTCAGTGGCTGGTGGACGCATATTAAGAGAGTTACCCTTGGAGTTAACGGATGGGGTTTTTTGTCCTAGGTTTGTGTGTAACCTAGTTAATCATAACACTTGCATGTGATTTATATTAGTAACTTAAATTTACTGCCAACTAATTTATTCAGGTACAGTTTATGTATAATATATGTTGAAATATAATATATCTTGAAATATAATATATCTTGAAAGTTTAAAGCGCGTGTATTTTTCCTTTGTTATGATCCAGAGGAGAAACAACCCACACAGGAAGGCACGGCTCTTAAATGATAGAGTTTCGCTTCATTTTATTTCAAAAAGTAACAAATGGATTTGCTTGAATTTTCCCATTCTGTTAGAGAGCTGGTAATGTGCCGTTTAATGTACAAAAGAAGGAGTCTGAATCCTTGCTTAATGTGCAAAACAACTTTGCTTTACCACTGGAGTTTCTATTATAGTCCCCTGCTCAAAACAGAATATCACATTTGTTTGCCCTTTTGAATATAAAGATGTTCCAGGATTAATTTTGTTCAGTTTTATATATTATAGTTATAAATTATATTTCAATAGAAGGCAAATTCTACCAAAAAGAGATGATTAAAAAAAGATAATTTGGACTGGAATGGAAACACCTGTGTTTTAAGAGTGTTAGCTTTTTATCCTTTGATAGCACAAAGCAGTAGGCGGTCACTCCATCCATCAGCTGCTTGTAGATGAGAGTGATAATAAGATAATAAGTTATTATCTTACGGGTTCTTTCAGGTCACATTCTGGGACACATGCTCCCTAGTATTAGGTCAGTACTGTTCTCATGTTATCATAACTGGAACAGGGTTAAAAGATTTCTCCTTATACAGAGAAATCAACAAGTTAGATTGGAGTTAAAAGATGCAACAGGATGTTTATGAACCACTAATGGCATATTTCTCTGCTTGTCACTTGTGAATCACCTGTTAGTATGGGGAATATTATAACTGAATTTCAGTGGGATTAAAACTAGCAAGATATTTAGGCCTTGCAGGGCTAACAGAGCAATACCTAAGTATGTTTACAAATCTGATCCTAAGGGAATTCAGTATTTCATCTTCTTTATAAAACAAAAAAAGTTATGAAAGTGCTTTTAGAGGGATGTACTGAAGTACATGGTGAAACCTTGGCTTATCTATATTAGTGGTAGTGTCCTGATTTTGGCTGAGATAATTTTCTTTCTAGTAGCTGGTATAGTGCTGTGTTTTGGATTTAGGATGAGAATAATGTTGATGACACACTGAGGTTTTTAGTTGTTGCTGGGTAGTTGTAGTGTCTGCACTAAGTCAAGGACTTTTCAGCTTCTCACGCCCTGGCAGGTGCACAAGAAGCTGGAGAGCACAGCCAGGACAGCTGACCTGGACTGGCCAGAAGGATATTCCATACCATGTGATGCCATGCGCCATATATAACTGGGAAGCTAGCCAGGAGGTGGGATCGCTGCTTGGAAACAGACTGGGCATCAGGCTGTCTTATTATTTATTTTTTAAAACATAAAGTCCCTGTGGTTTGACTTGGAATTGTTTCTAGCCTCTCCTGGCTAAATCATCCATAACAGTCAAAACAACTGGAAATTAAAGAAATTCTAGGAAAAAATCTTCATGAGGATTATTCCACAGACTTAAGTGCTGTTACCAAAGGGAGAATTTGGCCATTTGTACTTTGATTTTAATACGGTGATTGTGAATGTATAATGAATGACACGAAATATCAATTATGTAATGAAATTATTTAATTCAGTGAAGCAACCATTTACACACATGCAGAATATCTGGATCCTTTGGGACACAAAGAGATCCCTTTGACTTCTTCCATTTTCACTCACTCTAGTATAAATCAGGAATCAAATCTCAGAATGTAGTCGACAAGAAGTCCGAATTCAATATGATTTCTTCAGATTTGTATTGAAAAAATGGAGGGCAGAATCTGATCTCTCCACCTTTATTACACAGTGGGTCGTTCTTTTTTCCAAGAGCTTCATGATCTGAATTAGTTACTCTTTATTCTTACAAAACTGGGAAAATATCATGGATTATAGTATAATGAATTTTAATGCAGAAATGAGGAAGAAAACAACATCAGTACATATCAGATCAGGGTTTTATGCTGGTAAATTTACTGGGCAAGATTTTGTTTTGCTGTTCAGAAATACAGTTTAGATAATCACAAAAATTTTCACTTCGTTATGAGAGATGCGCTTAATGTATCTGTAGAGCCTTTCTCATATATATGTGTGTGAACTGATACAAGGAATAGCAATGAAACTACATCTGAATGTAATCATGGACTGTATTATTCCATCTCTTTTAAAAATAATACATTTCACTTCATTTTTTTTTTTTTAAAAATATGGGGTTTGGGGTATACTGTATAGGATTATATAGGGTTTTAAAAAATATACTGGTATACAAAACTATAAACATGTTATATCTGCTGATTTCTAATAAAATTATAAGTATATCAAAAGTAAATGTTGATAACTTTTTAATTTCATAGTAACATGGTAAGTTCTTAGAAGACTTTAGAGTACTATCTCTATTATAAGAGCTTACTTCCAGACTTGATAAAATTTTCATAGCATTCACTTCTCATATCAGGTCAAATTAAATTACTACTACAGTTATTGAGGTTTTTTTGATTTAATAATTTGAGTTTCTATGCTTAATTTGGAAGCCATCATCAAATTTCTATGAATTATATGATTTAATTTTGACAAAAGATTATTACACTCATTTTCTATATATTATTTTTTGTTTCTCCTAGGTGATTTGAAAGAGGGGTTACTATTAATTATACTTACAAGCAGATGGCAGGCAGTAAGTGTGAAGATTGTTACCAGACTGCAGACACTCACAATGTGGTCAGATCCCCGTTCTGGCTAGTAAGTCGTCTTTGTCTCGCATGCGGTTTGCCGGACAGCCACGAGATGTCTTTGTTGTACTGCTGATTTCCTACTTCAGGGCTACTAAGACATGCCATGAGTACATAGGGTAACAGAGACTCCCCTCCTTCACTTCAGCCGGGTTATGGCAGATTTGCACCAGAATAAATCAAAGCTTTAAATCCCATTCTTGAAATGTCAAGGCAAGGAAAGACCACTTGCAGTGTTGCAGAGCTCAACAGGGGTCTGTGAAAGCAGCACAGGCTTTGGGTCAGATTCGTTTTGCTTTCTGATTCATTTGGAGCCCTGACATCTAGGGAAGTGGGTCTGAGTGTGACTGGTTTGGTTTTTGTACAGACAACTTGGATCACATTGCACCTAAAGATCACTGCCTGGCTGTCACCTGCTAGCAGTCGGGTTTGTTCATTGCAGGAGAGCCAGAGCAACCTGAACAAGGACACGGTAGTGTCAGGGAAAATACTTTGTACCTCTAAGGTGAGCCCAAAGGAGAGAGAATCTGATGGAGACAGAGGAACAACACGAAACAGAAGATAGCCCCTTATGAATGAACTGGTTGTAATGTATGTGGAGGAAAAAGAAGAGTAGGACTGCTCACACAGCATGTGGTACTCAGGGCCTTGTGTGACTGATCTCTGTACAAGGTCAGTGCCAGCCCTCCACAGGTAACAATTTTAATGCAAGACTTTACAACTGGCCTTAACTAGGGATAAGGGGAGAGGAAAGAGATGCAAGTGAGCTCAGATAGCTCTCTGCAGAGACTGCTCAGTGCAGCTTTTTGCTCTTGTGCTCTCCGTGTAATTTTGAACCCTACAGAAAGCCCTTTGTATAATCCTGAGTAGAAATATCCTGTGCTTTAAAGCAGCCAAAGTTTCCCACAGGACTTGGAGCTTCTGTGGCATGCTACCTCCATCTGAGATGGAAAGCATTGCTCTGCCAGCCTGTTACAGGTTAATAGCTTTCATTTCGGTAGGCTGTAAAAGCACAATGTGGAGAACGTGAAATTAGAAATATATGTGTACCCCCTGGAGCTTTGCTTCTTTTTATTTCTCTGAACTTATCTATGCTTGTGTGTAATATTCTTTCACATTTCCATCTCTTTCAGGGTTTTTAAATTCCACCTTTGCCTATTGCCAGGGCTTTTTAAGTGTACAATTTTATAATGGCAGCATATTTCTGTTTGGGAGACTAACTGCACTCCATTTAAACACACTTTCAGTCTCTCCTTGTTTATAAAAAAATTTCCTTTGCGAATAACAGTATAATTAAAGATAGTTAAATGCAGAAGCACCATAAATATACAGGGCACTCACATAACAAAGCTTTTAGAAGAGATGTCTTCGTGTCTAGAAGACATAGTTACAACACTGGAGCGTGTGAGTTCAAGGAAATACAGATACAAGCCGTGAGAAGTTTCTTAGCATATAGGTGTTGTCTCCCAAAGTAAATTGAAAGATTTAATAACATTTTGTTTGCTTTTGAGTCACAGTCACAGTCCTTGCACACAAAGAGGAGCACTAGCAAAGTGTGGCAAAGGGGCTGCAGCAGGACAGAGATAGAAGCCTTGAGGTTGTGGTCCTATTTCTGTGCTGCCATATTAAATGCTGGATTTCTGGTATAAAACTCAAGGTTATTATGAGATTCTCTAATTGATGATGGAGGTCTTCTTACCCCCACTGAGCGGTTTATGTTCATGACAAGCAGCTCCACCACAACCTTTGCAGTGGAAGAGGCATTAGTGGGGTATCACCACTCCCAAACTTGCCAGTGTGGACCCAGACATAAGTGGTCAAACAGCCTACAGACAGTTCAGCAGGAAGACTATAATTAGTTTACGGACAAGAAGAGGGATAAACCTTCAAGTAAAATCCCAGACAAGGATTTAAAGACTCGCAACAGAGACATGATCAGTTCTTTGGCTGCATTTACTTATCAGTCTCTTCTGTGGGAAGAATGTCAGAATAAAGCAAGCCTTCTTGGAGGATCTTTGTTGAATCTCACTCAGCAGGCTTACTTCCACTGACAGGAATGGAACTGCCTCTGCATACACCACTGCTGAATTTGGCGCAGTGAACTGTAGTGGTGCTACAGCAGAGAAGTGTTGATCCCATATATGCACTGAAATCGGTGGGATGTTTTGCCTGCTAAAAGGATGCAGGAGTGGCCCTTATTTTTTTTTCTGACTGCTGACTCTAAAGAACAGTGAAGCCTCTCTTTAATATAAACACCATTTGCATCCAGGCTTGTTGCGTACATTCCCTGTAAAATACAAAATGAAAGCTTAGAGCCTGAAGAACACAGACAGATCTGCTACAGAGGCCTCGCTTCTGCAACTGTCCCCTGGGCAGAACTGTGAATGCAGGAGTCTTTGTCTGTTGCCTTCTTATTTAATTTTGTATAAAGTTGATCATCAAAAGAAAGCAAACACAACTTTGAATTTCCCCATCTGTGCATGCATGCAGACGTTTCAAAAGTACTGGTACTGCACCATTTCAACAGCTTTCGCCTGCAACGTGTCACACTTTTCATCTACCATTTAATTCTTCTAAATGGATGTTACTCTTCTTCCCATTATGGATCTCCATTGCTTCTATGAAACATTATTTGCATAAAAGGAACTGAATAATTGATAGAGGATGTGAGCAAGAGCTAGCACACAGCTTGGTAGGGGTTTGCTGGTAATCCCAGCGAGTCCAACACATAGCTCATAGCTTGTTTAATGGGATGGAAAGTGACAGGGTTCCCTTGTACCTCTGCTGCAGAACTCAGTGCTGCTGCATGACCTCCTTGTACTTAGCTACTTTTCTTGTTGATCTCGCTGCTCTTTTCCTCCATTAACGGGAGAATTCTTAAAGGAAGTGATACAGTATACTACAATTTGTGTTCACGTAAACCATCAAATACTACCGCATTTGAAGTCTGGCGGGCTTATTCTATTGCTTTTATAAAATAAAAAGGAACAAAAATCTTAAATGGATCGTAATGTTAAAGGCAAAGTCTGGGAACAGCTTTCATTTACAAGTTTGTTTGATCTTGAATTCAAACCTGAGTTTGATCTTGGGGCTAGGTGGTTGGTTTTTTTCCATATTAAGATTATTTTTGTTGGAAAAAGTCTATTAAAACTGTAAAACGCACACTATGCAGATTTTTTTTGCTACTGTTCTGTAACATAAGTTTTATACTGAAAGTTGTCTGCATTTTAGATGTCTCCACTTAGTGAGATGACTGTCAGAATGAATATCTATATTTCTGAAAAGAGAAAAAGCCGTACAAGTACTATATCTTGTAAATAAAAAATGGTTGACAGTTGTCTGAAAAATTATCTAAAAATAAACTAAAATCAAATAATTTTTCTTTTAGGGCTTTCCACATTTCTAAACTCTATATTTTTTAATGATAGGCAGCAGTATTAGGAGAGCCTGGAAACAGCTGGAACGATTAGGATTTTGCTTGGTGAGTGAGCCGTCTCAGCTGCTCTGACAAGTAAGCTGCCATTTTCAATGTAATCACTTTTGATTCTAAAGCACTTGCTTTGCTTTTAACTTTGTGCAAATCCCTCTTCATATTTCTTTTTTTAAAGTAGATGCATTTCCATATGTCCATAAAAGTTTCCCTGACAATTCGGCATGCTGTTCAGAATGACTTTCCTTATTTCTTTTGGACGATTTGTGAAATGAGGCTGCTTTGTTTATGAAGTGTATGTGTACATAATGTAAAACATACTTAATATCCTCAACCACTGCACAGATGTTTTTGTGCTGAAAGGAGACTCAAAGTTTCACTGATGTAATTAACCTTTCTTTTTCTCACATTTGTAAAGCAATTTCTTAAGAACTCCTCCTGTTCCTGATAAATATGTTATTCCATGGTTCAAATGTTACTCTGAGAAAGAAATCATTTGCAGTATTCTCTGAAGATAAATATTTGAGAATAAAAAATATATTTTTTTAGAAAGAAAATCATGAAAATAACTGATCCAGATACTTCTGTTCATTCTGCCATGTTCTTTCTCCAGAACTGTGCCTGATATTTTTTGGAGGAAAAGCTTTCTGCAATAAAAAGCTATGGCATGGCATATTTTGTTAATGTCTCAATATTTTATTCCTCAAAATGCTTTACACATGCTTTTTCTAGTCTTATAAAAATAAGTAGCAAACACATATATATCAGTAGCATTTTTAAATTTCAGTTCTTATTCCTTCCCATCAGTTTGGCTGAAAACAGGTATTTGCAAACACTGGTAGCCTAATTTCTTACGGCCTTTCATTTTTTATGAAGTGTTTTCAAAAGACTTCAATCAACCTTAATGGTGCGGTTTTAGTTAAGGAAACAGAATGGAGAGAAGTCAATTTAAGCTCCCCAATGAACAAGTGTGTACAGAAAAAAAAGCCATAAATGGGTTTAGAAAACAGAGCCAGTACAAGCAAAATGCAGCGAGCAGAGCGCTCAGGGAAGCCAAGATATAATGGAAAGAGTAAAATACTGCAGAGCTTTTTAAACTATATACAATTGGAACAATGGACTGGACCCAGACATCTATGTTAAACTGTTAGAAGATAGGTGAAAAGCAAGCTGCAATTCTGTAACTGGGGCTAGAGAATACTAGAATGGAAGGGCTTAAAGCTGAAGCAAATGAATGTGGGGTAGTTTAGGAGCATAGAAATCAAGTCAAAATTGGTATATTTCGCTGTTTAATGTACCATGTGAAGAACCATCTCCTGGCTTTCTGTATTAAAGGACTATTAGTACCAGCCTCCTTAATGAAGCCGCTTTTATGCCACCTGTGAAATAATAATACCTTTTTTTGCACACCTATTTTTACCAAAATACTTTAAAAGCATTGGGTAATTAAGTAATGTAGCCTCTGTGACAATACATTCTATATCTACAAAATATATAAAATAGAAATACACCTGGGAAACTATTATCCAGTGATTGTTTAATTGTCTCCCATTATTTAAACATGGCATTAATAATACATATAACATATTTTTCCAAAGCATCACAACCTCATGGGTAAAAGGGTAACTACATAAATATTAAAAATCTAACGACTAAAATAATTCAGTCCTGCTAAAACAGATTGATGCATGCTCTCAGGAGTCTGGGCCCCACCACTTCTTTGAAACAAACTACTGTACAGTGTACCAGCAATTATTATCACTTGTATCGTAGCGTATCAGTTTATACTTCACTTTTATGCAAGCTTACAGTTGAGTGCAATTGTTTTTACTGTCTGCCTTACAATATGATTCAATCCATTTGGGTAGCTTAATGCAAAGATTTCGTAATGTACACAGGGATGAGTAGCTCTAAGGCAATGAACATAGTACTCATTATTCTTTTAACGGGAATGTCAACAAGAAGAGGAATTAGAGAGGAAATCGCTGTAACTCCAAAAGAACATCTGACTAACCAGTACAGATGACATGTTTTTTCCCTTTTTATCCTCTTCATGATCCATAAAGCAGGATTTTTCCAAAACAATTAATTTGGTTGCCAAACGCTTCTTAATTCTAAGGAGATTTAAAACTCATCTACTTGGAGTCTGTCTCATGGAGCTAGACCCACAACCGGATTACGAGCTATTCCATCATATGGCTGTTGTTAGCCCAGTTGCTGCTATGTGGTACATAATTGGACTGTTTAAAAAAAAAAAAAAGAGGAGGAAGACATATAAACCTCCAAGTCTTTACACTAAGCCCACTGGCACCTCTGCATTTTATTATTTCTTTTACTTTCTCCTCAAAATAAAAGCTCAGCAGCCTGAGACAAAAAGAGTTTCAAAAAATTTCTTCCAAGTAACCTTTGTGTACAGTCCCCATAATAAACATTAATAGTCTAAACTAAACAAGCCAATTGACAGCAACATGCACTCCAATCCTACAGCAAAACTGAGATTTAAGTTAGTGGAATGGCTTTTCTTTGTGTCTAGTGTTGGAGAGCATATGGCAAATTTCCACTTAACAAGAATCTTGATTTGCAACACAAACTAAGTCCTGTGTTAATTCTTTTAATTAGTGTGTGTGTGTGTTTGTGCGCACACAAGTCTGTGTATTGTTTTGTTTCTTTAGAGAGAATCAGTGACCTTAAAAAAGCTGAGGCAGACTTAAATCCAGATTCACCCCTTTGTAACATCACTGACTTAGAGCTGGGGTCATGGTAATGTTTTCTTTCTCTCTGCTGGTGGTGCACAATGTTCTGCGCTTGATCTTTGCAAGCCATGAGAGGGCCAACAGTTAGATAATGTCTACACTGACAGCCGTGGTCCTGGGCCTCTGATGATCCAAATCAGAGCCCTCCTGAATGCAACACAACCACCACCTAGCCTTTGTGCATGTTACCTTTATGTGGGAACTATAGAGACCATGGAAGAATGTCACAGTCTTGTCCTGAGATGGCACTAGAAGCGTTCATGCGTCAGCTGGTTTAGCTGTACTGTTGAAGTCCCCAGATGAAGATTTCACTCTAAAGTATAAACAACTCGATTGTTTTGCTGGCATCCTTATACCCTTCATGTTCCTTCACTGTATTTCTTTTATTTAAAGTACTGTAGGCATATAATTATTATTAAGCTTGTAAGCATTATCTGTAGAAGCACAAAAAGTGCAGCTGCATGCCCATCTCAGTGCAAAATTAATAGGAACTGGTTGTCTCTGATAGAAGAACAAAGGTCTTAGGCAAGCGCATTAATGGAAAGGTGTTTCTTCTTCCATAAACTTTGAAAAAATATGTAATATGCTAGTATTTATTAAAGGTGCTGTTCTAAACTTTTTTCTTTGCCATCGAAATACACTCCCCGTGTTATTTGTAATTGCCACATGCACGGCCCCACTCAGATCTCACAACATTCTTCTGATCATATGCCTGCGTGAGAACAAAAGTTTCACATAAGTAAATATACTCCTTTCTTCTCCAAAGACCAACAAGGGTGTCTGCTGGTGTCATTTCTTCTATTATCACTTTAGTGCACCAGAAGAGATGTACCCAGCAATAAATCAGTGCTTGTAGTTGGTAATAGTTTTCTGATTTAGCAAATCTAAACCGCTTCCAAACTGAGGTACTTGTGCCCTTTATCAGTCCCTTCACTCATCCTGTCCCTTTCTAACCCAGTTTGTGACTGGACATGATATTGAGTGCACTGAATGCATTTATTATTTTTTTTTTGGTCTGTTGGCCTCTTATGACAATTATTCCCAAGTTAAATATAAGCTGAGTTCACAATAGGAGTAACACAAACAGGAGTAACCTGGGATGACTCTAGACCTGACTGCCCAATATGCATCAACACTGGCAAAACACATGGGGCAACCCAGGATTTTGAAAGAAATAATGAACAAATTACAGAAAATGGAGTAAAAGTCATGTTTGAAATGCAGCACGGATTGATTATTAGAAGACAGAATATAATACAGTCCAGATAGAGTATCTGCCTGGGAAAACTCTATCCATTTTGAAAACAGAAGGGATGAAATATGACAAGTCAAGTGGATGCTGATGCGTGTGGGGACCAATCATTCAAATTCTTATACAGCAGCCCCATTTTTACTTAGAGTTGAATAATTTAATTTAACCATCTAAAGTTTGGTGTGCCAGGAAATAAACTGTGTAAAGCTAAATATTTAAATTCACATAAACTCCTTTAAACTATTTTCTTCAAAACGAAATGCACTGGCATCAGATTTTCACCTTTGGATTTCAGTTTTCCAGTTTGTAATAACAGTCCAAGTTTATCCTGACTAGTACATGCTACTCTTGTCCCAGCAAAAGAGGTCTTCCCATAGCACCCTACCCCGACACTGATCCTCTTTGGAGAGGAAGGCTGAAGTGTGAGTTGGTGATGAAGTCCAGCTTCTGAATCCAAGGCAAGATTTCTCCTCCCCGTCCCCAAC
Organism: Grus americana; assembly: GCF_028858705.1. Classification (NCBI taxonomy): domain Eukaryota; kingdom Metazoa; phylum Chordata; class Aves; order Gruiformes; family Gruidae; genus Grus; species Grus americana. The sequence continues at coordinate 64,481,621 of NC_072856.1, read as the reverse complement.
AAGCAGCTTTGGCACTCCCTCTGCTGCTCCGCTCAGCAGCATGTGGGATCTGTTTTGCACTGCCACAGAAAAGCACAGAGAAATTCCATTACTGTTCCTCATCCTCAGTCTCTCCAGGGCTCAGAGGGCATGCCCCTTCTTCACTTCCTTCTTTTTGTGCAGCTCAAGCCAATTTTACCAATATTAAATAACAATACCCCTTTCTATCCCTGCTTTGTTCAGTATGTTACGTCATGTAGAACCAAGCAACACGGCATTTCCTAAAACAGAAATTGTTTTTAAAAAATTCAGGCTGGCCAGCTGTTTGGATTCTCCCAGCTGTGAACGCTGCCTTCAGAATCCACACGATGCTCCTGCACGGTCTCTGTGTTGCTCACCAATCTGTCCATCTGTCTGCATGGCATGTCGCCAGCTCTTAAGTTGGCCTGATCTTTATCCGGGGTACCAAAGCAACGTGGATTTGGACTGACAGTCTCAGTAACTGCAAGTGTCACTTCTTCTGCTCGAAGTCCCTCTGCGATGACAGCATTGCTTTTCTTGCTAGACTGCTATCTCAGGTTGGTGTTTTGCTCCCATTGGCCTTTTGGCTCTGTTTCAGAAAAAGACAGAGATATTAATACAGAGTTACTAGCGAATATAAAATAATAAACATTGCATTTTTATATAGATCATTTTTACATACAAAAATGTGTTCCTTCCCTTAGGAGTTACATATTTGAGGTACATGAAAACATAAGAAAAGTTACATTGTATAATACAGAAACTAAGTCACAGAATTCCCACTGGTTTTACTATGACCAGAATTAGCCCCTAAATATATTTTTGCTAAACCTGCTTTAAAACAGGCAGGTTAGGACCCAACCTTGCCATCATTAGTTGAGTAGTACTGTGCTCCAAGGACGTCCCACTGAAAAGGATGAGATTTCTGCTAGAGACATTATCCATCATGACTCTTGGTAAGGTTCTGAAAGCAATGGATGTGGGTTTTCAGTATTTTTCTTTCTTTTGTGTAGTATCATATGTGAATGATCTAGCTGGACTTGCTTTCTGACACCACACTGGGAAAGGCTTCTTGTTGGGGTCATCAAGATTTGTCAATGACTTCTACAATCCCTGGCTCAGCAGCAGTCTGTTTCCTTCACAAATTCCTCTTAATTTCAGTGGGCATATTTGCTCTGCAGCTCTCACAAATCAACAAGGCATTGGGGTGTTTTTTCAGAGATCTGGATATCTTATGTACTGGATTGAGGAGAGCAAGTACCAGGTTGTCATTGTAACCGTAATTTATCTCTCAGTCAACTGTTATATAGTGAAAAGTAAAAGTTTAAATCTTTAATCTGGAAATAATTGATTTAGGTTCTTGTTTTCTAAGATGACCTGGTTTATGCAGAGTTGACTGAATCTGAGTGGAGACATCTTACACTAACTTTCTATTAATTAGCTTTATAATTGAACATTTACATTTAGAGCCTCTTTCATTTAAAAAAATATTTAAAGGAAAAAAAGTGCCTTACACAAAGAAGATGAGATTGACATTGATACTTCCTTGACAAAATTGCTGTAAGGCAAAGCTTGCATCACTTCTACATATACAACACAGCCGCTCCATCTTACAGTTTTCATGATGGTGAGCAGAGAAGTCAGAGCTGGTTAAAGGAAGGTTTACCGGGCACCGCACGGGTAGTCAGCTGAAGCGCAGAGTCCCCCCACATCCCTCTGCATACCAACGTGTGCCGGGGCAACAGCAGTGGCTGGGCACGGAGTCAGGGGAAGCAAGTGGCACCTGGGCTGCGGCATCGTGAGGGTTTGGGCTCTCCTGGGCTGCAGCAAGGTGGAAACAGAGACACAAGCGTTGAGCTGAGCACTGCACCTGAGACAGCACAACCCTGCTGTCAACCCCTCCTCCAGCCCCTGTTCTGGTTTGGGGTTTTTTTTAAGTAAACAGTCTATCTTGCATATGCATCACATAAAAAAGCACTGATATTCTAGTAACTTCATTCAGTATGTTCATCTTACTTCCCAATTACTACTTATTCACAACTAACAGGATAAACACCAGCGAAAGTTATTGTATTACACAAATGCAGACAAGCATTTGTACCAGGGGAAACTTAGTCGCTTAAGTCAGTATTTAAGCACATTTAAAAACTAATGTGCTTGTTTCTGGGCACCATAGCATATTATGACAAACCAAAGCAGCTATAAGAGCTCTGAAAGCTCAATGTACTCCTGTCTTTGCGAAGAAGGCTACAAAAGTGAGGCCACTTCAGCATGTCTGGAAATTTCTGAATTACGTACTGAAACCTTTTCATGCTTACCAGAAAGTTCTTGAAAAAGCACCACTCATGGGCTGTGCATTCTGCACAGGGATAGGGTTATAATTAGACATGGATAATTATTTGCAAATTTCCCTATTTTCATTCTTCCCATTTTTTTATGGTTTTTTTTTCAGCTTGCTTGTATTTTCTGCTCTTTTGTTACTATATGGTCTCACTGAGATTCTTCATCAGATTAAGCTTTAAAAGAAAACACATGCACAGCGTAGCGCACAGTTTCTCTACTGTGCAGAGAAACAACATGAAATCTGCAGCGGCAGAGAGCCATCCTAAACTACCCCTGTACTTACGCCGGTATTCAGGCTCTGTCAGTCTTCTTCAGGGGCAGTAATAACATTATAATGGGACTGGGAGACAAAACTGTCAAATTCTTTCCAAGACAATCTTGCAGGCTCATCAGCATAGACAATCATTCCTTTCACTTCTGGAGTAATAGGAAGATTTTAAGCAGTATCTTTTGATTTGAGTTGGACTTGAAAAATGACATAGCTGGGGGCCTTATTTGAAATGCAACGAGACTGAAATGTAAAGCGCAATTTCCCATGCAGTCTGCAGAGAGAATGAGGCACTTGTCCCAGTTCTCTTAATTGTCTCTGATTGCTGTTTGTGTAGCACAGTCACTTCCTCGTCTTCGAAATCACCTTCAAGGGCTCCAACATTTTTCACTTCACTGTTTTAAATCAAGAAGGACTAAACAACCACCCATTCAACCATTATGGCTCTTTTATGTTATTTATGTTGTTTATGCTATTAGGCTTTAAAATTTTGTTTATTTAATTGGCCTTAACAAGTACTTAAGTGACAGGTTTGAGGATGCATCAGTGGGGTTCAGCACATGTTGATTAAGGTGTGCGTAACCTGACAGTTAATATTTTGTACCATTTTCCCAGCAGCCGTTACTGTTATGGAAGAAGTGCTAATTTTCCAAAAATGGTTAGACCTTGATTATTATGTTGGTTCTTTATTCATACAGCTTCATTATTTTGTTGGCGCTGCTCTGTGCGAGATGAAGTAGCGCTATTATTTCTCCTCCCAACTCCTTTCAGTCTCTTGCAGTCATTTAGGCACATCTGTGACATTACTCAGAGAAGCGATTCTGTTTGCCTTCAGTGAGACTGGGCAGATGAAAACACCCCATAAAACAAGCTGCTCACATTCAGGAGTGACCACGGTATTTTCTGGCATATACCTGGGCAGGTGAACAAGAAACAGTAAAAATCACCATCGTCTGTCCCACCAAATCTTCTTTGTTTAAGTAAATAGTTTTCATTCAGAAGAGCAGTTCTGTCAGCTGGAAGCCCCAGAGACTCTCCCATTGTGGGGGGAGCCTGAAGCAGCCAGGTAGTTAAAGGAGGGAAAAGTAAGGTAGTGGAAATTTCCAGAAGAAGTTGGAGGTGAGTGGAAGCCAGTGAGGCCACCTTGGCCTCTAAAACTAGAAAGTCTGTTTCAGTCTGTGGCTGGAATATTAGAAGCCGGTACTCCCAAGTTATCCGAGACAGCAGAAGTCCAACTTAGCTTTTTACATCAAATTATTCATGAAAGTCAGCAGGAGCTGGAGATAAACTATTCATTTTGTGCATATCTATGTGAAAGGAACTCTCGGGAGAGATCCTCAAAGTCCTGCCAAGAAAACAAGTGGAAACATTTTAAGAATGGGAGGAAACATTTATAATTGAAATCATCAACAGTGTATTTTGATTAGTTAATTCTACCAGAATAAAGATGCCACCTTTCCTTAGATGTGTAGGTGGCACAAAGGAGAGCAGAGGAGGGTACGAGGGCTGGAAGAAATGTGACTATCACCACCTATATTCTGCCAGCCTGCTTTTAAACATGACACCGCTGGACCCCTGAGGCTCCCATGCTCAAGACATCCTAACCTGACCAGAGAGGACCCAGGTACACCTGCCACCTCTCTCCTTCCTTTCTTCCCTAGTTGTCAAGATAACACTACCCATCATCATACCACTATCAGCTTCTCATGGAGATGCACCTAAAACAACACCTCCTACAACCTAATACTCATCCAAAGGGTTTCCAAAACCATGTATTGAGTAGCCTCTGATGTCCTAACAGCACAGTTGCAAATGAAAGGCAGGGCTGTAGACAGAAGCTGTCCCTCTTTTGCCTTTCTTCACTGAAGAAATAAGAAGTTGAAATGCTGATTGAATATTGTCTTATTTTTCCATGACTTTTTGTTGTTATTATTCACGTTATCATAGCAATTCTGTCCAGTCCTGGATCTGAATGTGCTGCACAAGGTTCCTGCCCCAAGGAGCTGACAACAACAGGGCGAGAGACCACGGATGGGCAGAGCCCAACAGACCACAGTAAAGGAAACAATCAAATAAGCCAGGTTAGCATGTGTTCGGGGGGACTGAGAACACCTGCACTTTCATCTTAAAGAGAATAAGACTCCAATAACATTAAAGACAGTGCCAGTTTCAGAGCATTTAAGCTAACTTTGTTTTTTCCCCACAGAAAGAAAGTTAATGTCACATAAAATGTGAATTGTCTTTAAAGCCTCTAGGCTAGCAACAGGGAAAGGGAATAAAGGATGTTTTTAAAATGAAAGCTTTTGCTTTAAATACAACATTGAAAATTAAAAGTATTAACTGTTTTTCGTTCTTTATCTTTAATAACATGTTAAGGGGTTTCTTAGCAGTACTTGTGACAATGGGAATAAGTTAGGGTTAACTTGGCAGAAACCCCAAACCACACTTAGCTGTTTCCTATTGTAAGGTGAACAAAGGTTTTATTAACATCTTACCCCTTGTTGGGCCCAAGAGTCCCTCTTTTCAACACAACAGGAGCTTTGAGTCTTCAATTTACAGCTCTGTGGAGGGGATTTATGCCTTCAGATTCAGCATGTTATTAAGCATTTGTTTACATTTATTTCCAACTGTCCCCATCAAAAGTTATCTATGAGAACCAGAGGTGTTTAAAAAAAAAAAAGTATTTTTAAAATGTATCCAGTATGGGCACAAAATCAACACATGAAAAGCTTTCCGAACTCCAAAACTGAGCGGCACATAAAAGACGGGATGGAGGAGGGGCTCTAGCTCATGAAGTCCACAGTCTATTATAGCAGCAGAGGAAAATCAGAGCAAAAACCCCTTCATTGAGAAAATCTTGCTCCCCAGGTGCCTACTGGTTCAGGTGCCTCAGAAAATCCCAGCTATCGTGCTATCAGGAGGAGAAAAGGTGCCACGCCACTTGCTAAGACAACCAAGTAGAGTTGCATTCATCAGCCCACCGTGTTGGTGGACCTCCTGGATGCACAGGTACTGCCTGAAATACCTCCATGGGGTGCCACAGCCTCTGTTTGCTCCCAGGTCTGAACATAACTTCAGATCAAGCACTCTGTGCTCCTCTCTGAGAGTACATTGGAAACAAAGAAACAGAGGTTTTGGTCAAATGGACATAGCAGACTTCAGAGTGACTGTTGCTATTAGGGCACCTGGAAGGGGCATGAGGTCTGAAAGGACTCAGGCTTTGACAAAATACAGCAGCAATTGCCTCCTGTGTCTAATCTCCTGAAACCCTCATACCAGCATTGAATGGGATCAGATAGAAACAGCCTGGCGTGATTCAGTAGGATCCTGTGAAAAGGTAACAGCAGAGGCTGCACAGTGAGGTTAAATATATCCTACTCAGCAGTAAGGGAGACTACTAATAAATCAGTGTGCAGCCATAGCATGCTCATCTCAGACAGGCTGTCTTTGCCCCAAAAACTCAGCATCAGCCTTATCCCAGTCCAAAACAAAAGTGATTAATTCACTGACTCTTGAGGACCCACCGTATTGCCAATCCTTGCTCCTTGTTGGATTTAAGATGGGGCATTTTTGGAAGGACAGTCTGCTGTCACCTGGCACGAGATATTTCAAGACTAATAGCCACTTTTAAAGAGAAACCTACAGCTTGCAGTCCTTCACAGTAAGGTGGTGATGACATCCAAGGTGTTTGGCTTCCCCCCAACCAAGAGGGACAGGCACCTCACTCACAGACCTTCCCCAAAAGCACAATACCCTCAATTTGACTTGAACCCAAAGGCTGGCCTTCCTAAGGTTTCCTAATCCACTTGACTTTCCAAACACGTCATCATTTCCTGATGCATTTTGTGCTAAACTTCAAGGGCACAAGAGAATGTTGTGGGAAACGCGTTCCCTTCCTGCGTGGAAACAGACAGGCTTTAACCTTGCAATGATCCGCTGGCTCCCGCTCGGGGGGGGGGGGGGGGGGGGGGGGGGGAATGCACCTTTGTGGCCTCAGGGCACTGCGAAGAAGCATCCTCCATGCTTTTCCTGTCCTTTCTAGTGCTTGATCTCATGGAAAAGCTGGAGGCAAAGAGATTGGTGTGCTGCTTTAAATGGGAATCCGAAAAAAACCCATTGACTTTGTATGGAGTTACAGCAAATTTAATTTGTTTTTCAAAGCAAACAGCAATTTCTCAGCTTCCTCACCCAGGTCTGTGTTTCCAGTTTGTGCTCCAGCTGCCGTAAAATAGTGGATAAAACAGGCTGTGCTCCTACCTCGAGAGGGCACCACGAGACAGTTAAAAAAAAAAAGGAATGGAAGCAAACAAGCTTTACCTCAGGCACCAAATATTCCTGTCATGAGGATGTTCAATTACAGTAATTAGCAATAATCACATAAGCAACAGGAGCTTCCCTTACCTCCCTTCACCCCTCCGAAGAATGAAGACTGCTTCATTAAAACCTCTGCTTCCTCCTTAATCCCAGGGACCCGTTCATGGGTGCTTCCTTCAGAGACGTGAGGACCTGGATTCACCGTTGACCACAGCTTCCCAGTGCTGCTGCCGAGATGCTGGGTCAACATTAACCACAGAAGTATTATCATGAATCATCTGACTTCAAAAAGGAAATTTTAAAAGGGGAAAAAAAGTCTTAAATGTTAACAGGAACTATTAAACAAACCAGAGCCTATCGTTAGTATGACTACCGCTGTTTTCTGTAACAACTCTGACCTACTTATAAGAGATGAGCTCTGTCTATGAAACAGGATTTGTTTTGGGGTTTTCTAAATAATTATGTTTTCCCTCCTACCACCTGGTTTCCAACCAACTTAGCCAGACAGTACCTAATTCGCAGGGGGAAAGCTGAAGTTAGTAGATTTACTGAAGGTCAGGTGAAACCGTGTTGATTTAAAGAAAACAATTTTTCACTTTTTTTAGCCTGGAAGCATCTCAATCCAGTAACTTAAACACAAGCCCATTCTTCCACCCTGTGAATCAAAGCATCCCAGCGGGGAGGTGTGGCGCGCTGTATTTGCAGGGCACGCAGACAGAAAGGCAGCCCCAGGCAAGGCACTGGGCTACGTCCAGCCATGCAGGGAATGGAGCTGAGGCGTTAATATCTCCATGAACCCAAAGAGATTCATCCTACCATACCATAAAGACCCTTTGCCCTGACCTGCTCCAACAGTGAAGTTAGGAGTGAGCAGATGAATTGTAAATACCCTAAATGAATTTTAGCAACATTTCTACTTCCTTTCCTAGCTATATCCACTTTATAATGTGGTTGTTATGGTTGCACAAATTGACAAATCTATTTTTTGGAGTTATTGCTAAATTTGTAACATAAAAAGTGAAGGAAAGCATAGAAATTTCAAACCAAATAAGTAGATTTTTAAAGTAAGTAAACTCTGTTTATCTGTTAAAAATTACTCAGTGAGTTTGGGTAAAGGAAGGTGGCTAGAGGATTTTCAATGGGCTTCAATTTTTCGGTGTGGATAAAAGAACAGGCTTGGGTACTCCTGACCTCCAAATGGGTTGAAAAAAAGAGGCTGCCTCCAACACAAAGGCGTATTCATTATTGACTCCCCAGAAACCAGGATTATGCTCCTGATGTCCTTAATGCACTGTCTGAGCCATCCATTATAGACCGGAAAGTCTGGATTCAAGGTAGGGTAGGGCCCAAAGTAACAAATCTTCACAGTTGGGTGTAAATCCATGTGGTGGATTGATGACTGCCCAGTGTGAACGGCAAAAGTAAAGGAAGAAACCAGGAGCTCTATCAGACTGCTCCATGAGGCTCTAGGTCCCTTCTACCCCCAAAACTAACAGGCAACATGATAAAGGCAAAGAAAACATTCAACGTATTCAGGAGATTTGGCAATCCAATGGTGATTCCAGTTGGTGACATTTCACAGCCAGCATTTCGCTGTATTTTGTATACCCGGGAAACAACACGGACACTCTACTTCTTCACCACAGGTGAGCTGAGGGCAGAGGTGGGGAGGCCTTGTTTTTGGAAAGAACAACCTTACAGAAAAAAACATAGTATACAGAGGAAACTATGAATTTCAGTTATATAAATATATGGAAAATAAGTGGTTTATTCATAACCAAGAGGATTCCATTTACACACATTTCTTTTGGGGCAGAATTCCTGTCGTTAAAACAGAAATGCTATAAATACAAAATTTTAGGACTCAGATTACAACACGGAGAATTAAATACCTGCAGTTCCTCTTTCTGTATAAACTTAGAAAGCTAATCATTGTATGGATTGTTTTTCTCCTCTTCAGATTTGCGACAGCCTACAGACCTCAGGCTGATGACTTGTTCTTATAGATGTGAGGCTCATGAGTTAAAAAATCTGGTAACTAACGATATGTGGATTTTGCAGGAACCTGAGACACTTAAATTTCCATCCCTCCAGCTCTTTCCCAAATGGTTCTTTACGAAGACTTTGGCAAACAGGAATCTCAAGAAGTTCAACAAAGAGATTCGCGAAGTCTTGCACCCAGAGATGAATAACCCCAAGTACCAATCCAGGCTGAGGCCAACTGGTTGGAAAGCAGCTTTGCAGGAAAGGCCCTGGGGGTTCTAGTGGACAACAAGCTGACTGTGAGCCAGCAAAGTGACTTTGACCAACAGCCTCCAGCACTGCTTTAGGAAAAGCATCTGCAGCAAGTCAAGGGAGGTGATCCTTCTCTCTTCAGCACTGGTGAGGCCACAGCTGCAGTGCTGCATCCAGTCCTGGGCTCTCCAGTACAAGAGACATGGACATACTGGACTGAGTCCAGCAAAGGGCCACGATGATGGTTAAGGGAATGGAGAATCTGACATATGAGGAGAGGCTGAAGGAGCTGGGCTGTTTAGCCTGAAGAAGCTCAGGAGAATCTTATCAATGTAGGTAAACACCTGATATGAAGGAGTGAGAAGATAGAGCCAGGCTCTTCTTGGTAGTGCCCAGTGAGAGGACAAGGGTCAATGGACACACATTGAAATACAGGAAACGCCACTTAAACATAAAACATTTTTACTGGGAGGTCAAACACTGGAACAGGCTGCCCAGAGAGGTTGTGGAGTCTCCATTCTTGAAGATACTCAAAACCCAACTGGACGCAGGCCTGAGCAACCTGCTGTTGCTCATCCTGCTCTGAGCAGGGCTTGCACTAGATGACTTCCAAAGGTCCCTTCCAACCTCAACGCTTCTGTGATTCTGTGACTGTCTAGCCAGTTTTTTTTCCAAGTTATTGATGTGTTTTGCAACAGGAAGAGCAACAAGCTGTATCAACAAACCTTGCCACTGGAAAAGCTGAATTAATTGCTAGAATCACACCAGCCAGCTGGAGTGAATGTGAGTTTCTGTTCGAAGGCCTGCCAATGTAAACATTATTGTTGCAGAATCTGAGCTCTAGCCATGGGCTATATGCCAGATTCCTTAACGTGCCTCAAGAGCAGAGACATCGTTAGCCACAGTATTAGCACCCTGATAAGAGCTGCATGTGATAGCAATGGGACGGCTGGCTGAAATGGTGATTGAGCCTGTGCTGCAGGCTCTGCTGCACCAAAAGGGGTACGGATGCCTTAGCCCAGCCAGAACATCATCCTGTGACAAACACGTGCCAGATATAGGAAAGAACTATGAAGGTGGTTATAGCACACCCAACAGAGAAGCCTGGGAGAGCTGACCTTCTTCTGGGGAAAACTGTCAGTGACCCCCAGATCCTCCTGTCCATTTCTAGTCTTCCACCCAGCCCCTGGACGAGAAGCGTTTCAGGAACGTTGATTTAAACAGAAATATTGTGCTATTCCATGACTGTAGGTGGAATGGGAGTAACAGCCAGGCACCAGAGCAGAAAGAGATGAGGGATAAGCAAGACTGAGTACTTACTGTGGCAGGAGAGGAAGAAGGGGGCAGTTGAATCACGTTAACGCTGCATGGTGCAACGGGCACCGAGGACTGTGCCATGGTGGGCAGGCACACAGCTGTGCTGCCATTCCCCACCACCATTCAGGCTGCTACCGGACATTGTCCTGAACGCTGTGTTCAGCTGAGCAGCGGGTGGAACCATGCAAACCTCTTTGTGCATGGAAAACAGGAATGGAGAGAGAATGGTCCTTCCCTTCCATTTCCTGGTTAAACGATGAGCTGCTTGGTGGAGATAAGGGAGATTTCATTGCAAACCTTGCCTATTTGGCAGAGGGCTTTTTTAAGCTCCAGTTCCTGGAATACATTTAAGCTTTCATTTTTTTCAGGCCTAATGATTTCAGAAAAAGCAATGTAAATATAATTCCTAAAGACACAAAGCTGAGAAGCAATACTCCTTCCATCTCAAAATCATTCAGCCTAGTTTTGAAGTCTGTCAGGTAAGTTAGGGGAGGAGGTCTGCCTAATTATTTACTGAGCATCTGCAGATGAAAACACTATTCCAAAGCATATGAAGTATATTCCAAAGCCCAGTTTTAGGACTAATAGTGTGGTCTGTTACATCAATCACAGGAAGTCATTTTAACATGAATATGATTTTAGGTTTTATAGCTTCAATTGCAATGCTTGCCTGTGCCTTTCTACATAGATGACATGAAATGAAACACACTGGAGCCAGGTACTAAGGAAGGACTTATTTTGAAAAATGATTGCACATTTTTAATCAAGTTTGACATGGTTGTTGAAATAGACCTGTTTGGGAACAAAATTAATCTTTAGGCTGGCTCTATTTTTCATTTTGTAATATATGATGTCTCTAAATGTTGATCTGTAATTTATTTCTAACCATACTGGTATTTTTGTTGTACACTCAATAAATTAACATCTGAGAAAGGATGTCCTCCGCATTTTGTTACTGCTCAAATAATTTTCACTTCAAACCATATTATTCTTTACTCTTTGCTTTCTTGTCCAGTTCTGCACATCAGATGTCTGTAATTGCCATCCTCCAAATTGCAGATACAGCCTGTTTCCTTCTCACATCCAAAACAGGAGTACAAGAATAAAGATCAACAAAGACAAGAATAATTGTTCACTAGAACAATCCACTGAGATCCCAAACTAGCAAAGTTTGTAAGCAGATATTTAATTTAAACCATGTTAGTATTTCCATTGCCTTTGAAAGAATACATTTTATGTTAAGGCTCCTATAGAAGTTCTCATACTTCAACTACACACAGGCCAAAGAACTTCACTGAATAGCGGTCTGAGCACCTTGCAAGCTGAGCAGACCTACTACACGAAATGTGACTCTCTTTGTCTTTCAGAAACTAAATTCCTTTATTGTCTTGATACTGTAGCAGACTCCAACTTCAATTTAAGATTTAAAATGGATAATAGAAATATGACATACATATTAAGTGAAATTTCATATATAAGGTTTTCTAATTTGCAAAACCAGCTCTGCTGGAAGAGGTTCGTTCTTAGCAAATTACCTGTGACAAGTCAGAATTCACTGATAAGCCTCTCAGATACTACATCTTCTGTTCAGAGAAGTATCTAAAAACTCCTCGTGCCCAGTCCTTGATGAAGAACAAGAATTCAATTCAAACTGAAAAGAGGCAGTGCTGGGAGAGGTTCTGACATTCAGAAAGGGTAGGGGGATAAAAGAGAGAAAAATGACAGACTCAGTCTGCACCATTACTAAAATTAGATCATTTCTTTTGTTCTCCTGAACCTTCTGCTCTATTTGCCAGGAATCATATTAGCAACAGAAACTGTGAGAATCTGTCCAACCTTATTAGAGAAGCTGGACACAAAGAAATTATGAAAATACTTTTTAAATGTACTTGCACATACAAAGAAAAAGGGCAGAGTTTTAGAATTCTGCGAAATTAGATCAAAACCCATGTCAGAAAAACTGGACATCAAACTAACAAAGCTTAATTAACAGTACTGCAGTGTGCTGAGCACCCACACAGAACAGTACTTTACCATTTGTGTGTGTGTGTGTATATATATATATATGTATAGTTTTACTACTTAGGACAGACCTGGACAGGCCTAAACAGAGGCATGCTCACAAGTTCTTCTCAAGAGCAACCAGTTCACCCAAAATGTTCCTCTGCCATCTAAGCCTACTATTCAATTCTGCCACCCAAAAGAGCGCTGAAGGGCCAGCTCTGCTCCTGGGAAGCATTTTGATGGCTGGCAGTGAATCTTTTCTCTGAGTCGGAGGGTCATCAGCAGACCTAATGGCCTGTAGTGCTGTAGGAGCAAGTGATTATTCCGGTGTATACCAAGACACTACAGCTGAACTCCTCAATATTGTGGAAAGTTCATGTAAGAATCTGCACATTGAGATCTTCCATTGCTGGTCTGCTTTTCTGAAGACATCATTAGAAGCAACAGGTAAGGACTAATTAATACTTTAAGTCAGGCACACAAGGGAAGTGCTTGTCCTTAGATGATAGGATCAGGCTCCCTCTCTAGTCTGATTTACTAGAAGAGCAGATAATCCCAGATTCACAGAACAGTCGAGGTTGGACGGGACCTCTGGATATCATCCAGTCCAACCCCCCTGCTAAAGCAGAATCACCTAGAGCAGGTTGCACAGGATCGCGTCCAGGCAGGTTTTGAACATCTCCAGAGGAGACTCCACAACCTTTCTGGGGAGCCTGTTCCAGTGCTTGGTCAACGTTTTTTCCTCATGTTGAAATGGAACTTCCTGTGTTCTGGTTTGTGCCCGTTGCCCCTTGTCCTGTCACTGGGCACCATTGAGAAGAATCTGGCCACATACTGGCTCTTCCACAGTCTTGTCTGTAGCCTCATGGTTAGGACATCTTTTACGGAGTGGCACAGTGAGTTGGACTCTTTCAGGCTAAGAAGGTCCTTGGCCTCCCTCCTCTTGGGGTAGGCAGCCACTAGCCTACTGCACAAAAGGCAGCTCCTGCCACCCCGCCACTGCCTTTTAGTCCTTCTTAAGCAGGTACCAGCCCTGACAGGGGCATCACTGTTCCAAGTGGATGGAGGCACTTTACACACAACTGCAAATCAGATGCACTAAGACAGCAGCTCAGCCCTGCTCCTGCAGTGATGTTTGCTAATGGCTAACGTCGGCAGCTCTCCACTTAGTAAGCACCAAACTATCCTCCAGAGACACTGACTTTGCTCTGTTCCCAATCTTGCACAAAGCCCAAATGTCTCACTTAGATCTCTGAGTTCATTTTTTGGGTCAAGAATTTTTTTTAAGTCATTCCAAAGTTGGATGCCTGATGGTGGAACCTAGTCTTTAACAGCTAGCATGTGTGAATATGACCATTCTCAATTGAGTGAAGTGCTCAAGGACATAGGATACACTGCCTTGCATGTAGAAGATACAAACTTTAATACTGCTATGCCAGCTACAAATTGTCCATCTCCAGCAGTAAAGGGTTGTGTGTTGCTGGAGTGGATCATCTTGCACATGATCTGTCTCCATTTATAACCACATCTGCGTGGCCACGGACTGTGGTATAAGTGACAACTGTGAAGTCTGCATGGCCACAGGACTGTTGCACCCTGTCAGACTAAAGATGCTGAATATCCCATAGTCAATTCTGGGCTGTCACTTACGATTCTAGTAGTACACAAATTTGCAATTTGTAATTCTTTCTCTGTCCCTTTCTCCTCAGATCAGTGATAGATTCTTAAAACACAGCAATTGAAAGAGACTTCCAAGGCAAGTGAGTCTTTCCCAAAACATAAAATATTTAACTAGATTGCTTCCATAATCAAGACATTTTCGGCATTAAATGCAAAGAAGATAAAAAAAGGAAAACTTTGCTTTGTTAAACAACAAAAAAAATTCAGCTTGCAGCTCCTGATTTTAAGAACATCCTACACAAACTAAAAGGAAATCTGCAAACTCAGACTGTTTTATCCTTCACTGGCAGCAATATCAGAAGAATACAGCTCTCATAAAATCCGAACCATATTACATAGAAAACTAAACTGATAAGAAATACTTTTATTTTGCTTTAATGTCATAATAAATAGCCAGGTATCAACTCTGAAGTAATTCGAAGCATGTGCTTAGCAGGCATACAGGAAGGGTAGCTGAATGGGAGTTGATAAAACTCATGACATGGATGACTGTTACCCTTGAACTCTTAATGGTATCTCAGACCTGTCATCAAAAGCCTTTGCTTTCAGGAAAACAGGTATCTTTCACATGCAGGAACAGGGTACCTTTTCATAAAGTTTATTTTTAAAGGGATAAAGCCATCCAGAAAGAAGGAAGCTCCTTTGTATGTCACGTTTTCCTGCCAGCCTCAGGCCATATTGTCGAAAGGCGTTGTTTCTCAGGGAGCCACAGACGTGTAGTCGTGGATGACATACATCCACACACGCAGCTTTCCAGGAAGCTGCACAGATAAATGCAGATGGGTCTGCTCTGGGATGGAGAACAAAAAGACTGAGTAAAACAGGGAGTCAGATTTCACTCTGACATCTTGTTTGGGAATGCCAGCTCACAGATCTCAATATACCAATAATTAACCTTGGGCATCAGGAAAAAGAGAATAAATACCTTTTGTGATCTGATTTGAAAGTAACCATTTTTTTTTTACTAATTCTCTTTAAAAAAAAAATTCCTACAAGCTCTGTCTTCCTTAATAGTAAGTAAATGCAATAAAGCATCCGTTTCTCCTACTCTTAGTGCTGTATATAAAGATGCATTCCAAAACAGAAATCACTTTTTCGGTTTATCTTCAAAGAGGAGAAAGGTCAGTAAGAAAAATATTTGCATCATTCTAAACAAAGTAAACATTAAAAATATGGAAATATGCAAAATGATTATTTGGGGAGTCAGGACAAATAGCCCTTTCACAAATTAAAAAGAAGCAAGCCAAAAGCCAAGTTCCAAGTCTGCAAATAGTTTACGTGTATCTTAATTTTAAGCAGATGAGGAGTCCTATTAATTTCAGTAGGATAGTTCACATGCTTGCAGCTACATGTTGTGTGATAATCTGCAAAAGACAGCTGGAGGTTGGCAGAATTTCCCCAGGACAGTTTACGCTGTTAGCAGGTTTTATCTGACCAAGAAAATTCTTAGAACTCTTGAGAGAAATAAATTAGCATGGTCTGTTCTCCAGTAAACAGCTTGGAGTTTGCACTAAGTGAAATTCTGGTTTATTCTTCTGAGAAAGGGAGAAGTGGTAGGAAGTGAGGAGAGGCAAGAAGCCATCTCTGAGGTTTGAAACGCAAGCAGCAGAGTTTGCAAAGAAACAAAGCTGACGTCTGCTTCCCCCTTGCCATTGCTATTTAGGATTTACATATTCCAGAACAGAATCATCATCTTCACAAAATCGTAACTGAATTGGTAAACCGGGACAGGATGAAACTTGTCAACCAGAAAGTGAATACCTGCTGTCAACCTTTAGTGAATTGTACAGAGATGCTATTTACCTTGGAGTATCTATAGGGCATATAAATACTTAATTTTAATAAGATTGCAAAAGATATTATTTGAAGGACAGGGTGAGTAAATCTTAAGTCAAGGATCCTCAAAAAAAAAAACCCAGTTTGTTTGTCTTCCAGCAGGCTGGACTCCAGTATCATTTGTGCCACTGAACTTCATTCAAAAGAAACTCAGTAAATGAGCATTTTTCTTTGGTAGCATTTCCAAGGTTTTACACCAGATACCCCAATCAAACAGCTTTGTTATTATCTCTGTAAAATAAAGATTAATACACCTACAAAAAGTTCTGATGCTTCGGGTAAGAATTAAATTGATGCCTGTGTGTTAAATTTTATTATAGATTCAGATCAAAATGGATGTAACTGTAAGAATGTATATGGTGATTGTTGTAACACTTATTGAGGTAGATATATGCATGCCCTGGTGCTCTAATGAATACAGTGAGTTATACATTTTAGCATTATTAAATTCTATTAAGCATGCTCACTATTAAATATCATCAATGTTTAATGAGTGTAATTCAAAGCTGTAAGTAGTATTGCAGTATTTGGGTTTACATTTCATTTTGCCAGTGAATGCTCAAGTTTATTTAACCTAAAAGAAAACTGAGAATGCATTTGCTTCTACCTGAGACTAGGACTTCTTGAATTAGTTATACATACACTGAGAAAGATCATTAACATTCAAGATTAAGGAAACTTTTAGAAGTATTTTAATATCACATCAGAATTCTGTGGTTGAGTATTTGTGCTAAATGTTTTAATAGAATACTAAGATGTTGTGTATGGAATGTTCTATGTCATGATAATTAAAGAAACAGACTAATTTGGTTGGGCTTGCACTTTTAATGTGGGAAGATCATGAAAACGACTTTTAAAACCAATGAAAAAACAGCTTCTAACATTTCCATACCAGCTCTCAGATAGATGGAAAGAAACTTGAGGAAACCAAAGATGTCTGGGTGATGAATTGATCAGCTAAAGAGGGACCAGCCTCGAAAGGCAGCGCTGCTGGAACGGGGCACTGACCCGTGAGGACAGAGGAGGCCTGGGCTGCACAAGGCCGGCTCATGGCTGGCGATGGCGGCCACAGGTAGCCTGCGCTGCCTTGCCACAGCTCCTCTGCGGACTGAGGGATTTTCTTCACCCTTCTCTTTTCTTCTTCATTTCGGGAAGGTGCTGGCAGGCCACAGCTAGAGACATGCCTCCCGCCTAATTTTACAACAGGGGAAGACAGTGGAAAGCACAGCTGTAAAAACCCGTACTGCTGAGGGAGATCGGGTGGGCAGGGCGGCGGGGGGGGTCACCGGCGTGCCGTGGGGGTAAGCCCCGCCGCAGGGGAGCTGGAGCAGCCCCTCGCCTTCACGGCCGCTCGCAGCTCTTGTGCCGGCGCCACCACAAAAACGCTCCCCGCCACCATCTCACGGGCCAGGGCCATTTCCCACAGGCAGCGCTGACCCCCACACCGTCCCCCCGCCACCGGCTGCCTCAGGCGGGCAAAATGGCGGCAGTGATCGAGGAGAGGGAAGAGAGGGGTGGAGTGCGGAGGGGAGGGGGCCGCCGCCGCGGCGGCAGCGAGGCTGGGCCTCCTCGCCACCGTTAGCCACCACTTCCACCTTCTCCCTCCCCGCCGTCCTCAGCAGCAGCGGCGGAGCGGAGGGGCACTACCGGCGGGGAGGAGCGCCTGTCTGCGACCTGCGCCGTTCACGCTCCCTCAGGACAGCCTTGGGGCGGGGGGGGAGAGGGGGGAGCGCTCCGCCATCCTCCCTCCTCCACCTCCTCCCGCCGCAGGCTCAGCTCCGTTCCCCTTCTCCCCCCGCCCCGCAAAGCCCCTGACCTGCTCCGAGCCCGGGCCAGAGGTAGGTGCCCGCCTCGTAGAGGCTCTTTACCGCGGCTGCCTATTCCCGGCCGTTCGCCGCAGGGGTGCAGGCACCCACCTGCCCGCTCCCCCCCACCCCGCGGTGGCGGCAGCAGCCGGGGCGCCGTGGGGCCCTTCACCGGAGCAGGCGAGGCGCTAAGGCCTCCCCGAAGCGGGGAGGCGGCGCTGCGGGGATAGCCCGTCCCGTCTGGCTCTGCCTGACTGGCGTTGCTCCCCGCGGGTTTGCCCACCCTGGCTCCCTTTCCCCTCCGGAGTTGAAAATAGCAGAGGCTTTATTTTTGGTCGCTTGGTTATTTCAAATTCCGTTCCTGTAGAAGACTGGGGAGGGGGAAAGGTCGCCGGGTAGGAAGCGTGGTGGCGGCCCGGCCGGTGAGGTGCAGGGGTCTCTCGGGAAGGGCGGGGGAGGTCTGCGGGCCTTCCAGCCTGCTCGCGGGGGGGCTCTGCCCGTGACCGGATGGAGCGTGTTGGCCTGAAAGCCGCGTCCCCCCTTCACCGGGAGGGCATCGGCCTGCGCCGTCTGGCTCCTGCGTTGGAAGCTGGCCTGCAGCACAGCTGAATCTAACCCTGGAGGAGAGGTGCAGGTGTCTGGGCACAGAGGTGGGCGGGGGGTGCGTGTGGATTTGCCTGGACAGGAGCTATCCCCCGCGCCCCCGGCGCTGGCGTTCCTCCCTCCTGTGCTAGCAGGTGGGTTATAACCGTTACTTAGCCTCACGCAAAAAGACCTCGAAGACCACTGAGGTAAGTATTTTTAAGCCTTATGTGATTCAGCAGCTTAGATGGCTGAGAGCTGTACACGTGTTCTTCTGTAATCTGCTTGAAATAAACCCAAACCGCACTGAGCTGATCCACCATCAGTGGCCCTGAAGGATGATGTTCATTTAGACAAAAATTCACGCCCTCTTGTGAGGTTCTGCCTGAATGAGCAAGATTTGCTTTGATTCCTTTTGTGATAAGGACATAGAATATTGGGGTGGGGGAAACATGCTAAATGACTTTATGGTGTTAAAGTCCTGTTACCATCCTTGTTATGATAGTATCTAAGCCGCGTGGATCCCTGCTGGTGATGACAAACTGTTGTGGTGTGGATTGTTTGGGTAACCAGGCAAGTTGTCAAAGTCAGGCCAGGCCTGTATGTTAGGAATGTATATTGAAGCCAGGTCCTGTAAACAGTCGCTAATGTGTGGAGTCTTGTTGCTAGGGCTTTGCACAGAAATAACGAGACACGCATGAGCACCTCTTTGAAGTCCTAATGTGCTACCTGGCAATTTGGAAGCCAGGAGGATAGTTGAGGGTATGGTTTCCGTAGTTCGTGAGCTGAAGTCTTGGGATTTTCATTTATAAATAAATCCACATCTTTTTCTGCCTCATTTTGGAGTATAGCCAAGTAGAACGATATTGTTTATGTGCGTAGATTTTTGTGTCTCACACAAAGATGTCTATTGTTTACACAGAAACTGTAAGAGGAATGTTTTGTTAACATTTTGTTAGCAATATAAACTGACAAACACAAATGCAACAAAAAGAGTCCTCCTCAGAGCAGAAAAACACAGCTGCCCAAAAACTGTTTTTCAAGGAAAACTATGCACCTTTTGGTTCTCCATTTCTTTTAAAACTCATCTTGTATCATTTATGTTCGCATAAATCTTCTACTGCCTGTAACTTTTGCAGCAACTTAGTTCCATGCCTATGTAGCCCTCTAAACAGTGTTTCTTTTTCTAAACAAGATTGGCCAAATTGCGATTTTTTTTTTTTAATTACATTTGGAATTTTTTTGGTTGGGTGTGTCCCCATAATATTTTCAAATTCCTGAGCTGACGGCACTGAATTCCCCTCTCCATTGTCAACATGTGTCTTTTCCATTAAGACTGACTGCTGCCACCTTCTTCCCTTAGGAAACTTTCAATGGCTTGAAGTAGTATAACCAAAAAAAAAACCTATCTGTTTTCAGCATTCTATGTGTAAAAATTCCAAACTAGAATTCCAAGTTGTTCCAAATTGGAATTTTTAATAATAATTCCACAGCCTACATGGAGAGTAGTTACAGAGCCTGTGGGGTCTTGATTTTCACTAGTGGACCCTGAATGTGAATTTGCAGTCGTGATAATGCATATGAATGGCTTTTAATCTCTCTCCTTTGCACTGTTTCTAACTTAGTCCCCGATGACCAGTATCTATGTACAGCCAAGTGACTGATAATCTGTTTAAATGTGAGGAGTAAGTTGTTCTCAGAAGCATCTAAAAGCATTTGGTATTGTAGAAGGAAGAGATTGCAGTAGTTTGGAAACTCCATGGCAGCTGAGTGTTTCATTTTGACTATACCAGCAATGGTGGCAGATAGGTATTCATCAGATTATACAGGTTCAGTAGAAGAAAGTCAGAATTTCAGTACTTTCACATCTCCTAATGCACACCAACATGTCTTTTTTAGAATTATTATTAATTAAGTTCTTTGGCACTGCATTTCTGTGCTGCTTTTTCACCCTGTTTCTTAGCTTGAGTATTCCTATCTGTCATTCATGGATTTTTGCTTTTGTGACTAGTAGCATAAAATTATATTTGAATATCATAGTTACTATCATACATTCATTATTTCTACATTGTCTGATCCTCTCTAAATGAGTATTCATATCTGATTTCTATTTGATGATTCGTTTTAAATATTTACAGGTATCTTTTCCTTTTTCAGCTTTTTCCATTGACATACAGAAGAATATGCGCCAATTCTGCTACAACTCACAAGTATTGTGTTTATTTTTTTTATTTTATGTGGTTTAGGTAGCAGAAAGTGAACTGTTTTATGTCTTGTGTAGTGCTTAGTACAGTGAGATCCTGTTCTGCAACTGGGCTTTGTAGGAGGGCAGTAAAAATGCTGATGTGGAAAACAATTTTTTTACAGTTAGCTTATTTCATAAGGCTTTGATTTTCAGAGGGACCTTGGTGTGACTGTATCCTTGCTCTTATGTGGCTATTCACTGAAATCACGAACTCTTCTCTTTGTACATGGATATCCTTGACAGAATTAATTGGAATTAGAGGTCTGTGGCAAGATGCAGCACAGAAAAAAATTCACTTTTAGGAAGGTGTTCTGGTGTGGGGATGAGTTGGTTTTATCATATCTTAAGAACAGATTATATGTTTTATTTGTCACCTAAAGCTTCAGATCATGGATGTATTCTTTATTTTAAAATAGTCTTTTTCCATTTTAGGTGTTTGCTTAGTAGTTGTATTATAGCAGATTCTGTGGGTGCTTTAGGATGACGTCTGTTAACACTAACATGTCAGAATTTCAATATAACTTGGTAAATGAAAATAGGACAAAAGAATTTCCCTGGTTAAGTTACAAGTTCCAGATTCAGTAATGTTTCTGGTTTTTTCTTTCTGGTCTCTTACAGGAAAAATGATATTCATCCAGCATTCCTGAATAATAAGAATGGGTCCAGATGTACCTCTGCTGAATGATTACAAACAGGAGTTCTTCTTGAAGCGCTTTCCACAGACTGTGCTGGGAGGTCCCCGGTTTAAATTAGGCTATTGTGCCCCTCCTTACATATATGTGAATCAGATTATTCTTTTCTTGACACCATGGGTTTTGGGAGGAGTGGGAACACTTTTGTACCAATTAGGCATTATGAAAGACTATTATACTGCAGCACTTTCAGGAGGACTGATGTTTGTTACTGCACTTACTCTTCAGATGACAAATCTATATGCAAAACAGAAAACAGTGAGAGTAGAAAGAATGCAAATTCAGAATACCCTGACAGATGAAGATGAGTTTGAATTTTCCAGCTGTGTAGGTTCAGAGACAGTAAAATTTATTATTCCTGGCAAGAAGTATATAATCAACACTGTATTTCATTCCCTTCTGGCAGGGGTATTGTGTGGGCTGGGAACTTGGTATTTGCTGCCAAACAGAATAACCTTGCTGTATAGCAACATTGGAGGAACTGTTATGATCTTTGTATTTGGCTGGGTGACTATATGTATAGGAGAGTATTCGTTAATCATAAATACAGCTACCGAAACAGCTACTTTCCAAGCACTGGATACTTACGAAATCACTGCTCTGATGAGACCCTTCTATATTTTTCTCTTTATTGCAGTGGATCTTGCACACAGGTAAACCTAATACAGTATTCGGCTAATAAAAGTAATGGTTATTCTTTATATTTTTGATGAGAAGGATGAAATGATTCTTCTGAGGGAAATTTATTTTGAGATTCTAATCACCCGTAGGAACTCCAAAGAAAGAAGCTAGAAGAGTGTACGGTAAAAACTTATGCTTTACACTGTGCATAAAAGGTGGTTGTTAAATTTTTATAGCATTCCACGTAAATTAGGAAAAGCAGTTTCTACGTAAGGGACAGCTAAAATTATCTTCTAGTGTCAATTTCAGTATTTTTGTGCAAGAGCATTTGCATCAACATCCTTTTAAAGGATATGTTTTTGAAAAACACGTTCCTGATCTGGAACTATAGATCTAAACACTGCACAATTCAGGCGCACTGGATTTATATCCAGATTTCATCCTGGAACATTTTCTAATTTAATCTCTACAAAGTGATTACAGAGGGTTATAAATTACAGGCAAAAAAGGACCACAAATTTGGTTTTAATGAGTGGATAAGCAAATGTGAACGTTGCTGTATCTTTATTATATGGGTTTTGAACTTAGATTTTTAAATGCTTTTTGTAATACAAAAGAACTGTGTCGGTCTACAAAGAGGAGACTTTTATATTTCTTTTCAGATGAGTGTCTTAGCTAAAGTATTTGTAGAATCTCTTAAAGCAAGATGCTTTTAGATTACTTTCTCCCTGTCAGGTGATATTTATATCACTTTGTCACATGTACATATTTTATGGTTGGAGTACTTCAAATGCATTAAAAAAAAAAAGGCGCATGTTTGATTTTACTGGTTTTGCACTTGGAGATGTCTGTGTTAATGGTTTACCCTAGTTGCATCTTCAGTTATGATATGGAAATTATACTTGTGGTCTTGGACCCCAAATTCTTCTAATTTCCTGAGGAGAAAACTCAGGCATTCTTTAAATTCCTGACAAAATTCTTCTGAAGCTTACTAATTTCTTTAGTAAGAAGGAGAGAGAAACCAAATATTTTAGCAGTACACCTTTAATTTAATTAGCTAGCTGGTGAACTATGGATGGCTTAGAATTTATGTAGATTTCTAACGCTGATCTTTGTGTTTTTACAGGAAGATTTTAATGCTGTTATGTAGAAAATAACATTTCATATTCCTAAAGAGAGTTTATCTTTTGGTGTACAGGCAACGTGCCAGTTATTTCAGTGTTAAGGCTTACATCTTAGGTCTTGGACTTGCATAAAGTTTCACTTTTTTAATTCTGAAAGAATACTTAGTATTTTTTGTTGTTGTTAAATGGTTGAGGTCTTAGAGCCTTTGAACCTTTCTTTTTGCACAAGTATTTCTTGAGTGTATTATCCTAATTGTTTTGATACTGTTGTGACTTGCATCACTTGATTCATCTGTGTAATCTGAAGGCTTTGAATCTTTTGAATGAAAAATTAGCCTGTGTTCTGATGTTCTAATTAGTATATTACTGCCCCAAGCATAAATGTATGTCCTTATTTTTCCTTTTAAAAGATACTACTTGAGGTTTTGTAGATTGAATATGTAATGTTTGTACTTCTGGATTTACTGTAGCAGTTAAACAAAAAGTCTTCCCACACATCAGTTATCTTTTTCTTCACAGAAGTCAAATGCGTTTCTTCTTTTATCCAGGTTTGCTGTCAACACAGCCATTCTAGAACAGACAAACCAGATTTTGCACATCGTATTTCTTTTTCTGCCGTTCTTGTGGGCAATGGGAATTCTGCCCCCACTTGACGCACTTTTTCTATGGGGAATGGAACAACTGTTGGAGTTTGGCCTAGGAGGTTCACCTATGTCAAGTAACACAAAGTAAATGTTGTTTATATAATTGTAAAATATATCAATATTGATTATAACCTTTTTCTTTTCAAGCAAATCTTTTTTATTTTCTCCTTCACAGGTTATTAGTAATGTTTCTCATTTCTGCTGGAACAGCAATAGCATCGTATTTCATTCCCAGCACTCTCGGTGTGATCCTCTTCATGACTGGATTTGGGTTCATACTGAGTCTTAACCTAAGTGAGATTGGTTTTGCCTTCAAACACACCATGATCAGCCATTTAGGCTCCAGCAAATCTAAAAATATGCACAGAGGTCTTAGAATACAATTTGGGTGGAGGGAATTTATTTTTTATTTGACTGTGTTGACGTTTGCTCTCATAGAAGCTAGCCTGCTGCATCAATTTGCAGGCTTTTCATCATTTTCCAAAGCCAGTCCTCAGGCTGTAGCGAGTTACGTTCTGATCATATTACTTATAATTATGTGGATTCTTAGAGAGATTCAGAGAGTGTACTTGTTTGGAGTCTTCCGAAACCCCTTTTATCCAAAGGATGTCAGGACTGTGACTGTGCTCATGGAGAAGCAAAGAAGGCTAATGAAAGTTGGTGTTGTCAGGAGGATTTTACTAACACTAGGTAGGAATACGCACTGTCTGTTGTTTGTTAGATGATGCTTGTAGGAAGATTGAAACAGCACTAGAATTACTGTATGTGCAAGATTCTGTGAATGAGCTAAGAAAAACCAAGTAGCTGGAAATATTTGTTGATGTTTCGCTAAATTGTGCACTGAGGTCAAAATCACTGGTTGAGAATATTTGGAAGCGATCAGTGATTTTTATTTATTTTTTTTAGGAGTAAACCTAAAAAGTTGAGCTTTTAAAAAGTCCAGCTCAAAGCAAGGCCTTTTAAAGGATTTTAGTTATAACATCAGTACTCACTTTTGAAAACATGGCTCTTTCAGAATTTTTAAAAGGTACTCGGAAACAAAAGTTTGTTGAGAGTCTTCAAGCTGACTAAATATTTGGTTCTTACAACTCCCTAGTAAAGGGGACAGTCTCCTTTCTGGTAGGTTAGGGACGAATGTATCTACTTTGGGGGAACCAAAATTTGATCTAAATTATTTAATTTTATAAAGAAGCATCAGTTTGGGGAAGTGGATTGATGAGTGCTATTCCCATGTTTATTTTTACTTATTTGAGTATTTCCATTTTCTTGGGGAAACAAACAACGAAAAAGTAATAGCAAGTAACAACTAAGCCTTGACATAAATGTTTGTTATCTTGGGCCATTAGTGCAAATACACTGCTTGATATCCTGGAAGCGTTATACAAAGAGGAGTTTGTAATAATGAAGAGTTCTCTTTTTACACTAAGATTTCTGTTCCACAATAAGACTGCTTACCTCTGTAGACTTTAATTATGTTTTTGAAAGGAAATCAATGATTCTTTTATTTCGATTACAGTGTCTCCGTTTGCTATGATAGCATTCCTGTCACTAGACCGTTCGCTACAAAACCTTCATTCTGTGTCTGTTTGCATTGGATTCACAAGAATATTTAGGATGGTAATTTGAATTTTAAATACGTTAGCCTAAGCAATTCTCTCCTACATGATATAAGTAATAAGGTGACTTGGAAGAAATATTTCCAGGTCATGAAAGCAGAGATCAATAAAAACATTTTTTAAACGTATGTCTAACATATTTCTATTTTAGGTCTGGCAGAATACAGAAAATGCCCTACTGGACATAGTGGTTGTGTCAATAGCACAAATGTTGGTGTTTAATCCAGACCTCTGGTGGAACAGGAGCCTTGATACAGGAATCAGACTCTTGCTGGTAATTGTAATGTAAATTTAAGCGGATAGTTCTCACTTAAAGTCTTTGTTTCCTTGCCTTCCACTATTAGTGAGTCCAGGACTTAGCAAACAGAAGCTAAATAACTGTACTAAGATAGACACTGTAATACCAGTCAATGATAATCACGCTTCCTTTTCTTAAAATTGTTGTAGATAAAGCGGCTTTGGCAGTGCTGAGTATAACGCGATACGAATAAACGTGCTTGTATGTATCTTGCAGGTTGGTATCCTACGGGATCGACTGCTTCAGTTTGTCTCAAAGTTGCAGTTTGCCATAGCTATTCTGTTGACGTCATGGACAGAGAAAAAACAACGCCGTAAATCTGCTGCCAGCTTAATCACACTCAACGTTGTTTTCTTCCCGATCCTGCTGACCTTCATCGCCATCTCTGCGCTCCTTTCTTCTCCCTTGCTGCCACTCTTCACGTTACCAGTATTTTTGATTGGGTTTCCTAGGCCTATCCGAAGCTGGCCAGGACCTGTGGGTGCTACAGCCTGTGTTTGCACCGATACTGTGTACTACCAGCAGATGCTTCCAAGTCTGGCTGTTGCTCTGCAGTCTGCCCTAGCAGCCGGTAGCCTAGGTAGGTACACTAGCGACACTGTGAAGGAGTGTAGCTAAGTATTTTAGGAAACGTGATTTTGCTGGAGAACAGGAGAAACGTAGCATCTGATTTAACCTACGCCGTGAAACGTGGCTTAAATCTGATATTCAGAGATTGTTCGATTGAGGAAAAAGTGATTACTCTTCTCTTTCTTGTACATCTCTAATTGTTACATTCTTGTAAGAAAATAATTCTGCTTTATCTTTAAAATAAGGACAGATGAAATGGTGATGAAACAGTATCAATCCTAACGTTTTTATACTGAAGAAAAAAGGATGGTACGCATTCATTGCACCTAATTGGAGGCAGTAAATTGAGGGGTTCTCTTGACAGTGAGTGGAGAGGAGGAGGTGTGTCAAACTGCTCTTTGTGGTTGTGTATGTACGTGTCTTTCTCTGCATCAGGCCATTACTCAGGATCCAGAAGATGACTTTGCTAATTTGGCTGTGTTCATTAGGAATGTGAATAAGGATTGAATGTTTGTAAGGATTGAATGTTTGTAAAATACACAATGTAGCCTAGCTAGTGGGAAACAGTTGAGAACAGAACCAGTTGATAAGACTTAATGTCGTATCTTGTGCAGGCAGTCAGGGTAGGGTTGTAACAGCACTTGTGGTCTCGAAACCTGTGAAAGGCATCATGATGGGTGTTTCACAGAATTACAGAAATGGAGGTGAAGAAATGTTGAGTCTTTTTCCCAGCTGGAGATAGAATAGCTGTTAAAATTGCAAGCTCATTTTCTTGAGAAACAGTCTTTGTTAATAATCAAAAGATCACTGCCCTTAGACAAGAGGCAAATATTTGCATAAACCTCTTGGAAAATGAATTATGACTAGAAAAAATGAACTAATATTTAAAGAGAGTGGAAGTTAATCTTTATCACACTTTGGAGAGTATATGCAAGTGCTTTACTAGGCAACATTTGCAGCACTTACAGTACTAGTGTAGAGAGAGGTATTAGAAAAATAAAACAAGGAAGCTTTTTTCCTCTAAAGGAGACAGACACTTCAGTTTGTCTACTGCGTCAGCCTATGTATGTTTTATATATATGATAAATATATTTTTATTATATAATAGACATCTGTTATATCTATTTTATATGTATATGTATTTTCTTTTTTTTTTAAATGTTTCTCCATTGCCATCATGACACTGGTGGCATGTATGCCTCAGATTAAATTATTTAAACACCAGTCTTGAGGGGGAAAAAAGTCTCCTCTTTAATGGGAAAATCTGTGAATGAATGTCTTCAAGCAAGAAAAAACATGGTGGTCTCAGATGAGCTCAAAATGAAGAGGTACTACTTTGTGTGACTCTAGTTTAATTTAAAACCTTATTTTTCTTATGTAAAGGAGGTTTAGTAGCTTTAACAGCTAGCAAGAAAAGAATTAAAATCTTTGCAAAATGTTAGCAAGAAAATGCACTTCATTAGCTCAGTGGGATAGAAAAGGTTACTTAAATTTTAACTACAGCTTAATGGTTGGTTTCACTGATTTCATCTTACAACATTCTAAAACTAAATTTCTCAGTGCAAGTGAGTGATCACTTGGACGTGAGTGAGAGCAGAAGCAGGTCATAAGCTGGCAGCAAATGTCATGTTTAAGAACAGCACTGTTGTATTGGAGAAGTTGACAGTAGGCTATAACTTAAAAGAAATACAGTATAACCGCCAGTGCTAGGAAGTTTGGCATTGCACTTTTTATTGAAATAGGTAGAAGAGAGAAAAAATACCGTTTTCTTTGGACATAAGTTTCATCTAATTTTTACGGTGAGAGCCAGATTGTGGGATTTTTGAGTGCCAATTACTTTGATGTGTGATCTGAAGTTGTTCAGGACTTGATCTTCAAATTCCAGTTTATTTTCTGTGGCTGTATTTTTGGTGATGTCAAACTGAAGACAGTGGAATCAGATTTATTCCCCCCCCCTCACACACAAAGGTATTGCAGAAAGACTACAGATGATTTCCACTGTATCTACTGTTAGTGTTCAATGTGTGTGATACTGAGTCACAAATCTTTAAAGATAAGCAGGTGCTCTTGAAAACGTAGATCTTTGCCTCTCTGCCTCTATTTATGTGTCTGTAAAATGGGTGTGATGTTATGTCATTGGTAAGCTGACACTTGAGCAGAATCATTTACACTCTGGATTTTGCATCCTAAGGCATATTTTCTAATCATTCTGGAATACAAACAAGTCAATTTAGGAACTGGTGATGTAGGTAACAAATCCTATTGAGTTAGATTTTTATTTCTCTCATAACAAATAAACTTCCTATTCCACAGCAGGTAGGGACCATTAAGATACTCACGTGCTCAATGATGATTCTTTAATGTATTCAGCAGTCATAAGAATTTTAGATCCCCAGGTGACACCAGTGGGAACTGCGCAGTTGGAAATGCAGCCAAAGATGATCTTGAATCATGAAAGTCGTCTCTACAAAGGGAATTGAGGGTGGGGTTGGCTAACCCTGGTCCAGTATGAATGTTGTAGTTCTGCAGTTCTGTGAGGGTTTCCCAGCGTTCCACAGCTTTTTCTAAGACAGCACTACAATTTCAAGATCCAGCTTTGCAGCTTGTTCCTTTAAGATTCTAGGGTACTAATTAGCCAGTTTTAACTGACTTTGTTGACAGAGAACTATTTTGTGTTTGCAGTTGAATTCCTCCGTTGGCACATAGGAAAGGTTTTCATCGATATAATGCCTCGGTAATACCATAGGGTTTGTTTTGACTTTTTCTTGTCTAGGTCTCTCTCTACCTGGATCACATTACTTGTGCCGTTTTCAGGATAGACTGATGTGGATACTGGTGCTAGAAAAAGGCTTCACTTACTGTGGTGTTAACATTAAGGTAACTGTGTGCTGACGGACTGACATATTCGTGTTTTGAAATCATGCAAACATTTTGCTGTATAACATTTCAAGAACGTAACTGATTTACCTGATGTCACAATTTTTTTAAGATGAGAGTTATTGCTATGTTAACTAGTCTTGCAACTGCCATGCTTAGCGGACATGATTTTTTTTTATCATCTTGCTCACGACAGAACATCTTTAATAAGCTGGCTAGTAAGAAGATCTGTATGGGACAAAGATTTATTTTTTTAAGACATTGATCTGTGTCTAATATTGTAGTGAGTGCTTTGCTATTACTATTACCTCTCGTTAGATTTGTAGGTTCAGTTGTGGAAATACTGACAATGGAACATACCTTTATTTGTTCAGAACAATTTTGTTGCAAGAAAGCAGCTCGCTAGCATTTAAGGATACGTACTGGTGAAGACTAAAGCCAAATTGTTTTCATTTATGCTTTAGGGACTGGAATTGCAGGAAACATCTTGTCACGCTGCTGAAGCTCACAGAGTTGATGAAGTTTTTGAAATGGCCTTCGAAAATCAGGAGCACACAAAGATTCTCTCTCCTAATCGCCATTTTGGACACATTTTGACTCCTTGTACTGTTCTACCTGTGCGGCTGTATTCTGATGCCAGAAATGTGTTGTCTGGAATAATTGACTCTCATGAGAATTTAAAGCACCTGAAAGATGATTTCATTAAAGTGCTTGTGTGGATGCTAGTCCAGTATTGTTATAATAAATCAAAAATGCAGGAAAGCCCTGGCAATGCTGACAAGAACAAAAAAGGATTATTTCCAGAAAATCAGCGTAGCAGCGCAGTAGAGAGATCCAGGCCTCTGAGGGAAGAAGACAGCTTCAGTGTCGATACAATTGAGGATTGGACTGACGACAGTGACATTTTTGATCTTGAACCCAGTGGCAGAATGAAAGACAGAAAAGAACCTGGGCAGCTGGGAACTACACCAAAAGTACATCTGTCTATTCCAGGATCTGTAGAAACACAGAGCCAAGATGTCCCACAAGAAATGTCACCAGAAGAGAAATTATACAGGGCCGTTGTGCTTGGGCTTCCTGCTGTAGACAAAGGGAAACAGCAAGAAGTTTTATCTCGGGTTGAGTTTAGTTGCTCTTACTCGGAGCTGTTGAGCATCCCTGAAGAATGGAGAACAGCCCCGGTGCCTGCTTCCAAAGTCAATGAAATGAGACAGAGGTTTCCAGAAGAATGGTACCACTTTGTTTTGAGTCAACTGGACTTTTTTCATCTGAAAGAAAAGCCTTCCAATTTACTTGAAGACCTTATGAAAGATAAAATTTTGAAAGACTTGTACATCCATGGAGTATTGTCATGTTGTTTTGGTCTGTTTGGACTAGATAACACTGTGCCTGCCCCGAGCCATGTGTTCAGAGCGTACACTGGTGGTATTCCCTGGTCTGTTGGTTTGGACTGGCTAACTGGCAAACCGGAGCTATTCCAACTTGCATTAAAAGCATTCAGGTAAAAGAAAAATATTCCCTCAGATTATAAAAATGATGTAAAGAGTCCTATCCTTTGAAGGTATGTATTGCTTCACTAAGAGTAGTTCATGTTAAAAGAGGGTAGATTTAGATGAGATATAAGGAAGAAATTCTTTACTGTGAGGGTGGTGAGGCACTGGAAGAGGTTGCCCACAGCAGTTGTGGATGCCCCATCCCTGGAAGTGTTCAAGGCCAGGTTGGATGGGGCTTTGGGCAACCTGGGCTAGTGGAGGGTGTCCCTGCCCATGGCAGGGGGGTTGGAACTAGATGGGCTTTAAGGTCCCTTCCAACCCAAACCATTCTATGAGTCTATTAAAACCATATCATTTAAATATATTTGTAGCTTCTTCCTACATAAATACTGCCTGTAACCCTCGGTGGTGAAGACTGATCTGGAGATTCCTTCCTTCTTCCCGTCCCTACAGCAGCTGTCTCCAGCACTGGAAATACGCTGTGTTAAGTGGGGCAAACCAACCCATTTTTATTGTCCCCCTAATCTAAGAGAACTGTGATGGAGTTAGATGTTTGGCACTTTCTGTTATCAGGCAGCGGTAATGGTGTTTGAGGTGAATGAAAGATGTTTAAGCTCAGTGTTTTCCATCTGGGTGAGCTAGAAGCATACCCCTGCCAACTTCCAGTGACTCAGCTGACAAGCCGTATCTTACAAAGTTGATTGTGCTTGGTAACATTTGCTGTTCCCTCTCTGCCTCCTGTAGCCCAAGGAGAATTTCTTTCTCCTGTCCTTTGCCACGCTACTTAACTGTATGGCTTTCTGCACCTTTCAGGTATGCTTTTAAACTTATGGTTGACAAAGCAAGCCTGGGTCCAGTTGAGAACTTCAAAGAGCTGATTAACTATCTGGAAGAATATGAAAACGATTGGTACATTGGACTGGTATCAGATCTTGAGTGGCAGCAAGCAATTCTTCAGGAAAAGCCATACCTTTTTTCACTGGGGCATGACCCAAACATGGTAAGAAGAAACATCACTAGTAAGCAAAGTCAAAGTTTGGTTTTCTTTTCCACTGTTTTTTTTTCTTTTTAATTGTGTTCCAAAACATGAAGGCTGTGCAGACAAAGCTTATGTTTGTAGTAGAGAGGAGCTGACATGACTGTTGTTGAAAATCACAGCACATTGTTCTTCAGATGCAGCAGTATTTCCCTGATTATCTTCCTAGATGGAAGAATTGAACTGAGGAGACTGGCTTATAGACTTTGCCATTTGTAAAGGGACGATATTGATAGCATGTAGCCCCAAAGCTTGATTTAGTGTTTTGTAACCAAAACGCTCGGAGAACGTACTGAACATTTTCATCTGTTTGTTCTTAAAGGGAATTTACACTGGGCGAGTCCTCACTCTTCAGGAATTGTTAGTACAAGTGGGAAAACTGAATGATGAAGCTGTCCGAGGTCAGTGGGCAAATCTGTCCTGGGAGCTGCTATATGCTACAAATGATGATGAGGAACGCTACAGCATCCAGGCGCACCCAGTTCTCCTGCGAAACCTTACGGTGCAAGCTGCAGACCCACCTCTCGGCTATCCTGTTTATTCGTCTGAAGTTCTGCATCTGCCTCTGTTCTAGAATGTCTGTAGCACTTTTTTTTATTACTATTATTATTCTTTTGTATTTGCCATCTGCGTGTTGGGAATGAAATGCTCATGCTACATTTATACGCTACAAGTGAGATTTTACTCGAAATGGCGTTGGATGGCAGTGCCAAGCCAGCATACGCAATTTGCACAGAAATGGTGCTGGCCAGAACCTTCAGCGGGCAGGAAGTTTTGAACTGTTTTCTTGCTGCTGGAACACAATGGTGAGACACCATTGCCTGTGTGGCTGACAGGCCAGGAGGTGCTGAAATTCTCTTCTCCCATTTAGAGAAGAGCAGCGTAATTCTGATGTTAACTATTTTTTGTGCATTCTGATTTTTTTTTTATATTTTTGTTCTCTTTTTAATAGTTGGACAGGTGACTTGCAGTGTCAGGTTACAGCTCACTGTAGTACCGTCAACCACAGAGTTGGTAACCAAAATGTACATATGACTATTTATATGATTTTTTTTTATTCCAGCCATTTTATATTGGACTGAGTTCAATTTTAGCATTTGTTATGACTTCAGCTGATCTTCCTTAGTTGTAGTAAGTTGCCAGCTATGCTATAGCAAAGTCGGAAGGGAGGATTTTTACCAAAGTACTTGTTTGGGGGGCAAAGAGCATTTATATAAAACAGCATGTGTTCTGACACATTAATAGCCTGTGTGACCTACTGATCAAAGTCAACATGCATAATTAGAGAAGGAATTTAAGTCCAAATGGATTAAATTTTAGTTCCTTCTTCCAATATCCATATATTTTGTATATATATATATGCACACATGTTGTTTGCAAGTGATGTCCACATCACTAACCAGTCTTCCACAAATACAGTGAGAGCTTGATGATGGAGGGGAGGCAGAAATCCAACTCCTTGTGCCAGAAGTAATTTTTTTTTTTTTTTAACCTTGCAGTTTGGCAATTGGTTTGCAATATTACAGGTCTCCTTGAAAACAGGTCTGGGTCATCTCTCCAGTGGCTTGTTTATCCTGTTCCTTACCACCAGTCATTAGCACATAAATGTGTAGTTACAGTGTCATTACTGCTGGCACATGCCGAGCAGGGTGTAGGTAATTGTCTGTCTTTAACCTGTAGAATCAATTTAAATCAGATCTGCTCCATAACTGAATTAGTACTGATTTAGGACACCCAGTGTATAATTTGGAGCATGTTTATTACTTTTACTCCTCACCTTTAAGTACAATTTGTCACAGGACTATGTGCTGTGTACTTGGCTATTAGCTGTTTCTTTTGATCGGTGACCATAACTGATTTTAAAGAAATATGCAGACCTTGTAGTGGAATCCAGAAGCGACAAGGAAACACCGCCAGACTCCATGGTGTAACACTCTAAGGTACAGGATGAAATTCATGCAGAACATCAATGGAAGCAGCTTTTAGAAAGTGGTTGGTTGGTGCGCAGGAGCGTAAATAACAAACTGCTGATAACCTAAAATCACCTTGCTTGGCCACGAACTGTATCTGGAAGCGCAGCATCAGGGAAACAGATCTGGAAGGGCTTTCAGAGAGCACTGATTTCAGCTCCCTCTCAATAGGAACTACTCCTGGCAAACGTTTAATCTGATTTCAAACTTTCAATACCAGGAGTATGGTGAACTCATCAAGGAGTTCAGTTCTTTGTTGTTCTTGCAGCTGTTGGAAAGTTTGGGTTTTTTCGTAAATCTAATGAAACCTCCCTGCCCCATTGTAAAGCCTCTTACTACTTGTCTTCTGTGTGGTCACAGAAAATTTAATTACCTTTTTTTTTTGCAGCAGCAGTAGTCTTCTATTTGAAGATGGTTATAATTTCTGCCCTCATCCTTTATCATCTGTAAACCAAATAAAATAGTTGAGAAAAAATTGCAGAGAACGGTGATCCTTTTCTCTCACTTTCCTCTGGTTCTCTTCATCTGGTTCCCAGCTGCCTTCTCCAGCAGAGATCCTGGGTGGTACCAGATGGAGGAACAGAACTGGTTTATGTGCAGAATTCCTGTTTGCGCACAGGAACGTGGAGTTGGGCTGTAACGCCGGAACATCCTGTCCCTGCTGTGGCAGGCAGCATGTCCTACAGCCCCCACTCATTCACACATTCAGGGTTTTGCTGCAGTATGACCCCAATTCATGTTACGATTTTCTGTAAACCCTCTTTAGATTATCTCTGTTTTTGCAGAACCACCAGTTACAGCCTCTCGTTCTGGATCACAAATCTGTGCAGCTGAGTGCCCTGTGAAGTGTGGTGTTTTCTTTGTGTGCTGCTGAACTGTATCTTGTTTCTTTTGGAGCATTTCTCTGATTTATCAGGAATTTAGAGCACCCTCAAGCCTGGTCTTGCCTGCAGCTCTCATAAGTGTGTAGTACATACAGCTGTTTGGATTACAGATGGAATACCAGTGCTGGATTGAATGTCGGGGGCTGAGCTTGGGCCAGGCCCCCCCCATTTCCAGTGTGACTGCGGGAGAACTGCTCTGTTCTCTAACGTGGTGTGCGCAGCAGCTTTGCCGTAATTCTTACTGACACCTTCCCGCTTTACGGATCACGGGTTCATCACACAAAGGTAAGCATAAGACACTGACATCACGGCTTTGGAGAAGAACCCTTTTTTAACAATACTGGTTTCAAAGTACTTTTCTAACAAATGGTCAGTGCTTACTAAAGGGTTTTCACCCCCCCTTTTTTTGAGCCTTTACAAAAAACATGAAGTCCTGGAGACTGCTTCTGTCCCATTTGTGTACCATAAAGCAACAGGAATCAGTTTAATGGAACGAAGTGTTAGGGAGGCAAAGTTTTCAAATGGCAAATGCTTCGTCCCTTTTTGGAAAGTATCCTTTCTGCTTTTTCCTTGAACACAACTTCCTCTCTGAAAGAGGAATTTCCTCACCACCTGGTGCCCATCATCTCTACCGTCACTCCTTCCATCTTATTCTTTTTCCTGCTGGTGGTGGCAATTGCACAGTCCATGAAGGTGGGTCTGCATTTACATGTCTAGCAGCAGCTGTCCTTAACTCAAGCAAGAGAAGTGACCTTCTCTTTGAGCACAAAGGCTCGTGCTTTTGTGTTAGAGAAAAAGCAAAGAAATGCATATGTGAATTGAGAGCGAGCTTTCCACTGTGCGCGGTACTGCTAAGTCCGCTGTGGATTAGCAGATGGAAGCTAAAGCATCCTGTGAACAGCATCTGCTGGTGTGTTGTATTAAGCATTGCTGCAGTTTGTCATGCAGCCTTACTGCTGCCTCTTTAGCACAAACCACAGCACAGGAACTGGTGTGTTAGCAAGTGAAACCAACCCTCTGTTCTTCCAGAGCAGCAGGAGATGAGACACTTGTCATTTCATCAGGTTGGTGTTTTGTTTCTTTTTTTTTTCCTAGAGAGTAGTTTCCATCTTTGTTAAATGTCATGTTAAAAAACATCCCTCTTGGCTTTTTCTTTAGTGAGGTTGGAAAGGGGTTGTTCTTCTTTTGTTATCACTCAATGCTGTAAGAACAAAGAGTTTTTGTTACCTGGCTAGTATGCAGCCCAAGGTAAACCAAACCTTACTGAGGCCTTTGCCAACAGCAGGAAGGTCACCAAGCTTGTAAGTACAGACAGGTTACAGCCACAGAGGTACTTTTAGCTAATGGCTGAATTGTGTGTCAATGTGTAAATGTTTTTAAAGGTATGATCCTTAGTTTGTTGGGGCTGTTGCTGTCCAGCATTGCTGGGGAGATGATTCAGCACTTCTAAATGTTGTGCCAGAAGATCGGAGATTTGGCCCTAAATACATATTTCACTCTCAGAGCACCTGTATGGCAAAGATGAAATATAATCTCCTTTTCCCAACACTTCACAAACCACTAGAGATCCTTACTCTTTATATCACAAGCTTCTACCTGTGGGTTTGTTTGGTTTTTTGCTCAAGATCCATTAGGAATGGAAGTCAGAGAAAGAGAATCCTGTGGGTTTAGAATTTTCACCCTGCTCACCAAGTATTTGACGATGTCACATCAGCAGAAAACCAAAATAATGCTGCCTGGCTGCTTCTGTTTAAAAATTCAGCCTATGGAAGTTTGACATGAAACAGGTATGTTTAGAAAGATATTTTTATTCAGTCAAGTGCATGTACAGCTTGATAGATTTGGCAAGTTACACGATGACAAAAGTACAAGAGATAAAAAACAAAGCTTTTGTTTGCAGTCACGGACTATGAAAAAAGTTTTTCAGCCTTAGCATGAGAAGAGCTGGATTTTTGTACGTGTTTGTCCTTACTTCTTCTTTCTTGAGTACGAGGCATCAGCGTCCTGCAGTGAGAGCACATTAAATCAGTGTTTCCCCCATCTGATTTAAATCCTTCACCCACACTGTTATTTTGCTCGAAACAGCTCATGACAGTGGTTACTTAAGCGTGGAAGTAGGAAGTTTTAAGTTGCACGTGCCACCCTTATTTTCACATTTCCTGCTTTTGGAGTACTTTGACATGTTGGTTTTTTGCACCAAGTTTAACAAAAACATAGTAAGACAAATAGCACCTACCAAGCAGTACTGCAAGAAGAGAACACAGCACTGCACGTCTTTCTGCAGGGACGTGAGCATAAGCGAAGAACCCTGACCAACAGCAGAATTGCTTAACGTACCTCTGGGTATGTACCTGGCACAAAAACTAGACACAGCCAAGGGAGAGATTTTCAAGTCTTAATTCCAAGTTGCATTAAATAATTTATGCTAGTGCCATCTAGCTCAGCTCTGCGTTAATGGCAAGATCTGAACTTGCAGACTGTGTGATGAAGATCAGAGCAAGACCTCTGGCGCTACACACTGTACTGACTTCCCTGCTCTGTGATGTGGCCGCACTGCAGTAATTCTAGACTACCAGGCACGCAGCTATGGAGTCTGGCCTGGCCTCAGCTGCTAAGGAAGTGAAGAGAGGAAAAGAAATGGATCCAAAATGCAATCACAACATTCCCATGGCTAAAGAATCTGTCAGAGTTAAAAAAAAAAAAAAGCAAATAAGGAAGAATAAACTTACCACTCCACTTTTAAAGTTCTGTATCCGCCTCTTGCCCATTCTGTTCATCAGCCACCAAGCCCAAGTGGGTGCGTACTGCCAGAGGTAGCAAACGGCCAGATAGGGGTGGTCGCTGATCCAGGCCTCCTTCAGGTCGTTGGCCGTGCTCACCAGGGTGAGCCGGACACAGCGGTCGGTTGGCATCTTGTGGGACTGATCACCACTGTTCTCTATGGACTGGAGGGCAGAGCAGGGATTAGAACTGTATTTCTGTTTGTGAGCGACGGAGGGAGAAAAGGGCCAGGCTCTGCGCAGCTGCCATTCTCCTCCCCGTTTCTGAGCTGTCCACAAGTAGAATAATCCACCAGTGCAGCAGAGGCTGGGGCCAGGGAACCCATCCCTCGCTCTGCTAATCCTTCAGCCTTTGCTCTGGGTTAAAAAAAAATGGATCTCCAATCTCTGTCCTGCTTCAGCATGGCTTCTACTTTATCATGAAATAGATCTGTTGCACCAGGTCACCCATTTTGAAGCTGAGGATGCTCAGAAATGGGAACTTCCTGTTCCCAGCTGCCTGCCCCATTGTAGGCTACAAATTACTCAGTAACTAAGTTACCAGATGAGGCCACATTCCCTGTTATCTTAACTATTCCTGCCAGCTTTGTGCTGCGGGCAATCACCTCAAACGAGAACAGTAACAGGGATGTCTTTTTCTTCAAATCCTGTCCACGAGTATCGCTTAGTGAACGTAAACTACAATCCTGTGAATTTATATGCATTTCACTCCAGCAGTAACAGGCTGCTTGATCAAGCTGTTCTTCTATTTCCCAGAGCAAAAGCAATTCTGGGCTAGATCTGGTCTTCCTCCCAGGTCTTTTGCATTGCTGCAATCTGAGGAATTTGTTTTGCAAGCTTTCCAGATTGCTCAAAAGTACCTCTTTACTTTCATGGAAGTATGAAGTTTTGCAAGCCAAAAATCCTTTCAGAACTCAAGTCAACAATGGGAGATTCACACACACACACAAACTGGTGGGTTATCCTGAGCTTTACATTGATTGAATTCAGGACAGATTACAATTTGATGTATCATAGTAGCAATTTTTGCCAGATACTTTGTTAGATAGCCTTTATTAAGGGCAATTGTGCAGTTGGAAGGTTTTGCTTTTTCTCCTTGAACAACCACCAACAGAAAAAGAATGCGTGCCTCACATCAGCTGACTCCAGTGGCTTTGCCAACAACAGCGTCAGCCGCACAGGGGACAGCGTGACTAGGGCAAACAAAAAGCTACCTGTCCAGAAAGGATAGTATTCTGCATGCGGAATTGTGTCCAGAAAATCCTGGCCTTTCCCCCAAAAGTGCAGCAGGGTGGCTGTACAGTAGGTTTTACTAGACTTGGATTGTATGTGTTGGAAGAGAGAAGGCATAACAATTCTCAAACTCTATTTTCATTCGATACAGACTTGATACCACAAAGAATTACAAGACTATACGTGGTTCTGCATCAATCAAAGCATTTCTTGGTAAGAAGACAAGGTTGGCTTTTGCCTTGAGGAGAAAAAGAAAAGACAACCACTAAAGGACCACTGGGCCTGCAGCAAAAGTTGAATTTATCACAACAGAACCGAGTCCTTACCTTTGCAAGATTCTCCGTAAAGACATTTTCTATAATCTTAGACTGTACAGGTCCTGGGCATATGTTGATAATACTTATGTCAGGGTAGTCAGTCAGCTCAGTTCGAAGAGAATTAAAAAAACCCTAGAAGAAAAGACTACAATGTAATCTTCCTTTGCCATATTTCTGCATGCAGCAAAGCTTAACTGACTACATATTTTCATTCTAATTCTGTACTGTAGAGGCAGCAGTATTCCACTGAAAGCAATTCCTACTGCTTTGTTTGACTTTTTACGTTCAATGGCTAATTTAAAATTTTATCTGCAATTACAGACATCATTGACACATAAATCACTAAAGGATCTATCCTTGACTTCCCAAATACACAATAATTTCTCTAAACCACAGCCAGATTCTGCTGCCCCTGTACAGAGGACAAGTCCCACTGACAGAGCAGCGTGGGGGCTCACATCTGGAGATGCTGCACATCTGCAGCTCCCACCAGAGCCAGCCACGACTACAAGTGCTCAGCATCACTGTTTGGTAGTGGAAGTGCCACCAACTACAAGAATGCAACATTGTGGAAATTATCTTTTGCAGGTGAACCGCTCTTTGCGGTGAGGTCAAGCATTTTAAACTGTTTCTATTGAGTAAGTGGCAGTGGTTTTATACAAGAAAAGGAGGAAAACTTTTCAGCTCATCAAGTCAAAGGTGGACCCTGATATTTTAGGGGGTAATTCTGCACCATGGAAATCACTGCAGAGTTTGAAATTAGCATCCACATAGATATACGTCTCATTTCAGCTCATGAATTTGCCATCAATGTATCTAAGTTTAACTATAATTATAAAAGCTGCAAGTATGTCCTTTCTTTAAGCTAACAGGATACAAGTTTTCTTAATCTCTGTGGCAATTCACATTTAGACAGGAACTACTACTGGGAACACAATCACTTCAGGAAGGTGCTTCCCACCAGAATTGCTGGCCAAGCACTCCAGAGCTACGATTTAGCAAACTCCGTATGATGTCTTATCTTTGACCTGGTTAACAACAGTTCCCTGTATTTATTCTAACACATAATCTTGTGTCACAACAGAGGCAGAGTGCGAGCACAGGCTGATAAACTTCTCCTACTGTAGTAAAAATTTATAATTTGTACTCCTGTCCAGTTTGGGAAGAGGGCTGGCTCACCCAGACCTCTTAACTACATTGCAACGCAGGGATCAGTGGATACACTCCTGTGATGACATATGAGTAGTCAGCTGGGGCAATCCACTAAAGCTGAGCAACGAGTTGCAAACCAGTGCATACCTATGACCAAAACCACAGGTCTAATTTCCCAGTTGCTGGTGACTAACTCCAGCTTATAGATTGCATACAGGCTTTGCAGTTACGTTCTGTGAAAACACTGACCATGTATTTCAAGTTAGAAGGACCTGCAGGCCCCATAACTAGTATCAGATCTTCACAGCACATTATCAAAGCCTGGGATGTGGAACTTCTAGAGGAGTACGTTCTAACATAAAGACACTTTATTCCCCAAAGTTTGCTTCTGCACGCATGCGGAAGTATTTCAGATCTGCCAGCCACCCAGTTGTTTTGGATTAAAAGCCAGGCCCTCCCCTAGATTACCTCCTGCCCCAAGAGGAGACTCCTCCACCCCCGGTGCACACCTTCAGATGTGGCACCAATACGGCCGTGCTTTACCCACCGCTCCAAGCTAATGCCACATCCCCTCCTTCCCTCAAGGGGCCCTGAGCCCGCTTATCTCAGAAAAGGCCCTTAACCCCCAAGTTGTGCACTCCAAGAGTCACAAGTAAAAAGACACTAAACCCCAAAGGGGAGAAGGTGGCAGCGTGTCATGAGTATGGCCTCTCGCGTGAGGGGAAGACATGGTACTGCTCCTTGTTGCCGTGACTGCTTTGTATCCTATTCGCTGCAGCAATGACTGAAATCCAGGCTCTCCTAGAAATCCAGCCTGAAGAGCGGCCAAGGCAGCTGTCTCCCCTCCTTCGGGCAGTTGTGAGTTACTCCATCAGGACTGAACCACATGAGCAGGGCTGAGCGAGAGCTCTCCCAGCCCACACTCCCTTAACACTCCCTGCTGATTCGGGATGCTGAGGAGCAGAATTCACTCCCATTTTGCCTGAAGGAGACAAACTCAAGATGTACTTCCAGGAGTT
This sequence comes from Grus americana, assembly GCF_028858705.1. NCBI lineage: Eukaryota > Metazoa > Chordata > Aves > Gruiformes > Gruidae > Grus > Grus americana. The sequence continues at coordinate 64,440,666 of NC_072856.1, read as the reverse complement.
GAGGAGGTGGAAGGGTGTGTGTCTGTGATAGAAAGGAAGCCAGAAATATTGCTCGGTCACTCGTGACAAAGCACCTACACCAGCTTAAATGCTGGGAGGCTTCTAGGATACAAATTCTACCTAAAAATGGGCACCTGACCACAGTCCTGAGCAGCCAGATGAAGGCACAGGACAGTAGCCAGCTCTGTAGGTGACCTCACACACCTTCCTGCACAGGGCATCAGCTCTGGCATGCTCCGCTCTCAGATTGCTGCTTCTCTCCAAGTATTGCTAAGGGACCCTTGCTGACCCGAGCAAGCTGCAACATACCAAAAGCTGAGCGTTGGTCCAGTAAGCTTACATTATCTTTGGAGATCCTGTCTACACGGTAGCCGATTGCAGGGCTGCTGAGGCTTTTTTCAGAGTGCTGTTTGAGCAGCACTGTCAGTGCTATTTCATTAAAGGGTCACACAGCCTGTAAACATGAAATGCATGTAGATCACAGAGATCACAGCAAGCTCCTGTTTCTGCTCCGTGGCCATTCTGCTATCCCCCTCCATTTCAAGGGGTTTGCATGGCCCATCCTTCCCCTGTGCTGCACTTCCAAGTCTTTGCACCATGTGAGAGGTGCAGACTTCACCAGCAATGCAGGATGGCCAGGAGACGGGCTCAGCCGAAATCCTGGCTGATACACACTGAACAGTCTCTTGAAGACCAGAATCTCACATACTCAGTCCCCTCTGGAGGCTCTACCTACAATATATACAGGTTCTCTAATTCCAGCACTTATCTTAGATACCCAAAGATAGCTGGTATGAAATTCCTCCACTTCCTCCCAGAAGAGAAGCTTAAAATTCTGAAGTAAGAAAAGAAAGCAGTCTCTTTAAATTCAGGCAAGGGCAGACCCAGATTTGGGAGCAGTAAAGGAATTCAAGTGCAAGGGGAAGAATCTGAGCGTTTCCAGCAAGCCCAGACTGAAGCCAGCTCTGACATGTTGAATCGCAACCACTTTAAGCCATCTTTGGGCCTTTCCAGCTTAGTGACCAAATCCTAGAAGATGCTGAAGAAGGCAAGGCTGACCTGACTTCTACTAAGACAGAAACAAGTAGAAATTCCCCTAATGACCAGAGACTCAAAGAGAGTAGCAGTGCCTGCTCAGTGCAGTCCATGAGCTTATTAGACAAGTTCCTGATTAAGGAACATTGTGAAGGCCACCATTTCCGATCCACTCCACATGCCACCAATTACATGAATTACTAGATGAATGGCACATGATGTCCATGACCATCATCACACTAGGAGAGAAACTGCATCAGTCAGATGCAGACTCCCATGGACTTGACTCATGCTCTTACAGCACTCCCAGAACTGAAATAAAGGGTAATTTCATCAGTGGAACGCTGTTATGAAGAATTCCAACTGGCATGAATCAAAGCGTGATTGTTTCAAGAACAAATTTTAATTCTTAGCAGTTGGAGGAGGAAGGAAGGAAGGAATGCTGCCATTTAAAATAAATTAAAAAACAAACAAAAAACCCCCAACACACACAAAAAAACCCCCAGAATAAAAGCAGGACCTTTTCAAAAAGGCATAATTAAGACTGCAGCATTAACCATGTCAGCTGTGGTAGACTCCAAGGCATGAATTAAAAAAACAAAACAAACAAAAAGAACCCCAAAAAACCAACCAACCAAAAAAACCATAATAAATTCATGTCAGATAGGCAGGCATATTTAATAACAGATGGCCAAAATGCCATTTCAAGAAGATCTTAGAGTAAAGGTTGATAGATGCTGGGAAAACAAAACAGGAAAACCATCACTTCATGCTTCGTCTCATTTTTTCCCTAACCTGTCGCCAGTCATTTCTTCTTGGTCATCATCAGCGATGGGCTACGGGGCTAGCTGTAGAGGAGTGCCATTCCCACAGACCTCCTTTACCTGAACTGCTGGTGGAGTTTGACTTCAAAAGAGCTTTTCTAGGTTTTTGGGAGTTTCATGCCTACATCCAGCCATAACTCCAAACTGATATGAAACTCTCAGGCAGAGTCTTTTCAAAATCTGTATCACAAATCACATGTTTTAACACCTGCAATTAGTACTTGCATAATTACTGTGAAAGAAAGAAGAAAGGAGGTTGGAGTCTGGCCTGGTTATTGAGCAGAAGTAGAAGCTAACAAAGATATAAGCAGTTCAGTTAGCTTATTTTTAATTTATCCAGAAATTTTAGTAAACTCTCTCTTTAAAGCTTCTTCCACATTCTCAATCTTAACACGATATTCAGAGTTCTGAGAATTTTTAAAGCAACACATGAATTCCTTGTGCTCTGCAACTCATTAGCCACGCTTAGACCAACTACACCATACCCAAAAGATAATTCAACTGAAAGAACACTTAAAGGAGCATAAGGGAATTCTTGCTTCTGCTCATTGCATTCTTCTAATTTAAATCTACTAGCCTGAACCCAAAAGCTAGCCTCTGGTGGCCAATTTCATCGCTGCCACTCAATGAAGAGCAGCAGGTCCCTCCCTGTCACTAACTGAAAACTTTTTATTATCAAAGGCCTGTCACTGTCTTCTACATCTTCATTCTTTCAAGTGTCTAGTGGCTTTGCAGCCTCAGCCACTTGTTACATTCTTCTTGTTGTTAGTCAAATTGTCAACAAGATATTGATCCCATAGCTTAAGCAAAGTTATTTACTCTGTTTATGTGCTCAAATCCAACAGGGAGTAGGAAGGTGCCAGTTTTTTAAATCATCACTGAGCACAGCTGACATTTATTTTACTGAGATCAAAATGTACACTAGCAGGAAGTCACACAGTGGTGAAAGACAAATACGTCTAAATAAATTTACTAGTTAAACAAATGGTTCCTTAATGATACACGCTTTCTTCTTTCCCCAGATACTCTTCTGAGTTGTTCTTTTACGTTTTTCTACACAAGTGAGGCTACTTTGAAAAACTCTTTCCAAGCAACATTGAAAGTTAAGTGTTAGGCAGAAGATGACTTCCTAAGACACTATGAGCTGCCAGTTCTTCACACCACAGCAAGGTTCAGAACTGTCGGGAAGATTCGTTCAGATGTTCCCAGCTAGATCAGGAATTCTCATTTATCCAAGTTGTCTGCTTTACCACTCACTGTTCTCCCTTTACTGTCCTAAAGATTTCCTGTAGTCTTAAAACTCTCACCAGAGACTTTTACTCCCTAACTGAATTAAGATGAGACCATTAGGGCTTCTATATACAACAGAATAATCCTCTGATTTAGGTATTCCTTCATCTTAAGGCCAGAGGTTAAGTTCTTGTGTTTCACATTGGATTTCGCTATTTAGCAGTGGGTAGGACCACCTAAGATGGCATTTGAATTTTAGTCAGGAAAAATCAATATACACTGGGAGCTGAGATATTTCACGTTTCAGAGCAAATTAGTTTTAAAGAATTTTCCAAACCTGAGAAAGCTACATATGCTGTGTGCAATTTCAGGCGAGACTTGTGTTTTCTGCACAGAATAAATTCCTCTGCTACAGTACTAACTGATGCTGGTCTATTTACACAACAAGACTTAATTAATCTCAGAAATTTAACTTACCTGCAGAGCATGCTTGCTGGCACAGTACCCAGAGGCAAGAGGAGCTCCCATGATACCCATCACACTGCTCACTGTAACAATCTTTCCTTTTTTCCTTTGGATCATGTGATTCAGGACATGTTTTGTTAAAGAGATTGTACCTAGGTAGTTGAGTTCCATTATGGCACTGTAGACATCCAGGTTTGTATCCACAAACAAAGAGCGTTGGGAACGTCCACCATTGTTGACCAAAACATCGATCTCAGGAAAGAGACAATGGTATATTCATATAACACACATCTTGGCACTTACTCAGGCAATTGTTGGTGACTATTCTCTTCTCTCTAGTGTTGTCTCTGCCATACACAAGTACGGTCTATCAGCTGCTGAAGAAGTTTCAGCAGTTGCTCTCCCCAACCCGACTCCCCCTTTGAATGGAGGGCTGGTTAATTTTGAGCTGAATCAACCAAAGAGGAACACAGTGTTTGATGCCAGACAAGGTTAACTCCTAGTACAGGAACACTGGCAGCCGTTGTGTTGTTTTCCACACAGCATTTTTAAACCCTACTGCTCTGTAGCAAATAACACTTTTAACAACCAGGTCCTGCAAGGTGAGCTCTGAAAATACATTTTGTGCAAAACCAGAAAACAACTAGAGTAAAGAACAGAAGAACCAAATCTTGTGCTAGTAATTTCACTGTGAAATCAAAATATCAGTGCGTGAAAGGCCTACCTTTAAGTTTTGCACACTGTACTTAATATTGGTTAGCTCTGACTGCTACTGTCTTAACTCTGTACTCTGAACTAGCAATCAAGAAAACTACGCACAGAACAAGGAAACCAATTGTGCCTGGTGCCCAGTTTTGTCCCATATGGCTCTGAAGCCAAATTACATGAATAAAGGTTCTGACTTTCATGCACAATTTTAAACCCTAAATATACAGCTGAGAATTGTTCCAGATGGTCCAGAAATTCAATGACATCAAGCATGTGAATTTTTAGTTCTTAGTAATGACCAGCAATTAATTGTCCATTGCTGCATCTCTGTAAAGCCTGCTGAAACCCAGAAGCAAGCAACAGAAGGGATGAAAATTCAGGTACTTTTTGACAAGACTGAAACTTAAGAAGCAGGTAGACACTGGTGAATAAAAATGAGATATGAACATAAATGCAGGGATGAGAGATAGAAAAGAAAGAGAATTTTAACCCCAGAAGCACACCTTACCTTGCCAAAATGCTTAAGAACACTGTTGGTTGCAGCTTCATGAGAGCTTCTATCAGTCAAGTCAAGACGCAGAATAAGGATATCTTTTTCACTTAAATTGCTGATCTCTAAAAAAACCATAAAGTGAATGGGAACCAATAAGATTCCCATGATCGTTATGTCAGCAAATGTAATGTACTTTTAAACACCACATTTTCACTAAAAAGACACCAAAAAAACCATAGCATTAAGTTGGAAATAAAACACTTGCTTTGTTTTCATTTTGATCTCCACATAGAATCCATTTTTAATCTGTTTCTACCAAGTCTTTCTTTTCTCATCATTATGTTCTTACTTGTGAAAAGCTTGACTTTATTAAACAATTTCATAGAATCATAGAATGGTTTGGGTTGGAAGGGACCTTAAAGATCATCTAGTTCCAACCCCCCTGCTGCAGGCAGGGACACCCTCCACTAGACCACGTTACCCAAAGCCTCATCAATTTAACTATTGCAACAATTGCAATAGTTGGGAGTAACATGGAACAGGATTATTTGATACAGAAATTTTTCACTGAGCCATTGGGAAGCACAGCGTACTGGCAGCCTTGACACTTTGCTTGTATCTTAACTGGTCAAGCATATTTATTCCTGGCAGCAGAACAAGTACAATTTAGACCCAAAACACAACATATATACATGAGTAGCTATGAGGCAAAGTCTAGAGAAGCTGGATTATTGGAGGAGGTAGAAGGAGAAGGTTTTTATTTAACTGACAGCTTTCAATATACCCATCTCCTGAAATAAAAGTCATCTGTCATCAAGTTCAAGCCTTCATGGTGAGTGTTTCTACCACTGTCTCTTCAGAACAACTGACCTTTTCCATAGAAAGTATTTCTTGAGCAGTGATTTGTTACCCTGCGGTTCTGGGGCAGATGACTCAAAAATAAAGTCTTCAATGCTAATCTTTGCAGGTCATTTTAACTACATATAACTTTTTTTTTAACTTTATTTATATTAGTTTGATAGTCCTAATTTTGCTTCTAAATTGATTCCTAGCCACAACTAAGTGTACCTGCTCCCCTTTAACCAGCTGCTCTCTCTAGAGTGCCTAAGGCTCTGATTTTTTAATTACTACTTCTTGCGTATACAGGTAAGGTTGAACTTTGTCTTTACACTGATGTACAAATAAGGATGTTACTTCAATCCATAAGTTGCCTCTGTTCAAAGGTCATTAGAATTTAGGCTACTGCTTAAAATAAACCCATCTGTCTTGTTTAAAAGCTACTAGTATTTCCATTTATTGCTCCCTCCAACCCCTCCATGTGCATTTTCCCCTCCATTTCTTCCAGAAACACAGCACTAAAATCCACGTAGTTTAAACTACTCTCTCAGAGACACAACTCTACCTCATGCTCCCTCAAACAGATTTGCACAGTTGAAACCTGCTGGGATGTGGAGTGTTTCTGCTGTGGATTAACAAGACCACATGTTCAAACCAGCCAAGAAAGCTACACAGTGGGGAAAAGACAAAAGCTGAGGAAGAGGCACAGATAAGGACTGTGACAAGGAAGGATGTGCTGTTTTATATGATGTAAGAAACTTTTGACTTCAGGAAATATCAAACTTGAAGTCTAGTTCTTGTTTTGGAACAATCCATAGTCCAGTCTGATTTCCATTCCCCAAAGCACTCAGACTGCACATCTCTATCAGCGTCCTTACTTCCTTTCTTGGGCAAGGAATCCTTGCTCTAGTCGCTCCTCACAGACAACTTTTACAAAATTTCAAACATTCTTGTCACCCTTTTTCTAAACTTCCACTCAGCCCATTGTTTTTCCAGCAGATGGCCAGAACTGTGCAATGTTGAAGGCATGTACATATCCCAATTAATACAGTGGTAGAATGATGTTCTCCATTCCTTTTAATAATAACCTCTAATATTCCACTTCCTATTTTGCCTGCTTCCAAACTCATGTTTGGAAGGGACCAATTATGATAACGCAGAAAAACACTTGCTCCCAAGTGGGAGACCTTAGTTCAAAGTTAATTGTTTTACACAAATGCTAACATATGTCAGTTAACATCCTTTAGGGAATGTTGTGTCTCCAGCTGCAAAGTGAACAGCACATGGCTACCAACTTTCAAATGCAACTGAGTGCTCAAAGCTCAGTCTGCCCAGAACAAAGGCCACTTTCACACAGCTGTGAAATTGTGCACTTCTAAGTGCACAGTATTTTTTGCAGGTCCTTTAAAGTCTCCTTACACAGCAGCTTTATACTACGTGGCTTCTGGTTGGGATCAAACTGCCCAACCACCAAGCAGCAGGTCTTCTGACTGACATTTTCCTACCAAGCAATCATGGGCTGCCTCTTTCCCTGTTGAAGGTTCATTAAGTTCTAGTTATTTTTTAACTAAAACATGGTTACAATCACCCAACAAACTTATTTTTTGAAAGACAGCTGCATAAGTAATGGTGACTTAGAATAATATTTTGTTATGACATCAAGCGTATACCTTCTTCCCTAGAGGTTTTCAGAACAACTCTGTTCAATACATGTTAATCCAAGATAGCAGTTTCTCATAACACAATAAACACTATTACTCAGCACAGAACCATTATTTTCCAGCTCTTCAGCATTTCCTCTTATTTCTGTCTTGTATAACGCCCTTTAACAGAACATGAGCTTTCAGCAGAGGCTGAACAACATAACCTCCTGAGGTTCATTCCAACCTCAATTACTGTATAATTAGAGCACTTACAGATTGCCTGGCACTCCCTTGGCCTATCCATATTTAAATCATATTTGAGCTTTGACAAATCAAGAAACATCCTCCTATTTTTTTTTTCTTTTTAGGGCTTTTGAGAAAAAACAGCCTCCAACATTACTGGTGAAACTAAACTCATGTTGCAGAGTGGATGGGGGAAATATAGAAGCCACTTGCAGGAACTATGTAAGTTACAGAAGTTGTTTTCTCTCCCTCCTGCAGAAATGCAATGAAGTGTTGAGTCGGCATAGGCATGACTCAACAGGTATTACCATTAGTTTTATGGTACTTTCCCTCTCTCTCTCTCTCCTCCTCAGCTTTTAAGCAGTGTAGAATGCATAAACGTGTATCATAGGGTGGTGTCTCTACATTTTGAAGAAGATATATGTGCTTGTTTCTGACATTAATATGCAAATTATCTAGTTAAGTTGCTGCTGTGTATAGCATCTACAGCAGGCATGTTAAAGCCTATTAGCTCCAATTATGCCACATAATTCAGCCAAATTCAAGTTGATGTTACATGTTGCAGCTCAATCTTAATCCATCCCATGCTACTCAAACCTTACAGAATACTCTTGAACTCAATTGCAAAAAGAAAACATGCAGGTGGAAGCAGGGACAAGCCACCCAGGAAGCACGTGGACCCACTGCCCAAGCATGCAGGGCTGGAATCGAGAAGATCAAAAGCTCAGATGGAGTTAAAAATAGTGAGGAATGTGAAAGGCAACAAAGGCTTCATAGGTACAGCACCAACAACAGGAAGACCAAAGACAGAGTGAGCTCACTGCTGAACAGGGATGGTGAAGAAGTGATGAAGGGCACAGAAAAACATGAGGTACTCATTGCCTTCTTTGCCTTAGTCTTCACTGGCAAGATCTCCTCTCAGGTTCCCAAATTCCTGAGGCTAGACTCTGGGGGAAAGAAATACTACCAATGTCAGAGGAAAACCAAGTTAGGGACAAACTGGATATATAAGCAGGGCAGTACATACATCCAAGATTTACAAAAGCTAACCAATGTCACTCATCTTTGGAACATACTTGGTAAGTGAGGAGATCCTTAGTGACTGGAGAAAACCAAATGTCACACAATCTAACCTCAGTCCTTGGGAAAATTATGTGGCAATTCCTCCTGAAAGCCATTTCCAAGTATATGAAGGACGAGAAGGTGACTGGGAAAAGCTAGCACAGATTCAGTATGAACATATAGTGCTTGACCAACTTAATTGCTTTTTGTGATGAGATGACTGGCTCTGTGGACAAGGGGAGAGCAGCAGATGTTGTTTACCTTGACTATAGCTTTCTATGTTGTCTTCCATAGCATCCTTGAAGCTATATTGGGGAAATATGAAGGGTCTAGACGAGTGGATTGCAATGAAAGTGAAGAACAGGCTGGATCATCGGGCCCAAAGAGAAGCAAGCAACCATTCAAAGTCTAACTGGTGGCCAGTTGTAAGTGGTATCCCTCCATGATCAGTATCTTTTAATATCTTTGTTAATGACTCAGATGATGAGACAAAATACAGGTTTTCAGCAAATCTTCAGTTAACATCGAGTCCAAAGGAGCAGTTGCTATACTGGAGGTTAGGACTGCCATTCAGAGGCATTTCAACAAGCTGTAAGAACAGTCTGACAAACCTCATTAAGCTCAACAAAGGCAAATGCAAAATTTCACACCTGGGCCACAACAATGCTATGCAGTACTGCAGGCCAACGTCCAAATAGCTACGTATCAGCTCTCCAAACAAGACCTGAGGTCCTGATGGAAGAACAACAGCAAGTTAAACCTACATCAGCAATTAGCTCTGGCAATTACAAATGCTAACGGGCTGCACTAGCAAGACTAGACTGAGGGAAGTGATTTTTAACTGCCTCTACACAGCACTCTAAGACTCTATCTGGAGGACTGTGTTCAGTTTTGGACCTCCTAGTTGAAGACAAATACTGCTAAACTGGAGATAGTGTAGCACAGGGCCACTAAGATGGTTGGGGGGGCTAGCACACATGATAATCAAGGAAAGGGGTGGAAAACTGGGTTTATATAGCCTTAGGAAAAGAAGGGTAAGAGCAGAAGTGGGCCAAATTACTCTCTTCCACTACTTAAAGGCTGGCTATAGAAAATATGGAGTAACTATGTTTCTGAAGAGTTTCCACCCTACTAATCTTACCTATAGTTAAAATAAAGTTCAGTAGCATATACTTGCAAAAAAACATTGCTACATAAGACTTTAAAGCTAGTATACACCACAGTTAAGACATTCACAGAGTCACTTAAACTTGGCAGAGGCAGAAACTATCTTAGCTAAACCTGTACTCTTGGATCACATCAATTGAAATATTATTTCTGAATATTCCCCAGTACATCACACTCTTGTACAAGCGTTGCCTGAAAATGGATATCCAGGATTACAGCTCCTGCCAGCCTATTTAATGTTATCAGTTTTGCAATGACAACAAGTGACCACAGACGCAAATGTAGTTGCATACTTTTACTGACTGCTAAACATTGCATCATATAGCACTGAAATTTTGCCATGATTACCACTTAGCCACACTGTCCTCCTACTTCTTTTTGAAGATATCTATTTAAGTGACTGCTTTTTTAAAGCATCATAAAATAGAAATACAGAGTTGTGCATTTTTGAAAGCTCTTTGACAGATTTTCAGAGTAGCTTGCTGCAACATTTAGATTTCTAGAAATGTTTAGGTGCTAACTCAAGACAAACATTTCATTATTCACAAGCACACATGCCAAGTAGACTGTGGACATTCTATCAACATCACTAGGAATGAACTGTCAGTGTGATAATATACTCAGTATTAACACTGCATACTGAGCCATGGAAGATAAATAGTCTGAAAGAGGCATAGTGTGAATCATGTTCAAAACCTCTATTTATAAGCGTGAATTAACTGTCTACCCTTCTTGCTGTCAAGCCAGAAAACAGAAGGGAAAGAGAAACAGGAGGAATGAAGCCAGACTGACTTAGCAGGCAAATGAAAGACAACTGGAATAGTTAAACATTCTGCTTCACATCTGTTCCTCTTGATCTACAGGAGATCCTCTTTCTTGTATTTGCTCAGAACAACTTTTTCTGAATTTTTCTGTTCATTCCTTTTCCAGAGAGGAAAGTCAGTTGTCAGTCTCCCTGTAACATGCACAAACCTGAAGAAAGAAGATTTCTCAGTAGCACACAGCTACATCGTTTGGTTAGTATGACACCCCTCAGATTGTTTCCTCCATTCTCCACAGTATTTATTCTTTTTCTTAATCTAGTATCTTACAAGACCACCTGCAATTGATAATGAGATTTTTTTTTTAAAGTAACATTGGCTTATGAAGGAACTCATAACTCAAGTCTATATAAAGGCTTCTCATTCACAAAAAGAAAATAACGGCTTCAAACGTACAGTGAAGCTATGTATAAAGTTTACTTTCATCATGAAATTTATTCCTGTGATATGTGGGTTGGTATTTCTGTGGAAACTCCATTGCAGCAAGAATGGAACTGCTGACATGAAGTAGTAAGTTATACTTACGAAGGCATTTCTTTTTCACTCTTTCCAGCTCATCCTCTCTTCTTGCTGAGATGGCAAGTAAGGCTCCTATCTTTGATAGCTGGTAAGCCAATTCTTCCCCGATTCCACTTGAAGCTCCTGTCACCCAGACAACCTTGCCGCGCAGTTCATTTTCTATCAAAAGAATCAAGACAGCAGTTCACATATTGCCAATACTAGGATATACATTTAAGTCACTGCAGGGATATAATCTCATACTGTTTTTCAGAAATATGCTTGGTTTAGGGGCTATTACAAAATCCTGACTTCTTTATTTTTTGGTCACATACAATTGTGAAATCATTCATAGCTGTTCTGTTGCCACTTGAACTTTGTTCCAAGGCTAATCTGAATAAACACCAATTATCTACCTGATGGAAGAAATTTGATCGCATTTCTGCAAGCCATCCACACATAGCATTTCCACTAACCTCATCAAAGAGTTTCAGAGGAAAAGGGAGAAGAGAATTCTTGGAAATGACAGGAAACAGTTACTGTATTGCAAATCCAAACAAAAGCCTAAGCAAACCTTTCCCAATAATGTTCTACCTCGAAAATGTTCCTAAGTAATTGCCAACAGAAGAAAATTCTCTGAACAAAGACAGCTAATCATAACAAACCAAATAAGTGTTCATCCATTTTGTTTTGTATTTGATGCAGGTTAATTCCTGCACTGGCCAGAGTACAGTACACAGAGTTCCCAAGGTGTAAGCTCACGTGTAAAATTTCCCATGTACTCATAGTTTCTGCCCAGCTATGCTTTTTTAACCTATAGTAAAAATAATAGCTTATTACTCCTTTTACTCCTCTGCTTATATGCCTGTTCCCCCTTGTTTGCAATCCATGATACACCTGGGTGCTGGGAAAATGCTTAGCTTTCTAGACACATATCCAAAATCATCAAATACAACAGATGGATGAAAGTCACCCATTTAATTCTAGAACATGACTTAAGGATGAATGATTGCTAATATCAGAGCGCTTTCCAGAACGTATCATTGCCTAACACTTGTATGTGTTCTTCAAGATTAGTCTTTGTGAATATTAGTCTTCGTGAAAATCTAACAGAGCGCTGCTGACAGGAGCTCTTCTTTCCATTTCTGAAGCTTGTACAGAGGAGCATTCCACCAATGTCTAGCCAAACAAAAAAGAAAGATTTCATAACATAATTCAAATAGCAGAGCCAAATGCAGTTCCTGAGACTTAAAGCCAGTTGTATTCTGAAAAAGGCCAGAACAGCATTTTTCAGCTCACTGAAACTTACCCAACTCAGTTAATTTAGCAAAAATACTTTTTTTTTTTTCCTCCTCTGCAGCCAGTGGCTGGGACTACTTTTACTTCCTGCTTACTTCTGTAATCACTTCCTGGTTTTTTTTACACCACACTGTTTCAAATTTCTATTTTTAGAGTCTTAATGACTTAAATCCCATGAAGAGATTGGTACAAAAACCTACACTTCTGACAAGAGCAGAGAGCTCTCAAGACAGACTATCAGAGCTCAACTTGAGTTTGTGGGACTGGCAGTGAGTATTATTTGTCTTTTTTTAGGCTGACTGTACTTTAGCCAAAGAAAAATCTCTCCTAAAACCAAGCTTTGGTGGTTTGGGGGTTTTTTGTTTGCTTTTAAAAACAATAACAGCAACAACAGCCACTTCCCAAAGGAGAGATGCATTCCAAGGTTAGGAACTTGGGAGATGGAAAGGGGTGTTGCTGAAACTGTACGAATAACCACTGTATTTATCATTATACCAAATGGCTGCTGTCTGTAAAGCTTATTCACACTCTTTTCCTGCAGTTTTATTCCAATACATTACCAATTCATTGAATTAACCACAAGAAACATGGGGGCTCATCTCCCCTGTTACATTCTTTTGGGGAGAAAACCCATGTAGACAAACACTATGTGAACAAAACACAGACATACTTTCAACCCTGCTTACCAGGCTCATCTCCTCTTGCTACTGAAAATAAATCCGCTTCGTCCTACCACTTAGTTTCCCTGTTCCCAACCTGTCTTGGGCAGCTTCACTGCAGTTAGTGAGGATCTTGTTCTGTGGACAGAATAATTAACTGAGATAAGGAAAGCTTTCCACTGATTCCCCAGTGCTGATAGTTACCAAGCATTGAGCTACTGGGAGTTAACATAGTGGAAAACCTAACTCAAATGCTGTTGTAGAAGAAGTATCAAACCACCAGCTTGCTCTAGAATAAATGGCCTGTTGTTACTGGAAATAAGTTTAAAAATTAACCATGACAAAAAATAAAAGCATATTATACAATTACTAAGCATTAACTACTGTGTTACAAGGATAACAAATGAGAGGTTGAACAGGGGTTACTTGCAGTACTGCTAAGAAGTGCTTTTGTAGCTCTATTTACATTTTTTCCAACATTTTATAGCTCCTATATCACAAGGTTGCCATATAATCTCACTCATGAAAAAAAATTTGGGGTGGGGAAGTTTAAAGCAGAACATCCTCCCTGCAGCCCTAAAGAATCGTACCATTATTCCCAGCTTTAGGGCTAGGCTTTCATACGTAAAAAGATCCTCCTTAGCTTGATAATATTACGCTGCCTGTGAAAAGCACACCATTCAGAGCAACTGCTGTTCAGCTAATGAAATACGACACATAAGGGCAGTCGTCCAGCACCCAGTAACCCTTGTCTCCCAACCACACAAATATTTAGAAGATGGGAAGCAATCCAGCACCTGCCAATGACAAAACCCAGAAGTGAATTCTCCCTATAGAACTGAATCATTGAAATGGAACCAGTCTTACCTATATTAAGGCCTTTCTTCATAATCATAGTTTACAGCACAAGAGAAAGAAATATAAGAGATCAGTCTGCTTTTTGGTAAGTATTTTTATCTCCAAAACTTCGACATCCATAATAATGTTGTAGAAGCAGTAACACAATATAATGACTGCAAGAGCGACAGCTCTAATAACAGCTTTAAATAAAAACCAAGGGTTTTTTCCATGGGATCCACACGTTATTTACCTAGGTAGTCGACATTATGTGCACAATATGGGGAGGAAGAACAGAAAAGGGAGAACATATTTAAAGAAACATCTTTTCTAGTGTTTGTCCCTTCTGTTTTCCTACCTGAACAGCTAGGATCAGCACTGTGGCACCACCATCCCACGTGTATATGGCTGAACTATCAGCAAAATGGCACTTAAATGCTACTGTTTCAGCTACATATTTTAGTTAAATACAAGCACTGAGGCTAGGGTGGAAGAGGGCAAAACACAGCTCACCTCTTTGCAGAGCAAAGGAGCTTATGTTGAAAAAATTCTACCTGATTCTTCTTACATTACATGTTGAAACGACAACATCAGAAAATGACTACATTGCTCTTTATATGGGAACTCTGAGACACTAGTTAAAAGGTTTCCAGGCTTCCAACAAGACTGAAGGCTACATTCAAATAACACTATGTCTACCTGATCCTACATCTTGATGTGCATTACACATAGATCCTTTAGGACAAAGCTTCAATTCTGTTTGTATCAGTCAAGATTTATCCTGTTTCTCTGCCCTGAGTCTCTCCGTGATCTTTGCAAAGTCCACACATGAGGCTTTTTTGTAGTTTTCATATAGTAAAGGAACTATCTGATGGATATAAAACTTTGAACTGCGTACCCAAAATAGTTACAGATGATTGCTCACACAGATTTAAATTTAGTATTTCTTAGAGCTTTATTACTTGTGCATGCTTTTCTAGTCTTTTCTCCATTATATGGACTAGCACTTTTGCAGCAAGCTTCTACTGAAAGCAGAACACAAGTTTGTCCTGCTCTTCTCTCAAGCCCTTCCTAACGCCAACCATGATGTGCCACCATCCCCTACCAAAATCATGGTCTCAAGCCCAATCCCTTACTCCACCATTCCCCCTAGGCACACATTTCTGATCTGCCTTCCTTCGATGCGGTCTTATCTCAACCCAACATCCAGTTTTATTACCCACACAGGACAGCTTATGGAATGCCTCATCTCATCTTCTTTCAGATCAGCTTCTTCCCCTGACTGGTCAGATGCAAGAAGGTCACTGATGGCACCAGCTCCCTCCCCACTTTCACCTCAACGCTCAGCACAGCTCACAGCAGTCCCAAATCACCACTGCTGGTAAGGCTGAGGGGGGATATTCAGAAATTTGTGGCTTTTCTGAACAAAAGCATCTATTAAGCAAATAAAACCTATGATTTTTAAAGATCTTTGTCCAGAAGTAGGCAGAATTACAGTCAGGTTAGAAAGATCAACGTGAGCAAGAGCTGAAAATCCACATCTGAAGGCATTTTATTGAACTTTTGTACCCACGGGTTCCAAAAGCAGCACCCTACAGAAAAGCAGAGTAAAGCCTCAGACAGCAATCGCACGGTGCTGTTCCCTTATGCCTTTCAGGGCACAATTCTCGGAAGAGGAAACTCATTTAACCTGAACATTAATATTCATGTTTACTAAGTTATAAACACTTTCAGCACTACTGTGAAACTGAAATCTGCTTGAAGATGTAAGAACAAACTGAAACAGAAGCTAACCAGACTACAAAGCAACTCATCCTGGCCACATGCTCTTTTGCTCACCAACCCTTCCTTTGACACCGTTCCCAAACCAGGCACTCACCAGGCAGCCCCAGCTGCTGGACATCTGCCCAGAAACAGTGCAAAACAACTGGTTTTGGGCCAAACAAGCCAGCTCTCACCACGGATCTCCTAGAGCTCACCATTGCTGCAAAGTTGCTTTCAGACAGCTACTTTATTTATAAGGGGCACCTCACCTTGTTGGACAAGGGCAGGAAAATTATGCTTTTTTGGGTTATTTTTATTGATCTTCAGATGAGCCCGCAGGGCAGCTGCCAAGGGTTGGTTCCACCGCGCTGAGGTGACTTCAGCCCTGGGGGTCTCTCATCCCCACACGCCGCCATCCCTCACGGAGCGCCCCAAACCCGCCTCCGGCGACACCGCTCCCCGCCCCGGACCCCCGCCACCCTCCCGCCGGTCGGCGGCTGCTGGCAGGCGGCTTTACCTGGCTTCTTCCCTCGCCACTCGGCCCACAAAAGCGTGAGGTCGCCATCGGCCCGCAGCCAGCGGAACAGCTGCACCAGCAGGGCCAGGAGAGCGCCGCCCGCCAGCGCCAGACACAGCGCGCAGCCCCACGCCATGGCGGCCCACCGCCACCCGCCGCCTCCTGCCGCCGCTTTATCAGGGCCGCGGTTCGGCGGGAGCCGCCCCCGCTGCCCGAAGCCAGCGCCTGCCCCACTGCAGCGCCGCACCGCGCCGCGCCGGCCTCCTCCCCGCGTTCCGCCTCCCCTTCCACCCCTTTTCCCCGCCGGGTTGGGGCGGGCAGCTCCGCTCCACAGCGCTTTCGCCTCACCACTCCACCCCCCTTCACCCCCCCACCCCCCCTCACCCCCCCCCCACCGCGGCCTGTCCCGCACTACCCGGCCCGGCAGCGGCCCGTGGCGGTCCGGGGCCGGTGGGTAACCCGGGGCCGGTGGGTAACCCAGGGCCGGGACTGGCGCGGACAAGGCTGCGATGATAAGCGCTGGGTTTGTAGGGGAGAGGCCATGCACGTGGCGGGGTGAAGGTCGCTTTCTGGGAGCGGGGCCCTCTTCTTTCCCCTCCTCGACGTGCCCCGGAGGGGAGAAGAGGGCTGCCCGGCCTCTCTGCTGGTAAACAACCCGGGGCACTGCACGTCCTCGGGCGTTGGGCAGGTGTCCGGGGCTGTCTGGCTTCGGTGTTCAAGATCAAAAACGGGTCTTTAGAGATCAAAAACCTATGCCTGTCCTCCTGGGGAGAGCCTGGGGACACCAGGGATTCTGCTCCCCCTGAGAGCTGCCAGGCAGCCCCCAGCCCAGCTGCACCTTCCCCCCGCTCTCGCCACAGGCCATACCGCGTTCTTGTGCCAGGAGGCAGTGGGTCTTGCAGCCTGGGGGCCTTCCCTGCCCGGGTTTCTGCAGTAATGCTACCCTTGGGCGGGTCTCCCGCCATGCCAGCTGCCAAGGCAAACCCAGTTCTCACATACACCCGCTCTGGCCAGTGTTTCAGACTTTGGGTTTAAACCCTGGGCTCCAAAATCAGTGGTGCTGGATACCCACAAGTACTAAAAACCCAGAGACCACAGCATTTCTGGACATGAAATCACTCTCATCTACAGCTCATCACCATAGATTTGTAGTGCTTATGTGCAGAGGTGCAAAGCTCTGTTCTTACCACCTTGATGTTTCAAAGTTTTTCACAGCAGTACGTACAGATATAAACCCATAATAATTGCCAGACACTTGACACAAAAGCATGCAGAGCATGTGTAGGTCAAGCCACATAGTTGTTCGAAGAGACACACAACGCATTCCCAAAATCTCACAGGCTACAGCCCCTCGTCTATCGGAAGACTTGGCACAGGATGACCATGTTTACCGCAGACAGCTGCCCAGTCTGTCCCAGCTATACCGATGACCGAAGGATTCATGAATCAACACCTGAATTGCCACAAAAATTTGCATTACATCTTTCTGAGGCAAAACACAGCCATTGTCTGCCTTTAAACCTTTAGGTTCTGACTGATTTTTCAGCAAGCCAGTCAGAAGCTAATTCATATGACAAGGGAAAGGCAACATAAAAATGTATCACCAACATATTGTTTCTGTAAATAGCACCAATCCTCAACTGTGTCCAAACCAATTGTTAATTAAATGGTGGTTGTGTTTCCAAATAGAAACAGGTCTTTGGAGGTTATGAAGGAAGACTATCACAGGAATTGTGACTGCTCACAGTTACACGTCATGGTTACAGATACGCTTTGTATTTCTTCATTTTCTCCTGTTTTACTGAGTCGAGAATTAGTTTGTGTTCGTCCAATGCATAGCGTAATGGAACCTTAGTGCCATACAAAATGCAAATAATATAAATTAATAGCAAGTAATGTAAACTGTTTTCCTTACTTTCCAGTGCAAAATTAGAGCACAATGAACAAATTTTCTCATTGCAAAATTCCACTGACCATCCCTGCCAGATCTTTATAAGGCATAGTAATAAAAATTCTGGGTCTTATTTTCTCCTTTGTGCTAAGTGCAGATGGTTGCACACCTGATTGTGGAGCTTTGCACCCCAACACACCAGAACAGACAGTATAAAGTTGGAAGAGGATGTACGCTGCACCTGCACAGTGAGAATTTTCCCGGCTATCTCTAATGAGACAAGCATACAGCAGCTCAGGCTGAGTGCAGAAAGGATGCGCAGGAGAAGCTCACGAGGTCCCAGCATCCTGTGACTGGTGAGCGGTAAGAATTTATCCTGCAACACTGTGCTCTGACCCTTCTTTTACAGCAAAACCAGAGTAAAATAGATTTGTTTAAAAAAAGTTCAGTTACAGAGTTCTTGTGCATTCGTACACCTGCATGGTCGCCATCAGTGGGGGCTTTACTGCCTGTCCCCCAGATTACAAGGACAGGCCTGAAGTGCCTGGTCAGGGCATGAAGGCATGCTCAGTGTCAGGCTGAGCATGGGAAGGAGAGCACTGGAAAAGTTACAAGGCCCTTTACAAGGTAATGTCCATTCTTGCTGGTTCCTAACTTATAAAAAGTAAATACGCTCATCTCGTTAGTATTATCTTAATGACAGATAAATATACCTAAGGAATTATCTTAATTAGCCACACTTGAGTCTATTAAAAAGACTTATTTTGAGATCCCCACCAGCTAAAAAGCAGTAAAGCTACCACAGGCTGCAGCTTTTACATATGGCTGCTGTAAACCATCTAAATCATGCTGGACTGTGAGATTTCTTCTCAACCCCAAAGCATCTGGTAGAAGACTGATGGGAGTTCAGGTTGCCAGCTTCCAGTCTCACCTTAATGGCCAGCGGTGCTCTGACTTTCCTTCTGGAAGTACAACTTTGAGCGTTGACAGCAGCATACACTCTGTTTGTTGCTTCAGAGCCAGCAACTACTTAGAGAAGAGCTGTTTGACAAAGTACCAAATCAAAGTGAAACACCTCTTAAAGGATCACATCATAACAAAGCCCTTGGATTTGACCAACATCTGAATTCCTAAAGAAAACCAAAAATATTTCTCTTCTAATGCCTGAACTTAGTTTCCACCTGAGAAGCTATTTTTTACTTTCTGAAGAGGCCATTACTGCTAACAGTTTTTAAAAGTCAACCAAAGTCAACCTGAACATCAACAGAATGAATGACAGTTCTGCTGCACTTTGTGCTGTGATTTATGCAGATAGCACTTTGGAGTTCAGTAAACATATTCTGATATCTATACAAAGTACTTAACTGTGGTTGTGAAGTGCAAGAGCCAATGTAAAGCTGAAGTACAAGGCTCTGAAAACAACACAAGAACTAGTTACCAATGTGGGAGGTCAGTCACACCCTGCTGTGAACCTTGCCAAGGTTCCCCATGTTGACTCTGTGGCAGCAGATAACAGATCAATTAAACTCAGCACATAACATGATAATGTGCCTCATACTTAAGAGTTACACAAATTATATTGACACACTTAATGTAAATAAAAGCAAGATAAACAGCTTTCCGTGTCCAAACCAATAAGGCAGAAATAAATGGTTGATTAGATTGCTGGTTTGATATATGTCTTTTTATTCAGCAATTTTGTGCAGTATTGAGAAAAACCTTGTGCAAAAGTGCAATGGCACAACGGAACTGGGAGATGAATGGCTTAAGAGCTGTCCTGTGGAGAGAGACTTGTGGTACTGGTGGATGAAAAATTGCACATGAGCAGGCAGTGTGCACTTGCAGCCTACATTCTACCCCTCTGCTCTGCTTTGGTGAGACTCCACCTGCATCCAGCTCTGGGATCCCCTGTACAAGAAAGGCATTGAGCTGTTGGAGCAAGTCCAGAGGAGGCCATGAAGATGATGAGAATGTTGGAGCACCTCTCCTATGAAGACAGGCTGAGGGAGCTGGGGTTGTTCAGCCTGGAGAAGACGCTGGGGAGATCTTAGAGCAGCCTTCCTGTACCTGAAGGGGCCTACAAGAAAGCTGGAGAGGGACTGTTTACAAGGGCATAGAGTGACGGGACAAGGGGTAATGGCTTTAAACTGAAAGAGGGTAGACTTAGGTTAGATATTAGGAAGAAATTCTTTACTGTGAGGGTACTGAGGCACTGGAAGAGGTTGCCCAGAGAAGCTGTGGGTGCCCCATCCCTGGAAGTGTTCAAGGCCAGGTTGGATGGGGCTTTGGGCAACCTGGGCTAGTGGAGGGTGTCCCTGCCCATGGCAGGGGGGTTGGAACTAGATGGGCTTTCAGGTCCCTTCCAACCCAAACCATTCTATGAGTCTATAAAGCAGTAAATTTTTACAGATTGATGGGTGAAGTGCTTCCTCTTTGAAAGTTCACAAGAGGGCCTCAGATGACTTAATGCCAGCCCTGGTAATAATACTGCGAGAGCATGGGTGTGAATATTTTCCGTGGTACTGTGATGCAATTTCTTTGATCCATGTTAGAGTAAATAAAGGTCCAGTGCAATTATCTGAGATTATTTCAGTGTCTGTGTAAAACATAGATTTGAAAAATGCTCTTACTTCACTAAATTATTTATGCAGGTACGATTACATTAAAATGAACAGCGATAAGTAGAGCAGCACTATATTCCCTTTTCCTCTATTTCCTCTTCCACTGTGAGCAAAACACACACTCCTTCTAAGGAGAAAAGCTCTTTGTTTTATTTATGAAAACAAAATTTTAGGGAGAGTCTATCATAAAGTGAGTGCAAGTGAAGTGAGGCCAGTTTTGACTCCAAGCTATCTGCTTCAAAATATACCTGTGCGATATGGTTTAGTGTTGCTAGAAGACGAGACAAACACACACACACATCCAGGCAAAGACAGTCCCATGTAAATGTAACGGAGTGCCAAAAATATCTCTTACATAAATGTGTCTGATCAGACAGTGGATATATACATTCTTCCTATAGTTTTTATTTCATATCTGGTTTAACTGCAAATTATTAATTAAGAAAATGTTGTCTCTTTTGTAATAACATTTACTGAAAACTTAAAAATTTATCCTAGGTAAAGAACATCAGTTTGAGCCTTTTAAATGCAGGAATCATTTTGATCTGACACTGATTTGGGCTACAATTCTGCTGTTGCTGTCAGTGCAATTTTTGCTATTGCTTACAGAGAGTACAAGCTGTCTACTTTCTGTATCAGAATTACTGTCTTGAGATCAAGTCTCTACGGTTTTGTACACTTAAGCCTCTGCATTCCTAGCCACCCTAACCTCCTCTCATTTCAGCTTTTAGCATGTTGTTCAATCTTCATGGTTTTTAGCCCCTTCTGCCTGCCTTCTTACTCAGGTCACTTAAAGACAGACTTGAAGGAAATAACTTCCATCTTTTCTTCCTTCAGCTCTCTCCTTAATTTTACTTACTCCTTGCATCCATTTCATTTCAGTCTGTTTAGTTAAGGTTTTGTGTGTGAGCTCCCATCAGTTTAAAACTTGGGAGACTAGTCGTAATTAGGGTAAGTTGAACTACTCTGTCTTCTATCCATTTGTAAAACAGGACATCAAACTGTTGGTACTGCCTTCCTGGCCACTGCGTTACAGTTTAGTACAACCTGTTCCCAAGCAATAGAAGGTAAACCAGAGAAATTGCTTTTTTTGCCAGAGTATGCTACATCTGTACCAGTTCAGTCCAACAGGACCAGGGCGCGGAGTCATACACTGGCACATGATCATCCATCCATTTAAATTGTTATCGTGGTTCGTAGCATGGCTTTGCCCACAAACACTGTCCCAAGGAATGTGGGGTATGTCTGAGGGGTATCAGCTACAGACACAAGCCAGGTCAGGTGAGTTGGTCTCAACACTAGAAAGTCCACAGATTGTTTTACTTACTGGCAAAGACACAGCAAAAATAGTTACACAAGTCTTTGCAACTGTTTAGTTAAGCAAACTCTAAGTTCAAGTGGTGTAACTGTGAGTAAATGATTCTTTCCTCCTCCCTCAGAAAAAATTATATAGAAAACATCTGACAACATCAGCATCAGAGAAAAATACAAAATAGTATTATAAAAAGACACAGTGGCAAGACAATTCTTACTCAGCCAGGACAAACATAGGAAGCACCTTCAGACACAGAAGTAGGTAACTCCTGGTTGTTGGTCAGTGGCTTTTTGTGGCATGCCCAGAGGATTTCTTCAATATAAGAAGTGAGAGCCATTTTCAACGCTCTACCCAGTGTCACACTTGTGTCTGAGGCTGTAAAACTCTGCAGTGATCCCAGCCACCTGCAGCTACGCTGGGCCCTGCCTTTCTTCCAAATTTCACATCCATGACTTTTCAATTAGATTATAAACTGCTTGGCTTTTTGTTTGCAAAGCGCTTACCGCGCTTTTACCAACACCTGCATTAACCGTATCTGTTTAAAAGGGGCATGTTACTTTTAAAAGGACAACGTTTGCCTCCAGACAAAGAGCTCCTGCACATCGAGTCTCCCTCACTGACCTAACTGGATCTTTGAATGTGACTTAAGTCTTCCAGATGTGACCTTCACATAAGGGTGAATTTTATTCAGGACTGCCTGCGAGAGCTCTGCTCATTCCTCCAGACCACGCTACTTTGGTTTCTCATCCTGTTTATTGACATTAAAAGCACTTTTACTCAGAGAAATAACAAAAAGGGAAATCCAGAAAAAAATCCAACCTTTTCTGCAGGAGATGGGCCATTTATATGAAGATAAGATTTGTTTAGTATGATGGGACAGTGATGGAACCCAGAGTCCTTAAGTCGTATTATCCATTTCCTTTTCACAACATGCTTTCTTTAGTTTACATTAAGGAGGATGACTAAATCACCTGTGTTTATCTAAATAACAGAAATACAGAACATGTTCAGGTGAATTGAACAAAACTCCATTGGATAATAATGCCATTTTGTTTGTGTGACATTACTACTATGTAATTCTTCATGATTATTCAAATGAAATATTAAAAGAAGTCAAGATACAAATATATGAAAGATTTTTCCTCAGAGGAATAGCTATAGGTAAAGGGTTGAACATACATGAACATACCATGACATATGAATATATCATATCTGGATAAGTGATGGAAAGCAAGTACTTAATGTTTTTCTTTAAAAGAAGCTTTCTTATTTTCTTGATATGGAACAAACCTCTCGTGATGGTGAAGAAGAGGAAGACGTTATCATTGATATTTACATTCTGATTCTTAGATACCTGTTCTGCCTGCATCTATTGTCCTAGATGGGTTACAAGGTCACCGAAGTCAATGGAAAGATTTGTGCCCCCTTTTCCACATTTGGAATTTTCCAAATACATACATAGATATATAAAACAATATTTATTAATTTTAAATCTGTTGCAATGAATCGAGAAAAGTTTCTTTCTCTGTGGGCTCACTCCTTGCACTAGTACTGAAAAGACTACTCATGCAGGGAACTAGTGAAAACTTTCTCTCCCGCATCATTTAACATAAAGTGAGGAGGAGAAGGAGAAGAAGGTGGTGTCCAAAAGGCTGATTCTGCAGAGCTTTGTCTCCCTGAGCACCTGCTATAGTCAGCAGAAACAAACTCCATTGTGGGGGTGGCCAGGGAACATAAATGAGGAACCTGCTCTGAATCCTGCACTGAAAGATACTCTCTTCCTCTGTCTCCTTACGCAGAGGTAGCTCATGGAGTAGCTTGTGGACGGAATGTCTCCCAAAACCCGTGAAAAAACACTTCAGGGATCCAGTCCTTTAGTAGCTGTTAGCCAATGACAGAATCAGATAACTAAAATTCCTTTCCTAATCCCCAAATTATTTTTTTTTTCTTAATTATTAGTACTATTTTTGGACAGCCTCTTGATAGTGTAGTTTTTCTAGAGAGCTAGTTTCTCTCCATTTTCATTAATGTATTCCTCTTTGGTTTTAATACAGCACTGAATTAAAGTTTACTTCTTCATATTGTTAACAACTCCAGCACAAATCTGGGACGGGGCTTGCTCTCTAGCTCAGGCACCCTCTGCTGGTCTTCCCAAAGCAAAACACAAAATATCAGAGAATTTTCACTACCAACTAACATTTTTAAGAGAAAAATCCAGATTTCTGTTTCTAAACCTTTTACTATCAGAATATAAATTACGAAGAAGATCAGCTTTGGGGCTGTAAACTGAGCATGGGGGGAGTTTTTTAATGAATTCAAGAAAATAATTGCATAATCAAGCATGTGAACCTGTGGAATTTCTCAGGCAAAAAGTCCAAAAGTGGACATGGCCTAAAAAGCTGATCACAGCCTGACGTGGCTCTTAGCAGAACCCTGTGATTGGCCTTTTAACGAAGATATTATGTAAGGAGCTGTAGAAGCATATGCTACTGGAGTCCTTTTTTTTCTGCGTATCTCGGTTAACAAAAGTCATAAGCAGTAGTCCTGCACAGATAATACGTATTTTAAGGAGGTAAAAAGGTAAGGAGATACAGTGGCTAAATGTTAGCTTCCATTCCAGCAACGGAAGAAAGAGAGAGCTGATCTAATTATTCATCTGGGAAAATCCCTGGATTTCAGAGAAGTAAATTAGAGCATAGTGCTTTCTTAATCAGCTGACGGATGCGACGTGCTGGTGTTGGGAGAGGGTAAATTTGGTGTGCTGGTACTCCAACAGTCCCTTTCTGGTAACCAAAACCAAGAAAAAGTGGCTCTAAGACTGCTCTAACTACTACTAACATCTAAACCAGTATGCTGCACTGCTCAGGATCAGGCAGATGTGGGTTTGTCAGGAAGGTGGCCCTTGTTGCTCTTCTGAAGTGTATAGGATGGGGTCCTGCAAGAAGTTATGTTTAAAATCTACAGGAACACAAATCCAAGCTGTGTACATGACTTGATGAGCCTTTCAACTATTCCACTTTCTGAAGGCAACTTCTACTTGACATTAAGCCTCAGTGCAAGCAACCAGGTGCTTTGTTGAAGATCCATCAGCTTTCCATGTATGGTAGCACAGGTGTCAACCCAGAGAGATTCAGGAGAGTCGCAAAAGACAGTACCGATTATTAAACCTGAGGGTTTTTAATGATGTTAAAAAGTACTTTATACGTCACAGCAACAGGCAAGACGCTAGCCACAAGAATTTAAATCAAAGCTATGTAAGCAGCCTCCTGTTACCTTTCCTGGGTAAGTAAATTCTTCAACATACTGGAGAAAGTGCAGTGGAGAGCCACCAAGATGAAGAAAGACTTAGAGAAACATCTTTGTTCAGCTGTAAGAAGAGAAGGAAAAGGGGAGATTTTATTGCTGTCTTCAACTGCAGACTCTTTTCAGATGTGATAAGACAAGAGACAATGGGCACAAATAACAACACAGGAAATTCTGATTGGAAACACAGAGACAGGTGCCCAGAGAGGTGGAATTTCCATCCTCAAGGATATTCAAAACTCAGCTGGTCAAGCACCTGAACAACCCCATCTCATTGGACCTGCTTTGAGCCAGAGGTTGAACTAGATGACCTCCAGAAATCCCTTCAAACCAAATTATTCTATGATTTTATGATAAATGACTGCTGTATCATTCATCCATCTTAAACTGATGAAAGTCATTTTGACAGTACTAATGCTTCCCCAAGCAAATAAGAAATTTAAACCCAATCCAGATTCACTCAAGTCAGTGGGAATCTTGAGTTTAACTTGAAAGGCACTGGATCAACTTCAACGCTTTTAGTATTCGTGTTCAGAAAAGACCCTAAACTTCATTTTTGTAGACAGCATTAGAAATTGCATCAGGGTGGTGGCGTTTTTTACTGTGGGTTTCTCAGCAGGTTGCTTTTGCAGTGAGATGAGAATGAAGCGTTCCACATCCGCTGACTTCCGAGTATTCACAAATTCTACCTAGAGAGTTAGCAGCAGAATGAAGTGTTTGCTCAGAGCTCTGAAGGTACGTAACTTTGCTTTTCAGTTTGCACTTGCAGGAAAATTCCTATTTGCTAACTGTTATTGGTAATGAGCCTCTCATCTAACTTGGGTTCAGCTCAGGTCAACTGCTACTTTCATGTTGAGACACTGTCTATATTAATTGAAATTTATGTCATAGAATGGCAATCGTGTGACCTTTGTAGAGTGAGCTAATGATTCCAACCACATTTGCAGCAGGCTGCTGTGAATTAACATCGCCAATGCCCTCTCTTTTTCACTTCATTGTTTTTCTTGTCTTTGCAAGAGAAGCTTTTTTCCTCTTCCTTATCTTGTCTCTTACAAGGGATTATATTATTTATTTTGAACATAAAACAGACTAAAACAACACAAGGGAGTAATTAGAATACGACACGATAAATGTCAAGCACTAGGCAATTATTTTATTATTCCTATAAAGGTTAAAAAAATGCAAAAAAGAAATGTTTGTAAAAATATGACATATGCCTTTACACACACAAATATAATGGAACCTAGATTTATCTTAATAAATACATGAATGATATAGTACAATGAATGAAAACAAGCAAGAAAACAAACATTATTTCAAATCTTTAAAAGGTATCACATTCCCAAATCTTCATTCCCAAATCTCTGAAGAAGCATCTGGACTCCTAATCCATTGGATTAACTGAAATTTCCTGAGAAGGAAGGATACCTTTCTGTTTAGGGTGGAGACTTGGATTATCTCCAAGTAGCACCCATATTTTGAGTAATACTCTGGTATTAAGCTGCACCACATTACTCGCACTTAAACATTCTACAAAAGAACTTATGCTAATGTGACCTGGAATATGAGATTTTCCTTCCCTGATAGGTTTCTCCTCCTGAAACTCTGAGCTTGAACCGCACAACACACAGTTGTTTCTTTTCATAATTGCCACTGTTGCTTTGCTAATATTTTGTTCTGGATCATCCCCAAAGAAACACACCACCATCATGGGGGGGCGGGTGTTGTCATGAAAATGCTAAAAATCCAAATTACTACTTGTTTTGTTTTCCTAAGAAAACTGTCACATGTAGCTTGTGATCTTATATCCATTTTTACCATGTCCCTTATGTCAGCCAACATGAAACAATGTCTTTCCTTCTTACATTCATACCACATCATCACCTATGTAATGAAACTAAATTTAAACTTCAGTTATGTTGTCAACCAAAGAAAGGTATAAGTGGCAAAATCCAGCTCCAGAATAGGATTGTCCTTTAAATCCTGGACTCTCCAGAATCCTTGGTACCGTGTAAAACCTATTTTGCAAAATGCTAAGCAGTGTTCAGATTTCACATATCTCCACACTTTGTCTATTGGATTCTGAAACGTTGCTTTAGTTTAACTGCTTAATTGACACAACAAAAATATTTCCTCAGGTGTGTCCCAGCTAACAGACTTGTTAAAAGAGGCAACTGATTGAAAAGATTTATATGAATGAATGTAGCAAAAGTAAGTTGTGTTTGGTTGTACAAAGAAGGTGACTAGATGCAGCTGTTGAAAGAAGAAAAGGACTAGCAACACAAAAAATGGAGTTTACAGAATATAAATCTTATCCTCTCATCAGAACTAATCTCCTTCACATCTGGAAATTCCAGTCTTTATCGAATTTCAGAATCTCTTGCTTGAATGTTAGTAATTATAAAACTCTAAGAGCATCATAAGACTCTTGATGACTCAGTATGAAGTATTCTTATGCATCAACAGTCTGACATGTAATTTTAGCTGTGATTGCTAAGCTAATTTTTAGGTTAAACAACTGACAATTGTAGGCAGGCATTAAAATTGGCTGGGATAACAGCCGTTTTTACAACATGCTAATGACTAAGGGTTTGATCCTGCAACTCTGAGGTCAATGGAAGCTTTGTCACTGACTTCAGTGAGGATACAGGCCTTCATGCACAGACTACTAATAGCAAATGAAAACAGCAACTTACGTATACCCTCACATTTTTAAAACAGAAGAATCATCTAATGAATGGAATAGGCTAAAGCCCAGCTGATAAAATATTCTGGTGGTTCTCTACTTCACAGCTTGTCTTATAGCAAAAGAAGATCATCGAGAAAATGAAACTTTCAGCAATTGAACACAAAGACATCGTAAGCGTTCACCACTGGTGGGTGAAGATGCAATAAAGTGTATTATCCCCTTCAGCTGGAAAGAACCTTAGAAGGGTATCTGTGCTGGAGTCCCGTCATGTGTGAATTCGGCCCAGCCTTTAGAATACTTCAAATCAACTTATGTTTTCTAATAATGTTGCTTTACGCTGTTTCATGGTTTCTGTGCTGAAGAGTAATGCAGATGGTCCCAATGGGACCATTTACATCACACCATCATGAATCTGGTAGAGAGCATAGGGGCCAAACTGAATTGGCATACTGTGGCACAGCATGCCAGCATTCCTTCAGACATCAGACACGTCTTTTTTGTCCCTTTTTATACAAGTTCAGGACTCACAGGCTTTCTAGCAAGGCTTTCCCATTTCAACCACTGAGGCAGCTGAGATCCTAAAGGGAGGGGGAAAAAAAATCACTATTTAAATGGATCTCTTTTTTCCCTCATTTTTCATTTGCTTTAAAATGCTTGTAGGCTATACTGATGTTCTTTTTTAACTTCCCCATTTCACATGAAAAGCAAATTTTCCTGGCCACCAGGCTTTCAGTGACATTTTGCTACAGATAGAAGGAAGCATGTGAAATGCAGGTGATTTGCAGATGAGCTCTGAAAACCTTGACAAACTGCATTTGTCCTCCTGAGCTGCCTGAATTTTTGTCATCTTACTTTGGACTTTTGAAGAAATTGGGAGGTGCCATGCTTTTCGCATATTTCATATACAAAAAAGTAGGAGAAAAACAGAGGGACAAAAATAATAATATTCTAGAATAAAGCTTTATATTAATTTTCAGCATAAAAGGATTTTCCCTCTATTGGTATTTGGTCTTTACTGTACTTTGCTTTTGCTGATTTTCCTGAATTGCAGGTTACTTCCATCAGCAAATTCTCACTGGAAAAATAAAACTCATGACTGAGCATTGCTTTTTTTCTCTTACAGCTAGAATAAGAAAACCACATCGTGATGCCCTGATGATTTTGTACGTAATTTTGTAGTTTGACAATTACTAGCATTTTTTTTTAACAAATGTCCTAACTGTTTGAATGTTGTTTTAAAAAGCTATCGGGAGAGCACAAATCTCGTCTCAGAGGGGCCAAAGTGTGGCAGTTTGTGTAGCACTTTTCAAGGCTCTAGCAGAAAGCGAATTATATCAGAACTGCTGCATTTCAAGAATGTGGGACATTTGCATAGGATGTTCTTCAAAAGACCAAAATCTTTGTGACATCTTTCAGAGAAATTCAGTTTGGGTACAGGATACACCCTAGGTGTGTGCTTTGATGATTTAAACATCATGTGACTATTAATCACAGCTACAGTACTGGCATTTCATGGAGGTCGCCAATGGCACAGCTGCCTGAGCAGATACCTACACATGTCATCACACCAGGGTGTTGCAGGAGTAGTACCAAGAAGATGTGAAGCCTGCAGCATAGTCATCCAGCTGGCTTTTAGATTCCAAAAATAGGTACGGCCCATTGGAGAAGAGATGGAGCAGGGCATCAGTACTTCACAAGCCAAGTATAAAGTTCTGGCAAGTTCAAGATCACAATATTGCAGCCCACACATATCATTAAATATGAAGATTTCTAATAGATAACCTCTAAGCACCACAGGTAATGAATTAATTTTAGCCATCTAAAAATTAAGGGTCTAGTCTAGGTGGTCATCTCAGCTTCTGCTGTAGTCACAGAAACTACAGGAGAGGAAAAGTCACTTTCAGACAGCAACTCACCCGACCTGCTTTAGGCACTGGCGTAATCAGGGGAGTAACAATCATCTGAAGGTGCCTGTCTCTCTCTGCTGAACCAAGGCAGCCTGGAACACGGCTTGATTATGCATCTACTATTTAGATGAGTGCTATTAGGTGATACAAATCCTATTCCAAACAAAACAAAACCCCACAGTCTACCGGCTTTTTAAGCTGCAGAGTAATTTCAAATACATTATTTCCCATCTACATCACATATTTGTGGTAGACAATAAGAGAAGCAGGGACGCTAAGTAAGGGATGCTGAAACCAAAAGGCTCTGCTTTTCCTGACCTTTAGAATAAACTACATGTGAGACACTGAAAGGAAGACAGCTTCTTCATTTAGGGATCAAGAAATCTAAAGCATGCAACACAACAGTGTTTGCCTCTTCTTTAAAGAATACACAGACAAAATTCTGGTATCTCATGATATACCTTATAATAAAAGAAGTTTAACCAACTGGTATTAAAACTGAAAGAGTTAAAAGGAGCATTGGGCAGTAGCAACAAGCAGAGAGTACAGCAGACTCATACAGAATATGGCCATTATGATGGAAACTGATGCCAAAACGCAGTTAAATTGCCATGTGATCCCAGTAGCAACTGCAGTCCCGTATTCTTTTTATGGGAAATGATGTCATTGGGAATAGCTTCATTGGACAAAATGTGGAATTTTCTAAATTGACAGTTTCAGTGACTACATTGGACAAAATCATCCTCCTGCCTGCAATAACCAATAGTGTATAGGTAGTAACTATCTGTTTATTTAGATAGGGGTTTTTTTTAATACTCTTGGCAAATACCATCCATCTAAAGACTTTTTAAAGCTGTAACAGGAAGCAGAAAAAAATCCTCTAAAAATACTATTCTCTAAAAATACCCTGTGGAACAGCACTTCTTTATAAATACACTTTATTATGTTAATAGAAGTTTCTTGTTTGAAACAGTGAAATATGATTCTTCTCAATAATTCAGTCATGGTTTACGATGAGGTGTTGAAAGAGTTTTGCAATGGTTCTTGTTACTGCCTCCTTGACTGTGGTGCTAATGATTCTAGTGACTACAGGTCCCAATCAGCTGTATCTCATCTTCATCTACAGCTAAAGGGAAAATAAAGAGTTGTATGTTGGGAGATGTAGTCTCATCAGCTACAAATATGCATAGTAGAGGAGTACATTACACACAGCTGTTTTATCCTAATTAAATGTGATGTTTGAATTTCTTGTAAATATT
The DNA here is from genome assembly GCF_028858705.1 of Grus americana. NCBI lineage: Eukaryota > Metazoa > Chordata > Aves > Gruiformes > Gruidae > Grus > Grus americana. Next base: position 64,409,579 of record NC_072856.1, on the reverse strand, counting down.
TGTTATGGTTGTCAGTACAACAGGCCAGGCAAAACTAGCAAACTAAATAAAAGTTACACTTTAAGAAAATACTGTGGTAATTCGACTCCATCCAATTTCCCAAGAAAAACATATAAATAGAAAATGACAGCAGCAAACTCTCTGCTGTCATTACATTCCTCCAGCTTAAAACTAGGGCATCACAGAAAAAAAGCTGGGCCATGTTTTTGTTCACTTTTATTTAAAAAAAAAACCCACACAAAACCCCAGCTGTAGGTAACACTAAACAGAATCTAAATGAAATCCACAATCGTGTATGATTCAAAGCGTTAGGAGAGATTTATTGAAGTGAAAAAGGAGGGTGAAAAATTAAATTTATGTTTAAGCGCAGAAGTTAAAGAAGCATGGCACCTCTGCAGGAACAATTCTGCATAACCTCTACCTTGTCTGTATGTCGTAGAAGTTGGGGGGGGGGAAGTAAAATGCAGTTTTAAAAAATCTGAAATGTATCAAAACTGTAACTAATTGTCTTTGAATACCAGAGGAAATTCAAAATTGCATTGACAAAGATTATGGGAATTACTCCGTGACTTTCCAAACCTTCCCTTTCATTGTGGAACACACTGCATATATTCTGCTCCCCTGCAACATATTTTCAGAACATTTTGCATTTAAATCTGCCTAGAGGTTAAATTTAAACTATAATCCCCTAAAGTTAAAATTAACTACAATTCAAAGGCCTTAAATAGTTAACACAACATTGAGCACTACTGAGCGGTGTTCAGTATCATGCTAACAAACACGATTAGGATGAATACAGCGAGATCAGCTTCAAACATACCATTCAGCCACAGTCAGCAATGGAAACTGCAGATTTTGTAATCACACTGAAACACGGTCAGTTTATCTATTACAGGAAAGCACAACAACGACGAGGTTTTGTTATATTTGTTACAGCTTTTTAAGCTATCTTCTGGGAGGCCTTCGCTGTTTGTGTAGGTCTTATCTGCGCAAGAGCCCTCAATTAACTGTCCTCAGTCGTTGGCACGCTCGGGTGGAAGCTGCACTGATTGTTATCTACAATGGCTAGGGGAACATAACCAGCAATTGGAGGGCTTTCCAAACATTCATTTTAGGGAAACCTTAACGCACGGCTGTTTGTTCTGATTGCTGTTAAAGATGGAAACTATGTAGACAACCTTCCCGATTCTTTAGTTGAGTACCCACTTCACCTTTCCCCAGCCCTCTTCAGTATCTCTCCCTCTGTGGTCAATTCTTCCTTCACAGCCTCAAAACTATTATGCATCCTTAATCCTCCCTTTAAAAGCACTCTTCCTCGCATCCACTCCACCTTCAAAAATCTCCAGCCCCGTGATTTAACCCTGGCTTGCTGCAATTAGCCACATGGAGGGGGTGTGTGTGTCCCAGTCCGCCCCTCTCCTAGTCCGCCCGGCTTCCACCGCAGCCTCCTCGAGCATCCTCTCCCACATTCACCTCACACAAAACAGAGGTTTAATAGCTTGTCCTCTAAATTCCTTCCCTACAGACTGGCGGGGGGAGTCGCTCCCTGAACATACTCCCGTCCCTTTTGTCAACAGGCCAGCCTTCATCAAAGCGTAGCCGAAAATCATGGGATTATTAAACCCATTATGCGTTCATTACTGGTAATCCGCTGCTGATTTTTCCAGCAGTTGTGCTTTCAGCAGGGAAGCCTGCAGGGCTCTGGTTTAGGCGGGTAAGAGGATATCCCAGCGTGGCCCTGCGGCCCTGCGCCTGCCCGCGGATCTGAGGACGGGACACGAGCAGGGGTCGTTTTTCCTCAGCCTGCCCCGAGCGAGGAGCGCCCCGCACCCGTCGCCCTCTCAGGGAGGATCCCGCCCGGGCCCGGGCCCCGCTCCCTACTGAGGCGAGCAACGAACGTGAGCTACCGACATCGGAGCCGCCAGCGTTAGCCCCCACCTCCCCCCTCAGGGAAGGGGGCGGTGCCAATGACGTCTTCACCCCGCCGGAGCCCGTGCCTCGCCCACGCGCTTCGCGCATGCTCAGTGCGGCCCAGCTGGGGGGGGGGGTAAGGGGATGACGATGGAAGGGAGGATGATGTAATACTTCTAAACGGCCTCGTTCCGTTCCCCACCCCCCCGCCTTTGCAGCTCTCCTAGTGCCAACATCCGGGTATCCCGCCCGCTACGCAGAGGCGGCTTTTTGCCCTGAAAAGCGGCGTTTTGGTGTTTTTTACTGTGTTTTGGGGGGGTTTTTTGTGTGGGTTTTTTTTAATGGTAGGAGGAGGGGCGGCCAGCGCGCGTGCGCGCGCCCTCTCGCTCCCGCCTCTCGATCGCCGGGGAGGTGAGGCGGGAGCGAGGGCGCGCGCACGCGCGCCGTGGCGGGGGAAGGGGAGCAAGGGACAGGCAGGCGCGCATGCGCAGAGGGGAGGAGGTGGCGGCGGCGGCGGCGGCGCAGTGCGTGCGTGTGTGTGTGTCTGCGCGAGGAGGAGGAGAAGAAGGAAGGGGGGGGTGGACGACGCTCCGCGGCGTTGCGCGAGTGGGCGCGGAGCTCGGGCGGGCGGGAGGGGGCCGGGGAGGGGGGGACGGCGGCGGCGGCTAGCGAGGAGGGGGGGAGACGCGGGAAGGCGAGATGAACGCTGGGCTCCCCCTGGGCAGAGAGCCGCCCTCGACAGCCGCCGCCTGTGAATGAACTGAGGCGAGGCCGCCAGCCGGTCCCCCTCCTCCTCCTCCTTCTCCCCCTCCTTCCCCTTCTCCCCCGGCCGGCCCGCCCGCCGCCGGCCCCGCCGCGGACGTCCCCGCCTGCCCCCGGCCTCCCTGCCCCCACGCACCTTCGGGAACGCGGAGCGCGGCCCTGCCCGCCACAGCCGGCGCCGTCCGCCGCGGCCGGGGGGGTAAGTGGCGCTGCGCAGTGCGGGGCCTCCGGCGGGCCGGGCTGAGGCGGGGTGAGGGGGGTGGCGGCGGGGCCGAGCTACGCCGGGGTGCTGGAGGGCTGCCGCCGCCTGGGCCCCGGGGCCTGTAAACAAGCGGGGGTGGTCTGCGCGGGGGCTGCTGTCCCTCTCGGCTCCGCGGGAGAGGGGGAAGAGCGGTGTGTGGGGGGGTCGTTCCTCCTGGAGCCTGGGTGAGGAGCGAGGCGCCATCCCCGGCGGCGGCAGCAGCTGGTACCAGGTCGGGGAGGCGAGAGGGAGGGAAATGGGGTGGGGGGCGGCGCGGGTGCGAGCCTGCCTGGGATGCTGCTGCCAGGAGTGTCGTGTGTCCCCCCCCTCCCGGGGCTGAAGGTGGCCTGGCCGCGGGGCTCCGCTGCGTAGCCCCTGCATTGCAGGCGCCTTTGCAAAAGGGTGGGGGGTGGCACGGCAGCCCCTTGGGGCTGGGCATGGGGAAAGGAAGGGAGGAGGGGGAGCGGAGGGATTTGGGCCTGGCTCAGGTAGCAGCAGCTTTCCTCCTTCCCCCCCCCCCCCCCCCCCCCCTTTTCTTGGCCGATTCAGAGTTCGTTTAATAATGACTATAAACAGCCTCCTCTGCCATCGCCACCCAAACGCTTGGGGCACGGCACTGGGAAAAAAAAAAAGCATCTATTTATAAAGCACCCCACCCTGTCGAGGGTCGGAGCATCAAGCACTCCCCAAATAGTGACATTATTATGCAGCGGGTGGCTTTCCCTTGCCAACGCCTTTCAGGCGTTTAAAGTTTGAGAGACATTTCTCTGCCTTTGAAAACAATGTCGTGAGCAAAGGTTACGCTCATGATCTCTGATCTGTCATAGAGTGCATGTTAAAAGTAGATAAAAGAAAACGTCCTCGATTAAAAAGTTGTCCAGTGTTGTACTGGATAATTGGGCTTGCATGTTAAATGCTAGAGGTTCTGAGCATACATCTAATCTTTTTATTAAATTAGCTTGTCTTATAGTAGATATGATACAGGTTTAAGACTCGCTTCAGGTTGATAGTTTCAGAAGAATTGATTTTGTAGACATCTGTTCGATGTGTATTTGTATTTATTTAGTACAATTAAAATATTTCAGTGTTGTCATGTGTATAACAAAATTTTGTTGTTGCAAAACTAACATTTACAGTAGTACTTGTGAGGAACTAATTTTTTGAGTTGTACCTCTACCTGTTGTCAAATGAGAAAGTGCTGGCCATTCAGATGGCCTGTGTGGTAACTTTAAGGTTTAAGGTCCTGTATGTCATACAAAGGAATTTTTTATTTTAATTCTTTTAAGCAGAAGGCAGTTTTAGATCCTGAGAGACCAGTAGGTTTTTAAAGGTAGGTGATACGTTTTCCTTAGGTTGTGATGTTTAACATCAGAGTAAGTAGAATCGTTTTATAAAGTAGTTCTAAGTATTGTCATTCTAGGAAATTACTTTCAAAATACGAGCCCATGTAGCACTTTCCTGAGCCTGCATAGGTACCGTTCTGGAGGTTAGGTGGCTGAAGCAGGATTTGTGAAGGACTAGTGAAATTGAAGCAAGACAGTTGCTGTTACTCAGGACCCTGTGTGAATTGCCAAATGTCCCAAGAATTGTGCAAGTTTTACCCACATATCTTCTCTGATAGCTTCCCTTCTGTTACTATTCATAGTTTTTCTATGAATAGCATCAGAGACAGGAGATGGGGCGAAAAAAAACGTAGATCAGGGAAGTTTTACGTTTTACCTATCCAATCAAAGTAGCAATGAAAGGTGCCGAAGGAAAGCAGTTTTGATAGGTGTACCAGCATTTTTTCCTGGAGGAAACACAGCTGCTCCTAAACCTTTCCCTTCCGGGCCTTTCTGGGTCTACCTTTTGTATATGAGACTGGTCTAAGAGTAAAAGACTTGCTGATGCATCATGCCAGTTATTAATGTTTTCCTCACAGACATAGATATCTGATAAAACCCTCTGGTAAACACAGCTTGTATTGGAAAGAGCTGGTCTGTACTCTCATGCTCTTCTGACATAGCCATGTTTTTTGAGTATATAGATGAGGCCTAGCTCTGGTTTATAGGTTTAATCCTTTGGTTGATGGTTGTCTGGTAGATCTCTCCCCTTGAGGTACAGTAGAAAACTATACCTGTTTTCCGAGTATTTACTTAACTGTCTGTAGGTAAGCTTGAGATACTGTTGTTGAAACCGAGGAGGAGAGATGGAAATGCCAAATGACTGGCGAAGCTTGCAGGTCTAAACAAGCAGAACTCACTCAGTGCAATTTGAATTAAAGCAGAATACAAAAAAGTTTTTTTCTATAAAATCAAGCTAGTTGCTTCTTATCTGGAGTGCAGCTTATGCAGTAAAGTTGAGTCATTCTTGCTGAGATAGCATTTTAAGAACTGTCGTTAAAATGCTTAGATACTTAACTCTGGCACAGTATAATTTGCGAACTTATGTAACTGGTATGTTTTTGAATGCAGCTGTCAATAAGAGATCTTATTGCACTTTTCCTTTTTAGTGGAACTAGGGAATATAAAGCAGCTGTTTTCCCAAGATGGCCTAAATATAAGTCTTAATAATAATGTATTTCTTACTAAAATACTGACATTACTATTGACTTAATTTTTACAAGTTCAAGTCTATTCTGATGTTAAAATATTTGTTTACATAACTGGCTAAGCAGGACTGCATTGGAATTAAGTGATTGAATAATACAGGTTGTGCTATCAAATAAGTTTTGAAATGGGAAGTACTGTAAAATAATTGTATTAATTTTGTCTCTGCAAACCTGCAACTTGTTTTGAAGCTTTGAATAGTAACAGTGCTTAGCATAGCTACACCTGAGCCAAACAACATTTATCGTTACTGTTACATGTGGCCCTTTGTAATTTTTGCTGCACTTTACTCATAAATTGTACCTCACTCTTACATTTTTTTGAAACATTGGTTGTATCATCTGTAACTTTTTTAAATGATGCAACCTGTAGTCTCATTTGTTCTTTTGAAAATTAAGCTCTTTTTGGATACTGCTTTGTTGCTGAATTCTTACTGATCTCTGTAGTTTTAGTCACATGATCCAAATTTCAGTTAAAAATATTAGGATAAGAAATCAACAATTTAGGATTTATTAAGATTTAATATTTTAGAGTAAATAATTTAAATCTTAAGGCTAGGAAGAATGTTTATACCAAGAAAACTGTAATTGGGGTGGGAGAAGAAAACAAGCGTGATACCGTGGGAGTGAGTAGACTGATTTTTGTTCCTGGACAGAGGTAGTATCCAGCTGAGTGTTACTGGTGTTAAACCAATGCTGTAAGGTCTGCTTTTCTGTATTTCTATCTGCTAAACTCTGTTCTGTGTTACTAAGTTACAAATGTGTCTCAAGCCTCTATCTTTTTTTTTTTTAATTATTATTATTTCTGTTTGTGCTTTAACTGAACGAGCATTTGTTTTACTGGGTGTTCATTTTAATTTTTTTGTTTTCACTTAACTGGTAAAACTAACTAATGGCTATTTCAGCTTGCTACTGAAGTCTGCAAAACAGAGTGTGTTTATAAATATGTGAAACAGTTGCTCAGATTTTTTTTAATGGCTCTTCTAAAAAGGTGTGTTATGTGACTAAAACAGAATAAAAACTTACTTCATCTACAGATAGTTCCAATGAAGTACACCTCTACTGTTTAGAGTGTAAACTTCGTAGCAGTATACTAGCAAAAGAGCATCTGAGAGTGATACAAGGGGAAAAAAACAAAACTGGCTAATCAGGTTTCAGTATTGAAATGTAGAGAAATGCTAGCGGTTTACACATGGAGGAAAAAAGTACGTTAGCCTCTTTATTGCTACCATCTTAGTTCTCAGTTCAGGTAAGAATAAGATAAAAAGGCCTCAAAAGTCTTCTAAGATAATAGTTTACAGACCCAAGAAACTTAAGTGTAACATGACTTGTGTTCTGATAGCTGCAGTTTAAATAAAGCAAAGCACTTAAAACGTGCTTACACTGATACGCCACGTGCAACTGAATTATGGGGGACTACTCAGATGTATGATGTTGCTCTGATGCTTAAATATCCTGCTGGATTGTGACCTAGAGGATGAAATGTGCTTTCATATTTGAGTCTTGGCTGTAACTTGAAGGATTTTCTTTATCTATGCATACAACTCATTTTAACTGCCAACTGTATTTTTGATCTGGAATCTGAATGGTAGTCCGTATTCTTCTTGACCACGTATCATAGCTATTTTTGCATAAAATTCTGTGTATTTTTTACTTAGGAAATGCCCTAAAATGCAGTAGCCACAAGTACTGTGTAAACAGTGCCTGGGCTCTTTATGTTTGGAAAAGAGTTTAAGGAATTATCCAGCTGTCCACTATGTTAAGTAAAACCCAGTCTTTGAAAAGGGGTGCAGAACATGGAAAAATGTGGGCAAGTAAGTGGTTTGTATTCTTTAAGTTTTTAAGAACCATTCTGAGGCTGCAGAATGAGTCCCTGTAAGGTTAGGAAATGCTGGCATTAGCACTGCTTGTATTTTGAACAACAGGTGAGTTTGACAATGTCCTCATTCAGTGAGCAGAGTATTTAGAGCTGCAATGGACTCAAGTTTGGACTCAGGAGAGCACCTTACTGCCTTGTTCATCATAGGCAAATCTGTCAACTCTGTACTGATAGTGATAGAAGTGAACTTGGTGATCAGTGTGACCCTCAGAGGAAAGCCTTCTGTCCTGAAAGTTACTGTCTGCGTAAAATGCTAAAACAATAGGGGGTTTGCCTTGGTTTCTTTTTTCTATTTTTATATAGTCTTGGGGGAAAAATCTGCTTTATTGCAGCAGTCATACTCTATCCTTGTTCTTTTAATGAGATAGGAATGCTGGGGATGTGAGGGCAAATAGCTTTGTAAATAAAAGCTCTGAGTGTGTACAAATGAACAAACTCCGGCTTTTCCTAAGCTTTGAGGATTTGACTTCCAGGTCTTAATGTGCTTCTGGCATAGTTTTGATGTCATTTCCTTGCAAGCAAAGCCACGTTACAGCTGTATACTTCAGAACATTTCCTATTTTATTCCCATGTGTAGTCATCAGGTTTTAAGTCTCCTGTACGCTACTTTTCCTATATCCTTACCAGAATAGTGGTAATGTTGCTGAGATTAGAACCCCACAAATATTTTAATGTAAAATAAAAGATCTGGGAAATTGCTTATATATCTTACTTTGAATTATTTCATAATATTGAGTACTTGGCTAAACAGGAAATTTTGGGACCTTCATTGTGAACATCATCTTTTAATCATTGGACACGTGCATACTGGTTGCGTTTTCTCTAAATAGTTTATTTTACTCCCAAGCTCTATCTGTATAAACTTCATTTGTCACTTAGGTTTTATTCTTCCATATTCATAAATAAATTATTCATAAGACAAATCAGAAATAGGTGGCTGGTGCTTCTTGTTGCAGTTAGGAAGATCTGAAGTCTGAAAGCTTTAAATTATTTTAGAAAAATAGCAGTGACCTCAGTAAGCAACTGGAGACACAAAGACTGAGAATTAAAGAAGAGATGGTTTGATGATTTCATGTGTTTGATTTTCTTTGGAGTATATAGGACTGTGTTAACTTAGAAAGTTGAGATGTTTGTGGTGAGATTATCAGTTAAACAGTGTGACAGAAAGATGGTGGGATTCGATAAGAATTTATACACATTACCACAGGTGACAATACCAAATTATGTTAACTGTAAAAAAGTGGCAGTTTCCTGAACTTCATCATCACAGATGAGAGAGAGTTGTGTGAGTATAACTTCTTGCTGTATTTCAGGAATGGTTCGATTAATGTGCTTGGTGTTCTGTTTTTTAAAAAAAATTACTCTCATTCAAGCCTCCCTTTGTTTTTGGAGTCTCAGTGAATAATCCCATCAGGACCTTTTTTTCACGTAGCATCTTTTTCCTAATTTATTTTAATGCTTCAGCTAACACACTGACAAATTGGCAGTAGCTTGACTTCACTCCAGTGGCTTTTGAACAACCTGAACAGTCCTGGTCATTCTAATAAGTCATTTTGGTGTAGAGGCTTTTTACCCAAGAACTTCACTTTCCTCTTTTGGGTAATGGTAGTATGGGCTAGGACTACAGTTCTGTCTGATTTTTCTGACTAGGTTTAGCTGAACTTTATAAAAAAACAAATGCTTTTTGCTTGGTGGTTTGTTTTTTTTTTTCTTTCTGACATAGAAATAACAGTGGAATAGTGTGGTTCTTCCACTAAAGAAAACATTCCTCTGTGAATCTACAACTTGATAATACTAGCAGTGAAGGAAGATGCTGAAGCTTCAAGCTGTAAATGACAGATCAAAAAAATGAAGTTTAAAGAATGGGGAGTGGGGGAGTTAGCTATTATTTGAAGCACTTGATATGTTCAGTTATCTTCAGTTCTTGAACTTCCAGTGACTTGTACTCAAGTAAGAATTGTCGATTAGGCCCACCATGTCTAGGAGTGGGGGTAATAATCTGGTATGATGGTAGATGACAGTGGCAGAGCACTCTTGGTATTACAAATACAAGAAAATTGTAATTCAACTTTTATGACTTACTATAGCTGCATTCTTCTGTGTTGTCTTTTTCTGTTTCCTGTTCACCCATGTTTTCTTTCTGGTGAAACTGTATTGCTGTGCATAGTTCTGTTGGAATAGCTGCATACCACTGTATACTGTTTCTGACATGAGCAGTTTGCTTGGAATTCTTATTTTCACTTGTTTGCCTTGCTCTTTCAAAAAATTTCAATCTTGCTGCATCTCATTGATACAGAAAAATGAAGCAAGGCCTTTCCTTCTCCCGACTCTGTCCACGTAGACTGCAACTTCCTTGGATCTTCCAGTTCCTTTTTACAGTGCTTGCTTCAATGGGGCTTTGAATTTTGGCTGGAGTCTGCAGGAGTTTGTGTGCTGTTAACAAAGCAGTTGTCTAATATCTGTGTCTAAAATGGGTGTCTTTTGTTTATCTTCCAACACTTTTAAGTAAGAAATCTTTGGAAAATGAAGTATAACCAGAAAGGCGCCGAACTAAACACCAGCATGGGCATGTTTTTTTGCTTATTAATGCTTTCAAACAAGGACTGTGGCTTTTTCATTCTCGTACTGTTCAGATGGCAGCATATGAATTTATGCAGAGCTACCTCATTGATTTTCATAGCACTTGTTAATGCCATTTTGGTTGTCTACACAATTTCTGACAGTGATTGGGCTGCTTTGATACTGATGCCTAGTGGGTTTTTTTCTTATGCTTTCCCACCTCTAATTTGCAGTACAAATATTTAGAAAGAAGCAAGAATTCTGTCTGGGCCAATAAATATTACCTTAATTGTGTTCAGAGGGTGCCAGTCATGTTAGGATCCTAATGAGTGACTGGTCCTTGTGGATGCAAGGTGTATCATCTCCCAGAATCAATTTAGTGATTTTTCTATTCCCTGCAGTGGTCCTGGTGGTTCTGGAAAGAACTTATTTTCTTCAGTAACTGATGATAGAGCAAAATGAAAACAACTCTGTAATCTTGAAACTACATCACTGTCTTTCAAATTTCTGCAGGAATGATTTGTTAGAGATTAATTATCTTTTTCAGTGTCCAGGGCTTGCTTTTTAAAAAATCAGATTACATACATCTGTTTTGGAGGGAGTTTGAGCCTCAGCCAACGTATGTTCATGGCGAGAATAGCAGCTCCTAGTTTAACCTTGGAACAGGTTCAGTTGTCTGCAGGAAAAGTAGGTAGGAGCAGAAAAAGATGTTTTAAGAAAAAGCTGATACCTGTTGTTGGAGGGAGGGTGTTAACTTAGAAATGGTTATCTTTTGTGTTCCAGAAGACGTTTGGAGGCTTTAGCAATCTTCTAAATCCTGCCTACCCCACCGTACACACACACGAAAAATAAATTGACATAGGAAAACAAGTGGGATAAAATATTTGCTGCTTGGTATGGGGAGGCATTCAGAAAGGCAGTCAGCTCCTAGCAAGGAGGGAGGATTTGAAGTAGAAGAGATGTTATATTTTAAAAAAAAAAAAAACCACAAAAAAAAAACCAAACACAAAAACCCCCACCCACCTCCCAGAACATCCTAGCTCAGTGAAATGGCAGTGCCTGTGGACCAGCTATCAAGAAGTCAAAGCTCACAGGAGTCTGTATCAGAGGTGCAGTGATACAGTGTTTTCTGCTGTGGTATGAAGTTGTAATTGTAATCACTGTTATATATTAATTACAGGGAGAGAGGGAGGGTAAGTGGGGAAAGGTTGAAACAATTCATACTTTCCCTTGTACGCTGAGAGTCATTAAGTTGCTTACCTTTGAGGGGTTTTTTTTCCCTGTCTCACACTTGCGTCCGTGTATAGACATTCTTGCCTGTCTAAAGGCCTGTTACTGAGAGCTTTGATATTTCTCTTTACTTTCTTTAAACTAATGTTTCCAGCTGTCTACCTCTTCCTGTTCCTTTGTCTGCCACATGCCATAGCTCCTACATCTGTCCTAAACAAAAAAATTGTTAATGTTATTACAAACTTTCTTATCCCAATGGGTAGTTTCTTCTTATGTTCTTCTATTTGCAATTGTTTTACTGTAACATAACGCAGACTACAGTTGCATGTCCAAGAAGTAAGTATTCTTGTGGGGAAATTGTGTGTTAGTCCGTGTTTATTAAAATAGCCCCACTTCTGTATTTTATTTCTTTTATGTCTCCTAGTTGGCCATATATTCCTGTGTCTGAAAGTACACATTCAGAAACATCAACTCTAATTTTCAGTACTTCATTGATGTTGTTGAACCATGAGTGCCAGAACTCAAATCATATAGCCTTCAATAGTTTTTAAATAGTTTCATTGGCAAGCAGCTTTTTCATGACTTCATTCAGCCCATGACTGTGGTGTAATTATGTCTCCTCATCTGTGTGTTCTGTTTTATTTTAGTCATTCTTCCGATCCCTGGGATGATCTCTGACATGTTGTTTGTTAACATTAATTGATTTGGGACATCCAGTATGTCCTGTCAGTTTTTCATTCAACAGGCGCTAACTCCTGAAAATGTTTCCACAATTACGTGCTGACTGATTGCTGCATCTAGCCTGCTTAAGGCAGGGGGAAAAGTACCACAGATCGGGTTGGAGTTGAAGTGATCAAATGCCCTTTTTCTATTCATTAGCAGTCGGGGTAATTTGGTGACTTGCTCTGTGTCCTGTAGTTCAAGTAAAGGTTGTAATCTTTCTTTATGGCACTCATTACAACACACAGGGCATAATGTCACTTGGAGAATTGTTCCAGGAAATTGGAGTATGGGGACATTTCTCAGCTTAGTTTGAACAAGTGCCTATGACTTCAGTGTGGCTCATATAAGCAGCTTATCCTATTGGAAGGAATACAACTCGAATGCTGTTTAAAAAGGATTATTAAATTACATGTGGTTAAAGTACAAGTTTCAGATGGGGGTGGTAGGTTTTCTTGGACAAGACGATCAAATCCGTGTCTGAATTCCTTTGAAAAATAAATTGTCTTTTTACAGGGGTACATGGAGTTACATTAACTGCCCTTTGTGAACAATTTAAGACTTATCATCATTTGAACTTTCAAGCACATGAATAAGCAAATAGCAAAACAGTAAAAATTATTTTCGTGTGTATCAGAAAGCGTTCTAGTTGCACTGTCTGGATAGCACAATTTGAGGGACAAATGAAGGGGCAAAGAGATTTCATGCATTCCAGTGATGTATCTGTGGTTGTCCATGGTTGTCCGTGGTCTAGTATACTAATTACCCTCCTTTTCTTTGCCACTCTGTTCTCCGGTTGCATCTATTTTCAAGGAGTTTAGCTACTGACTCTTTGGCATGCTCCATTCATTATTTCAGTTTTGTTTCTAATGCTGCAGTCCTTTGAATTTTGGCACTCTTGTGTTTTATCCCAGATCTTGTTACTTGTGTTGATTTTTCTAGGCCCTGTATAGTATTCTCGCTTTTCTGTCTGCAAACTGCAACTTGAGGTTTTTGTGCACTTACTGTAGAGGCTGTCCTTCGGTTTGACCTCCACAAAATCAGTGTTTCAGTAGTCATGGTTTAGATGAACTCATAGATGCGTCCCCTGCATATTGCCTTTATGCGTAGGGGTCCATTTTCACTTTTAGTTTTCTTCAGAAGCCTCTCTAGTCTCCAGAGCCAAAACCCAGGAACTTTGCAGAAAGCTTTTCTCTTTCAGGAGAGACTACTGGAAATGACTAATACGGAGATGGTGAACCAAGAATCACCTTACGTTAAAATTGAAGTTTACTTGACTAATCATTGTGGCAGTTGCAGTGCTAGATGATATTTTAGGGTTACCATTTCTGGAGAAAATGGTTGCACCTCTGATCTTTTTACAGCTATGGTACTGTTTAGAATTGTCCTTCTCTAAGAAGAACAACAGTGGGTGGTGTACGTTTGCCACTAAACTTCATGATTAAAGTGGATTTTCTTTTACTTTGGCTTTAGTAGGAATAGGAAGAATGTTTGCCTCCTTTAATAGGTAAGTGCATTGTTCAAGCATCATGAAAGTTGAGGCTTCCAGAGTAGAGGACTGGTGGTCTGTCTCCCACTGAGACCAGTTTTCTAATGTGATCGTGGAAGTGTGTGGCTGGATTAAGAAGGGCAAAGGGGGAAGGGCAGTAAAATTATTTGGAGAATAAGGGTAATAAGATGAGAACTCCTCTTCAGGAAGATGACTAAAGAAATATAAGATAGGACTAAGTTAAACCATGTTCAGAATTTGTTGCTTTATTGCACATGATGCATGCAGACCGTTCTGGGTCTGACTTGTCTCTTTAGTGTTATTACATAACAAAGTCATGCTGTAACTTGGGTGCTTGCACTGCTATAGGTTAATCTGATTTGCATACAGAGTTATATGCTTAACTAAAGGTGTCATTCCAACTTAATCAGTATAGTGTACAAACCACTTCACAAAAGAATGAAGAGTGTACTAGTGATTTAGGTAGACACTGATGCATGAAAGATGTTTCCGTAGATAGGGACTCAAAAACAGGTCTAGAATATATTTTTAGTAGGCAGGAGGCATGGCTTGCTTATGTCAGCCTCTGCACGTCCCATCTTTTAAAACTGAATTTTTTTTTAAATAAGTAAGACTCTTTAAATTCTTCAGGTTTTAGCCACACAAGGGTATGGGGGGAGAAGTAGCAGGTAGCCTCTGATTCATTAAAACCCCCCCCCACAAATTGGTCATATTAAACTCAAATTTTTCTGAAAAAGGATTGAAATTCTGGAAAAACTGAAGACTTGGCATATTCATCCTATCCACAGCTAAACTATGCTTTCCCTTCAGATGCAGTGAGGATTTTGAAAACCTGGCCTACTCTCCTACAGGTTTAGACTGGTGTTCTGGTGGAAGTACAGTTATCTAGAGTGTTGCAAGGAAGGCAGCTGCAGTCCGTTACTGCAGTTTTCAGAAGGTGACTACTTTATGCTATGGGCTGTGAATAATTTCCTAAGTAGAAGCTATGTGACCACATTGTGGTTATACTTCTGTCTGGTTGTATTCACATCTACGGTGGGTAGCTCGCACCCTTGAAGAATCATGTCAACGTCTCACCTACAAGGCTTAATTTAGAATAGCAACACCTTTCAGTTTACCTTCTGGGAAGGAATAAGGCAACTTGATTTTTAAGTGGAGAGTGGATTTGTTAATTTTCAAAGTGTGCTAGCAGTTCTGTGTGAGTTGCTAGAACCGCATACGACCTGTCTGTACGTATTTTTACTTGTGGTTTACATGCCAACCTACTGAAAGGGCTGAACAGCTTACAAAGCACAACTCTGAATATTGTGTACCTAGTAATGTGAGAGATTAGAAGGAAAACTGCCTTTTTTAGTCCAAATTTGACAGTGCTTGTGGTCAGTTTAACTGTATCCTGTTCTTAATGCTTTTCTGTTTTCTTTTAAAGACAGTAATAATGAAAAATACTTCACAAAAATTTGGTATTTGCCAGGGCAGTTTCTGCTTTTTGTGCTCTAAATTAAGGTGAAATAATTGTATATCTGCATTCTATTTTATAATCTCTTTGACAATAAGAAAGTGTAAAGTGTTAGTTTAAACTTTGCTGCTATCATGGAGTAACTGAAAAGTCTATTATTCTGCAAAATAATTCTCCATTTTATTTATGGCAGTATTCTGTAATTATTTTGATCACTCTGACTTCACTAGAGTTGCATGTGAAGATAAAAAAGTCTAAGTTGTATTTTTTTCCTAGGAAGTGCAGTAATGTGAACCTCATGCATGTGCTTAGTATACAAGACCAGCATACGCTCTGCGTTGTTGGCTAGTTACAGTTTGTGCGGGCATCGATATTTTGTGTTCACTTGAGAAAAGACAGAACTTCAGAGTAGGGATCGGGGTGAGAGGAAGCAGAGGTGTACTGCTGCTGACATCTCTCTTCATACAGCTGAAGTATGTGTGGCTTTTGTTTTTGTAACAAAGCATGTGAGTCAGAGAGTGTATATCCAGTCCCTGTGCCTCACATTTGAATCACTGTTGTGGTGACATCAAATGTAAACATTTCTTGACTATTTATTCTAACACATACAGATGTTTTAGAAAGGTTGATAGTGGCTGGAAGAGACAATGTGAAAAGCTTTGGATATATAGTGTCACAGCTGGAGCTGTATTGCAATAAAAGCATGTTATCAAAAAGTGATGTTATCACTTAGAAAACTGATCAAATGTATTCCACATGCAAGTTAAAGCCTTCTGAAACCCCTAGTGTACTAATTTTTCTGCTAGTGCAGCTGCTTAGTTGGGGCCTCAGGTAAAATCTGTTTCAGAGACTCTTCTCACAGTTAATTTTTGTCCACTGTCTTCAGATAGAAAGGCTTGTAGTTTTGTTCCATTACCTTGTGTAACAGTGATTTGCACACTTTGATGCTTCCCAGGGCAGAATTTGCAAATATGTAAAATGTGTGACCTATTTTGTATGATTTTTTAATAATGAATGCACAGATAAACTGATGTGGATTAGAAGGGTGGGTTAAATGGTTAGGGTGTGAAAGCCATGAAGATAAACCAGTCAGTTTACGCTGCCTGCAAATATAATTCTTACTCTCTTAAGCATGAATATTTGCTGCATCACATCCCAATGATGGGAGGTGGAGGAGGATAGGGCATGCAGTATATTGGTCTGGCTTGAATATGGAAGCATGAATTTACAATACTTGTGATTTTATTTCCAAACATATTTCCTTAGACTTGTCAGGGGTAGTTGTCTTTCAGTGAAGCATGAATACATCAAGGTTTTAAGTAAATCTGCAGCACAGAAATCTGAGAAGCTTGCAGTGTAATTTAACTGAAAATCCAAGGATGAGCTTTCACAAATGGCTGAGCCAAACTAATGGCTTGCTGCTGCCTAAAGGGACAGCTGCTGTGTTCCTTCTGAGTCCTGCTCCTAGTTATCCAGTGTTGCCTCTTCCTTTATGCAGACTCTGGCATCATCTTGATCATTCAGATCACTTTATCTGTTTAAAAAAAACCCAACACACCAACAAAACAAAACCCCCTGAACCTCCTCCCCCAAAAGAAAGCCTAATCAGTTTGCTTTCGTTTCTCTGTCGGAAAAGCAGTGTGTGAGCAGGACTTTGTGGCCAGCAGGTAGGGATCTAGGGACTGTTCTGGAAACATTGAACTCTTTCATTGGCTCAGTAATCGCAGGGAACATAGCTATTCACATGTGTGCCAGTTAACAAGTCCTCTTTCAAACTAATGTCATACACACTTATACTAGAGGCTTTTGTCAGAGCCATGAATGTTAGTGGAATATAAGTTCTTCAAGTAAAACAGCTGAAAATACTTAACACAAATATGAAAAGTGCAGTTCAGCTAGTAGCAGTGTCCTTGTTTAAACTAGATGAAAGCAATGCAAATTTGACTTGAGACACAGAAAAGTCAGCTTTATATCTGTGTATTTTTTTCACCTTAACATTATTTGGGCTATTATTTAATAGTTTCCAATAGGATGTTTAAACAAGAGATGTTTAAGAAATATCTTAATAATTCTTTTTTTCTTTTTAGAACTGAAGGAAAGTCATCATGGGAGCATTTTTAGACAAGCCAAAGATGGAGAAGCATAATGCCCAGGGGCAAGGGAATGGGCTTCGTTATGGTCTGAGTAGTATGCAAGGCTGGCGAGTTGAAATGGAGGATGCACATACGGCTGTGATTGGTTTGCCAAATGGACTTGATGGATGGTCGTTTTTTGCTGTATATGATGGGCACGCTGGATCACAGGTTGCCAAGTACTGCTGTGAGCATTTATTAGATCACATCACGAGCAACCAGGATTTTAAAGGGCCAGATGGGCCACCATCTGTGGAAAGTGTAAAGAGCGGCATCAGAACAGGTTTTCTGCAAATTGATGAACACATGAGAGTCATCTCCGAGAAGAAACATGGCGCAGACAGAAGTGGGTCAACAGCTGTGGGTGTCATGATTTCTCCCCAGCATACATACTTCATCAACTGTGGAGACTCGAGAGGTTTACTTTGTAGAAACAGGAAGGTTCACTTCTTCACACAGGATCACAAACCAAGTAATCCACTGGAGAAAGAGCGCATACAGAATGCAGGTGGTTCTGTAATGATTCAGCGTGTGAACGGCTCTCTTGCTGTTTCAAGGGCACTTGGGGACTTTGATTACAAATGTGTCCATGGGAAAGGTCCTACAGAACAGCTAGTCTCACCTGAGCCCGAAGTTTATGAAATTGAGAGATCAGAAGAAGATGATCAGTTCATCATACTAGCTTGCGACGGTATCTGGGATGTTATGGGAAATGAAGAGCTGTGTGACTTTGTAAGATCCAGACTTGAAGTCACTGATGACCTTGAGAAAGTTTGCAATGAGATAGTTGACACCTGCTTGTACAAGGTAGCCAGACTTGAGAGAAGAAGTTTACTGTGTTTTCACTGTTAGAATTTTTATATGTTTTGATTCTGGTCTATAAGTATCCAATGGTTTATGTTAACATGACTTTGACAGTAATTACTATGATTCCCACAAAAATGATTATAGAGGGGGAACGAACACGCAACAGAAACTTTATGGCTTTCTGGGTGGTTTTGGTTAATGAAGAGTTTAAAATCATGTACAGATACGTTGTGATCACTGGGAAACTAGAAGCTGATGGGAATTTGTGGGCAAGCTAAGGACAATAACTGCCCTTTTCTGTTTCACAACATATTTTACAAAACCTTAACTCTTAAGACTTAATCAGGGTGGAGAATATTCTTTCCCTTCCTAATCGTCCCCTCCTTTCTTGGGCATGTAGTAGTAACATAACTGTCGTAATTACACCAAGATAAATGCAGAATGAATGAACCTTGACTCCATATTTTGCAGTTTAAAATTTCTTCTTGACTATGTGAAGATCTGACTTCCTAAGTTAGTTTTCTTCTGGTTTAATTACTGTATTTCTTAGCGTTGTGTGATACAGCTCTGAAACTAGCTCAAGTAGAAGATGGGACCGTTTTGTTTAACAAATCTGTGTAATTTTGTCTACAATAACTTCTACTTTGTATTAATAAGTTGCAGGATGGTGCAGTTACAGAAGAGATTTGAAGTATTGAGTTTCATAGCTTGACAGTTAATTTTCCAAAGGCAAGCTATAAGTCATAATGTAAAAGAGCCAGCGTTTTTGATGCTAGAGAGACAAGACAACATCTCCACTCTTGCCACACGGCTAACAAGGTCGTTGTTTCCCTTTTGGAAAAATGTAATCGCTTTCCAACACTTTGGCAGATTGATAATGCATAAATTTTTGTTTACAATTTTTGTCTGGTGATCCTGAAAACAAATACCAGGGAAGGAACAGCGGCTTGTGGATGCTGTAAGCTTTGCAGCAGCCAACTGTCAGCACCTCCCCATACGCCCATATACTCTTGTTTTAAACACTGGCTTGTTCTTGATCTTACTGACTTCAGCAGATTTAATTGGTGTAAAAAATTAAGCATATGGATGCATGTTTGTAGACCAGAGCACAGAGATGTTGAAAGTAAACTAAACAGTTACTTTTCCTAAGCAGAATGTGTTTGTATTTCAACCTATTCAAGTATTAGGGTTCTGTTTAGTTGGAGTTTTAAATGTTTCCATTTCAAAGAATGCTTTTGTAAAGGCCTGGGCCCCTTCCAGCTGGTCTCTTAACAGATTGTCTCACTTGTAACTTTACTTGTTTTAAAAGAAAAGGGAGGAAGAACTCTAATAGCTGTGATTTTAGGTGGAAGCTCTGTCTGAATTCAACACCTCCCTACTTAGTGCTTTTAAGCAGTAATGGTTTTGTTTACCCAATATTCAGCTGTATTCCCAAAATTATTGGATAGTACTTAAAACAAGATGGAACACAACTTTGTAATTACACATCGCTTATTAATAATGTCAGTTTTTAAAAGACAATGGGCTGTCTGCAGTTGGCTCCAGGTAGTCTTCAGACCATAGAAGAGGAAAGAACAAAGTGACTTAAAAGTTGTACTGAATGCACAGGCAGACTTTTGGAATTCTCTGAGGGGGCGGGGGTAAATTAAGGCTATGATAATATTAATCCATAGTAGTAAAAGTTGTATTCTAATACCATATGATTTGTGAATTTTTGTGTAAAATGCTTTGATGTGCATTTAGCCCGGTGTATGTATACATTCTCAAATAATTTTTTCTTTTCCACCAGGGAAGTCGAGACAACATGAGTGTGATATTGATCTGTTTTCCGAATGCACCAAAGGTATCACCAGAGGCGGTGAAAAGAGAGGCAGAGTTGGACAAGTACCTGGAAAGCAGAGTAGAAGGTGGATCATTTAAAAAAAAATAAGTAACTTTGTTTCTAAACAGACCCCCTGGCCCCCTTCCCCTTCCAACAGCTAAACTCTTAACACATACAGGCTTTTTAATAGACCTTTTCAGTGCCATTGGCCATCCAGTGTACATCTCTGAAAAAGGCACTCATACAGTCCTGCTGTATGTCCTGAAAAAATTCTGTTATGAAAGTGCAACAGACTGTAGCCCTGAAAACTATTCAGAATGGCAGAGAAATAATTCATTTATGCTCAGTGTTCTTCATGAGTCTGTTGACTGTGCTAATTTTCGACCAGTAAATCCAGGTTCCTCTTATATAGAGTTAAATAATCAGAATATCTTGCAAAACATCTATGAAGATGGTAATTTGAGTGCCATTTTTCTGTATAGGTATATACAAATCGGTTAGCCATAATAATTTATTATCCAATTATGGTAGGGTTACAGCTTGATTACTGTCATCTTTAAGGCACCTGCTAACATATTTACTTATTTGAAAGTATATCAGAAATTTGTCAAAGCTAATCTTTAAGCATTTATAATGAACAAAAGCTGGGAGCTCATCTTACTCTGATAATAGCTTCAAAATTTTTCTTTACATTTGTATGTCAGGAGTTTTTAAACTTTAAACTGAAACCTTAAGTCTTAGGTGTTTTGGGTCACCTAACTAAAAATTATATTTGAAATCAATCTGATTTAAAATATTTCTCATTAAAACGGTATTTATAGTGCCTTTTGGTATTTAAAAACTAACACAACTTGGAGTTTGTTTCTTAAATATAAGACAAACTGTATGCATTATTTGCATAGGTTAAGTCTATTTTTGAAATGGAGTCCTATAGACCTATATGTTACAAGTCTAGTTATGCATATATACTCCAAGAATCTTTAATACCATATACAGCACCATACACAGAGTTCTTCACAACTACAGTATCAGTGATTAGTAACTTAGAGGAATATATTCTGCACTTTTTTCCTCCTTAACTTGCACGAAGATAATACAGTGCAGCTTCAGAAATTTCGCAGAGAACTTGCCTACATGGGAATTCTGTGTTCAGATAAATTGCAATTTCAAAGCACTTACTATCTCTGTACGTGCTCCTTCAGAAAGTATCACCTTTTTCAAAGGCCTCATTCCCAAGGTCTTGGCAAACTACATCTGTTCTGCCCATGAAAAAATGTCCAGGCAGACATTTCTGTGTTCTAAGAGAAGTTGATGCACAGTAGGCAATAGTGTGAATCTTTTTGACAGTGTAGCAGGAATATCTAAGTGCATGGTAACACCGTATAAGTTAAGTGTCAGATGGCTTTCTCCGTTTCAAAGCAGTGGGAGTTTTGCACCAGGCGTTTGAAGAGCTTACTATGTATGCCCACTCACAGAATTGGTGAAGAACAAGTGTGCTGTAAATTCACACATTAATTTACAGCATGCTAACTCTCCTAATTTGGGCGAGTATTACCTTCATATGTTAGATATTTTGTCTGAGTTCAGGCAAACCCCTGACCTAGATATGAAAATACATTCAAGTTAAGGTTGCTTCTTGAGCTGGCCCCATTGTACCCCTAGGAATATTACGATGAGGAAAGCTGACGTTTTTGTACAGAAACTGCAGTGAATGAGGAACCTAAACACTGGAATTGTATGTGATTATGGTACATACAAGGAATTTGGCTGCTGATACTTGTGCATTTATACAAATACAAAATTTCGGGAATGAGCAAAGTGTGATACTTGCGTAGAGGCAGAAGGATTCTGTATGTAGTTATAAAGCACTTTAATACTAATTTAATGGGATGGTGTCTGAACAACTTGAGGAAATACATTGTACTTCCCCTCAAGGATCTTTATTTCTTTTTTAGAGTTGTCCTAAATCTTTTGTCTATTTGTTGCACAAAGATACTATTTAATGAATATGTAGTAAACACTATTTCAACCCAGCAGTGATTTGTATCAGCTGTATGCAGAACTTGGCCTTTTAGGTCTTACTCGTGAGGGAAGATGAGAGGCTGAACTGAAGCAGAACTTCAAGAACAGGAGTCGATTAACTTTGTTACATTTAACTTAATTCTTGTGCAATTAAATTGTTTCCTGGTGTAAAAGGCTAATACAGTACTGGCTAGGAAGGTAGGACTGCTACAGCATCTGAAACTTTGAGCACTACAGTAAATAATCTCACTGTTATCCTAGGATACTTTAAGAATGGCAGTGCTTAACTTTAAAAGCCTAATCGTCAGTTGAAGGAACTAGAAAATGTGAAGAGTACTTTTAGAATGATCTTACTATTCTGTAATACCAATTTCAAGTTAAAATTCATTAAAATGGAATCTTGGTGAAAATGCATATTATGTATTTTTATGCACTTCAGTACTCAGCGTAGTCCAACAAGCAATGAGATTTGATGCTTACTAATGTGCATTTTTTTCTAGTTGTACTTTAATTCCCTCAGTCCAGAATATATCTTTATACTGTTAGGAAGTAGTGCAAATTTTGAGACTGAATAGGGCTTAGTACTGATGGTCATCTTGAATAAGGAGAGGTGATTCAGATTTTTAAAAATGTAGGAATTTTTCCACTTACCATGCCACCTAGGACTCTCCTTTTACTAATTTTGATGTACTCGTGGTCCAGATTAGTAGCTACAATAAATAACAGTGGAAAAAGAAGCAAGTGTGGAGAAGCATCTTTGTGCCATTACTTGCAATAAATCAGTGTTACTCCTAAGATATCATGTGAACTTCATGGTAGAAGTAATCAGTCATTCCAAAATGTGTTGCTATTATTTGCACTAATATGTGTTATTGATGTGTTGACTCAAAAAACACTTGTCTTAAGCATTTTTGTGTTCTCAGTTTTTTTACGTAAAAACATTCCGTAATAGATAATTCTTGCAATATTTATACCTATATAGAGATAAATAATTTTAAGTTAGCTGTTATATGTTCCTTCCCATATTTTCACAAAATCAAAGCTCTGGCTTTTCCTTAAACTTTGTGTGGAATTCCCATTCAGAATATGAAATAAGCAGATATATTTTGAATCCTTTATTTTAGGCTTGTAAGTACACTTTTCCAGTACTTGATGCCATGAAAATGTGTAGATGGTTTAAAAGTAAATTAAAGATTGGGGGGAGGGTTGTAAGATGTATTGAAAGAAGATAATTCCAATAAATTAAACACAGCTAGCAGACCGACTCCATTTGTTGTGTCTTCAGTGTTCATTCAGTCTGTATCTATAGTTTTATCAAAATATAAATGTATTCATTTAGTGGAGACTGTATGTTAAATGTACTGCAGTTACAGGTTGTGAAACTGTGTAGTATAGGTAAACTATAAATTCCTTATTTTTGTACGGCAGAACTTTAGCACTAGCACAATGTAGTATATACTAGATGTTCAAAATTGCACAATAAAGGAACTTGGCAAACCAAATCTGAGATCTTTGCTTCTTATTCAGATTTAAGAGTGTTAGATTATTTATTTACTAAATACTAGATGGTAAAATGAATTTTGGCTATAGATTTTGAGGAAATGGCAAGTTTTTGAGGTGTCTTTGGTGTGTGGTGTCGTGTTTAAAACGTAGGTTTTGAAGCTTAAAGCTTTGTGTTGCGGAGTTTGACACTGGTTGAGGGCTAGACAGTGTTTCCGCTGTACCTTGCAAATAATTTACGCAGCCTGACTGCAAAATAGAGCTGATTATTTTTGTAAACACACACAGCCCTGAAAAACTATTACATGCACAAAAAGTAATTCACAATTGTTGTTTGTAATTTTTTAACTAAAAAGGACTGGATTCATGTTGGTTTTAAAAGCTTCTAATGTTCCTTATTTCACTGATTAAATTATAAAATGGAAACTTGGTATGCTGTTCTGGAATTATCATTTAGGGCAAAAACTGAATGCTAGAGTATTTTTCAAAAGTGGTACTGATAAATTCCAACTACTCTTCAAGCTGTGTAAATGCTTTATTACATGAAGAATAGTGTGCGTGTATGTATGTGCATGTATATATTATATGCACACGTGTACACGTCATTGTGTGCTGCAGTATTCACTTGAAGATCAACAGTGCCAAGTCTTGATAATTCATATCTCTTACAATTTTTAAGTGCTCATGTTTACAGAGAAAACCGAGGTGCATTTTAAACAATGTGCTTGTTCTTTAAATTTCATAAAATCCCTATTTAAAGAGCAACTCTTCAGGGGTGGTATGGTCTGAAATCTTTTTAGTTCAAATAAAGTTGTGTGCTTATGACTTGGAAAAAAAAAAACAACAAAAAAAACCAGGCCTAAGAATAAAGTTAGAGTGAATTTCTTAGCAGACATGACTGTGGCTACAGTACAGATTCTCTTCACCCAGAAGTTGGAGTGGATCACCTTTTAAATAACTACCCAATATTCACGTATCCCCAAAGTGAATTGAGGATGGAACTCTTTTCTTAGATGTGATGTCCCTGGCTTTTAATTTGTATGTAATAGTTCTTAAAATTTGCATGTAACTGTAATGCAGTGAGGTACAAGTATTGGCTAATATACGTACAGCCTTGGGAGTTCTTTTTAATGTCTAACCTTTTGTTTCTTGAAAATATTATGCTTTCTATGATGGTGATAATCTTTTCTGTTGCAGCGATAAAGCTGATGTTAATATCTGCCTTGTGCCCAGGGTATTTTGTTGGGAAGATATTACATCATCTACTATATATAATGTGTAGCAGGAAAGCCATTAAAGAGGGTTTTTCCCCCACTTTTATTAGGTAGCTGTGTATTTCTAAAACCAGTGTGCATGTTAAAAGTTAGCAGTATATCTTTGTCAAATCTGTTACAGGTTCTTTTTCTTATGGAACCAAAGTTAACAATTACCATGTTGAATATGGTCTGTCATCTTTTTTTTAAATGTATATTAACGGAAGTTAAGCTGCCTTTTTATAAAACTGAGTGTTTCAATCTTTTTAAGTTAAATTTGGACTGCACTTACAAAAAAAGTACTTCTGATTCCCAGAGATCATAAAGAAGCAGGGTGAAGGAGTCCCAGACTTAGTCCACGTGATGCGTACGTTAGCAACTGAGAGCATCCCAAACCTCCCGCCAGGGGGTGAATTGGCAAGCAAGTGAGTTCACATCAGTGTAAATGTGGTTTTTGATTTAAATCGAAACTTGACTGTGTAAGGCCACTCTTAAAAGTGGGGGGAGGGAAGAAGGGTACTGGACAAAAGGAGATGATCTGTGCTCCGATTTTGATTACTTGGTTTTTCTGAATGAAAAGGACGAGCATAAGAACAGAGTTAACTATGAATCATTACTAAAATTAAATGTCAAACTGTAGTTTTTGGAAGGACTGAAGGTTTTTTAAGGGTGGCCTGAGTGTGTGTGTCTTTTTTTTGTAATTAACTGGGTTTTCTGGGTGGGAGGTTGCACTTGAAGATGCAAAAATAATGCACTGACTTTATTAGTTACTTGGATAAGCAGTTCTACGCTTCGACAAGAAGTGATACGCATACGATGTTTTGCTTGGCAGCTTTCTTTTCTTGTCTGTAGCTAAAACAATGTTGTAATAGCTTATAAATTTGTTTTTGTTGTCTCTCTGCTTGTGACAAATCTGAGAACTGGGTAGAAGTCTATCAATAAAGAAAAGTGGGAAGTTAAATTTACAGCTTTATATAGACTGGCTTTGTCCTTAGAGTTCAGTGTTGATGCTCTGTGGCTTCTCAAATTGATGTTCAGTCTATAAGGAAGCAATGAGCTTAGCTCTTTCACACACTAAACCAAGTGCTTTTTGGTTCAAAAGATTGTTCAAGAACCTGTATTGTGTTAAAATGGATTGGGCATACATGGTACAGACTATATTCTTAACCCTTCAGAGTATGATTTTTGTATTGTTATACCAAAACGTGAAGACTCTAGGTATGAAATTGAATAAATAACTGAACTGTAAAGATGACTTCAACAAAACAAAATTGTTCCTATATGAACTATTTGACTAGGAAGAGATGACAATTAGATATATAATAGCAGCATCTATTTGGGATGTGTTGCTGTAGTCTTGAAGTACTGATGAGTCAATTACTCATGAAGTATGGCCTACAAGTTGATTTTTCTCAATTTCCCTTGGCTAGCAGTAGCATCGTGGTTGTGAGGAAGTGCTGAGAAGTCACTGAAGTGACTGACTTCCATGTGATTTTGTGTCTTGGTGATGCTAGTTTGAATAGGGGTTGATGGAAGTATGGATGTAATTGGATGGTAGCATAGCTCAAAGCACAACTGTCACTTTGGAAGGAAAAGTATGCTTTTCCATAAACCTGCCTTTATCTAGAATCAAAGATACCTATTTCTTGAAAGATAAGGGAAACTTTCCAGTTCATATGTGCAATGTACTTCGTATGTAATTGCTTGTTTTTATTGCTTTAAATTCAGCCTCTTCTTCCGTGCCCTATAATCATTCACTAGATTCACTACGGTGCTTATACTGCCGCATGGTAGTTCCTGACTTTTCGGTGTTACGGGATGATTATAAAGCCTATCATCTGCTTTTTTTTCTTCTAATGCACTCTTTTGTGATTGCTTTACATGCATTTGTGAGCAGTTAAAAGGTTGTTCTTTGAAGTTTGTTTTGTATCGCGGTTGTAGTCTGCTACTTCGTCATACTTGGATCTGCAGAAGGGGGATCTGGAAGAAAGTTGCGTTTAAAGTCCAGTCTATAATTCCTGTCCTTTACTCCCTTCTTTCCTTCCTGTTCCCCCTCCAAAGTTGTTTCCTTATATGCTGGGTAAGGCAAAGGCTTGCTATTCCTTCAGCCTTACTTTGTCCTTTTTTTTTTGAATGTCAGTTTTCAAGAAAACCTTTTCACCCTGTGTAAAAAATAAAACAACACGAAACAACAACAAACCACCATGTTGCTTGTTTACCTGTTGCTTGCAATTTTTCTATTAATATTTTATCAATATATTTCCTATTAATATTAGAAGATCACATAATCCCAGAGACAAAAATTAAATTACAAGCTATCTGAAATATGCTGCGCAATACTTTTTTAAAGGAGGAAACTGTCGTGATGCTTGAATTAATTTTTAACTATTTTTTACCAGACAAAATTCTTCTTAGTCTGAAGATCCGATACATAGAACTGCTCCTAGCAGTTTAAATTTTTTTTTGAGAAAACTTGCATGAGACTATTGGACATATTGTAAAAGAGTATCGCTGCAGAAATAATTTTTCCAGGTTTGCACAAGGAAAGTACATTTCAGAATGTAACACGAACAAAAATGTACTTCAGAATGCAATTTTTGTGCATCCAGAAAAGAAAAACAAACCACAATGCTATTCCCCTATGGAAGTGCCATAATACATGAAGTATTATCACAGTGTTCATCAGGCTCACAAGTGACCAGGGTGTTCAATGTCTGTCACGTTTTCTGACACACTTTTTCAAAGCCAAGGGACGTATCACCAAAGAGCGGCGCAGCCTCATCTGAGTGTCAGATTGTGGTCTTCTCCTGCTGACCTGAGTGGTGGTCAGCCTTGGGTTTTTTGAGCCTGAAGGTTTTAAAGGATACGATAGCTGTGTTCAGTGTTTAATGACAATTAGTGCTAACTTGCAGTAATCTTGGTTCTGTGAATATAAACTCTTTTAGAAGTTTGTATTTTAAATTAAAATTGTACTTAGGGAATTTGACTTTAAAAAATAAAAAGACACAACCTTAAAATCTTGTGGGTTTTTCTTTTGCTCTAGACGGAGTGTAATTGAAGCCGTTTATAACAGACTGAACCCCTACAGGAATGATGATACTGTAAGTATCCTTTCTCTTACGTTATCTTTCCCCCCACTCCAATTATTTTAGCTGTTTTGTAAAGAAACATATTGCTAGAACCTTTCCCCCAAAAAAAGGAATAGCAATATTGTGCTCTTTGGAACTGTGTTTTGTAATTACTTTCTGCTGCCTTCTGTTCATCATGGTCTCAAAACTGATTGATTTGTTTGTCCTCTGGAATTTCATTATTTGAATCCTGCCTGGGTTTCCAAATGCTTTCCTGCCAAATGGTGGAAAGAGTCATATTTGGGGTTTTTTCCTCTTATTGGAGACATTTTTCCCCAAATATCAAGAAGAAAGAGGCTATACTTATAGGTTAAACAAACTTGTAACTATCAGCTTTAAGGTTATATTAATTCTCCAAAAGACTGTGTAAGCACTCTTAAGCATAGAGCATCTTACAGCAAGCGTACAGTTTAGGTTCTTATGTCAGATCAGAGTGACATGAATCCACTATCAGTGGGGATAAAACCCCCAAAACTCTAAAACATGAACAGTGATCCCAATTGCAGTTAGATCTCTGAAAGTGCTGTGCTTCATCAAGTAAAGTTGATCCTTTACCTATCAGCTTAGACATGACACAGAAATGAAACGCATCCAGACATAAAGAAGGGTGCATTGGCTTTACAGTTGGGTGCTACACTTTATTTGGCAGTTCTCAAATCTTTAGCATAAAAATGCCTAAATACTGGCTGAAAGGATACTTTAAGTTTAAAATACATTCTATAGTATGTTACAATTCTACAAATGTATGGTGCACAAACTTCTTTTTGTGATGATGTTGGCAACTCAGATACATGCATGCTGAATAGTTGACATGCAGCTCCTGCATTTTTACTCGCTACTGCTTTTATTATTCATTCTTGCACTTGAAACAAACACAACCATTTTAGTCTTCCATATAATCGCTCTCCTTTGCTACTTCTGGTCTTGAAGAAAAAACCTGGAGGTGGTACTTTTGCAAAGGGTAATTTTAGTGATTTTGTTGGGTTTTTTTACTACACCTCCATGCCAACTGTTCTTCTTTATGGTTTGTAATGAATTCTGTGTGCAAGTTTGAATGAAGGGTGCAGAACTTTAGTGCTAAGAAATTGTCATATGTGGCATTGCTAGAGACTTAATTAGCCTCTCTTCTCTCTAAGGAATCAGCAAGGCAGCGCTTTTAAAGAGGAGTAATATTTCTACCTCCTGCAGTCGTTGTAATGACAGGAAAGCGTAGCTGTGGTAGCATAAACTGTTGTTAAAGCCCATCATGGCCCTTAATTACTTCGGGCAAGGTAGCAGGTAATGCTGAAACTACTAAAGATTGCTGTACAGAAGCAGTTTGCTCTGATGCCTGCGCTACTGGCTTAGCTGTTGGCTTCAGCTACCGAGCTGTGGTCCCACTTCTTGGTGGCAACGTTAACCTATGTAGCAACTGATGAGGCAGTTAGGAAAAGCTGAATATAGAACAATCTAAGCAAGGGAAACAGACATGACACGAATACAAACAGATTAAAAAACCACTTAAATATTTGATTTGTACTAGGATTTTTTTAACCGATAGCAATTGGTTAAACATTTTTCAGGGGTGTGGTAGTTACACAAAATCCACTGTTGCCTGTGGGCCTAAATGGACCAAATTGTAGGGATACTTGGGTATCGGCTGCCTGGTTGTAATGCCATGTAGTGTGGCCATATGGTTATGATTTAAAGCACGGCATGGCTCTGCTTCCAATTTCTTTTCTTACATACATTTTTTTCTCCTTGCGGTTTTATTACCATCCAAAATTAGGGTTTCCTGCAGTTGCCCAAACTACATTTCTCTAACCTTAAATTGTAGGTGTTAAAATTGATCTGAATTATAACAGGGTGTCAGCTGATGACTCTATCTTCCTGTGCAGTGAGGGAGGGCTGAAAACAAGCAAAGATGGTAATGATAATAACAAATGGCGCGAGGCACATCCTGCTCTTATAGCCCACCTGTGTAGTAAGTGTATCCTTTTTGTATTACTTCTGACTGCTCTAGGAATGCTTTTGAATAATGTTCCTAAAATACTCTTTTGAGGATTGATAAGGATATTATAAAACACTTGGTCAGATTTTGAAATGTCTTGGTACTTAATGCTTCCTTAATTAAGCATATTTGCTTTTAAGTGCTGTTTCTGAAAGGAGAGAGAAAACAGACTCCTAAAATGATTTAAGTCTTTACCCTTTTCAGTCCGGATTATCCAGAAACTGCTGTAACTATGGGTACTCCAGACTTTAAAGGGTTCCTTCTTTTTTCTTTAAGGATTCTGCCTCAACTGATGATATGTGGTAAAACTGCTCATCTAGCTGTGGAGTTCACGTTTCATCCTTCAAATGAAAGTGCAGCCCAACCTCAGTGACCCTTCTTAACATCCATCCTCAACCTTAATTAAAGAAGGGAATACGACGCGTTGGTGAGAGTGACTACAGCAGTACGACATCTAGCCCAGGAACTGATCTTTTTTTGTAAAACAGACTTCTGTAAACGTGATTTCAAACCGTAATTCATGTTGTAAATCAGACTCCAGCAATTTATGTTGTATGATTTTGTTTTTGTAAAGTGCAATTGTCTTTGTACAAAATGCTCATATTTAATTATGAACTGCTTTAAATCACTATAAAGGTTAGAAGAAATGTTTGGCTTGTGTGATGCAACAATATATATCCCTTTAAATTCATGTTGTGGTTTTGGATTGCAAGGAGCAGCAGCCTAGCCAGCTAGGTGCTCAAGAGGTGCACAAAACTGTAAAGATAGCTTTTTGTTTTATATGAAAGCTAAACTTGTGGACAACTTACCAGAAATTACCGCGCGTGGATTTGCTTGGCAATGGAAAAATAATTTGAGTAGTGCACATACTTCAACAAACATGGATAGTTTTCTTGGATGCACTCCTGCTCTCACATTGAACTAAAGGGAGTCCTGATTTTGACTTCAGTGGGAGTTAAATCATGCCCTATTAATAGTATCATGTTCATATGCGTACAGACCTTGGGATTAGAATGCCTTGATTCTTTGCACCTCTTTTTTCATTAACCCTTACCTGAAACTACTAATCACTGAGCACGAACAGGCAGCTTTCTACATACGGTAGGAGTCTGCAGCATTTTTACAATCCTGATTGGCTGGGTCTGCTGCTGTTCCAAGTAAAATACTTTGAATTCCATTTTATCAATAAAGCTTGATTTAACAAACAAGAAATTTATCCATAAATGTGTAATTCCTTTTTTCCTGCCTTTTAAAATGTCAGTGCCATTGTAAATGATATTTTACTTGTGGAAGAATATTTTTATTAATTGGTAGCCCATTTTTAAAATGGGAAGGATTTTGATTATTGCCCAAGACATAGCCATATGCTAGAGGATGATGTGGGATTAATCTGTTACCCTGTTTTTTACCAGTGTGGGTTTTTTCAGGCTTTTTGGTGTTGGATTTTTTTTTTCCTCCCCACTGAAGATGTGCATTGGTTTGAATTTGCCTACTGTTTGATAAAAATACATTTGTCAAAGCCTGACAATCTTTAACATTTTATGGTGTGTGTTTTTAATTGACCCACTTACTTAGAATGAGAGACTAGTGGTTAAACAGTACTTGTGATTTGAGATATAGCATGTTGACAATATTTAACTGTTCGTTGTTTAAAATTCTAATTTAAAATTTTATAAGATAATAAACTAATTTGATTTAAGCTTAGCTTTCTCCCATTGAGCATACACAAATTAAGTTTTCAAGTCAGTCGTGTTTGCAAAACTGCTGTTTTGTGCACCTTGTATTGTCTTTTTGGTTGAGAATATTGTATTTAATATGTAGTTTACTCATTTAGTAGGCAGATTCCCCAAAAGGAAAATCAGTAAAACAAGTAGATTGTAACATTTACTGCAGTTAAACAGAATCAAAACTTGGTGTATAATTACTTTTTTGATAGGAAAATGTAGTACAATGCATTTTGCTCTATTTGTCTTTCCCTAACTTTGAAATATACATATTTGTATATATAGCCTTAAAACTAATGCAGAGTTAGGGAACACTGAACAGTGACAAAGTAACTTATAGTGTCTTGGAACTAAGTATAGTATATACCAGCAAACTTTTCTTTTATCCCTCTTGTCTATGTGGGGTGCTTAAACGTAACTTCATTGTATTCAGTTTGTAATCTGTTCAAGCATGAATGAAGAAAACATAAGCACTATTTGTATTTATAAATTTATAGCAATTTTTGCTTAAAGAACCAATTCCTTACCTACCTATGAATAAATGCTTAAAATGTCTAATTTTGTTGTAGAGTGCAAAACTATAATAATGTTAAGTTATAGCTTCACAGGCACCTAATTAACAAGCATATTTAATAATACATGGCGTATTAGTGCAAAAAGCTAAACTTAATTTAGGATGAGGCAGATAAAGTTCTGTCCTTTTTCGTAGAGACTGAAGTTTAGTTTTGGAAACTGCAAAACCTTGAACTGGACTGTGGAACCTTTGAGTTTTAAACTTTAAAAATCGGAAGCGAAACTGTGGTGTGAAAAGCCATACTTCAAACCATAATCACTTAAACTGTCTCAGTGACAAAAGAGAGATTTGAAGCCTCCTCTTATGAGGTCTCCTAAAGGCTAGAAAGAAAATAATTCTGCTATTGCTACAGGCGATGTAACTAGGTTTGAGGGTAGCGGAAGAAAGCCCGTTTCAGGCCTTTCTCCCACCTATTTTCAGCATTTTGATGAGGTCAGAGCACTGAATCTATTATGTATGCATAAACACTGCCATTTTAGATACAGATTTTGATTACGAAATATAGGAATTAAGTATATAAAGCATCCTAGAAAAGAGGCAAGCTGTACTTTTCACTGCTCTGAAAAGAAAAAGGCACTTTTGCACCTTTGTGCATCTCCTTCTTGCACCAGAAACTTTTTTTTAAATGCTAAAAACATTAGCACCTCAGGGGCAAGGCAGCAATTTTTCTTTTTTTTTTTTTTTAAGTATTGTGTGCTATTTATTTCCCTCTTGCAGAAAGATTCCTGTGTGACAGAAATGAAAATTGTGTGATGTTAAAAGATGTATTTTTAAATACATGTTCAAATAGGATGGTCCCAATTTGCTTGTTTTTAAAACGAAATGACATTTGTAAAGCTACTTTGCTTCATGTGCCATGCAACTTTGTTTTCCTTCTACATTTGACAGCTTCACTGGCTTCAGTTTCTGTGAGTTTTGTTATAGTCAGATTAAATGTTTCACTGATCGTTCTGGGAGAATACCTGTACTGCTTTATAGACAACTGTTACAAATTATTCTCGCTAATTCAGCATTGAAATGTGTTCAAGACAGAGGCTTCTAAAATGTGTTTTAAAACCGGTCGGATTAACTAAATGCAATTACGTTAAGGTCGTAGATTTGTAAGGCTTTGTAAACCTGTTGTATCCAGAGTCCCCGGTACGTGTCATGGGGCAGAAATCTGCAGGGCCGGTGCTGGTTGGGAAGGCAGGGCCTTTTAGCTGGCTTGCTCTTGCCTAGCCAGGAAGCAGCACCACAAAGACCTTGATGCATGGCCATCATTCATGTTAATCTTCCAGCAGAAGTCGGAATCGGAGAGAGAAATCTCATCTGCTCATCATTAAACTATGCTGAATTGCGGTAATCCTGGGCTGTGTCATACTAGCAAGATGCCTGATGAGTATTGAGCAGCAGATGAGCAATAGTTGCACTTACCTTGATCGTTTGCGCAGGTGCCAAAGTATTTTAACATGTACTTATGATCAACTGACTTCAGCATCCATTAAATTGTTTATTGCAAAGCTGGTACTGTCGCAGCTCTACAGGTTACAATCTGAGCCATTTTGCTCAGTTCAAGAATTGGAAACTTGAAGAGGTGATTTAACAAAAATAGGGAACAGTTTTCACTTCAATTGATTCCCTGATAAGAATCCCATCATAATTTGTTACACTGGGACAGGATAGGCTTCCTATTGCATTTCATTTTTTAGTGATTTATGATCTAAGGATATGGTTTCGTGATCACCTTAAATCAAGACTAAACCGTGGCTGTAAGTTTGCCCCTAGTGCCCTTTTTGTGCCATAACTTGTGTGGCTGTACAGTTAGGAGAGAAAAAACAAGATCTGTGCTCTTCTGGTGGGTAAGTTGATGTACCAGCACCCCGTAGCTGGATTTAGGGCAAGATGCAGAGTGGGGAGACAGGCCTGAGAGCAAAGGAATAGTTGTACAACCCTTCCTGCCCCAGGTTGAGGAACTGCACCCTAAATGCAGATATGTGGCTGACGTGTGTAGGGAGTGTTGAAGCCTTTGCAGATCTTTTTCCACTCTATGTACAAAACAAACATTTCGCTTTGGTAAAACCTTCTTCTTAAAACTGGAATTGTGAGACTGGGTGGAATGTTGACTTGTGTATGCGTTCCATGCTGACAAATTTATTTTCTCTTTGCTTTCTCTAGATATATGTAGCTCTGGCCTGAGGGATAGACAGCATGGCTGCCAGAATTAGGGTAATGAGGTGGTTGTTACGTTTACCTTATTTCAGTGTACATCAGGATTTCATCATGCTGAGATGTTCACCTTCATCCCTACCTGCGCCGCCTTGGATTTTTTTATGCGCACATGAATTGGTATACTTCGATTTCTTGATATTTAAACTTGGCCATGTCCATACCAGGGTAACCTTTCATACCACGTTACCCTTTTCCTCATCCTTTGGCAAATACAGTATTTTGGTACAAACCTGATGTACTTTGCATAGGTTCAGAAACAGCAAAACTCTGTAGAGCTATAGAGCTGTACCTGGCAGTTTTCTGTAGAAAATGGAATTGTTCTGTGCTAAGCTTCATGAGGTGTGAAAATAATGTCTCCTAGATAACTGGTATAGCTCCTGTTCCTACAGCTATGTGTGTTTGAGATGATCATAACCTGAGCCTTTGTATACCAAAACAGGCTGTAAAGTCTCTACTTGGCTGAACAGGGTTTTTTAACTCTTTACATGGTAAAAAGAGGCTCCACACATGAATTTCTAGGATGCTGCAGTGCATAAAATGGATGCGATTCCTGCTATGAGCTGTAAAAATGGAGCAAGATTTACAATCTGAGGCTAAGTACCTTTGACTGACCTGTCTATGAAATATTGATCAGAGAATCGGATCTTCTGGTGAGCTCTTCCTGAGCTGTCTCTGTGGAGTGCCTGCGTGGTCTGCGATCTCTGCAGACCCAGGCCTGCACCTTCTGAACCTCCTCCTGGCCTTATTTTGCTTAATGAGGTTGCTTTGAGGCAGCAGTCTCCTGGGCAGTGGCATTTCTTCACAGAAGTTCGAGAAGCTGTAGGAAAACTTACAGATTTCTTTATTCTTGTGGAGTGCTAAATGCTTTCAAGTGGGAAAAAAAAGAATATACAGCATGCTAAAAGTTGAGTATACATAATCTCCCACTGAGAACTTGTTTCTGGAAAAAGCTACCAATATTTCTATTTACTTAATATGTGAAAAAAAATGCTTTAATCTCCTGATTGTGTCAGAGTTGTTGACCTATACTGACCTGGGCTCTATGCATATTCCTTGCTTTATGTTTTTATTTGATGTTCCTTTTGAGTAGCAGTAAACCAGATCTTCTCCCCCACCCCCAATGTGGGCACTCTTCTAAAGTCTCTGCTTCCAAGCTAAGAGAACAGAAGTGATAACGATGTCTTAGGAGAGGCGTTTGGGAGAGGCTTGCTTAAAATGCAACAACAACAAACCCCCTAACCTTTGCAACCACAAAATTTGGGAAAGTGGGCTTAACTTTAAAAATGCCTTTTATAGAATTAATGAAATAGTTTTATTCTGCAAGTGTCAGAACTTCAGTAGGGGTGGGATGACAGGTCAGATTTCTAAAGTATATATTGGTTTATGCCTAGCCAGATTTTTACACTTAACTTGTACTGATTCCTGCCCAAATGCTATCTAAAATATCACTAGACACCTACTTCTTTCTCTTATCCACCCCCCCCCCCAAAAAAAAAAAAAGAAAAATAAACCCAACAATCCTTATTACTGTGTAACCAGCCATCTGTACGGATGAGTGCTGTGTCAGGGAGGAACATTTTCCTTTAAGAGCACTACATCTGCACTTCTCAGCTCGCTCAAGAACCTTGAGCCAAAACTGAAATTCATTTTTGCTTCTGTTAACCGTATGGCTCTGAAGAGCTGGGGGGGTTTTACAGCTGAAGTAGATGGGACTCTCCATAAGTATTGTGAGGAAACCTCCAGAGTTGAAGGAGGTGCCATTGTTGTTTCTTTTGAGAAATATCTTTGAGAAGAAAAATGAGAAAACTGAAACTGGCAGGTCATAAAACATTACTTCTATCAACAACTATAGACTAAGGTTCAGAGTTTAATTCCACTTGTGCTACTGAATTCAACCCAGTCTGAGCAATGGAAGTACTGACTAACCCATTTCACTTTCACTGTTGGGATTTTAGGCTGAAGGACAATATTTTTGTTTGAACTACAGGGGAAAATTAAATTAAGATAGTTTTGGGAAAATCAGGCACGTACTTTACATTCTGCTGACGTTGTTGCAGCTTCGCTCACAATGTATGAAGTTTCACGGATATTGTTGGAGCCTTAACTGTCCCACTTTTATTGAAATGAAAAAGAAAGGTAATCCTTACTCAGTTGGGTTTGAAAAAGCTTTTCAAAGCCAAAGGGAAGAAGGTGGTAATGTTAAAGCAAAATGTTAGACTAATCGGAGATAACAATTTCATAATTCTTTAAATATGTAAGTCAGCATTTTTTTCTTTTGAAACATCAGAAGGGCACAGTTTAAGAGGTTCGGTCTCTTAATGTCGTGCTTTTAGCTGTAAAGAACAAATAAAAGGATGAAACCCAAAATGAGTTACCTGGGATGGAAGAACAATGAGACCCTAAAAATCTAGGAATAAACATGCTGAATTTACCTTATTTCCGTGTCCAGTGAGGGACCTACTGAAAGGATCTTTCTCGGTGTTTTCAGGGCAACTTTTTATTCTTGCTGAGTGTGTGATGCTAGCCTGGCAAGCCTACTGCTGCAATTTGAAATTTCCAGACTCTTAAAATAGAAACTGGTCGTTATACACCAGTGTCCCCGGTGCGAGAGATGCTGCAGTACCTGTTCCCGCGCGTGCTGCGGGTTAATGCCGTGCAACCGTTTGATGCTGGAAGTTGGGATTTCCTAGCAGACGTTTGATGGCTGATGGTGTGATTCGCAATGACCTCGAGTACCAAGAGTTGAGTTGTATTTATTAACCAGATCGAACTCTTTGGTGCCAGGAATCTAGTTTTTGGAGGAGGTGCTGAATTATGCGAATGTTCTTGGCAAATCGCGCCAAGTAGTTCACTAAGAAAACTAAATTTCTAGCGATGAAGGGTTAATACGACACAAAAGCCTAGATTCTCCTAGCCAGGGAATGCTGGATATTTGAAAAGCGTGAGGTTGGATTTCCAGAACTTGGCTGCTTCATAAATGTCTCAAAGCAGAGATTTTGGTTTCTAGCATCTGTCTTGCTACTAAGACCACGTACAAACATGCTGAATTAGAGAGTTTTCACCTGTCTTCTCACAGAATTGACTCCACGTCGTATCATAAAAGAGCCTCGTTTGTAGTGACATGCTGTGCCTGTCTTTTTAGAAAATTCATGACCTCTTTATATCTATTTTGTGGAAAGTGTAACTTTTTTCATTGATGACCTGTATAAATGTGTGTTACAAATGGAGAGATTTAAGCTTGAAAAGCATGTTTGCAGATTACACAGCTTCGTTATGGAATTTATAAATTTAACAGAGTAATATACAAGAGCATAACTATTTTCCTTAAGTAGAATGTATAACAATATATAATAAATTATTCTCCACGTAGTTCACCCACTATTTACAGTTTTACACAATTCAAACTGTGTGTTTACAGAAAGTTCAATAAATGTATATTTTGTACTATGTACAGATTCCTGGTCCCAAAGAAAATGTGTGAACTTAGTTTCTAACTTAACTTTCGAGATTGTACCTTTTTTTTTTTTCTTTTTTTCCTTTGGTTTGGAACCAGTTGAACAAACTGCATTATGCCTGTTGATGGTGGAGGCTTGCATTGGAGTAAATGGGAATTGGAACTATTTCTAATCTACAAAAGTGATTCCACTAAATAAAGCAGGCAATTACATCATGCGTGTGTATTTGAGTGGTGTGCTATAAACCGTTTTCACATCTGGTTTATTGTCACTAATTTACAAACTTCTCAGGCCTCCTCCAGTTTTTCGATTCAAGCTTGTTATATTAAAATGGAATATTGAGTGCTTATTTTGATCATTTTTCAGTTACAGTAACAAAAATCCCCCTTTTCACTGTTTTTCCTTTTACATGTTGAAATTCCAAGATAAAGCAGCATGCGCTTGGCTCCAGCCATAGTATTCCTCAGATGCCACCTGGTCTGGGGTTTTCAGGAGAGCTAGGGATTGATTAGGATGCCCAGCTTTTGGAAAACCAAGGCACATGGGAGCAAAATATATTTGTGTCTTCTGCCCTTATTTAGTACTGTAAAATACAGGATAGACTTTTGTAATATAATTTCAAAGAATTCAAGGATGCTAAAGGCTAAAATAAATCTTCACATTGGTTTTAGCCTGTATGATTTGGAGGGAAAATGAGCCTATATGTTATCAGTTCACATTTATCTTCCCTGGAAGTCTTTATAGATGGAGAGCTGGTAGGATTCAGACATGGACTCTACAAATTAAACCAGGGGAGAGGGCAGGAGGGTCCTCTGCTATCGCCTGCCACCTGGAGCAAACTTATCTTTTCTAAAGGTTCAGCCCCATCTCTTTAAGGATTAAAAATCAGAACTACTGAGTTGTCTAGCAAAACAAGGGAGTATTTTCTGTGGATTAAAAAAACTGAAATTGCTACGGTATGATTGACTGTTAGTCTTGGTTCGCATTAATGGAGCAAATGTGGGAGACAAAATGTATCCCTTTGTCTTCTGTCTCAAAGTTTATAAAAAGAATGCTTTATCCCATCTAATTAGAAATTTACATTTTAGTGTAGTTTTTCTCAAAGCCGAAGAATAACATACCTCTGAATAGCATTGTTGGTTAATTTAAATGTTTGTGGGTTTTGGGTTGTTATTTTTTTAATTTTGACATGTAATAATAAATTTGAAGGTCATTGGAGCTGTTTAGATAGAAATGTTAAACTAACTTAAGGTTCATTGTGGCTGAATTTACTCAGACAGCATTTACATGGGCTAACTTAAAAGAGGTAGAACCCTGAAGCCCAGTTAAATCATTTAACTGATTTCAATTTTAAGAGTTCAGCCATTTTCAAGCATATAGGAGTTTATTCTAATGTGATGTTCTGAAGGAATGAAGGTGAATTTGGCAAAGAGGAGCAAGAAGAGTTGTTTCCAGTTACTGATGGAAATAACTAAGACAATTATCCCTGTAAATACGTATACATAAGAGAGGCTCTGGGAGTTGAGTGAACCTGGTGTACGGCTCTCATTTGGGAGCTTGCAGGACTGGAAGCTCATCAATATAATAAGAATTCAGATATTAAATTAATTTGTACTTAGCAATTTTAGTGCAAACTTTCCAATGTTTTTTACTGAAAGTGGGAGAGCTTAAAATTATCTGCAACCTTTCAAAGATCCTACTTACAAGCCCCAGCTGTGAGAGAGATTTCTTTTCCCAATTAGCAACTACTTCTGCTGTTCATCCTCTAAGAAAATATTTGCTACCCGAGTTTTTAATCCTATTAAACAGGACCGAAAACTTTGCTGTGACCTACCACTTAGACTTGTCTCGAATTAAAAATTTGGTGAATAGACTTAAACCAGTGAGTTTATTTGTACGGTAGACCAGACATGAAGTAAATACAAGTATGTGTTTTCTTGTCTTTACTCCCTAGTAGAAGAAGTATCTGTGACATTGCCCTGTGTCCTGCTGAGTCTCTTTAGGAAGTATCATCTTGCCGAAGCTGCATCATGGCTCTTCCCTTTTACTCTGAAGTAGTACGTCAGAGTGTGCCGCTGGCTCGCGAATCCCAAGTGTAACTTGGTGAGAACAGTCACCTTCTTCTGAAACTTGAATCCTGTCCCATAAACTATAAGAAGGTAAAGGATAAAACAGCTGTCTAGAATTTACTTCAAGATAGTAATTCAAGGTATGTTACAAAAAAAAAAAGGCGGGGGGGGGGAAGGCATTTAAGGAAACAAAAGCTTTTCTGATTTTTTTTTTAAATAACCTGTGGAGTCCCTAGACTAAGATCTAGACAGTAGGAACAGGATATTTGGACATGGCTGTCTTCCAGGTGTTTTGTAGCTGTGCTTTTTTTTCCTGCATTTCCTACTTAATTACTTTTTCCAAAAGGCCAGAAGTCTTTCAAAGTATTCCTTTAGAAGAGTAATTTATTGGGTCTGTAGTGCTTACCCCTGTCATGGATATAGTGGGAGTCTGTTTCCTGAAGAATACGAAGTGACGCTGTCACCTTAGTCTTAATCCTAATCCTAATGTTTTACTTCATGTTATAAGTATCCTGAAGTGTGCACTTCAGAGTGGGTTTGGGTATTTTTTGCTGCTGTTGCAATGTTTTGTTTATTTGGGGCATTTTAATGCTCACCTTTGGTTATCTTAGAAGACTGTATACAACTGGAATAGGAAAGTAAGTGAAGTCACTCTTCAGTTGGTGATTGTTGACTCCCAGTAATGAACTGGAGACTGGCAGGATATCAGGAATCAGTTTCAGGGAAAAATAAAACAAAAAAAAACCCCAAAACCAACCAACCAAACAAAAACCACCAAAAAACCCCCAAACCACAAACACTTAAAAAAATAGAAGGCTGATTTTAAAAGGTTTTTATTAAATGTACAGCATGAATCGAAATAATGTAAATATTTTTACAGAATTGCAGAAATACATTAGCTTAATGCTTTTACACTCTTAAAACTTAGAGGAGTTTCAATATGAAAACTCTATTGTTCTGTTAGGAATAGGTGGCCAGTCCAATAGGCTGAATCTTGCCCCAGTTTCAGATGTCAAGCTGAGGGTGAGGGTCTCCATTTACCTGCAAAACCTCGGCATGGGCATGAGTTCGGTGCTGGAAGAAAGCTGCTCCAGGCCATAGCCCGGCTTTTATTATCTAACAGCTAATACAAAACTTTCATATTAAAATTTGATAAGGGGCTGTACTCACCTTATCACCTTGTTTCTAGGTAGACTGTAACCTTTAGCCTAATTTTTGTATTCCCTATGTACACAAATCAGTTGGGTCTCGTTCTGCGGTTGGCTCTTGCTTTGCGTGCAGCAAAGCGCATTCCTTCTGCCACCTCTCGCACACACCCGATGCTTTTGGTTTTTCTTCCTTAACCATCTCTTTTTGGCCCGAAGCTGCCAGACTGTTCCGTAAAAGTCTGCAAATCCTCTGGGTGTTGTTATATTCCCTCTTGCATTTTCTGTGTGCGTTTTCTACATTTTCTCATATTAGGAATAGCGCGCGCTTTCTTTCTACACCACCTGGTCTAACAGGGCTAGAGACTCTTAGGCGCACTGCTGAAAAGCTGAATTTCTACCGTCTCTACAGGCAGCTACTTCATGCTGTAGTGGGAACACCTTGTCTCGGCTTATCTGGCCGCGTCTAGACGTTTTATCCATTTCCACTCGGTAGGTCCCGCGTTGGCAGAGCCCTGCAGCATATGCTGAACATTCAGTCCCAGCTGAAGCCAGTGAGCTTCTCGCGTGCCTCAAAGTAAGCCCATTCATGTGTTTTTGTGGCACTGAACCCGCAATTCATTTCCTCTACCGTTGCTATGGGGTTTTCTGAAAGAAAGAGAAACGAAAACACAGTTGTACAGTCTACATTAGCGAAGGCCAAGAAAATTAATGGAGCTACTTTTGACCCTTTTTTATTTTTTTGACTTCAGTATCGCTTGACTTCAAAAGGTTTTTGCACCATTGCCTGGAAAATGTGTTTAGTCTAGTGAACTGGTGCTGGTGTATCATGTTCTCCATGTTTGAAGAGTGTATGTATGTTTTTAAACAATGTAATCCCTGTGCTCCAGTTTACAAATTTTTTAGAAGTAGTGGTCTCCAACCTTATTCCCAATTCCTTCATCTTTATCTCTTCAAAAATGTTTTTATACGGTTAGCATAAATATCTTTTGTGCTTCAAGCAGCGATGGAGAGAGCAGACTTGATGCATGTCTGTGAACCAAGAACTTTACTAGTTCTCCTGCTCTAATGAGGATGAGGGAAACAGCTATTGGAAGCAGAGTCTCTCCCAAGAAGCAACACGATAAGACTCATTTTTCTATGTCTGCTGGAGCATCGTAAGTCTTAATATTGCCACTTCTTCGCTACCCAAATTGCACTCAGTGGTTCTTTCCTGTGTTTGAAAGCTCTGCTCACCAGGAGCAAACCCCTCAGTTCTCATGTGTTGGTTATGGTTTATGCTGTCTGAGCAGAACAGCTTTAACTGGACAGTATCATAGAATCATAGAATGGTTTGGGTTGGAAGGGACCTCAAAGATCATCTAGTTCCAACCCCCATTAGTTACAAATCCCAAAAGGTGCAAGCTTAAGTGCAAAAAAGGAGACATTGGCAATTGGATATACCAGATACAACTCACCCCATTTCACCAGTCCTAATTCTCGGATACTTCTAGCTAGAGAAACCTTAAGACAAAGACACTGGGCAGCCCAAGCCTTCAGGCCAGCTGTCTCTTTTGACATATATTTCATTAGGCAGTTGTAGTTCCTGAATTACACACGTTCTTTGTCTATTACATCGTGACCCCTAGCACAGCTGGTGATGTTTTTTTCAAAGGGGAGGAGGAAATCTGAGGTTTGTCTATTTTGATCTCGTGGAAATCAAATCTTTATGAAAAGAAAGCCAATGTTTTCCTCTCCTGGTCTGAGGAAGAACAGTTGGGAAGAGCTATTTCCATAGGTCTCCTTTTGCTAGCCACTGTGAGGATCTTGGGCCAGGAACCCTCGTGCATATTAGCTCGGAGAAGATGTAGCTGTTTTCCTTTTGCCATGCATGGATAGGGTCATTGACTCCATTCAGCTGAAGGCCTTCTGTAATCGATTTTCAAAACAGTCTGAGGTTGTTGCATACTGTGCCCTACGGCATCCCAAGGATTTGTGTATTGTGTGCTTTGACCTGATTCTTTTTCCCCCTCTCTCCTGGCATCCTGAGGTAGATCTGCCATGCTTTGTTGTCCCTTGCAAGTGTCTGGGGGGGGTGGGGTGGTAGAGGTTTGATTTGATTTTTTAATTAATGCCTGGAAATCTACATGTAGCATCAGCTTTTGGCTTTCCACCGCCCAACCTTTGGTGTCATTGCCCTGAATTACAGCCCTGATGGGGCCTTTCCATGATGTGTTCAAACTGTTTGGACCTGTTCTGGCAGCACATTCACAAAAATAGTTACTAAGCCACAAGACCCAGGACACGGGTCTCTAAGATGTATAGAAAATATACATTTTTAGTCATGTTCCTTGCTTCTTTGCAAGATGCAGCAATAAAGGCATCGCTTTGTGTAGATCCCTGGTTTAAGCTAATTAACTGAGCATTCAAGAGAGCTTTCTGGTTTGTTAGGCTCA
This sequence comes from Grus americana, assembly GCF_028858705.1. NCBI lineage: Eukaryota > Metazoa > Chordata > Aves > Gruiformes > Gruidae > Grus > Grus americana. The sequence continues at coordinate 64,366,460 of NC_072856.1, read as the reverse complement.
GCTCAGAATATTTTGTTTTAATTTGATACCTGCATGACTTAAAATGTTTATACGGATCTGTCCATGCATGTGGCCGGTGGTTTACAGTCAAACATAAACAGAAGATACTAATGGAGTACTTCGTACAGCAGAAATTTAGAAATCAAAGAAATTCACACAAATTAAGTGTAGGGAAAATTTGCAGTGAAAAGAACCTTTTGAACAGGATAAATGTTATTTTTCAAGATTAAATGTTAATTAGTTATATTAATATTTGCACATATTGCATACTTATGGTTAATATTTGATAGAAGTATGAAAACAGGATAACTACTTATTTAAATATAGTTTGGCAAACCAGCTTATTCCCGTATAAATGTCAAATATGGTCTGTGTTTAAATGGAGTCACCCTGCTGTCAAAAAAAGACATAAAAAGTCTCAAGACATTGCCCAGGCAAATACATGCCTACGTTCCAGTCTCATTTAGGAGCACAATCTCTAATTGCAAAAGTGCTTTTGAAAACTGTATTAGGAATTTTCTCCACTAGCAAATCAGCTGTTTTCTTTGCAGAAGCGAACAATGGAGAACTGACCTAAATACACACAATTATGCAGGAAATTTTGCTTTGGGGCACAAAATGGAATTGTAGGCTGGGTATGAAAGTTAATTTGAATTTCAGACCAAGTCCCAACTGTTGCAGAAGGGAGAGTCAAAGGAAACTATATTTGAGGGATTTTTCCAGCCTGTTGTGAACACTGAATTTTCCTACAGTAATCTCCTTTTTATAAATGAGACTCGTAGATGCTTGTAAGATAGGGTGTCACTATGGAAGTTTTCTCACCCTCTTTCCTCCTGTTCTTCAAATAATTGTCTGCCTGTTCTCAGGGAGACGTCCTAGAATGGGATGTCCTCTTTCTCCTGGTTAGTGGTGAATGCTGGATCTGGGCTGTTGCCACTAAGTCTGGCTGCTGCAGAACTGAGCAGTAGAAAATGTGGCCAGTATGAAGACACGGTCCAGACATCTCAGCAGGAGAAATTTAGGTCAAAATTTGAGGGTCAAAATGCTGCGCTTGCCTTCTCTTTCTCTTTGTAGACAGGGTATGTTTTCCAGAACAAAAAGCGGAGAGAGAAACAAGTTAATGAAAAAACAAAACAGTCCCATGTAATGAATGGGAAGAGGCCAGAACTGTTTATTCATCTCAACTGATTATAATGTGGAATGATGAAAAAATACTAAAGGAAACAAAAGAGAAAATCAAAATATAAAAATTAATAGAAAGTTTCTAGAAAATCGAATAGAATTAATAGAAAATTAATCAAAAGCTGGTGGTCTCCTATTTATCTACAGGCTAAATCTGTATTCTCTGATAAGAAACTTGCATTTGCAGGATGCTCCAAAAATCAGGATGTTGCGATACAGTAAACCTACACCTGCGGTCTGTAATGCTTCTTACTAAGCAAAAGCCTTCACCTAGGGATGTCAAAGCCTCTCCAAGGAGAGGATGTCTCTAATTCTGCTCTTTGGCTGTGGAACTGTGCTGCTGCTTCTGGGAGAGTCAGGCAGTGCGAGGTGGTGGGGTGGGACAGACAGACATGCTGTTGTCATATCTGGGACCCAAGAGAACCTGAAAACTCTGAGAATGCTGCAGTGCAGCTTCTTACTCATTTCTGTGCTCTTCCTTTTAGCAACTGAGGAAAATCTCTACAGGTAGTTGTGGGGTGGCCTGGGGAAGACACAGAGAAACAGGCAAGCAAAAGCCTGGTGATGGCTTATATATTGAGTAGAGTACTCATCGCACTGGTTTGCCTGGTTCCTACAGTGCTTGGGATCAAGTCCAATTTAGAGATAGGCAGGTTTTATTGCTTTTTTTATATTATTCCTTTCCAGTTTACAATAACTTATCCATGGGAGAAATATCTACTGCATCAAACACCAAGGCTGAGATTGTTATTTCAAATGCCCTAGAAGAGAAGCGTCCCTTGAGAAAATTATTTTCCAGTGCTCCTGGTTTTAACTCACTAACACCAGTCTCAGTGAGGGAACAGATGGTCCTGAGCATGTCCAGGTGTCCTGGGAGCTCTACAAGCAACTGCAGGTTTATAGGGAGAAGGTGGAGGTGATAGGAAGGAGGGACAGATCTTCATTTGCTCCAGAGGGAAGCCAAACTTTCCCATATTGCAAGCTACACCTCAGGGCTGTGCATGTACCATGCTCATGCCTTAATTTCTTTAGGAATAATTATGTTTGGCCCCACTTATGTCTTACAGTTCATACAGATGGAGGATATAAAAACCCGGTGATGTAATGTCTTCATTTGAAACATCTGCCCACTTCCTCCTCCAGCCTACGGGTCAGAGGAAGCCATGGAAAAAAGGCTCAAGGACATTCCTCCTGCCTCTGTCTGATTTCTGCCTTGATAGGGCTCAGACCAATGTTGCTTCAATTAATTTATTTTCTTTTAAAGCACATGTTTCAGAGGACTTCAAAAGCTGGATTCCCTAATCTTTGGTTGATCAGCATGAGTCAGAAACATCTGCAGGAAGAGCAGAAAGGTGCCTCTGTAGCGTATTTCACAGCAAGGAACGGGCACATTTGTGTGAGAAGGAGCAGCGCTCTCGCAGGGGTAGGTCAGGCGGCAGAAGGGGCTTTAGCAGAAGGTTGTGCTGAGTTCAGCAAAGCTGCCTGCTGGTGCAGCCAGCAGCACGCCGTTCTCTAAGTCTGTTGTAAGCTGCTGCTTTAGGGATGTTCAAAGGAAGCAACTTCTCTACTGCTGCCCTCCCCTGAATTTTCCCTGTACATTTGGCAACGGATTAGAAAGTGAAAGAAATGGAAAAAATTATTAAAAAATATTTTTTATATGTGCAGGAGCACACCCAACCCTTCCTTTCCCCCTGGGGATCTCTCCTACAGCGCTGCCTCTAACCTCTGGTTTAATGGCCATGCAGCTGTCAGCAGGGCTGAGGTTTTGTGGTGGGACTGGAAATCGTCAAGCGTCTGTGCAGCATGTATGGCAGCGGAGCCAAGAGCGCTCTGCTGAGGCAGGGCCACCACTGCTGCAGAGCTCCCAGCAAGCCTACCTGTCCAAGGCAGATCTACCTGTCCAAGGCAGATCTCCTACGTGCCCAAGGCAGATTTCCTCGTACTCTAACGGGACTTTCATGGGTGGTACCTCCCTTGACCTGCTGGTAACACTCTGCCTAAGGCAGCACAGGAGGCTGTTGGCCTTCTGTGCCATGAGGGCACATGCCTGGCCCATGGGCAACTTGGTGTCCAGCAAGACTGTGGTGGTTTAACCTCAGCTGGACGCCAGTTGTCCACCAAGCCGCTTTATCGGTCCCCTCCTCAGCAAGGCAAGGAGGGGAGAAAAATAAGATGGAAAAAACAACCCCAAACTCGTGGGTCAAGATAAAGGCAGTTTAATGTAGCAAAAGGCCACACACAGAAGCAAAGCAAAACGCAAAAGATTATTCTCTACTTCCCATCAGCAGGTGATGTCCGGCCACTTCCTGGGAAGCAGGGCTTCAGTACGCGTACTCGTTACTCCGGAAGACAAATGTAAAAAAAAAAAACCAACCCAAATGCCCCACCCCGTTCCTCTCCCTATCTCACAGCTTCTTATTGCTGTGCAGATGTCATATGGTATAGAATATCCCTTTGGTCAGTTTGGGTCAGCTGTCCTGTCTTTACCCCCTCCCAAGATCTTGCCCACCCCCAGCCTACTGCTGGCCGGGGTGCGGGGGGAGAAATGTTGGAGCGACAGCCTTGATGTGTGCCAGCACTGCTCAGCAGTAGCCAAAACACTGGTGTGTTATCAGCACCTTGCTAGCTACCAATGCACAGCAGAGCACTGTGAGGGCTGCTGTGGGGAAAATTAAGTCCATCTCAGCCAGACCCAGTGCAAGGACCCACAGGTACTTGTGTGCACGGCTGCTTTCCAGCCGGTCAGTCCCCAGCCTGTGCTGGTGCATGGGGATGTTTCTCCCCAGTGCAGGACTTTGCATTTGCCTTTGTTGAACTTCATAAGATTGCTGTTGACCTACTTGCCCATCCTGTTGAGGTCCCTCTGAATGGCAGCACAACCCTCTGGTGTATCAACCACTCCTCCAAATTTTATACCATTTTCAGACTTGCTGAGGGTGCACTCTTTCCTGTCACCCAGGTCAGTAATGAAGAGGTTAAGGAGTATTGGCCCCTTGTCCTGATTTTGGCTGAGATAGAGGTCATTTTCTTTCTAGTAGCTGGTATAGTGCTGTGTTTTGGATTTAGGATGAGAATAATGTTGATGACACACTGAGGTTTTTAGTTGTTGCTGGGTAGTTGTAGTGTCTGCACTAAGTCAAGGACTTTTCAGCTTCTCGTGCCCTGGCAGGTGCACAAGAAGCTGGAGAGCACAGCCAGGACAGCTGACCTGGACTGGCCAGAAGGATATTCCATACCATGTGATGCCATGCGCCATATATAACTGGGAAGCTACCTGGGAAGCGGGATTTCTGCTCGGAAACACACTGACTGAGCATTGGGGTTTGTTTGGGTTTTTTTCTTCCACAGGTGGCGAGCAATTGCATTTGTGTATCACTTGTTTCATCATCATCATCAAATAATAAAATAATAAATAATAATTAATAAAAATATTTTTCCTTTGTTATCCTATTAAACTGTGTTTATCTCAATCCGCAAGTTTTTTTCCATTCTCCTCCCCATCCCCTTGGGTGGGGTGGGGTGAGTGAGCGGCTGCGTGGTGCTCAGTTACCGGCTGGGTTAAACCACGATGCCCCTGTATCAACCCCTGGGGTACACCACTTTTCCAGGTGCGATGTGTGAGTAATGGTGTGGTCACCCTTCCCTGGTGCACCTTTCTCTGGCCTCCTGGTTTGAGGTCAGACTAGGAGCAGTGGACTGCCATTTTTAAAAGGGCAAATTTGGGACACGATCACAAGAAGGCATGGCCAGAATACACCACTTATTCACTGGGAACCAGAATTGCTTCTGAAAAGAAGTGACTGGGGCTCCCACTGCCTCCACTTTAAGTCTGGATGAGACAGCAGAGGCTGGGGGATGTAACTGAAGTTGAACAAGTAGGAGTTTCTCCCCTGTAGCATCCAGAACTCGTTTAGCTTATTGCACATGCTTCTCAGGGAAGAGAAGCACTGAGAAGCGATAGGAGAGCCAGTGTTTACCTGGCAGCATTGTCTCAGTAGTTTAATTTGCATCTGTGTGTGGTACCTGACCTTGGGATTTTTCTGGGAGGGAAAGACAGGAGACGCCTTTGATTTAGATGGGTGAAAAGGGATTGTGTGTGCAAGCAGCCTTGCATGCAGTGGCACGTGTGGTACATAGCCAGGGTTAAGGGGGAGCACTCAGACTCCCTTCATCCTCCTGTTCATCCACGCCTGGACTTGCTATATCAAATCAAATCAAAGGACAGGAGCTGCAAACCGAAATAACCCCACTCCTCACTTTCCCCTCATTACTGTTGTCACTGTTTATCTGTTTTACAGCAGAGCCCAGGGGCATCTGTCATGGGTCAGCCCTGGCCGCACACAGAGGGACAGTCCTGCCCCGTGTGGGTGCAACAGGCAAATTCCAGGAGCTTCAGCGAAACAAAGAGGCAGTGTCATGGGTGCCACGAGACCTGAGTTTTCACAACATTTCTATTACCGCACCTGATCCTGACTGCAGCCATCAGCAAAGTTCAGGGCAACTCCGTGCACAAAAGGCCAGGCCACGCAGTCTGAATCAAGCAGCGCTGGGGCAATCTCTGGTAGCAGCTGGGAATCATAAAATCATAGAATATCCTGAGCTGGAAGGGATCCATAAGGATCATCGAGTCCAACTCCTGGCTCCACACAGGACCAGCCAAATCAGAGCATATGACTGAGAGTGTTATCCAGACACTTCTTGAACTCAGTTAAGCTTGGTGCTGTGACCACCTCCCTGGGGAGCCTGTTCCAGTGCCCAACCACCCTCTCGGTGAAGAACCTTTTCCTGATATCTAACCTAAACCTCCCCCGTCGCAGCTTCATGCTGTTCCCTCGGGTTCTGTCACTGGTCACCAGAGGGAGGAGATCAGCGCCTGCCCCCTCGCTCCCCCTCGTGAGGAAGCTGTAGGCCGCGATGAGGTCTCCCCTCAGTCTCCTCTCGGCTGAACAAACCAAGGGACTTCAGCCTCTCCTCATACCTCTTCCCCTTAGACCCTTCACCATCTTTGTTGCCCTCCTTTGGACACTCTCTAATAGTTTTATGTCTTTTTTGTACTGTGGCGCCCAAAACTGCACGCAGTACTCGAGGTGAGGCCGCACCATCGCAGTGTAGAGTGGGACAATCACTTCCCTAGACCAGCTGGCAATGCTGTGCTTGATGCACCCCGGGACAGGGTTGGCAGGGAAGGCAGGGGGTGAATGCTGCTTGAGCTCAATACCCTCCATCAGCACCAAGGACCCTGCCAGCTAAAATCTTTCATTAATTTAAACTTTAAATAGCGCCGGCAGCGTTTACCCAAAGTAACGGCACAAAGCAGCGTGGTTGTGCGCTGCTGCAGGTGTAGCTGTCTGCCAGCACCGCTGCCATGCTCACAGTTTTTCTATGACCCAAGCCTTCTGTCACCAGGGACCCTGCAGTCAGCTCTGTAGAGTCACCTGGGGTTAGAGGCAGGGAGCACTAATACCCTTTGTTCACCGGGTAAATTCTATTTCCCTTTCCATTGTGCCGTGCCGCTTGTCAATGTAACGTTACACCCGGGGTAGGAGACTTGTACAAAGAAACTTCAGTGAAGGCTGGCAAATTACAATCCTTTACTTGTGAATGGGGACGTCATAAGAGATGGGTTAAAGCAATGCACCTGGTGTAAATAATTACATGCTTGAAATGGGAGGAAAGGGCTGAAGGCAAGCTAAATGCCAGGTGATTGTTTTGGATGGCAAAGGAAGGACTTTTCATGCGGGAAGAACAAATGACCTGCTCAGGAGTCTGCTGGTGATGGAACGATTAATCTTTTCTCTTTTCCTCCTCATTCTTTCCTTGATTTTTGGGGGGTTTTGTTCATCCTCCACTACCTCCCCCTTTTGTTCTCATTCCCAGAGCAACACCTGGAGGTAGGAGCTGCCTTAGGAAAGGAACCCCACAGTGGCTTATTCCAACCAAGATTGTATTTCAAATAACCTGAGTCTTTTGTTTTTTTCCAGGACTCCTTTGATCTGCAAACCACCCTTTAAATGACTGAAGCAGGAATCTGAACACCAGTGAATTTGCTTTACTAGTCATCTGAGTTGGATTTCTTAGACCTGCAGCAACTATGCTGCACTCAACCGGTGTGAGCAGTGGTGGTGGTCCTTGACTTGCCTTGAGATGTGCAATGCAGCTGAGCTTACCGTGATCAAAGCTCTTTTTTTTGGCAATTTTCTGTGCCTTCTGCCACTGCAGGAATCAAACAAGCTCATATAGGTGAAATATGAAATACAGAAGCACCTTTTCTTGGGAGAGTAACGCTCTTTCTTTTGAGAAGGAGAGAGGAATGGGATTTTTAGGGGTCTCCACATAAACCCTGGTGCTCGGTAATGTTTGTTGGGACAAAAATTATCGTCATAATCAAAGTTGGTTTTGTTCATGAGAGCTAGGAGTGGATAGTTATCTTTACCAAAATGTATGCTTTATTTAAATTCATCCATATATGGAATTTCATGGGCTTGTATTACTTGTTTTGGGTAATTTAGGAAATTAAAGCATTTCTCTAAGTGTTTATCATGCATTGATATGTATTTCAATATTTACTTAATAGCTAAACAATTATCATTGATATAAGAAAAAACTTGGTGTGAGAATAATCCTGTTTAAACATATCCAGGACATTTCAACAGTATTTTTAAGAATTTGAATTCTATTTTATATTTAAGCCTTATTTGTATCAATGCCTGTACAGTCCTTCAAAAAAGCAGTTGGACTACACTTGCTTCTGTTTCTACATTACATAATTGCATTTTTTTGTATTGTATTTTGCACACTAATTGATACTTAGGTATTGATTACACGTGTAAGCAATTCAAAACATTCATCCCAGTTCCATCCCTTGTCCCCACACAGGTGGGAAGAATGGTGTGCCTGTACTCAGTGTTTCTCCCGTCCTGTGGGTTGTGCCGCAGTGAGCTACATCTTTCCTCTCCAAACGTTGTTTTCAATTATACTAGGTGCCTTTGGACTGATACAGAAGCTGTAGATCCTTGGACAACAATCCTGCATCTCCAGAAGAGATCATGAAGAGTTGCCATGATGCTTCCATGCCATTTCTAGACACGGGTAAGACAGGAGAGCACACTCTGATGCCACACACGCAAAGCTTTGGTTGACTTCCCAGTGGTGGAGCAGTGAAAGGGCTGGTTAACGTGTCTCTCTGCTTGGGTTCGGAGAAATCTGCTGTGTGTTGCTGCTTTTCCAGATGAATTTTTTGACCCCGAAATGAACAACATGATAGAACAGGCATTGTGGAGATAAGACTAACGATGGGAGGTAACTCAGCCCATTAGCAAGGATTATTTATAACCCCTTAAACCAGAGAAATGTAAATTCTGAAACAAAGCTCTTAATTTCCATCTTGTCTTCTTCAGGTGCCTCATTTTTCAAATTTTAATACAAAACACAGGAATAACAATAGTGATTGTATATTTTCCTACTGCGTGATTTTTTTGTTCATCTATTATAGTTCTTCCCTCTCCCTTCCCCTCTCCCCCAGTAATCACTGTAACTCAAGGGGAAAGAGTCAGGATTCTGGCAAAACCTGTTTCTAACTAAACAAGTGAAATCCTGCCCCCACCGACACCACTGGCTCATTTGCATTGCCTTCATTTGGGCCAGAGTTTCACCAAATACCGAGTTTAAACTCTGTTTTTGGTGATTATTTTGGAATGGGCATCAGTGAAGAAAAGAATTCGGAGGAAAAGAAAAATTCAATGAAGAGGGACCTATTGCCCCAGAGCAGGTGTAAGAGCATACACAGGAAAACCAGTCAGCAATGCGAGAGCGGTTAAACATCAGCAGATCGGCCTCTTTACCACCCCAAATCTGAAGCCACTTGAAACAGCCAAAGTAGAGTTCTTGTCTGATCCTTAACAGGACCCGTGGCTGCCTTACTCACCATGAAAGATCTACCTCTACACAGCATGCTTTTAAAAAAAAAAAAAAAAAGAAAGAAAGAAAAAGGCCCTTTTAAAAGCATTTTATTGCTTTTCATGTTTAAAAAGTCTGGGGAAACAGAGAGGCTGGGGAAACCTGGACATTTCCCTGCTCACAATATTATTTAGCTCTTGTCATGCTCTGTTTCTTCATGTAGCCATTACGAGTGACTAATGCAGCAACACAGCGCTGAGCACGTCTTTCCCTGGGGCTGGGGATCTCATGTCAGGGGGGTACGATCCAATTCACATTGAGATGGATACGTTAAATCCTTTTACTCGATGCCTTGTCAAGAAAAGCCGATCTGCCTGCTATCAAATGCACAGAGAGCGCCCCAGCCCATAAAAGCAGTTTTATGTGCTCATTGATACAGAATAGATTGTCACAAAACATTTCAGGCGTTGTTGTCAAGGTCAATAATGCTGATCTAGTTTAGCACAACGGGAGGGTAAAAAAGGAATTCTGTCAAGATATGACCTTTAAAAGACCTCATCTTTGGAGAATCAAAACATAAAAATGTGGAAAGGATGTTATTTTGTTACCTTTGGGCTTATCTGAACTGGCAGTAATTATACTCGTTAGCAAGGAAATAGCTCAAGAAATGATTGGGTTAGGAGCAAGATCATAGAATCATAGAATGGTTTGGGTTGGAAGGGACCTTAAAGATCATCTAGTTCCAACCCCTCTGCTGCAGGCAGATGATCCAACCAAAAAAGCAAACAGTGCACTAATTTGGTGAGTTCACGTAAAGATGTTTAAAGTTCATTTTTCCAGCTGTGATTTTAGCAATATTCAACTAGCTTTCCCTTAATGGGGCACAGAGATCGCACATCCAGCTGCACCCACCCTCCCCTCCTGTTACCCTACGCTTCTTTTCTGCTGGTTTCAAACCAACCAGTTGGTCTTCACGGCAAGGACTGCCCCTGCCTCTGCACAGCCCTTGGGTCTCAGATGGGATCTGTGTGCACTGTGGTGCCACGAAGTGTTTGGTTGGGCCACGCACAACGTGCCTGCATGTTGGGCAAAGTCTTCAGCCATGGAGAAGGCAAAGCAGAGGCAGTGGCAGGGGTCCTACCAGACTCACTGTTTGTGCTGAAAGCAGTTCAGCTGGTTTAATCTCAGTCTCAACTCACTGCTGGGCCAGTTCCTGGTATTGGTACAGACACAAGAACTGAGTTCTTTATCTATACAACCCTTCTCAGGTCCCTGAGGTTGGACATGAGGGCGAACACTTTTCTCCGGTTTTCTGTTGAATGTACGCAGACTTCATTGTGCTATTTTGCAATTTAACACTAAGTGTAGATCAGAACATGACCTTACAACCTTTCTTTAGGTACACAATTATTTCATCACTGCTTTTCCTCCCTTTGTCAGAATAAGGATAACTGAGGATGGATTTACATGTCTTAACAAATGATTCACTGCCAAGTGCTTTAACTCACATGTGAGCCAGCATCTACAGACATTATTGTGTCTAATAAAAAGATCTGATATGCAAAATCACCAGACTAGTTAGCCTTACTTGGGAAGATAGGTAGGCGAAGAACGAGTGTATAGAACGAGCAGTTTTTCCAGCCAGCATAAATAAGTCGTTGCCTACTTTGCTTCAGGGAGCTAATTTTTCATGTGCCACCAACACTGGCTTTTTCGCTTGACTTGATCTGTATTGTGGCATATGCAGCAAGCCTTTCTCCCTTCCTCTATGTTACATTTATTTTAGGCCAGTATAAATACACCTCCAGAAATCAGGAGAGAAAAGAGTCTAAAGGTCCTTCATGCATTCTCTTGAAAAGCTGGTTTCACACGGTGTGCTCAGAGGTGCCATCCTGTAGCCTGCAAGCAAAATCTCACCTGTTTCTGAGATCTAGTGTCTACCTCAATAGTAGTCCATCCTGCTTGCCTTGGCCATTCTCTTCAAGGTCTCATCCTCAGCATTAGCAGTGGCAGTCACAGGTCTCATGTCTCTAGTGACTGGACATAGGATTAAGGTTGGCTGTTCCCAGAGGTTCATCTATTAAAAGTATCCTAAAGAGACAACACATAATACTTTTAACTTCCTTTAAATGCGAGTAGCATTAGGACTTCAGAAGTTCTGGCAGAATCCATTTAGCAAGTGATAGAAGTTCCTTTCATCATCCCAGGTGGGCAGTGCAGAGTTATGGGGAGCATCTCTATTTGCATGACATCTTCTGCACGCAAACCAAAGAACTTTTGCCTGAACTTGAGTTTGTTCCTCTTGTTTTAACTGTCCCGAGGCCTCCATCAAATCTAATGTTGGATGGGGGATGACTGAGCATGGGACTCCCTTGGAGTGTGAAAGTTTAACCATGTGAAAAGGGACCTTTAACCATTATTTTACCTGAAAGTTATCGATTTCCTAACAGTTCTAGCAGAGATCAGGGACTGCAGCTATTTGCATCCTGCTTGGATGGTAGGACCTTTGGGAGACCAAAGACAGCGGGGATCTTCCCTGCTGTACAAGGAGCAAAGTCATACTTTGACAGAGCTCCCTGGAGTGGAGAATTCCCTCCCGCTTCCCCATCTTTTGGTATAAGTGTGAGATACTGGATACTTAGGACTCTGTCTATTGAAGGAACGTACGCTACGGCATTTGTCTTTTTGCACAGAGTTGGGCAGTATGGCATGATTAGGAGCTTTCAGCAAGAAACTGGCTCACAGATCACTGTACTACCGCTGAATCTCAGGCTGAAATGAATTTCTGAAATGAATTTCCGAAATGAATTTCCATCCCAAGTCCTTTGCTCTTTGTCACCTAAACATCTCTGGGAGAAGCCAGACTGAAACTAATTGCTACTGATGCTCTTCAGCTCTTCAACTTGGTCTTATCCCCGCAGCAAAATCCCTGGCCCAGGATTGTCCCATGCCAGGTTCAGTTCCAGGCTGATTTGTGAAACTCCTCTCTCTTACCTTTTGGAGCAGGGCAATGACAGCGTTCAGTTGGAAAGTATTTCTTGGGTCACTGAGCTAAACTTTCCACCACGGGGAACCAAGCCCTGTAATCCTGTTGATAGACAAAGGCATACACAAGAAGTGAAATGGCTATTAGTCTTGTTGGATTATCTCCTAGCATATAAATGGACAGACATATAAATGGATGACTAATTCAGAGCAGTGAGTAATCACAAGATAGCAATATTTCCATAGCTTGGGAAAGTCCAGACTATGTGTGCTGTTTGGTGTCAGCTGAGATGAAAAATGGTGGGTTTAGTAGGTCAGCTAAGATACCCCCATATAGAAACATGGCTTTTGATAAAGCAAGCAAACACATGCAGTGCTGCCTAAGAGAAATATTCCATAAACCCCATGCATTATACTTTCAAAAGAGAGACCATACGTACAATTACATGATAAAGTTTAACAGAATCTGTGAGCTCTGCCAGTGTCCTGAACCATGAAAGCTGCAGATATTTATAAATGTCAGCAAGATCTCCAGTGAAACCGTAACATTGGTATTTACTTCAGGACTTCATTACTATTTATTATTGTATAAGATCATAGATTTGAAAGTATAAATAGATGGAGGAATTTTCTGTGGACTGCAAAAGCATGATCTGGAATATACGCGTCTGGGAGGCAAGTGGAATATCTGATGCATAGGAAACATTAAACAAAGGCTTTTTCTTGGAAATCTTTTTATACGCTCTAGTTCAGTTTATATTTCTGCCATCACAAGCAGGGCCCAAGCACAGGCAAGGAGGAATTACATAACTTTTGTTTATATTTCCATTATTTTAGCTGATGTATTTAGAACAGCTTGATAAATTAATCATGACTCGTGGTCCAATTCACAAGTTTGTCGGCCAGTTTGCATTCCTGCATTTGCAGAATTTAAAACACGATGCACTTACTTAAACTTGGGACATTTGGCAAATTGTCTCTCCATTGAACCTAACCTGTGCCGAGCGCTTCCTGCCCTACATCACCCGCTCACAGAGCACTACAAACCAGAAATTCAGCGTAAGCAGCGTGGTTCCTGTGGCAAGAAGGGAATTACATTAGGTTTATGCAAGATGAAAGATTTGCCTTGTCAGTGGAGTTACTGGCTGACTTCTGTCTCCCTCCTCCCCCATATAAGCTAAAAAAAACCCAGGGTGACCATCGTGTCATTGAGAGAATTACACTTCAGATCTAGTCATGCATGAATACATTTGGTTGTATTGTTGGTTTGGGTTTTTTTACCAATGAGATATCTTCTGCATATTTCCTTAAATAAAATGAAAAATTCTAGTAGGATTAATTTAAGATCCAAAATTATCCTAGCCTCATTTTCCTCTGCTACTCATTACCCACATTTCTCCTAGTTTCCTGGAATTTCTAACTTACCCACTAGTTTATATATGTTCTTCAGATCATCTGTCCCCAGAAGTAAATAAGGTTCAGCTTCAAAAAGTGCAAAAGAACTTGTCATTTTCTCTCCAGGTTTCCAGCCGCTTTAGCTCCTTCATATTATCTCCCTGACCTCACTGTCAATTCTCATGTATTCTCCATGGCCCTACGAGCAGTAGCAGCTCATGCCATTGCAGCGCAGTGTCATAGCTTGCTCTGACTTCACGGCTGCCCCCCGCCCCCATGCCAGATGCTGCTGGCCATCCTGTTTCACGATGCACATTGCAGAGGGCTCCTCACGCAGCAGAAAAGATGTGAGCAGCTTGGGACTGCCACACTGCAGGTTCCTGTGTGATCCTGCTCAACTCTTGGCTGCATGGGGCATGCCAAGCTGTTAGCCCTCCTCTTCAGCTTCCTGTCACATGGCGCGGTATGGTGTGATGGGTGGCGTTGGCTCGTGATTATCTTCAGCACTCAAAGTGGGCAGCAAAACTGCACACAAAGCTCCTCTTAGTTTGCCATGGTCAATAGATTTCGGCACCATGTTTTTCAGCATCATCTTCTTAAACCAGGAGTTCCCAATTTACAGGCACCAGAGACAACCCTCACCCATCAAATTCTTGTGGACCAACCAAACCCACACCTCCACTGGAGGATTTTAGGAAATCTCTGGACCTGTAGGGAAGACGTTAAATATATATGCAGAAACACTCCACCAGTAGCGGCACTCAAGCTCCTCATATGTTAAAGGGAGAGTATCAGGCAAAAGAAAGTTAAATTATTAAGGAGCAGATGCCGCCTTCTTAGGCAAATCAGTGTCTGAGGAGCAGGGAGACAATACAAGAGATGCTTTAAGAAGAACACACAGGACACAGCTCTGAGCCCCAGAGCTCAGCAAGGTCCCTAGGTAAAATGGGGAGAAAGATGTAACTGCAAAATCTCTCAGCCAAGACAAATATCAAATACACAAATAAACAAACAACTGCTGGTTCTGCTATTTCATTCAAGTTGTGGATTACGTAGATTTAATTAAGCAGTTCATAAAAAGCCATTTTGCCATTAACAAAATTAAACATTCCAATTTCTGTCAGAATTTCTTATTTTAATTTCCTTAATTTTAAGGAAAATTATGTCAAGGAACTTTGAAGAAAACAAAGGTTCGCACTTCAAGTTAAACAAAAGATTTAACTAAAACTACAGATTAAATTTGTAGCTTAAAGAAACTGTGACTCCTTTTATAAATGCAAGCTGTGATCTCAATGGACAGAGGGGATGGGAAGAGGATTGAGCCCTTATCGTCTCATTCTTCCCTTGGTCCAGACCAGCGTCTCAGGGTGGGCTGAACGGAAGTAGCCCTATCAGCTTCTGCAGGGCAGCCATCTACAGCACCCACCCAGGTCTAGGTAACACCTGGCCCGTCAGTGACTCCTTATGGATGATGAAGCCAACCGTCTTCAAGAAGATGAAGGTGGCGAAGGGAGATATGCTGGGGGAGGATGTGCAGCAGCAGAAGGAACAATGGATGCTCTGATTTGGGTGTAGAAGGAGAGGCTGGATTGCAAAAGATGGCAGGAGAACAAAATGCTGTAGAGATCAAGGGAGTAGTAGACTAATAATTTAATGGTATACACTGTCATCGCATCCATCATCCACTTTTATTATGGCGTATGCTTGACTCAGTTGGGAGGAACACATGTGCTCAACCAGGGCCTGGGCTGAGGCACAATACCACACATACAACATGGGTTATGGTGCTCTACAGCTATTAATAGGTAAGTTTATTAATGTTTGCTTTTTTTTCATTATGAATGGGTCATAAAGCATGTTTATTGCTCTAATGTCTACAAAGACAAGTGTTAGCTATTTTTTGAGACCAGTAGTGTTTCTACAAGTGACAGGTGACTTTGTGCTGACCTTGGGCTTGGGACAAACATTTCATTTCAAAAGATGCATCCAAGAGGTAAATGATGGGAATGCTGCCACAAAGCTTGTTCATAGCTGTCAGGTTTCCACTAGGGACGAAGTTTCTATGTATCCTTTTTAAATTTTTAAAAATAAAATAAATGGAAAAATACTGTAATCTGGGCATGTTGGCTTGTCTCAAATCATATCGAGTGCAAATATCTTAAATATAGACTTGTAAATAGGGCCATGGCACACAATAAAGAGAGTGTGGAGTGTTTAACATGCTACTTTATTCAAATCAGCAAGTCTCATTATAGTACATTAACATAATGTCTTCTGTCAGAGTCTTCCTTCTTTGCTTTGTTAGACCGCTGCATCTCTCAGACACGCAGCTGCTGTTTGCATGAGGTATTAGGAACTCTCTCTCAGTAAAGGGACTGTATCGGCATCAATTATTTCCATTTCAGCTGTGCTGGGGTGAAAGTCAGCAACTGCACGCTGTTGTTCAATCTCTGATGTGCTCTGCAATCCAGACAGTAAAAGCTGAAATACCTATGTTATCTCTTCCAGTTGTTGTTCCTGCAGGCCTGAAATATAAAATATAATTTTGCCTGTAGGTGTTGTGTTTAACCACAAGCAGAGGAAATGCATCACTTGCTTTTGTGTCAGATTATAATCGTGATCTTTGACATATGGTGAGAACCAGGAAGCAAAATGGAGAAAGATCAAACATGACCTTCACCTGTACTAAATATATCTACATTGCCAACCAAATGTAGACAGATTTTTTTAAGTGTTTCATGCTTTGGGGCATTTTTAGTAATGCCTTTTTTTTTTCCCCGAGAGAACAACTGGAAGCATCTTTAAAAGGCCTGAATTTTGAGAGGGTGTCTCAGCAGTTCATAAAAAGCCGTGTCTCTGTATTGTCATGCAAGCTGGGAGCCTGGAAAGCTCTAGTCACTGCAGAGGATCTTGGTCCACAGCCTAGGTTCTCGCTTTCACACAGGAAACACATGGTCTTGGCTCGGACTCAGAGATGGGGGAGATAGCAACGTGCAATGAAAGCAGTGAAGGGCACAACATTTGCATCGACGTCTTTGCTAGTGAGTACATTGGGAAAGTCTTGGGTCTCAGTCTTCCAATTGTTGCACTGATGGCAGAAGGAGCTCAACTCATGCTAATAACATGACCTCCCTTTTTCCCCATCTTCAAAACCCTCCTTAGAAACTGCTTCCTTCATGGGATCTCTTAAGACTGACTTTTGTAGGGAGCGTTTCTCTGCAAGGCCACGTACTATGTGATGGTATTCCATAGATCTTGTGTCTCTGAGCTAGAGTGTGTTACAGGGCAAGGACCTTGTCAGCTCACCAGTCTGTAAAATACCATTGTGATTTGCAGGAAATAATAATAATGTCTAATAAAATGGCCTTAAAAGGCATGATAGAGAATTAGGCTCCACGTCTACAGGCTGTTGGAAGCCTGTAAATAGGGCTTAAGAGCACGAGTAACAATTTTTTTAGGGATGTCTTAAATGAGTCTGCAATAGAAACAATTTTAAATGTCTTTGAATAGATTGTTTTATAGCAACTTCTATCAGAAGGGGATTACAACAAATAAAAAAAAATCCCTCCCCTCATACAAACCTAAGGTAAATATAATCCTAGATTTTCCCCAACTTTGAAAAAGTGAAATGATTGTGGTTGCATAATAAATATTTTAGTTTCTCAAAACAAAACACTGGTACTTGTATTTAAAGGGGTTTCAACATCAGTTTTCACTGTCAAGCTGTTAGCTCTGAAAGAGGCAAAAAAAGCATAATTTATAAATAAAACTAATGAAAAATAACACCAAATTTACACTGGTTTGACATAATCCTGGGAATTCTTGGCAATTAAGATGCTGCCTCTTCCAAAGTGTGTGTGCTCTTCTACCATAGCCACATCCTGAAAGATCTTGACCCCTCCCAGTACAGACTGGGACTAGTCCCAGTACAAACTGGATCCCCTGGTCCCCTACCAGTACAAATTGGCATCTGTAGCCCAAAGCACCTGAGCCTGAGCATGGCAGGGAGTGTGCCGATGTTTGGTTTAGTGTTGCGTAGTCCTACGAGGAGCAGGGAGTTGGACTCGATGATGCTTATGGGTCCCTTCCAACTTGAGATCTGCTATGATTCTATGATCTCAGGTTTTGGGAAACTCACTCTGAGTTTCCCCTCCGTGGAAATCAGTCATTTTACATAGCTCTGTGTGGCAGGTGTGAACAAAGATTGAACAGGTGACTTTTTGCAATTCAAGTGAAATTGCAAATCCTATAGTCACCACTGCTTTTTTTAATATATACCTCCAACATAGTTGGCATATACTGTACTCAATTAAAATCCAGTGATTACAAGAGCCACCTTTTCCAGTAGCTGAGATTAGAGTAGGCTAGTTTTATATCATAAGATGGTTTTCTTTATCTTTTTATAATTAAGTCTGCAGCCTTTGAAGCTGAAATCTATTTTGGATTATCATTGCATGTATTTTTGCTACTACAGCAAAGACAAGCAGGAGGATTCCTATTAATAGCAGCTCATCTGCAGCATCCCAGTGAAGCTGGGGTGGCTTAATCTACAGGGATTTTTACAGGGATTGTTGCAAGCTTTAAAACTCGACACAAGAGGGCTCCAGTTCCTTTGGTCAGGAAAAAAAAATCACAGCTGATGAAAAGAGCACAGCAAGGCTCAGAGGAGCAGTTCCCTCATGGTATAGTGTTGGAGCATGGTGACAAAGAGCAGCACGGAACTGCTGGCAGAAGATGTCTTGTCTGTGCCTGGCTCACCATTCCCCCGGGATGGAAACAGAAAAAACTGGAGTAATTGCTACATGAATGTATCTGTAAAAATGAATGAAAACATGTGGTGTATGAAAGCCTGAGGTTTTGTGCTCAAACACCGACAGATTAGGGAAAGGTCAAGAGAAGTTCACCCTGACTGACCCAGCTTCTGCAATCTGCAGCCTGACTCAGTCTTCATCCCCTCCTCGCACACCAGCTCTGAAACAGGGAGTTGTCGTTAGCCCTTCTCTGTGGGCAGGAGAGCGGGAGGCTTTGAGGCTCCAGGGCACCAGGCTCTCAGCTCGGGAAGACACAGCATCCCGTCTGACCTGAGGGAAGGGTATCTCAACAAGTTGTGCTTTCCTCAAACAATCCTGCAGCTGCATACCCACTGCCTCCTGTGTTTCACAAGCCCTGCCTTCGTAGGTTGGGCTTCACATGATGAAAGAGAAGACCTGTCAAACAAGGACTTAAATCAAAGGCATCCTAAATGTAAATATCAAGGTTGCTACCATATGGGCTTGACTTTCCATCATCAATCAGTATACAAGTAGCTTTGCCACCTTCCCTAGTTCTTGTTGGGGAGAAGGAGTAGTGTGGCCTAGGGGCTGGAGCCATTGCTGGGGAACTCAAGTGCCTTTTCTTCTCTTAGTTGTTTGATGACCTCCTAAATGATCGGGGGACTGGTCGTTCCTGCCTGTGAAAAGGGGATAGTGGTGCTGCCATTGTAAAGTGCTTTGAGATCTGTTGATAGGAAGAGTGTTAAGTAAGAGCAGTGTTTTACTGATATTAGCACATGTGGAAATTGCTGCTGGAGCATCTTCTGGGAAGAGCTGACCATGCTGGAGCCTGCTCTGCCCCAGCAGACCCTCTGGGGCTGTGTCCTTTTTCTCAGGCTGCTTTGGGAAGGCTGCTCCAGTGAAAAAATACTTGTACAAACACACTGCTGTCTTTGTACGCACAGAAAGTAGGGGCTCTCCAGGGTCTGTCCACTTGCTAATAGTGATAAAGGAGGAAAGAACTGCATGTCTGCTAGAAAATAAGTGGACTTCAGAGGAAGGAAGGAGGAAAGACATTGTCAATCATCTCTGAAAATAGCCCACAACAGAAGGAAGGAAACGGATGTCGGTCATTTCTGTTGCTCATCTCTCATTTCCCCTTGGAAAATTTTATTCCAAAGCCGCTACAAGGCTTTTGGGGGAAGATATTTGACACTGCTTTTCTGTGCTAAAAGCATTGGAACTAATGTTTTGACTGATACCAGTAACTAAATGATTTCCCTTGTGATGGGTTTCTAGCCTGTGTGTCCAGTGCAAGAGGCATCCCGTGGAAGTACTACTGCATTCCAGATAGACAGGCAATTTGTTGCACCCAGGAGGGGTGAGGGGGGAAAAAAAAAAAATCTTATCTCTGCGGTCGCTGGCAGCTGGCAAGTTTCAGCAACAGGTTTGACTGGGCTGAAAGCTGTTGTGAGCCGGAATGAAACCATGCAGCACTTTATGTACGGACCATAAGAGTATGATCAGGCTGGATGTGAGTAATGAGGCTAGTAATAATAATGAGACTAGTAATACCTACTCGAATTAAGTATTAATTCTTAATTTGAAGTGCTGCATGAAATATGTCCGTGGTACTCAAAAGGACTCATAACTGGACCTCGCCGAAACTCACAGTGCGTTCATAGCAACACTGATTTTAAAGACTTTCTGAATGTTCTCAACCCTGGACCGGTAACGTGAAGAGGAAAGCCCCACTTCAACTTGTATTTGAATGAGCTCTTTAAGGCATCTTAGTTATCACCCAGCTCTATTCAGTGGCTTGCCTCATTAAGGTCTCTATTTTGCACATCCTCAGCACCAGAACTTGTCCCTGGAAGGTGGATGCTCTGCCACCTTCTGCTGTCTCCACTGCAGGAATCATCCACATTTAATAGAGCTTTTCAAACTTCTCCAAGCTGTTCTGACCCTTTAGTCCGCTCGCAAACATGGACAAGTGGTGGAGAGGGCTCTTGCTGAAGTAAGGGTATCTCATCCAAGACGTATCCCCCCTTACATGCTTCAATGTACGAATGAATGTTGGCACAAGGCAGTGTATTTTCTCAGGATTTTAACATGCTTTTTACAAGGAGACAACTCTTGTGTCTCTGATGGGAGGGATTATGTGCACTTAGCAAGTTGCTGGTATTATGACATGGACATGTGCACATGAAGCTTGCATGGCTGAGTGTGTTATGTCACTGTGTAAGCAACTGCAGAGCCACTTCAGCATCAGACCCGTTAGCACTTCATTCCTTAAGAACTTAATCTTGCAATCCTTCCTACTGCTAGTAGCCCTTACTCATGTGAATAAGCAGATCTTCCATTTCAGCCCTTGTAGCCCGTAAGCTGCTCCCTGTTCCTACAAAATCCTCAGTGCCAGGAGGCTTTCCAGCCTTAGTGTTGTTGCTGTCATGTTCTTTGCAACCATAATATTTATTCACGAAAAGCTACCTCATTCATTCTGACCTGACTCTTGAATGAAGACGGTGGCAAAGAGCCTGCTGGCTTCGGTTCTGCGGGCTCAGAGGCCTTATCTAAGGAGCTGCATCCTGTAAAGCGCTGAGCACTGTCATCGGGTCCAGGCAAAAGCTAAAGCATGGGCCAAAAGGTTAATCGCACAACCTGACTCCTCTGCCACTCTTGGAAAGTCACTCCCATGCCGAATTCCTGCAGACAGCTCGGCACTATCCACGATTTAGCTCTGGTAGTCAATAATTTGCGGGGTTTTGTGGCACAAGTTATTAACCTGGCCAATTTAGTGGTTCTGTGCAGCCCCAGTCCCTTATACATCACCTCTGTAGAAACCACATGCTCTGACTCTCTGAAAATGCAGATTCTTAATGAAATTCAGCTTTAGAAAATGCAGGTGTTACAACACCTGTTTTCACTAGGACAACCCGTTAATGCAATTAGCTTCCCAAAGCTGTACTGTATGGGGAGAAATGCACATGAGGGCTCGAGGCATCGCTGTAAGCAACAAGTATCTCTTTTCTTTCTGGTGTCAGAATTAGGAGACAAAAAGTTTCATGGGTGGTCCACAGTGAAGGGAGAAATCTTTTCCTTTCCTTTTTTTTCCCTCCTCCACAAACAAGCACTAGAGAATACATTGCTTTCAGTGGGCAGAATGTCCCTATCACTATTAATTGCACCTTTCAGCAAATTTACTAACTGCTCCTTTGCCATTTATTAGGCAGGGGCGGGAGTGTGAAAGGTGGTTATCTGAAGTGTGCTCTGGGAGGCTGAACTCCCTGTGAGGCTGGCGATTTCCAGCCCTGGGGCTTGTTTGATTACATTTGTGCCCGGTCTCAGAGGTATATTTTTGACATGCAGTAAAAATAAAGCCAGAAAGCTATAGAAGATTTTTTTTCTTGGTTCTCAGAGAAAGCAGCTGCCCACATTTGGTCGGATTTGAAGTGAATTGCATCTTTTGTGTCGCCTGTATTACACGGCCACAGGTTTCACAGATCTTTATGTTTAATTAATGCCTTCCCATCCATATACCGTATCTCCAGGCAGGTATCAGCAATGTTACCCAGATCTACCAGTTTAATTTCAGTGCATCTCCTTCAGTCTCTAGCTGTCCCCTAGAGCTGGATCCCCATTTAAGCACACTGCTTTATAACCTGGCGACCGTGGGAAAAGACATTTTTTGTGCTCGAATATTTCAGAGTGTTCCCATGAACAGTGAATGTCTGTGTCCCAGCTCAGGCAGAGTTTCATTCTACGTGAGGAGAGGAGCATCTGGCCCGGTGGTCAACCAGTGACGCTGTATGGTTGGCACAGATGTGGTTTGAACAGAGATGGAGTTTCAGGAAGCTGGCTCACTCCTTGGCTTTGCTACAGGCTCCCTTTGGGGTTTTGCCCATGGCACATAGATACCTCCGCTGTCTCTGAGCACCAGGTACCCTGAGCTTTCTCTGGAACATTTGATCTAATCACTGCTTCTTGTAGAATTAGATGTCGGCAGATGGGAGAGGTTCCTGCTTCACCTGCTTGACCTACTTCGATGTTCATCCCACCACAGCAGCCAGAGGGAAGAATGGGCTTCGTCACACAATTCAGTAGCAGAAGCAGGTCCAGAGCCCCAAGCCTTGACCTGGCTTGGGGACAGTATAACACCTGGCTAGCCACCATGCTTGCCTTCCTCATGGCCTTCAGAGGAAGAAACTTCTGCCACACTCAGAGCTGGCACAGGCGTAACATTTAACCCTGTAAATTCATCCCCATGCAAGTAAGACATATTCATATAAGTAGCTCAGGTCTGAAGTCTTTCTACACATTAGTTGCCATTAACTCTGTAATAATATTGAAGGGGAATTTGCTCTTTGCTAGAGTATTGGATCAGCAATATCCTCAGGACTTGCACTCCCAGTTTGAATATGACTTGGACCACATCTAGAAAGAGTTATTTAAGAAAGAAAAAGACCAACAGGTTAAACTGGCTTCTTTTACAGCCAAGTCAGATGGTTATTAGCGTTGAAAATATTTTCAGATGTGTATTTCTTCCTGGTAAAGTGAAGCATGGATGAGCGTGACTTCAGCATAGCTGAACAGAGATCCAAGACAGGTTCAGTGCCGAGCAATGGCTTCAAGGGGACTGCACAGCCCCTACCAACGTTATAGCACTGGGACTGAGCGTGCGTCTCTGATAGACACCAGCCCGTGACACAGGGCAAAGTCAAGGGGTACTCTGGCAATCTACCCTCCTTTTGGAGCATCATTACCCTTACCCAAGAGAGCATGCAGAGAGCTGCTTAAAAATGCTTCCCTGTCTTCTTTTCACATGCCTCCAATGTTACAAAATGCAGCTTCCCTGACCAGATTTTTGTATATACTGCAATTCCATTAAAAATGGTAAATTTTTAGTATGCATAAATATATGGTTGTATTTTATACATAGCTACTTTTTAATATTTTGGTGCCATTTTTTTCAATTTTATATCTGTCCTGGTTGTGTGTTCAAATGTGTTGTTTCCTCCTGAGGACTGTAATTTTTGCACCATGGGTAAAGAAGCCTCAAAAGAATAAAGTTTTTCAGGCAAAATATCCAGGGCACAATATCTGCTTTCATAAAGCTCTGGACATGCTGTTTGCCATTTCCTAATCTTATTCCTGTTTTTTAGTGCTACTAGAGACTAACTTCTGGTGGCAAAGTCCTTGTACAGAAAAAAGTGAATATTTTGACCAATAGCCTGAAATCACACATTCTTTCATTGAAAACAGTTAATTAGGAATTGAGCTCCAAAGTTAATTTCACCAAGGTCATTCACTGTTCTATTGGGTCCAGTGACCCTGTCTTAAGTAATCACAGCATTAACATACAAGGTTATAGCTTTCTTTTCAGTTGATGACATAATCTCTTTAATTGGTGTCAGGAGGCCTGCTTATGAAAGAACCATGGAAAACACCTATGGACTATAATTTTACTTTCCCCATTCACAGAGCAAATGAAACAAGCCTTAAGAATGTACTAGAGGCTCATTACATCTCCTAGCCTGTCAACACAAAGCCCCTCCGTTTCAGCCAAAGCATTAAGAATGATCAATTCTGTTTACTTCTAACTTCAGCCTGTGAACTATTAACCTTTTCAGCAAAACTGGTGAATAGTAAATGTCAGATAATCCTCTCTGAGAAAGTTAAGAGGGTAGATAATGCATTTTAATTGATTAAAACTTGCATGAACAAAAGTTTAAAATATCAACAGGAGAATCCCTCGCGATTCTTATTTTTGGTGGGACGCGATCCAACTATTCCGCATTCAGCCCGGTGTCCACTTTAATTTTATCTTTTCTGAGATAAAACTTTTCTAAAAGCTGTACCTGAAAATTAATATCCTGCTTAGCAGAAATTCTGCTTTTAGAAGACAAGGTCCCTTCCACAGCTGGTGTGCACTGGCTCAGCAGGAGAGGAGCTACACAGCGTTAAGCTAGGGCAGGATTTACACAGGTTGTTATTGTAGGTAGATTTAAAACAAATATCCCTGTTGACCATATTTACAAAGCTTCAGAAATGGGTGTAAATACTTTTATGTGTTCTTTTCATTCTATAGTACTAGGAGTTACTGCTTGGCTTTTTTTTTTTTTTTCCCTCTTCCTTTTTTTTCAGCAATTTGGACTCTTCATATTCTATGATTGATCCAACTCCTTCACAGGGAATTTTCTTTGTAGCTCCTATGAAATCTGTCAGCGGTCTCTGAAACACAGAGGGTCTTAAATTCTACAGTAAACAACACTACACCATTTCTGGAGACAGCAAGTTGTATTTCACCAGCACCACAATTATTCACATCTTCTGCTTTTTTTTTTTTTTTTTTTTTCCCCTATTGCATTCCTCTAAACCTTCTACTATTTCAGGTTTTTAGCATCTCTTTGAGGGGAGTTCACATAATCCACTTTTCTACTGTTGCACATTACCTTCTGATCATTCCCAGCTTCATGAAGGTCTCTCTCAAGTTCATATTTATCGGTTGAAATAATCTTCACAATTTTTGTGCAATTTTTATTTTCTGATTGAAAATATTTTTTGGTTTTGTTTAATAAAGGGAAGAAAAAATTTGAAAATTAATTGATTGTTTTCAAAGGAAACCTTTAAAAATAAAAGTCTACTTTTTCTTGGTTGTGGGTGCACAACATATTAATGGCAGTCCTTCCCAATCCTTTATTTTTTTAACATGCTGTGTTATATCCACATTGGAGTGAATACTCCTTACATTAACCCTCCTCATCTTCAGAGCTGTGGCTATTAAAATAAAGGAAACAAAGAACATGTTTTTTCAGTCTTTTTTGTAGCTTCTGGAGGGAGAAATCTCACTGCTACATTTCCTTGTGCACAGGAACATGATTGCTTTTATACTGTGGAGCATAAAGAGAAGGTGGTTCTGATGTCCAGGGAGGAAAGTGCTGTTCTACCTGCACCACCAGTGCTTTAGGCAGTGAAGTGATGGGTCTTCTGCCAGTGCAGCTGGGACCCTGTTTTGTCTTCCAAGGTAACTGGGTTTTCTTGATGTTTCCTACCTGTGCTCTGGGACTCATTGGGATCAGTCTCCTCTCCTCTGCAATCTCAGTTTTGGATGTAACGATGTGCTCCACACTGATATGCCTGATCAGTCTTTTTCTGCAAGGAACTCCAGATAATTTTGGGCCTTACCACTGGTTTATCTGGAGTTGCACAGTTGCAGAGTCAACTGGTTGATGTCGACGGTAAAGCTTGTCATGTGTTATTGCCATTATCTGCACTTGTGGGGCTCCCAGGATGCTGATCCTCCACTGCGTTAGGTGCTCCACAAACAGGACAAATGAACTGTTTCCATCATAAAGAGCTGAGCATGTCAATTGGGCTCAAATCCCTCTCCAAAGCGCTTGTTTTCATCTGCTGAATTTGCTGTGGGCATCCATGTAAGCTGGATGGGGCTGTAATTTCTCTCCCATTACCTTCGTCTCTCCTTCTACTAGCTTCTGGATTGAAGAAGAGACCTACCGATAAGTCTTGGGAGAAGACACCCAGCACTCCTGGTCCAGCACCCTCAGCTATCCTGGTGGCGGCGGCAGTGACACCACTCTGTGAGGAGCACTCCCCCAGACTTCTGCCATGGACAGCAGTAGAGTTCACTGTGCCAAGACTTAGGTCTTTTAAACTCAGTCCCCTGTTTATTCTTCCTATTTAGATGATCATTATCTCAAACCACAGTCTTGACTTCAATGCAGAAGTAGGGATGTGTGTGTCCGTGGGCGCACAGGTCGTATATGGGTTTGCTTATAACTTATTGCATGGATTCAGTAATAAAACGAGTCTTCTTCTCAGGCAGTGGTACTTTTCAGTTAGACGAAACAATTCTAAAATATATTCTGCTCTCCGCACCCCAGCTTCCCTTCAAAGGAAGGCAGCTTCCCTCCGACGCAGAAACACACCACAATTTTCTTATTTGTCTTCTCTTTTTTCAAACTTGTTTAAGTCTTTAGAGCTGGTCTTGCCCATTTAGCCACAAAATGCATGTGCGTGCATGCGTGTGTGTGTGTGCTTCCAGTGAAAAGAAGGGAAAAAATCCACAGGTTTGAGTTTGTACAATGTTTGCCCCTTTTCCCAGCAGGGATGGGTTTTGAGAGCCAGGAGACAAAAAGCATGGCCTCAACAAGCTGAATTTAAAAAAGAACATCATTTTCATTATGTAGTCAATCTCAATTACAAGCAAATGTTTTCTCTGTTGAGACTTTTCTCTTTTCAGAGCATTATGCAAGCCTCTTTTGTGGGTTGAGAGAAAGGATCAGTGGTCAATAGGGAGCAGAGTGTTGTGTACAGTGGATTTTTGTATCCTTTAGTCTACTACATAATGCGTTTTGTCAGGAGAACAGCCCAACATCCTGAGCAGATTTGCTGAATTAAAGAGCACAGCAGGGATAGGAAACTTGTTGCTAGGTGACTGACAACTGCTGCATGTCAGTATCTCTGCGCCGGAGGTTACTCTTCCCTTTTCTTCCACCACTCAGTCTTGCCTTTTAATCTGCATCTATAATTAACTCTCTTAATACTGTGCAGCCATTTCTTTCCCTTTTGCTTCAGATGGCTGTCTTGCCATTATTTAATCTCGAACAGAGAGGAAAAAAACTATTTAATTTTTGTGCTTCGCTTGGCGGGGAGAAGTTGGGAGTTTTATGCAGCACAATGTCTCGTGTCTGCGCTGGGATGAGATGGCTCTTAAAAGGCATTTCAGAAGATATATGCTCTTTGTTCATCTTAATGCTCAGTGAAACATTTCTGTGTTTACCGTTCTTTCTAAAGCCTGTTTGTTTCAGTTCAACTTAATTGAAACGTGATTGCTTTTAACTGTTTAGGTTTGGTGACCTTCCAAGCTCTTTCACTTGTGTATTTTGCAAAATAGATTTTCTTTGTATGAGGCTCTTTCTTCAATGACTGGAAATCCAGGGCTGCATCTGGCCTAGATTTGCAGTGGCAGAAGTCAATTAAACAACAGTGTTTACCCTGCTTATTTTTACTCTTATTTTTCATGCGCAGATCAACCGTTAGTCACATTTGTGAAACTCTGCGTTGTTCCGAGGATGCATCTGCGTTCAAGAATTGCCTCCCTGGTTTATACCCATCGGTCACTCTGGAAATGTATTTATTTTAATTTTTGTTTTTATTCCAACTTCTTATCCAAAATACATGGTATTTAATGAATGTCGTAATTGCGGCGATGTGATTATTTCCTTGGGTTTTTATTAGAAAATGACAAGAAAATATATGTCAACCTTTATTCTCGGCACTCTTTAAAATAGCACTTTTTTTTCTTCATTGTATGTGCATGTGTTTTGGGGAAGCTGAATTTAGAAGTTCAAAGGAATTAAAACAACAATGAAAGCTCTTATTTTTTCTTGCAGGTTTGTAATAAAGCTGCAGTCATGGAAAGTATGCACCTTAGACACTCTATATACTGAAAATTAGACAGCGATTTAAGAAGAATAGCCAAGTAGATGTGAGAAGTGCTGCTGGTGAAAATAGGTGGCAGGCATTGCTCGTAGGGGTCGGTCCCCCGTTTGCTCAGTAGAGTACTGAACTTGGGTAATTTAAGGGGAAAAATAGTGCCAAAGACTATTAAGAAGCTGTTTCTACAGAGGACCTCTTTCCCCACCAGTGCAAAAGGTTTTACTGACACCAGAAGCTATAAATTATATTGCTCTCTATCAGCTTCTGTGAAACAGGTCCGCTGAGGGCAGGTTTGGTCACTGGGAGCAGGTAGCACAATGAGTGCTGTCTTATTAATGTCCATGATCTCTGACTTCAAGTTTGTAGCCCAGGAACGTGAGTGGAGGGATTTTCACTGATAACCATGGTGGTGTTTCTCCTTCTCTTTAGCCAAGGGTAAAATCCTGCCTGAGGAAACTCAACTTCACACTGGAGGAGGAGAAGAAAAATTGCAGTGTTTGGAGGAGCAGCGCACGCAGTAATAGGGAGGGCCAGGAGAGGGCAAGCAGTGAGAAGATACCAGCATGGGGCTGTGTTGGCATCCAAGCCTTGAAATATGGAGTATGAGAAAACCCCCAGGGACTGGCCAAGAAGCACTGAGCACCCATAAATGGTCAACATGTTCAGCTGAGTCTTTCCAACCCAAACAAGGAACAAATCTAGTCACACTCTTATTAGCTTCTTGGAAGCCACAAAAAGGGGACAAAGACCTTATCACTTAAGGCAGAAGTCTGGAATTGAACTGCAGCAATTTCATCCTTTTTTGCACACAAGGAAGCCAGCACCAGTGTTGAATAAAGCCATTTTGGTTTATGCTTTTCTGACTGTTCTGAGACCAGAGTTTGCTTTTCAGCCTTTGTACAAGGTTCAGGTGTGTTGGGACAGGTGTACAAATCTGGGGCAGGCTGGGGTGGGATGCATGGTCTAAAGGGTAGGTTGTTATGAACAGTGCATTGTGGTAACTTAGAATCATAGAATCAGAGAATGGTTTGGGTCGGAAGGGACCTCAAAGCCCATCTAGTCCCAACCCCCCTGCCATGGGCAGGGACACCCTCCACTAGCCCAGGTTGCCCAAAGCCCCATCCAACCTGGCCTTGAACACTTCCAGGGATGGGGCATCCACAGCTTCTCTGGGCAACCTCTTCCAGTGCCTCACCACCCTCATCATAAAAGAATTCTTCCTTATAGCTAATCTAAATCTCCCCTCTTTCAGTTTAAAGCCATTCCCCCTTGTCCTGTCACTCCATGTCCTTGTAAATGTCCCTCTATAGCCTTATTGTAGGCCCCCTTTAGGTGCGTGGTTTTGTTAGAGTGATGTTAAGTGTGTCCTAATTTCTTCACCGTGGTACGTCACCCACATTTGTGCTGACACATTTTGCAGTGAATTTTGGCCAAGTAGAGCAAACACCAATCCATTTGTGTCATGTTGTGGATCAAGTTCTGCTCCCTTTACTCAGGTAAATAGTCTCTTTGAAGCCACCTGGAGAAGGTGAGTTGGATTCATGCTACTACTTGGGAGGAGTGGCTATATATTGAAAACTTGATGATTAAATTATATGCTTTTAGTGACAGGGTCAAGTTCATGGCAGTCTCGCAGCCTTGGGCTTGTGCTCTAAGTGCAGAAGCAAGTTCTTGTCTTTCTTTCCCTGACTCACAACGGTGATGGGCACAAAAGAGTTATGGCAAAGTAGACGGAAGTGGGCTCTTCCTGCTAACTAAAGTAACTAAAGTAACTAAAAGGCTGTAATTTTCCTGAATGCAAGCTCTAACCCCAGAGAAAGCAACTGCAGCACCACATAACCCATTCGTGTTTGCTGTCACCAACTCCTGCAGAAAAGCATTACTGCAGGAAAACAGGCTCTCCAGCAAGAAAAGGTAGTACAGACCACCTCTGTTCTCATCCGACACCTTTCCTCCCCCACATCCTTTGCTTCCACCTCCCTCTTAGCTTTTTCGGTTTTTAATATACTCCTTGTTGCAGATGCAGCTGTTGCCAGACTCTGCCACTGCAAAGCTGAATGAGCCCTTTGCAGACAATGATCCCCAGGCATGAATGGGAGAAAAGGGAAGATGAAAGGAGATGATGGGAGAGGAGACAGCATGGACAAGAGGAGAAAATGACAGGCAGAAGTAGCTTTGAGCAAGTGCCTTTGTCCCTCATCCAACACCGACCAGTGTCTGGACATAAGGTATACACCGTATGGTGTGTTACACATAAAATCTATGACCCTACTGACTGTACTTCTGTTGTCCTTGCAGGAGAAATGCATTGTACAGGACAGGAAGATCATGTGAAAAATGGGAGACATGTTTCTCAAGGCCAAGACTAGTGTCTAGTGCCTGGAGAAGCTTCCAGGCTTCTTCAGGAGAGATATTCTTGCCACGCCATGCCATGCTTGTGAAGTACAAGGACATGAAGAAGGACAGTAAGACAGACCATGCCATTAACTACTCTGAGGTGACACATGCTTGCCTGCTCTCCTCCCCAAGGAAGATGAGACTCAGTCCCTTCCTGCAGTGAAGGGAACCAATTCCTGATTCATATCTCACCCCTTTCTTTTCCTACCTTGCCATGCAATGGATCTTCTACTTGGCTGTATGCTCCAGTGTGAAGCACTGGAGACAGATCACTTTTTCTTGCTATGGATTTGTTTTGTTATCTGGAAAAAATTCTGAAATACCCAGCTGCTTCCATGCAAACTCTGAGATAAAAGGTTAGGTACTGTGTGAGGGATACGACTGAGCATCAGTCATCACACCTGCTTTGCAAAAAATATGCAGGCACCAGCTAGGGCTTCAAACTGACTCCCAGGGACTCCTTTGCTAGGTAACACTTAGAAAATACTACTTATAAAACAGCATGTTAGCCATCCAATGCTGAAAAAGACAGGGATCCCAAGGGTAGAGGAAGAAGCATGGAGTCACGGGGCTGGAATAAGAAGCCCCTCAGCATGGGGAAGTCCTGCTCAGGGCTGTGCAGCCAGTTGCTCTTCCTCAGTGCAGGATTTTTCATAGCTAAGAGAATAATCCTAGACTTAGACATGTAAATTGGAGAATACAATATGTGTTTCATATCCCAAACTATCGTTGACCCACTAAAAGGAGAAGCAGCTCTGCATCTCAGGGATTCTTTCCTGACTTGTCTTGATCTCCCTTATTAATAAATTTATGGACTCTGAGATGACTCGGCCAGACTGTATTCTTGTCTAAATTTAGCAGTCAATTTGGTTTATTGCTTCAGGGCTGCACTGAAGAGGAATCAACAAAAAAGCATCCTTTTTTTTAATCACTGGAGTTGAAAGTGCATTTGTGTGAAAATGGATATAAGCTTGGAAATAACAGCAATTAATTATTTATTAAGCATATATTGGAGACAGGCTTTAAAAAAAAAAATCACATTGCACGTCTTTACCTCAGAGTCACCCGTTTCTCCTTTGTCTGCTTGTTGTCTGTGTTTTGCACTGGGTCTGCCAACACCGTTCCCTGGACCCAAAGGATGCTACAGGAGACCGTGGGGACGAAGCGGATGTCTCTGAGCTGACACAAGGGAAAGAGATGCCCTCAGCGATGGACGGATGCTGTAGCTTCTTTGGGGCAGGTTTCTACCATTTCAGAAGCCTATAAAGCATCTCTCATATTTTAACCTGCTCTGCTGAGAAATAAAATTAAATCCCTTCAGTGAAATCAATAGCACCAAGTAAAACTTACCTGGAGCCATACGCTGCCTAGTTAGAGCACAAAGAGAGACAGTTTCCCAGATTACTCTTTCAATGGAAAATGAGTAGCAGGTTTCAGAACAGTATTTTGTCTTGTGAGAAACCAGTCAGAAGTGCCTTTTTATCTGAACTTAGTCACTGGCTGCATCTTTCGTAATCTCTTACTAAGGCTCCAGCTCTGGCAACTCTGAAAGAGTCTGCTCAGTTTTTTTGTTGAGGAAAAAAAATCCAGTGGGAATTAGGTTAAGATCTCCTCTCTTTGCCCTAGTTATGAGTCATTTGAAGACTTGTTGGTTCAGTGTCTTAGTTTAACTCATTTTCAAGGCTCAAGTGTGTTGGAGTGACAAAAACCCTCCCTGCACCTTCACTGCAGCCTCCGGTCCCTCTTCTTTTCCACCGACTTACAACAAGACTCACAAGATGGGAACTGGGCAGCACCCAGTTTTACCCCCTCCTGCCCTGACTGTGGCACATGGGTGCCAGGGCAGACCAGGGTGCTGGGTTGCACAGAGCAGGAACATCGATGACAGTGAGCCATGGGGTGAGCACCAGCCCTCCTCACACGCATACAAGGATGTTTATTTTATAGGATGTTTTTATTTTATTAAAATAAATAAATAAATAAATAAAAAGACCCCACCTGGAGTACTGCGTCCAGCTCTGGGGGCCCCAGTACAAGAGAGACATGGAGCTGTTGGGGCGAGTCCAGAGGAGGCCACGAAGCTGATCAGAGGGCTGGAGCACCTCTCCTGTGAGGACAGGCTGAGAGAGTTGGGGTTGTTCAGCCTGGAGAAAAGGCAGCTCCAGGGAGATCTAATTGCGGCTTACCACTACCTGAAGGGGCCTACAGGAAAAATGGCGAGGGACTGTTTATCAGGGAGTGTAGTGACAGGACAAGGGGCTATGGCTTTAAGCTGAAGGAAGGTCGATTTAGATTAGATGTTAGAAAGAAATTCTTTACTGTTAGAGGGGTGAGGCACTGGAAGAGGTTGCCCAGAGAGGTTGTGGATGCCCCATCCCTGGAAGTGTTCAAGGCCAGGTTGGATGGGGCTTTGGGCAACCTGGTCTAGTGGAGGGTGTCCCTGCCCATGGCAGGGGGGTTGGGACTAGATGGGCTTTCAGGTCCCTTCCAACCCAGGCCATTCTGTGATTCTATGATTCTATGTCTAGTGCTTAAGTCAGGACAGCATCATCTGACTTCAGCTTTGCACCCAAGCGACTGCCCCACGACACAAGCGCATGCAGAAATAGGTTCACAAAAAGCAGCTCTGGCTGCTTTGGCCAATTTTCTAGGGCTTTCTTAGTATTTAATTGAGGAAAGGGGCAAAGATAATTCAATTCGTCTAAATGCTTTCCCTAAAGCTCTGTTTTGGCCAACGAGATGTTGGTGAATGTTCTGTTGAGCCTTGTTTTTTCTTACGCTTTATTTCAAAACACATAAAAATGAGAGAAATGTAGAAAATTATCAAAACTGGAATTTCCATTCACCTTTTTCCTGTTTGAAAGTGAAATTCTTTAGAAATATAACCAAACTTGTGTTTGTTTATGGAGCAGGGAGCTCTGATGCCATTAAATTAGTTGTGACATTTTAATGTAATTATACAACATTAGTGTCAGATAAGATTCATTAATGGACCTTGATCTTTGGTGGTTGTTCAAAATTGATTTTTGCACTGGAAATCCATGTTGGATGAAAAAAACCCTCCAACATTTCATAAATTCACCTTTCTGCTAAAATGCTCAGCTAATTGACATAAGTACATTAATGAGAGCAACACACTAATAGGATTATATCAATATTCCCCCTGCATCAGTTAGAGACCCAGCAGCAATGGTCATTAATTATTGCCTTACAGTAATCCCTGGCAGCTTTTGTATGAGTTGGATTGTCCTTCTTTGAGAAGATCGTTCTGCTTTGTTATTTTTCCCAGATTTGGGGCTTTGCTGTTGTTTATACCAGTGTAATCCCATTGGTCAAACTTCAAGCCTAAAATTAGTCTCCTAAATCTATACTTTGATATCTCTCCAAAATATAGTCGGATTTTCTCCTCTCAGAACAAAAGCAATTCAAAGGCAACAGGAGAAACATAAAATAACTATGTATTTGAAGAGGATTTGCAAGAGCGGGAAAGATAAGGGTTAGAGTCACACTAGAAGTCAGATTTTCTAAAAAAAAAATAAAAATATATTTTTAAAAATTTTATTTTTCCATGTCCAAGTTGAAAATTTTGTCTAAAGATTTCAGCAGAATTACTCCTAATTTATACTAACACCTTTATATCCTTTGCCTTGACTGTACTAGGCCAAAAGAAAATGTTAAAATTACTGAGATTTAGATAAAGACAAAAAGTCATAAAATAATTCCGGTATTTTGGAACTCACTTGGTTTTGTAATGTTAAAACCAATGGTGATATTTAATAGTAAACAACATGGGTTTAGTGATCCTTGTTTACCTTGTACATCAGTTTTTGTCTATCATCTCATTCTATTTGATTTAGTGTAAAATAAAGCAGCTCAGTGTCTGTCAGCTGCACTGGGCTGCACACAATTCAGCATTTTAGCTGCATTTCTTCCATTGGGTTTTTCTGAACAGACAGTATCTATATTTCTATAAAACAGCAGAGATACAAATGGACTTGTTGAAGTGAGTCCAGAGGAGGCCACAAAGATGATCAGAGGGCTGGAGCACCTCTGCTGTGAAGACAGGCTGAGAGAACTGGGGTTGTTCAGCCTGGAGAAGAGAAGGCTCTGGGGAGACCTTAGAGCCCCTTCCAGTCCCTAAAGGGGCTACAGGAAAGCTGGAGAGGGACTGGTTACAAGGGCAGGGAGTGACAGGACAAGGGGGGATGGCCTGAAGCTGAAGGAGGGGAGATTGAGATTAGATATTGGGAAGAATTTTTTTATGATGAGCGTGATGAGGCACTGGAAGAGGTTGCCCAGAGAGGTTGTGGATGCCCCATCCCTGGAAGTGTTCAAGGCCAGGTTGGATGGGGCTTTGGGCAGCCTGGTCTAGTGAGGGTGTCCCTGCCCATGGCAGGGGGGTTGGAACTAGATGGGCTTTGAGGTCCCTTCCGACCCAAACCATTCTATGAGTCTATGATTCTATGAATAATCCCAGTGCTATGTACACGAAACTGTTCATTTATTACCAATACCACTTGTCTGCTCAGGGAAAGGCAGTGTAAAAATAGAGAAGCTTCCTCTATTTATAAACTAGCTCATCGCAGTTAGATTTAACCCACAGTGTTCGGAAACCCTAGGAAAAAAAATGCCATTATTTCCAAGTAGCTTTGGACCAGACCCTGTCTGAAGGGAAACATTTCCACTTGCAGATACAGCCCATCAGCAATTTAATTTTCCTTTCAGAGTCTGAATCTGATGATTGACAAAATCGTTTACTGTTGAAGTCGAGGAGCGCACACAGAAGTACGACTCTCAACAGCAATCTGAGATGAGAGGGTTGTTTCTCAGTAAATATTTTGAAAGCAAAAATTAACTGAAATGTTCATGATTCGAGAATTATGCAATGGCTTGTTCATCTAAATGCACAAGCCAATTAAATGAAGGTAAAAATGTAATGCAGAGTAATGAAGTAATACTGCAACATGAAGCAGCGACGCCTCAGTTGCAGTGGGTACGTGCTCTTTGTGCCCCAAATTCCTCCCCACTGCAGTGCCCCCAGCTGCCGTCCCCGCTCGGCAGGAACAGCGGCACCTTGGCTCGGTCGTGGCGCTGCCCTGGCCAAACACCCGTGTCCGAACGCTGGGTAACAGCTGAATCCTGCCTGTCCTTCCTTCAGCAGGGGACTAACCTGCCTCTCCTGTTCCTTCTTGGTAAAACCGTAAGGAAACCGACTGTCAAACGTGATTAAAAAGGCCGGTGAGTTCAGAGG
Source organism: Grus americana (assembly GCF_028858705.1). Taxonomy (NCBI): domain Eukaryota; kingdom Metazoa; phylum Chordata; class Aves; order Gruiformes; family Gruidae; genus Grus; species Grus americana. The sequence continues at coordinate 64,331,144 of NC_072856.1, read as the reverse complement.
TTGGGAGAAACAAAGTGTGATTCCCTTAAAAATGAATCCAATGAAAAGGTGGGATATTTTCCTTAACAAAATGATAGTGAGGCGTTGGACATGCCCAAACCCCAGCTTCACTGCCGAGACTATCCACCCAGTGCTTTTTTTATGTAAACAACTCAGGTTTTTATTGTACTGAGCCTCAAACATGAGCTTTTAAAAAGATGCTGATAATGGTATGAGTTCACACTGGGAGCATGCAAATCTGCTAAAAATAAACCCAGATTGATAAAGAGGAGGAGTGAAAGCAGACTGTTACATTCCCAGTTTGCAAAAAACTCGGTGTGCAACAGACTGGGTAGGTAGGTAGGCAGACGGATAGAAAGGCAAGGAAGCCTATGGGGTTAGGGCCAGCAGGTTGTACTGCCAAGCAGATGGTCATTTAGTTTCCCTTTGGTTTGGGTGATGGTCCTAGTTAGAACATCATTTTCACAATATAAATAATGGCCGGTGTGATTTTTTCTTTGTCTTATAACTTACACAGTATCTTGCATACATGCAAGTCAGTGTGAGAAGCAGCTGTCTGGCTTTATAACCACCTTAAACTCCCCGTGCAGAAGAGATCGCTGCTCTTTGCTACCTCTGGAGCGCATCCTTGCCGCTGAGAGAGGCCCTCAGCTAGCCCAAATACCTTCAGCTTTAATAGCTTGTCTGATCAGAGGAAGCCAATGAGTGAGTGGTAAACATTTCCCCACCGCTGCTCTGCAGATCCTCAGGCAGTTGTGTGTGATGCTTCAGAGACCCATGGAGGGCAATTAAGAAAAGTCAGCCTTTCAAAGGCATGATAGAGTAGCACTTACTCCCACTGGAAAAAAATTTAGACATTTATCAGCCAAAATAAGCCCAAAAATACTTTTTTGCAGAGACAGCATAGCTTAGGAGTGTTCATTCTGTCTGACCTTATGAGCCACATCCCCAAATCCTTGTGTGGGCAGGACTCACCAGGCACAGACCCTGTCCCATTGAGGTCTGTGGGCAAGTGGGGCTGATGGACACAGCGAGGGCTTCCCGCTGCGGGCAGGGGACCAGCAACTGTCCCAGGCTGTCCCAAGACCCCATCTACCTCTCACACACCGTACCCCTGCTGCAGGAGCCACAGCTTCCCCCTCCTGCTGTTATCCTGAAGGCACCCAAATCTACATGCCGTTCCTCACGGTGCAGGTAGGACCCCACAGCAACTTGCCGTTCCCATCCCACGGAGCTCACAAACTGCTTCACAAGCAAACACCAAGATGGACGGGCTGGCGAAGCACGGGCAAACATGCCAGCGCTGAAGCTACATATTCAGTGAGGCTAATGCGGAGGAGGAGCGACAGTTCCTGTTGTCATGTGGTAAGTGGATGAAGCCACCAGGAGTTGTGTTTATTTAAGGTCATGGAAGAAAAGGTTCTTCAAAAAGTATTCAAAGCAGGTGAGGGGGATGACTTCATGAAGCACCTCAGGAAGGCTGTGAATAGTGGCAGGAGGGGAAAATGCTAAGAGGTTCACACAGAAGCAGTTTCACAGGATGCTGAAGTTGGTACGTAGGGCATGGAGGATGCGCGGGGGATAGCACACGAAGTGGGGAAGAGCTGGAATTATGCAGGGCAGAAAGGCAAGGACAAGGAGCTTGAGCAAGATGCAGTAGAGAAAGGGGGAGTTAGTGACTGATTGAAAAAAGGCTGGGCTGATCTTGGCAAAGACAGAAAGGGATTTCAACAGCTGCGTTCTGTCTGGGTGTCAGGGAGGATGGAGAAAAGGAAGTTTTATTTAATAACTAATAAGCAAATAATTAGCCTGGATTTTTAGCAGTGTAATTTGAAAAGCAGAATTTCGCCCTTTGCTTTGCTTTCTCCTCTCACACAGACTTCATTTGATTCCTGCCATTGCTGGAAAAAGCACTGGCATTTTTATTCAGCTTTGCTTTCATTTGTATTGAATTTTTCTTCCTCAGCCACACGCACGGTAAATGTTTTCATTTCATCCTGGCTCAGAAATGCTCAAGACCCACTCTGATCTCTCTTACTCCAGCTCTGCATTGCTGCAAATCCCTCCATAATGTTACAGTTGCCTCAAATTTTCTGTGGATGTAAATGCAAGAAGCGTCAAGCCTTGTATTTGGATCAGGAGGACTGACTGCCTTTTAATAGAAGCATAATGAAACCATCAAGAGTTTTCATTCAATTAGACTTTTTTCCCTCTGGCAAATGATTATAACACATTTATAGTGTAATGGGCAATTACTTCATACTCCTTGTCTGTTGACATCTTATTAAGTCTACATTTTCTGTCCCTAACAAAGAGATCAGATATAATTGTTAGGAACTACAAGGAATACATAAGAACTACCAGAATACATTTAAGCAGAATGAATATGTATCTGTTAGTGAGATGCATGATATGCGGTGGCAGATTTCTCCAGTCCTTTCTGCTCTGGTGAAATCTCAATTCTTTTATTTCTTCATACATTAACTTTTCCTCTGGTGTCAAGAATGATCTTTGTGCTGAGTGGGTGTGGATTATACAATGAATTCTGTACTTGTGAATATGAGAGTGAGAGATGCGATGAAGGCTGCAGAGGAAAGTTTTGCCCCTGGAGGCTCTGAAGATATGTGTATCGCTGGGGTTTTTTAAACCTGTAGCAGGGAGGCAGGGAAGGCAGGGCAGGGGCAACAACTGATGGAGTCAGCTCCATCGTGAAGCGCAGTGGGTAGTTCTAACAATGCTGATGTTTTCTTTAGCTCAATAACATTTCTTATCCAGACTCTGAAGAACGTGAACCTTCCTGCAGTGCTCTACCACCTTGGGATGTCCTGATGCCCGGCAACAAGCAGATGTGTTCAGCGTGAATGGGTGTTGATGGGAGCTGTGTGTACATATCCCTGAGAGCAGAATACAGCCTTTGCATTGGGCTACTGAGCAAAACCCTTACGCAAGGATTTTAACGGAAGTCCGGTAGATCAGCACTTTTGAGCAGCATTCTGCAGAATCCACTCTGGTCACACACAAGCTACGACCAATCTGGGACTCACCTGTCTCAGCAAGAGTCTGAAGATCCCAGATACGTGGCAATAATTCCCCTACGAGCAGCCCTGCTCACCCTGCTGCAGGGATACCCTTAGGTGATGGGCCAGGAAGCATCTCACGGCTGCACTGTCCTTGTCTGCTGTCACCCTTCCTGAGGTACTCTGCTTGGAGATGTATGACACTGCTGGGACATGAGGCCACTGGTAGCGGCAAACCGTGTGAACTCTGTGTGGGACACGTACGGGCCTTTGCAAACTGTGGATCATCTGTGAGGCTAGCAATCACCTAAACGCTTTGCTCCTGGTCCTTGTTGGTGTTCCAGCTCATTGTGTTAGAGGTCCTAATAACTGCAGCGTGGCCGTCTCTTTACGGACAGATTGAAGGACAACAAACAATACGTACAAAGACCTTTTTCACCTGCTTGGTTTGATGCTCTTTCATTACCCTCTGTGGTTACACACCCGTGACTGACAGGATAAGCAACGCCACATCCTGACACAGTTGCCTGGGAATTCTGAGCACACGCCAGTAATTCCTACCTGGCCGCTGCAACGGGATCGGTTTACAGCTCAGGAATCATCTTACAAAGAAGAGCTTTAAGAAACAGTGACAGAGTAGTCACCCAGAAAGAGATGTTCCTCAGATGCTCTATCAGCAGGGTCAGGGGAGTGGGACAGAGCTCGGTCTGTGACAATTTCCGTGACAGCAGAGTCCAGGCCAGGACTGTGGGACGTCTGAAGGAGGCAATGAAATCAGCAAGTCAGGCAAAATCACTTCATCTACAAGTCCAAAAGCCACAAACAAAGACTTTAAACCTGAGCACCAAAGCCCTCATTCTTCTTGATCTGCCTTCTACACCTCCCTGGAGCTTGAGACAGGCAAGAGTGTGCCTGTGATGGGCGGGGACACACTTCTCATGTATGGTCTTCAAGGTCTTTGTTTTAGTGCCCTCATCTGAACACCACACTGCTTCTCTGTTAGGTCGTTGCTGCTAATTCTGGCCATTTGCAAGAGACTGAAAGGATATTTTTTTCTCATGTCTAATATCACATCGGGGTTGCTTTTCTGCAGCCTCTTCTGAAACATCCACATGTGGATGGATTTTCATGTGAGTTAAGTTGGTGCTTCCGCTGATCCCAAGAAACGTCTCCAGTAGCGGGTGACTTGTCACAAAGTTGGGGTTAAATTGATGACAGGCTTGGGGTCAAGAAGGAATTTGTGCCATAGATCAGACGGACATGTGCCATTGGTTTAGGGCTAAAATTTTTTGCTTTTACCTACAGTATGGGGTAAAATCTTCTCCCCAGTGTCACCCAATTTCTCACTGACACACAACAAAGGAGTTAAACACACCAAAGGTGTTAATTTAACACGCTGGAGATGTTAAATGTGCTATTGATGTCAGAGTGCTGTGTGACACGCCAGGAATGATGGCACGTGAGGACTGGCGTGTGTGCTGTGAGTCTATCACCAAACTGTTGGTGATGCCAAGGGTGGACTTTGGTGAAACGGGGTGACCCTTTCCAAGCCTTTGTCCCCATGTATCTGTGCATTCCTCTATAGAATAAGAATGCAAACATTTGTGCTTCTGCCTGCTGTTGGCTCTTGTCTCTTCCTCCCATAGATTCAAGCACTACTTTTTTTCATGCTCTACCTAAATTATCCATTTTGCACCCATTTGTTATGGATTTCTTTTCTAAGGCAATTATCCGGGTTTTCTTAAATCAAATGCCTGCATGCATGTTGTTTTCAGAGTAAATATGAATTTCATTATACTTTGATTATTGTTTAATAGCACTGGGGACACGATGTTTGGAGGCAGCGTGAATTTTGATTCAAAATGTCAGGTCTTTTTCTGAATAGCTCCTTCAACTGGAGACCTTCCCCATCAGGTCTTTCATAAAGAGAAAGGAGACAAATGGGAAGATAAGCTAACTAGGAAAGAAAGAGATATTCCTTCCCTTGACCTAGAAGCCTGGCAGGACTCTTTTTCAATGCAGTGTATTATGTAGTGGTTTTCACTATTATGCATATATTTAGCAACTGCCGCTCACCAATCTGCAAAGGGAATAGGGTGGTGAAAGATGGAATTCAAGGGAGGAAAGAAACACAGGAGATGTTTTGTCTCTGCTTTTATATTGCAAAGACTGCACTGGAATATACACAAGAATATATCTCCATTGTAGTGTGGGACTCTGTAGCTTTTAATACCTTTGGCATCTCTCCATTAATATACTTCCTGGTGACATTTCTGAACAAAAAAACCCCACTTTAAATTGTTGTCAAGACCAATCAAAAAGCAGTTCTAATTGCAAGCAAAGGTAAAAAAGATACACCACAGTGCAATGAGGAATGCAGGGGCCTGTTGGAGAACATACATATACCAAAATGCTCCTCATCCTCCAGCTAGGGAATATATATTGGGAAAGACTTTGCTCAGAAGCTGGATTTTGAGCATTGTTTAGGCATGTTATTTTTGCTGGGTTCCTACTTTGCATGCAGTATGTATACTGGCTTACAAGTAATTTTCACCAATAAATTCCGGCATCTCGAGTGCTTGGTACCTGCTACAGTTTAGATTCTCTATTTTAAAGACCTGCTGGAGGAAAGTACCTGTAAGTGTTGATGTGTCATTACGTAGTCTGAGCGTTCTTTGTTTCCTTGGCGTTATCCCCTGGCAGATTATCCAGCTTGCAGATAAATCACTTCTGCATATGGGCACTGTACAAGCAATGTAGATGGAGAGGGTCTACTGCAGAGTCACAAAAATGCCGCTCTACTCTTCCTGAGTCTGCTCAAGTATCTTCACACCTTCCAGTTCAGAGCTGACTGTATATTGTAATGCAACTCATGTGAAGGAGGCTAATTGTGAGCAGACCTGGCCACACTCCTTCGTGCAGGGACCGTGCTTGCACAGCTCCTGCTTCATCCTGCTGGAGGTTCCTAGATGTGTCCACAATTTACATTACAAGGAGTAATGCTTTAAGGTGGGATTTGCACAACAGCAAAGAAGATGTTGTTACTCACCCGTTAGTTTTAAAACATTACAGACAGACAATGAAGGCAGAACTTGGTTCTAATGGGGGATACAAATATAAATGTCCTGCTTCAGTTATCGTGTCTCTGGGCCTCCATAAGGACAACAGAAGACGACAAGGGAGATTTGAGTCCAGAAAGTGAACTAAAACCCTGAATCTCAGCAGCATGATGAGCAACAGGAGGAAATGCACATCCGAAAGGTGTGGTAAAGCCACATTAGATAGGAGGAAAAAAGAAAAGGGTATGGAGGTAATAGGAAATCTTAAGCTTGTAACTGATGCAGGTTTGTGAAACAGGACAGTCCATCTCAGTAAAGATACAAGCCAAGAGGAAATAAAGCCAAGGAAAGACATAATTTTCAATGTACAATGTATTTAATTAATACACGGTAAGTGTGTCATCTCACAGCACGTCTTACTTCCTTTATATGTTTGGGTATTTGATGTTATTTTTTAAGTTTAAGTTTTTGTTTCAGCTCCCATCTGGTCAAAAGCAGTTCATTGTGAATATTGTGTATTTGGTATCAGAGAATTATTCCCCGGATTAAACTGAATGTACAGTGAATGTTTAATCATCAGTCATCATCCTTTACCATCAGTCCTGACCTGCCAGAGTCCCTCTGCAATTGCAACATGAATTCCTATGCAAGAGAATTTGAAATACAGATTCTGGACACAGAGGAACTGGTACAGAGGATGTATGCATGGCCTGAGACCAAACACAGGAGTCAGCACTCATCAAAGAAACTCAGAGAGGGGCTGAAGTAGAGCCACGTGAAATGTTGGCATTTCTGGTGTCTCTTTGCTGTATTCAGCACTGCACATATCACAGCAGATGAACGGTTCCATGAAAGCATCCATGAACAGAATAAGCCAAGTGCTTACCAGGTGCCTACTATGGACTCACTCTCCGTGCTTGAAATGTTCAACCACAGGCTGGAGAATAAAAGCCTCCAGGTGAGCCTACATCACACACCTCCTGTGTTCAATGCCTCATACTGACATTGTTTCTTCAGGGACATTTTTTGTTTATACTGCAATGAAAACCCAACTCATTTACAAGGTGTTTAGTCTCTTTTAAAGGCTTTTAGAAGCAAGATGTGTGGCTCAAGTTAATTCTGTCCTTGGCTCTGTAGTAATCCCAATAATGAGAACTGTTTCCTAAGTTATCTGCCAGCCATTGCAAGCACTATTTTTGAGTGGATGCTGAAGTGACTGAGAAGTCCGTAACACCTGGGTATTGCTTGGGAGATGCAGCATTCAGAGCCCAGTGACTGACAACCAACCTTTCAACAACAACAACAAAAAAAAAATCCAAATTTATTTTTCTTCATCAAAGTGATTATTGATTGGCTTAAGGCAAAGCCGGTGACCAACCATATGGGGATGTCTGTTATACGATTGGATTAGTGTTTGCGTCTAACTGCACTCCATCTCTATCTTTAGGATCAATAGAACATGATAAAGAATTATTAGTCTTGCAGCTTCATTGTACGTTGTAATTCTTCAGCCGTACAGCAAAAAAATTGAGAAACTAATCAGAAGATTTAGAAAAATAACTTTTATCTCTAAAAAAATGCCATTCCATTGTTTCCTAAACTGAGGGAGTATTTAGCAGCAATCAGCAACACAGAAATATCAAATGTAGATTCATATATAGTTCAACTTTCTGTTCCAAGAGATACCTCTACTGTCTAGAAGACACAAAATCTTAAATGCTTTGGCTGTAAATTTGCCTGTAAAAATTGTCAGAGAATTAGATTGGTCATTTCTTTCTTAAAGGATGGACACGCATGGATTACACTCAAAATCACAAATTCATGAAGACATTATAAAGTTTTCTCTATATTCTTTCAAAAATATACTACCTTCCTTTTATTCTGCTTTTAGAATACAGCACACGGCTTTTCTTTTCTACTTTGAGATGAACATGGAAAAATAGATTTTAGTACAAAGGAACACCTCTACCTTCTAATATTAGAGATGGCTTGGGTTACTAATCCCTGTTTCTAGGAGCAGATGCTGATTGTCCTATTAATCAAAGCAAATCATTAGGCATTAATTACACTTAGTAACAGAATAATTGCTTGGTTTACCTAAACTGTGGTAGGAATGTTTTTTTCTTTCTGAGTAGGATAAGCTTATTTAAATTATGTCATGTGCACACTCACAAAACTTAATGAAAGTAGATCAAAATCTGATTTGTTTTGCACATGTTTGAGGTGAGCTGATCTTGGAAACAGTGTCGATGGGTTGATGTATGCAGTCTAAGAAATGATCAGTCTCAGAGATGTTCTGGCAGAAGGGAAGGTTGTTGTGATATAGGAGCAAATAGTCAATAAATTGTGTGTCTTGATTGGTGGAAGTGATGGCAACTGGGTTGTTTTCTGCTTTCCCTGGTTAAGGTTTGAATGTTGAGTGATCAGCTCTTCCACTGAAGTACAGAAAGATGAGTCAGTCAAATATACCCCCAGGGTCAGTGGAGTACCTTTTCTGATCAAGTAAAGCAGTAGATAATCAAAAGCACAGAGGTACGATCTAAGGGCACATTATGAGCTTTAATGTATCCTATATACAAAGTTAAATAAAATAGTTTATTTAACTTTGTATGATGAGATGGGCATATACGTTCCACCTGGATTTTTAGAGAGACAGGGGACCCATTCTGTCACCCTGGTGCCAGAAAGGCAGGTGGATGTGACCAGGATCATGCCGGTGGTACCTACAGCAGTTCCAAATACAGGGGAGAGGTGCCAGTCATGCTCAGGAAGGTCAGAGCTCTGCCATGAATACACCCCTTTGGTTAAACATCCAGCTGAACTGGGTTGGCTTTTCCTGCCAATGGCTTGTCTTTCCCTGGGAAAGAGAGACTATGTCCCTGGTGAATAAAAAAAAAATTCCTCAGCCAAAGCTTAGACTCGCTTTCACCAGGTTTCCACCTGAAGTTCACGGAGCTAAAAGCTCAGCATAGCTTTGCTGTATTTATTCCCGATAAATGTCCTATGAATGTTTGTGATGTTTAAGGTATGGAAAAATGTATCTTTTCAGTACTGTAACAAGACAGTTACAGATTCCGGGCATAGCAATCCAATACTGGCAATAAGAAGCATTTGTGGTCATAAAATAAATTAATATGCTCAGCAAATACTCAGCTGTGGTCAGGGGACACCGTTCCTCTCCTGGAGAGCAAATGGGAGCAGCACCTAGAGCAAACAGCTCAGAGCAAGCCTCATGCTGGCCTAAGGGCAGAGATACTTCCGACAAATCTCAATTCTGTGTAAGAAATCTAAATATTTCTCACAAAAGCTGATCAGCAAGATATCAATAAAGTCAACATCAGCTGGAATATTTTGTTTTCCATCAGCACCGAAAGGTTTATCAGATCTGGCCAGAGTCACAGAACTTAGTTTTCAGATTGTCATTTCAGCTTTTATATTTTGTACGCTGTAAAGAAATCTAGTTTTTAAGTACTTGAAATAAAAATGTTTCAACTGACCCCAGACATCCATAAACTATCTTCCTCATGGAAAACCACTCCTCTCCTCCAACAGAGAAGAAAGGTAATATTTCACAATGTCAAAACCTGTCCTGAAACCTTCCGTCTCCTGCGCAGCTTTAATCACCGACTTAGGTGGCAGCAGTGAGTCAGTGCCCTGGGTGCTCCCCTCCAGTGCTACAACCCCTGGTTTTTCACCTTAGAGTCAGTTTGAACAATCCTTGTAGACAGCACTGCTCGTCTCTCGTGGGGAGAGACGATGTTTTCAGATGAGACCTTGAACAGAAATATGCAGAAGCACCTAAAAATCCCCCCCCTCCCCCGTGCTGGACACAGGAATCAATTTTGCAAATTACTTGTTCAGCCTTTATGAAGGAGTGGGAGAAGCTGCCAATGTATGAAAAGAGGGAACAGGAACGGAAAGAGGCAAAGTCAATGAAACGGGCTGGATGCATCGGTGGAGAAGCGGGGCGGTAGCATATGGGTCTGTTTTCACCGAGAATCCTGGGAAGAGTTGTGCTTATGCATTAGTAAGATCATAATTCATCTTTATCAGCATCATGACTGCACGTTCAGAGACTAAACCCTTTTTGTAAGAGGCACTCAACTCATTCCTCAGAAGAGATTAGTCATGCCCTGTTCAATTTGCAGTCTAAACAACCAAAAGATGCACCATCATAACTGAAGCTAAGTCAAATTAACTAAGAGATTTTTTTTTCCCCACTTGTTCAGTCTAATTAAAGACATTATCTCTTCTTACAAACTTTGTAGCACATCAAAATAATAATGATGATGACAATGCCATTATTAACATGCTAATTTTTACCCATTGAGAACTGAGATCCAGGAAGACTAGTGACTCGCCCAGTGATAGATCCAGATCTCCAGAGCCTTAATGAAATGAATAAATTAGGAGCTTGGCCATTGACCTTAATAAAATAGGACTGTCCCCAGAAATGGTGACACTGCATTTATAGCTGTTCTAATTAGAAATTATTTAATGGCACTAACACGCAAGGATGTTAGTGGCTCTACATTCATTCATTCAGCAAATTATTTAGACTCTGCACTAGTACCACACCTTCCTATATCCACACGTGATTCGGGAAGTAAGAGGCTGACAACTGAAGTGTGTGTGGAATAGGGACTGCGCTGCTGCTTGCTGGTGTGCGTGCGCCTGCGCTTGCACACATTCATTTTATGGAGATAATGTTCTTGCTGATCCTGAACAGCCAGGTCTGCCAGCCATAGGAGTGTGTGAGTGGTACTTATACCATGCTATAAGTATTGGTAAGAGGAACAAAGCTGAAAAGCAGCACGCGCTTTGTCCTTGCTCTACTTTCCAAGGCTCTGAGAAAGTATCAGGAATGTAACCAGACTCCGTTACCACTTGGCTTCAAACTCATCATATGAAACAAATTTATCATGAGATAAATATCACTGCTTTTGGAGAACTCTGTCAAGAAACTCATTTGTTGAAATCAGCTGGTACCTCTATCCATCACAAGGAGACAGAGAAGCCAGTGAGCTCTGAGTTCAGGGGATTGGCTCCCTCCATCACAAATATCCCACCTGAGTGACGCAGGCATCCTCCACCCGTGATACTCTGAGCGTCCTTGCATTCCTGACTGCATATCCAAGCAGCTGGCCAGACACGAGTCCTGTTCTAGCAATGTGCAAGAAGCTCAGATGCAGAAATCAACTTCAGCAGAGCCTGTCAGGCTGAGGGAGCACCTAGATTAAGTGCAGCCCACTTCACAAACGAAGAGCGACCACTTTGGCATGTTCAGGGCAGCACTGCTGAACAACAAGGCACGTTGTAAGCAAACACCAAATGAAAAGATATTTTATTCCATGGTCAAACCAGGCTGGTCTAGCAGCCAGGGCTGGCACTTTGTACAATGGAGGAGTTAGGAAAGTGGAAGCACACAGAGGTGTAGACATTTCTGCATGTGATTTCCAAATTTGCTACTGTCCATCTCAGCAATGGTTTTACTAGCTATGTCTTTACTTCAGCATCTCCTCAGATCACTGCCCATCTAAGTTGATGTAATTGGCCATTGAGGTCCTCACAAAAGCTATAAAAGCGCTAAGAAAGCTGAGGTCCCTGCCTAGCAGTAGTTGGCCACATCCTCACTGGAGCCAATGCACAGCAGGGAGGAGACACTAAGGAGGTAAAGCATTTGGGTCAAAGAAAAGTGTCTCAGCTGGAATTAACAGAACCCATTTGGGGATCTATTTTCCCACCCATTGTTCCTTCTTCATGCTTCATGATCCTGTTCTTTTTCTGATATCCTGCTTCTTGCTTATTTCGGTTTTCCTGCTTTTCCTCCCCTACTTCAAGCTCTGTTTAAACGCCCTCCCTTTCACTTTGTTTGTGTCTGTCATTCTACTCCAGATCTTGTGACAGACACAGTAACCAACATTGCATCTGGCCAAGTGATGCTCTCAGCCTCTTGAGAGTTCACCGGCAGTGAGACTGGGGGTGGCATAAATAAGTTTAGTACGTCACACCTCCTTCCCCAAAATTTATTTTCTCCACAGGCGATGGAAAAAATGAAATTGGTGGCCCGAAATAGTGGCCCAAGCCTGCCTGTCTGCAGGCTCACTCTGGCTTCAGTCCCACTGTTGCGGAGAGCAGGTGACGGCAGCATATGACCCTGTGTTTTTCACAGTATACTGTGCACATCTGTGACGCTCTGTGTGTAATGTAAGACAAACAGAATTGCCAGGGATTAAGGTTTTGATTCTGCTCCTACTAATAAATGCCAAAATCCCCATTGACTTTGCTGAAATAAAATCAGGCCTTAAATGACCCACCATTGACATTTGTAAGAATCTTCCCAAACGCAAGACGCCTTTGATACGATACGCAGCGCCATATGGATGGCCTTCTTTTTGCCTCCCGCAACAGCTGCCAGAAGCTGTAATGCTGACTGTAGTAATGACAATAAAAATAACCCCAACAAAGATGGTATTTACTATAGGAAGAAATCGGGCCAGCTTCCCAGGCTGCTTACCTGACATAATGCTGTTGACTGTGGTATCTTTACGCTGACTGACACCGGCCTGCACATGGACTACAGCTGCCCGGCTGTGATATAATTATAATAAAACATGCTAAATGCTGGGCTATGCACACCCATGCCACAGATCTACCTTACTCAGCTTGAATCCGGCTCTGAAAGCACTGGAGCACGCGGACATTGACTAATCTTACCTATAGTCTTACATACAGTCTGGGGGTAAGAAGGAATAAATGTGTTATAACTCTGGCACTAATTGTCAGTCTGTCCTTCATACCAAAGACCTCTTGCGTGACTTTTTCCTTCTTGCTATTTGCCTCTCTTTCCCTCATCAGATTTGCTCTTTCATCATCTTTCTAGACTGACATACACTTGAAAGGACATTCAACACTTTGAAAGCTGCTGTTTTTCAGATTTTATAAATTTCTCCCAGCTTAAGTTCTTGATGACAACTCTGCTCAGAGCATGGCTTGTCAGTAACATTGATCTAGTGGAAATGGCCCAGTTTGAATTTGGTGCACGATGCCTTCCCGAGACATCCTAACAAAGCCTGGCCAAAGAGAGGAATTCTGCTTTATTTCCAATGATCACAGTTTCCAAATGCTTAGTATTTTTTTTCAGGTTTTTTCACCTCTGCAAATGCTATAAAACTAACAGAGGGAAGTGTTATTCTTTATTATTTTAGTTGCTATTTTCTTTTTAATGAATCCTATGGGCTTGATGGAGCAGACCGACTGGTACTGAGAGGTGCTAAGCAACCTTACGTCCCATCGGCTTCACTGGAAACCCAACGCGCTCAGCACTTGTGGGAAGCACTCAGCATTTTATCATCCAGCCCATTATTGTCTGTCCAGTCCTTTTAAATTGTAAAACGTTTAAGGCTTGGACTCTCTCTCATTGTGCGTAACACAATGCAGCCCTAAATGAAGCTGTACCCTGTGGGCACTCCTGTAATATAAATGATAATTGCTACATAGGTCTCCCAGCTGTAACTACAAAGTTATTCAGACACAGGCTTGCTTTCACTGATGAAGGGAGAATAGGAAGCATTGCTCCCAAATCAATCTTTCCAGTCATTACAGCAGCGATGTTTTCTCAGCTAGGAATATATATGCAAAGTTTATCCAGTTCTCACATACAGTAAAAGAAAGTCAACCTGTTTTTAATTTAGAAGTAGCTGATTGCATAAAACTAAGTTTTATTAGTTCATTTTTTACACAGTTCCTGAAATCTCAGCCATATTTATCAAAATGATTTAGCAGTGATTATTGTTTTCTTTTGCCAATACCATAGTCACAGAGGTTATACTTTACAACTCCATATATCTACATTGCTATTACAGTATAATGCAGCCATATGTCTTGATACTTAATTATCATTTAGTCATATGAGGGGAGCATTAATTATGACATCAAGATTTAAACTTTGCTGTTTTCTCAGTTGTTTTTTTCTTAATATCCTGGTACATTAATTAAACTCTATTCATATTACAACCCCTCAATGACAGAACTTTCTAATTACAAGGACTAGTGCTTAACCTAGGGAAAATTAATGTATAGTTAAACATTACCTGTGTAGATTGTTAGATCTAAAACTACCATAGGGTTAGCATCACTATACTATAATATATAACAAAACCAGCTAATAGAAGCACACATTTACTCTAATAACAATATTGTTCTAAACAACTTCCACTCAGGATCTTTCAGAGATATAAATATTTCTGAAACACTAGTATTTTTCAAGAGACTTGCTCAGAATAGTATTTTTATCTTCCCTGCTTTATGATGGCAAAAAACTATTCTCTGAAGTTATTCTACACAACTTAAGAAGTACCAAGAATTTTACCAAGTCTGAATATAAGTACATGACATAATCCCATGGAATTACCTTATAAAAGCAGAGAGATGCCTTTGCTGCCCCTAACTTCATTTTGTAATTTACAAAGATAATATATAAGCACTGACCATCAACTGTCAGTCTTGATATGATGATAATAACAGATAACTTAACTATTTCTGAAGCTCTGGAAGAAATTGCTAACCCAGCAGCACTCCCTTGTCAAAAACATCACCATAACTGACAATGTAAGCCACAAAAGACAGAAAACAGAAATTCAAATAATTATTTTACTTTATGCCAATACTTGCAAATGATAAAAGCACTCTGCTCAGCCTTTGACAATCTACTTTATTCCAGTAGTGTCAGCTCAGATAAAACTCAACAAAAGGAACTGAAATACATACAGTGTCTGCTGGATCATCTTTCCTTTTTTTTCTTTTTGTGATGTAAAATGTTCTGTGTTAAAATATTGACACTGCAATATGTGAGCTAGCTGCAATAAACATGCAAAGCAGCGTATGCTGCTGCCAGCCTTATGCTGCTGTGAACATGTAATTTACATACTGAAAGAGACTCAGCCTCAACCCTTTGCTTTTGCTGTGCATCACAGAGATGCCCAAGGTAACACTAAAGCAATTTTGGCAACACAGGAATTCTTCTGGTTTAGGTCATCTGTGCCTTCCTTCTACAAAATCAGCACAGGGACACGAGCAGTAGGTATGCACGGATCTTCCGCACCCCAGCAAACCCTGGTTATTGTAGTGACACGGGCAGCACATTGAATTTAGGCCAAACCCACAGTTCCCTTACATACAAAGGGAATGCCTACCATTAATATGTTTAATTCTTTTATGTGAATGTGTAGCTGCTGGGAATATTACTGTTAGCAGTTACGGAGATAAATGTCCTTTACATACCCATAGATGGTCCAGTGGATCAGGCAATAGCAACAGATTCTGAAGATCTGAGCTAATATTTCTGCTTGTGATCCTGCTTGTAGACCTGTGGGAAGTCTACAACAATCCAATGTCCCTCAACAGTCTGACCTCAAACTCAGTTCCTCGTTAGGTTACTGGAGACTGCGAGATGCTCAATGACTGTGGTAATGTGGCAACATAATCACCTGAGGCAGATCTATAGTTTCAATGCAACACAACGCACAATCTGAGAATATTTATTTAAAAGAGCGGTCTGGACAATTAATCTCTTGTGTCCATCAAATTATTGACATTTTTAGCAATTCTTTAAAAAATTGTCACTACAGTTGGTCATTTTGATACAACTCTGTCTACAAGTGATAATAAAACCACATTCTTACTGCATGTGGCAACAGGCATTCAACAGATTATCTTTAGGGGCACTACTATCTGAATTTGTAATTGGCAAACAAGAATTACAAGCATATGCAGTAACAACGTCAACCCCACCCCAAACCCCACTCTCGCAGCTCTCAGGTCTATGAAGTTTGCCTGAAGCAGAAAAATCTATCCAACAGTTATTGCACTGTTTTTGCAATCTGTATACTTCTCCTGTGCTAGCAAAAAACTACCTATTTTTTTGAAATCTGATAAGAGCACAATCCAAGGTAAAGTGAAGTTTACATGAAGTCATGACCTTCAGAAAATCAGCTTCTTTTAAGTGCTCTGGATGGATGGGTGGGTTTAAAAACACCTCAAAAGTTCAATGTTGGTTTTCCGCACAATCTGTGATTTATATCTTTTTTTTATCAGAACTCAACTGCTCTTTGGCCTCCAATGATGAGTCACAAGTATTAGTTCAAGATGGAAAAAAAATCTAAGAAGCCATGTTCTGCATCACTCTTCTTACAACAAAACCACAGCGGTGGCAACCAATGGGTCTGCAATGAGCATAGGTGGTCAGGGCCTTAGTTTAACACCTCACCTCTAAGATCACATTGGTACTAACTGGCATGTTTCCAAGAGCCTCTTCCAACTGTGAGGGACAGAAAGAAATAGCAGCTGCATATAACTCCTTTAATGTATGTGGCAGTGAGAAACATGACTGGTCAAGTGGCTGGGGCAAGATTCCCAAGGCAAAAACTCACCTCGAAGTATGTCTTGTATCCAGTGACATTTGTCTAACCCATGTGGCATTATTTGAAATCGTGACGCACATCAGTCCTGCTCGGGTAACGGCTAGAGTGCTGCAAAGGCTTGGCACCTGCCAGAAATGTAATGGGAACATTGCTTAGAAAGGATTTTGTGGATAATTGTTAAGAAACATTTTTAATCACTTCTGATACCCATAGCTTCTGGACATGAGCCCTTTGAGCAGTGAGCAACATCACTGATCTGTGATCAGCACCATGCATTTTGTGGAAATAGTAAAACTAGCCAAACACGTGCCTCAAGAAAAAGAAAAAAGCAGCAAGAGACCATGCTTAGCTCAAGGCAATCCTGCTCCAGCAGAAGGGAGCAGATAAGGACTGCGAGCTCCAAGCTGAGTTTCAGTATGGACTGTCAACTATCAAGCTTCATGGACTGTCAGCTACCAAGCTTCCCACTAGTCATAACAGCTGGTTCCCCACTAGAGAAAACTTTTTTTACTTAACCCTGTACTTCTTTCCCTGCTTTTCCCCAAGTCTCAAAGGACTATGGAGTAAATCTTGTGCTGTGTGAAATAATTTTGTGGCTGCTTTATGGATTGTGGTACAATATAGAAAATTAAGTTCATGTTATTAAAACATTTGACATTATTTCTCCTAGGGAATCATTTGTATATGTTTAAACATTCTATTTACATGGAAATGTCCCTCTTCTGATATTTTCTTCTTTACCCTTTTGGCAGCATCTTCTGATTTGAATGAAACTAAATACAACCTACCTATTATTGCTGAATTCAAGTGATTACTGAAAAGAAGAAAAAATGGAATGTAACAAGGTGGGGAGGGAAATTTACCTTTCCAAAGGTAACATGTTGCAAGTGCTAAAAAGAGCATCATCTTCACATCAAATCAAGCAAGGTACAGGATTCAAGAAACAACGTGCCAAGAGGCAATTTCTCAGCAAGATGTTAGCATCAGAACACAAAGTGATGTGTCTGGAAGCAGAACTGCTGAGCTGCAAACAACCTGGGTGTGAGTCAGAGAATATTAGGACAGTGCCTGTCCACCAGGAATATAGACTTGATTGCATGTGACTTGTGTCAACTCTGGAGACATCAAGAGCAGAACATAAAAGCAAGGCCACAGAGATATTTCTAAATGAGCCATTCAGCCTCTAAGGCAATGAATCTGGCAACAACTCAAGTTCCAAGAGAAAAAGTCAACATTCCAGGTTTGTGTTCCATGGTTATAGCCTTCATTCATTTTTTCAGGAAAAAGGTCACTGAAACATCACATTTTCAATCATTAAAAGACACAATCATCTCCTTTTAAACTAGCCCATAACTTTGAAACCACAATCCAATTGCCTGTTCAGGCTCATTAGTGTCTTTGGATCCTAATGACCCACTCAGTTGCAGTAAATGAAAAACTAATCCTTGTTTTATGCCATTGGCCGAAAAGGATTAGCCAACTCTTGCTACCCATGCAATCAGCCTTGCACTGGGGAGATTACTGCTATCTAATACTGTAAGTCTACACATTCCAATCTGTTACAATAAGTAGCACTTAAAGCTTATTTCCTTGAAATGCTTAAGCGTGTTAATGATATAGTGTAAGATTGTTTCTTCTGATGCAATGATTCTTCTACCCCTGCCTCTAAAGTCTGCATTTACCAACATATATGCAGTGATACCCCTTTATTTCGAACATTAAGTTTTAATTACATTCCTAGTCTTGAAATGAAAAATTAAATAGAATTTTTTTCTGTGTATAGGGCTCAAACTGGGCAGGCATCATGTACAGAATTTCAACAGGGTTCAGAGCAGTAATTTTCTTGAATTATGTGGAAAGACTGCAACTCACGCTGTAAACAATTCCAGTGGAAACCAGGGTTTTAATTAATTATTTAATATTTAAAGATCCAGGTGATATTTTTTGCACCCTACTATTAATCTTAACAGGCAGCTAGAAATAGAACATTTAATGTTCTCTAATCAACACTGCGGCCTGTTACTCTGGTACTGTTTTGTACCTCTTGTACCACTGCAATTTTTACAACCCAGAATTCTGGTTGCTCTTGCTATATTACACATAAAATGAGTAACCAACTATATGAGAGGAATCTACAGTGTGATGCCATATACTTTATTTTTCCCCCCTCAAAGTATTCACACACTGTTATAATTGAAAGTTTAATATGGTAAAAAAACAATTTTAACACTATCACACGCTCCATTCATACTTGAACACTGAACAATTTCTCTGACATAATATTAAGGAACTCTCATGTTTTTATCACCTTAAGCATTATATATAACAGCACAATGAAATTTGTCCTAAATGATGTTATGCTGTGCATATCTGCCTTATATTGATAGACTTAGACTGAAGTTACAGAAAATTAATAAAGTACTCTTAACTGGAAACCTGATTTTTGAGTGGGAACAGATTGATGAATGTCTAATTTTCTATGACAGGCAGTGTGTGAAGCCATAAAACAGCATTACATTAAAATAAATGCTATATCCCACAACTGCTGGAAGTCATTCCATTACTCTTTACCTCCTAGTTTCTAGATTAATTTTTTAGAATCAAACCTGTCCAGCTGTGGTTATTTGTTAGCCAAATATCCTGGACAGTTTAAAGCATGCTTCATATTTATGCATCAGTAAAATTAACGGTAAAATAGTAGATGGGGCTCCAGTGAAAGTGTTATATCACCTTACAAACTATAATGAATTTTTTTCACTGGAAGACCGTTTTTCACAACAAGGCAAATGTGGAGAAACGCTCTTGGTGGTATTTCTGATCAGAAAAACGACATCTCCATATAGGTATTATTTCTGTGGGAGAAAGAAAACTGAGGCATCAGCGTCTTCCTCCTGGCAGCAGCAGGTAAGAGTGTAGATTTTGTTCTTTGCTGTTAAAAGATTGTACTCAACAAATTCAAAAACTGATTTATTCAAATATCATGATATTTCCTACCATTTTGTTGATGACATATTTAACCAGCACTGACCTAATGTACTGGGTTGTACATTAGTTTTTATAAGGAATTTTCAAGCTAAATATTTTTCTGTCAAAAACATCATTAAAAACTTAAATGGAAGATACCAGGGCCCTAAATAAACATTTGCCTTCTGGTTAGGGTACTCATATAAGATTCAAAGTCAAATCCCTGCCCCGCTTATTTAAGAGAGGGGTTTTTTATTGTTATTACCTTAGGGCTCAGTTGCAAACCTGAACTCTATTTTACTAGGTGCAATACAAGGACAGAACAAAAAGGCAACCCCCACCTCCAAGGACTCACAGTAGAAGTACACACTATAGTCACATTACCACTTTGCAGACAGCTGCACTGCTTTTAAGAGATTACAACTCCCGGCTGCCATTGCTATCCCGCTGCTGGAGGTTACTGATATCTAGTTAAGTTGTAGCCATGTATGAAATACCTGTTCCTCATCTACTAGAGTCCAGAGTCAGCTAAGTTAGCTTTCCACACTTTCAGCAGTGATATAAATTAAACTTATGGACTCCACATTCAGGAATGAGGAACTAGTGCACAGTCCATTTGCTGGATCTGCACCACGGGGGCGATAACTGCAAATAACAAGTGGTAATGAGCAAATAGCACTTGGCTCTCCAACGGCCTCTGCTACATTGACGAGAGGATCTCCGTCTACACTTTCAGACCAGAGATGGATGTACTCAGATGTGTACGTAAAGGACAAAACCAAATGACATTGGTCAGTGATGTACATGCTAGTCTCAGCAATCCAGCAACATCACTGCTGTTGATTTTATAGACATAATAACTAGGGATCACTTTTAGGCAGAATTTGATATCAATGAAAAAGCTCAGTGCATGTTTAGAAGCAGTTCATGCTCTTAAATGTCAGAAAAGTATCCCAAATACTGAATGGTTGCCTTTTCTGAAGTAGCTTTCTCTTTTATGTTATTAATCAGCCTATCCAATTTCTGCGTGCAAACATCCAGCAAGACCCAGAACTGTGGTTTCTCCCACTTCAGCCAGCAGCCTGGACTACTGAACTGTAACATCAGAGACATAGACAACAGACTTCTTCAGAAGATAGGAAAGCAAGCTTTAGTTATGGAATAACTGAGCAAACAAAAATGTACTTTCCAGCTTTCTAAATTATCTCAGAAGAATATCTGTCAGTAGCATACCCTAAGACACTACTCCAAATAACGTAGAGACTCTCAAACTTACCTCTAACTTATGTTTATTCAGATTGTGAGGTATGCAGTAGATTAGAAAAGCTGTTTAAAATAGATAAACATGGAAACCTACATTTGGAGAGCATAAAGTCCACCAAATCCATGTGTCTCGCTTATTAGCTGGATCTCAGCAACACTTCACTTAAGCTTCATGAATCCTCCAGTATCCTTAAAAAATACCCAACTTTCACCAGTCTCTGTGCTCAAGTACTTAAGGAGAAGATGGGCTGCACAAAAATGGTCCTAAGGCATTAGGAGTGTGGAAGAAAAGAAGTAGTGGCATAGATAATCAAGCTTTTGGTCATTCAGGGCTCTGCAGGTCAGCTGAGGAAAGGGGACTCCACTCCCCTTTGAACTTTGTTGACATTTTGTTGGCAGAGTGTGCAGACTACACTGCTAGGATGCTTTTTGTCAATTTGTTCCACTCGGTCCATGTGCCCTTCTGACTAGTTTGTGCATTTGCAATGTTTTCTGTGAAGTCTGCTGAATGATGTGGTCTCCTCTTTATTTGCTTTGCTTCCATTTCAGCATTTTTCTTGCCTGCTGTCAGGCAGGCCGTTTACTTCATAGTAAATGTCTGAGAAACCCAATTTCCCTTACAAATTCATAAGGAGTTTCAAAAATTAGTAATCTATGTTTCACATGTAACAGAGGGAAAAAAGTAACTCAAAAGTGATCTGGTATTTCCAGCCAGCCATTCCATAAGGAAATTAATGGAGAACTGGTGAATATACTTGTACTGACCACAGATAGACTTTGGGAACTGTCTGGTTTTGTATCTTTTTTTTGGAAGGTATTAGATAAAGAGGAAGGAACTCACTTTCAGTCTTTCAAGTTAGAAAGACAAAAGTTGAAATGGTAAGTATTACAACTGCAACATTATTTTAGCTATTAAGAAATACCCACGAAACTTTACATAAAATTAACAAAAACGTTTATTTAAAAAATTTTAGGAAAATTCTGTATATAACAGCTAATATAAGAACATTGTCTTTAACTCAAATTCAGCTTTTACAGCTACAATAAGCAGTTACTCTTACTAACACTTTCTATACAAGTTATTTAGTTTATATCAAAGGCTGAAAGTACTCATCTAGGAGTTTATATGCTCTCTCACAGACATTGAATTAACTTGACACACTACTGTAAAATGATATTTCTGCTGCTTGTAACTGCCAATTTAGCAAGAGCGTATCATAACATTTTATGAAAACAACATATTTAGAAAATAAATAAGAAAAATAAAAACTACATCTCAAAGCATGTGTGCTCGATGAACATGCACATGCTCTTGCAGCAATTGCAATAATATATTCTTACATGAAATGAAAGGAGAAGATAAAATGCTTTGTACTTTAACTTAAGAAACTGAAAACGTTTGTCAAGGCTAAGTAGGAAAAGAATTTAAAAGGAAGTCAAAGGTATTCAAAAGAATGTAAATGGCTTTGTATTTTGTAAGGAAGAATGAAAACCTTTCACAGAAGGAGACTGTGATGATCTCTGATCCTGTCCAAATGCAAATGGAAAACTAAAGTCATCTTTTCCATCTCCAAATGCATGAGAAGTCGATTCTGAGGGGAAGGGAAAGGCAAATGCATCCTCACCTTCTGATTTCCCAAACAAGCTTCCTATATGGAATACAAATTATATTTATTATTAGATTAAATCTTACTGAAAGAATGCTGCATTCAGCATAATATGTTTCTTTAATAATATAGCACTCTCAACATCCCGCTGAGTATCAGCCAACATTTGTGTATTTATTTCTGCACTAGAAATGGTACTTCAAGGAGGGCATTATTAAAATCTACATGGAATGAAATCTGAAGTACTTGAATGATTTAGAACAACAAAACACTTCTGCATGATATACTGGGTGAAATATTTTGAATACTAAGCAACACAGGTTTTTGTAAACTGATATCAGGAAAACTAAAGCCCTGATAGAATTAAATCTGGCCAGGGATATCAAGGGCAACAAGAAAAGCTTCTATAGGTACGTCAGTGATAAAAGGAAGACTACGGAAAATGTGGCCTCTCTCCGGAAGGAAACAGGAGACAAGGATGTTGTGTTCTTCTAAATCATTCAAGTACTCTCTAAATTGGAGAGACATGGATTTGACGGATGGACCACTCAGTGGGTAGGGAATTGGCTGGATGGTCGCACTCAAAGAGTTGCAGTCAATGGCTCAATGTCTGGCATTCCTCAAGGGTTGGTATTGGGACCAGCACTGTTTAACATCCTTGTCAGTGACGTGGACAGTGGGACCAAGTGCACCCTCAGCAAGTTTGCCAATGACACCAAGCTGCATACTGTGGTCAATATGCTGGAGGGAAGGGATTCTTTAACCCAATAGAAACTTTATCTTCCTTTTAGTTGAGGGAGGAAAAAACCCAACAGATGTACTCTTTCCAACACTAAGCTGGTAACCTTAAGTTAAAAAGTAGTATTGACCAAATACTATAGCTTTTTATGCTACAAGAACTGATCTTTTTATCAGTGAAAAAGCTTTGACACTTAAATTTTTCTTTGCCCTTGCAGCTCCACTCAGTTTCTTTCAAACCCACAAACACTACCCCTATTTCTTTCTTCCTCATACCTCTTTTTTATGACATCTTATACATTTGAAGTCAAAAATGCAAGGAAAGGTTTAAGCTAGCCAAACCACACATGAACAGAATAAACCACTGAACTACAATATCACAACTGAACATCCTTTTGGACAACCAAAGGTGCCCTGTTAAGCAGGATCATGAGCTTGTCAGTCATAGAAGCACAAGTAGAAGACAGATGTTATACACAAGCACATCTGAGTTTCACACTTACCAATATCTTTGTGTGGGGACAGAGTGTTCATGTTTCCTACAGAATAACTTTCATCTGTCTGAAATGTAAACAGTCATTTTATTTAACAAATGAGAAAGATAAAAGATGAGCTCTAATGCTGATACATAATTAGTTCACTTGCTTTTGGTGAGAAAGACACTATCCCAGTGAATGTTAGCAGCTTTCACAAAATCTGCATTTAAATCTATGTATCAGTCCCTAAAGTTGCAAGGTAAACTCTTTGACAAGATAGGTTTCATGATATTTGCTTACATCTGCAGATACACTGCCTCCTTTCTTCGGGGAAAAAACATCAGATTTAGAACAGACCAAAATCTGATCTAGCTTCCTGCTGTTTTTTAAACTGAAAAGATTCAAAATTATTTCATTCTGTGACAATTTAGAAAACCTCTAAGCAGCAACATAATTACTGCCTACTGAGTTGGACCTGATATTGCCAGGAGTAGCAGAATAACCACTCGTCACTCTTGAGAAGAGTTCTTAGGCTAGATTTATAATAGATACTTAAGTCCAAATTAAGACCTTCAAAACTCCCATCTAACTTCACAGAATCCCACATGACTCGTGGAGGCTGGTAAATTCTTGGTTTCTGCCACTCAGCAGGCACAAAATAACATGCGTTCTAACAGCACTAGGTACCTTAATACCTACCTACCTCATTCCTAAACAATTCACAAACTGCTCACCAGTCTATTTTCTCCTACAGGCAGCTGATGCTAGGAGATACCAACAGCATGTATCTTGCCAAATACAAAATAAAATGGTGTTTTCCTCTTCCCTCCTTCAGCTTTTATCTAGTAACCTCAAGACTGAGCATAGCCACTGAAATAGGAGATACCCAGGTTCAAATCTCTCGTTTGCGTAATGTGGTTTGAATCTAATTGCCAGGGAGTGATAGATACCTAACCACTGCGCTATGCACTGACACACATCTATCCTGAACAGCCAATTATCTATCTATTAGCCCAGGAGAGCAAAAATTACTCTAGAGCACTGTAGTTAGGGAATCTGCAAAGGAAAAGGAAAACTAGGATTCCACTCCCTGTTCCAATTAGTTTCCTACCTATCTCCTCCATTTAAGTATAACTAATCCATATTTGCTGTTCAGTATTCCTAATATATAATCTTTTCTTCCTCTTCTCAGTGTTCTGCATTTTGTGAAAAATGGAGGGGAAAAAAATGTTAAGTACTTGATTTCCCACTTCGGCAAGTTGAAACCACACAGGATAGGCAGGTGAGTTGTGAATTCTGCTAGGGTACCTTATGTTTTACATTGCAACACTGAACCAGAAGCCTTTTTGTGAATCTAGCCATCTGTATATTTGCACAAAATTCAATCTTGCCCGTATGGGAAAGTTTCATACTTGATCAGAAGTCATCACAGTGGGACCACCAAGAAAGGAGACAAGCATTTTCAATGGATATCAAATGTAAAATTGAGCAAGCTAATAAAAAAATTATTTGCTACAAAGATAACTAGTCTGAAAAACCTTGTTCACTGTCAACGCTATTTTCTTAGCATATTTTGCTTCGTGGAAATGTAATATTCTCAAGTACTCATTTTTACCTCATCAGATGAATTTTCTGCCCCAAACACAGAAGAATCAAATAAATTAAAGCCAGGCGACTTCTGGGAGAAGTTCATGAGAGAAAAGAAACTGGGAGATTTTGATGTCCCTTCTTCACAACCTAAATTGTGAATGCTGTAAAGACAGAAAGGAAGAAACAATATTAATAGTTTTTAAAAGTTTTGTCACTTTTTTAGGTTCCCATAGCTTCTATCAATAATTACTTCTTGCAACACAGAACAGGTAACACAACTCTTTAAAGCAAAATGAGGTGATGTTCTTACTAATTCCCTACCCTTTTACAAAAAACAAACAAACAAACAAACAAACCTGTTTAAAGATAGAAATTCATGTAACAAATATTACTAAAGGAAAAGACAGTTTTAGCAAAGGGGCTACAAAGAGCCTGTGTCTCTCATATTTCTAAGCAGAGACCCCTCTTTCAAAACACCTTCAAGTGGAAATGATACTTGTAGGAAGAAAATCTAATAAATTACCTAGCATAACTCAAAAAAAAATTAATATTTTCAGTAGAACTTTCTAGAGAAGTGTTTCTATAGTACCTTTCAAAAACAGCAGAAATGCTTATACAATGAACGTCAATAGAACTTTGCTCAAAATCAAAATAAAAGTTGAAATCATACAAGTCAAATGGTGGTGTTTTAGAGAACTGGCTTTTCTTCCCCTTTGAGTCAGGTGTTGCTACAAACTCAGGTGCTTCATGTGCTCTTAGAAAATGTTCTGTACTTTCTTCTGCTGTGCCAGGATTATCTTCATTTGACTTAAAACATGTTTGTATGTCCTATTAAAAAGAAATATACAATAATGTTTATGGCATATAACATTTCCAAAAATATCATTAGTCCATTTACCTATAAATATATTCATTATATGTTTTAGGGTTAGTTAGTTATTTTTATTTTCATGAAAAATGAAATTATTTTAATAAAATGCTCACAGTGACATATTCACCATACTTAAAACTGTAACCTTAATTTATCTAATTTAAATGGACATCTTGTGAATGAAACTATATATGAAAACTTTCATTCAAAAAATAAACTTGTGAACTGACTGAAAACACTGATTTTGAATAAAAGAACTATTTCACTCTAAAGTATGTCTTAGCATAATGCTTAAAGTCACACTGGAATCCTGTTGATAATCCCTAGTGAAATAATGCAGAATCACCATCAGAATATATTTCAGTTGACTGAGGTACTTCCTCTTGCTCAGAAAATGTTAAATGAGAATGTACACTTGGATTCTGTGGAGCAATTTCCACCAGACACGATATTGGTTTACAGACATTCTTCTGCACCTGCTGCCTGCAGGCATCAGCCTGTGGTGAGCCAACCAGAAGATGAGAATCTCAAACTTTATATTGTGTACTGGTTTTGGCTGAGAGTTCATAGCTTGTATGGAGCTATGTTTTGGATTTGCGATGAAAACAGTGTAATAACACAGACATATTTTAGTTACTGCTGAGCAGTGCTTACATACAGTCAAGGCCTTTTCTGCTTCTCACACCACCTTACCAGTGAGCAGGCTGGAGGTGCACAAAAAGTTGGGAGGGGACACAGCCAGGACAGCTGACCCCAACTGACCAAATGGATATTCCATACCATATGATGGCATGCTCAGCAATAAAAGCTGCAGGAAAGAAGGAGGAAGGAGGGGATGCTTGGAGTTATGGCATCTGTCTTCCCAAGTAACCATTACATGTGATGAAGCCCTAAATTCCTGGAAATGGTCAAACAACTGCCTGTAGATGGGACATAGTGAATGAATTCCTTATCTTGTTTTGCTAATGTGCACAGCTTTTGCTATACCTATTAAACTGTCTTTATCTCAACCCCTAAGTTTTTGCACTTTTACCCTCTGATTCTCTTCCCCATCCCACTGTGGAGGGAGTGAGCAAGTGGCTGTGTGGTGCTCAGCTGCTGGCCAGTGTTAAACCACATCTTGATATCACCTATGTATGTGAGCTGTCCACACAACTGGCTTGAATATTATGGCATGGTGAGCTTGATCTCACATTCAGGCACAGCTAGTAAAAGCAGTACCAATGGAGCCATACAGACTGTAGCCAGCACAGAGCCTGTTTACTATAGTTTCATGGGAGAAACGAGTTTCAGATGCAAACTTTTTTTTTTTAAATGTTTCTTCAGCTCACACTAATGAAAATTATATGCACCAATTTATTCAAAAACTATGATGTGCATATGATAGTCATCCTAAATATCCTGTTGTTAAGATAGCATAAAAAACCACAGAACACTCACATGATCAAGAGCAATGATTACTATTTTAGTAATCAGATGGCATTGATTGGCTTCTCACCTGTTGGGTGCCTTATAATGAGTCACTTTATCAATTTCCGAGACCTCTTGCCAATAGTTTCAAATATGTTCAAGATACTATGACTACTCTAAATAAAGTAATTACAACATAAGAAACGCTTTGCTTACTTGAGGTATATACGAAGAATCCTTTGGCTCATCTTCTACCTCTTTATCACCACATTTGGTCTCTTGGTTTGCTATACAAAAAAGACGGCATTGTTTGTATTATAACAGCATTTTAAACAGATATATAAAAATTATGTTGTGGGAAAGAATCCTTGAGAAAGGTTTACTAACCTGGCATTGTTGTTAGTAAGGAAGGATTCTGACTGTAGTTTTCATAATAACCCACTTTGTGGCTGTGTCCATAGTCGCCTATCTTTCTGCCACTTACTTGATGTCATTAAAGCAACGCTTAGGCTGCTTCATATCATAGAATCATAGAATGGTTTGGGTTGGAAGGGACCTTAAAGCCCATCTAGTTCCAACCCCCCTGCCACGGGCAGGGACACCCTCACTAGACCAGGTTGCCCAAAGCCCCATCCAACCTGGCCTTGAACACTTCCAGGGATGGGGCATCCACAACCTCTCTGGGCAACCTCTTCCAGTGCCTCACCACCCCCATCATAAAAAAATTCTTCCTTATAGCTAATCTAAATCTCCTCTCCTTCAGCTTAAGGCCATTACCCCTTGTCCTATCACTACACACTCTTGTAAACAGTCCCTCTCCAGCTTCCTTGTAGGCCCCTTTAGGTACTGGAAGACTGCTCTGTCTCCCCAGAGCCTTCTCTTCCCCAGGCTGAACAACCCCAACTCTTTCAGCCTGTCTTCATAGGAGAGGTGCTCCAGCCCTTGGATCATCTTTGTGGCCTCCTCTGGATTCGCTCCAGCAGGTCCATGTCTTTCTTGTGCTGGGGACTCCACAGCTGGACACAATACTCGAGGTGGGGTCTCACCAGTGCAGAGCAGAGGGGCAGAATCACCTGTTGGTCACACTGCTTTTGATGCAGCCCAGGATACGGTTGGCTTTCTGGGCTGCAAGTGCACGTTGCCAGCTCATGTTGCGTTTCTCATCAACCAACACCCTCAAGTCCTTCTCCTCAGGGCAGCTCTCAATCCATTCTCCATCTAGCCTGTAGTTGTGCTTGGGATTGCGCTGACCCACATGCAGGACCTTGCACTTGGCCTTGTTGAACTTCATGCAGTTCTCAAGCCTGGCAAGGTCCCTGTGGATGGTGTCCCTTCCCTCCAGCGTGTCAACCACACCACACAGTGTGGTGATGTCGGCAAACTTGCTGAGGGTGCACTTCATCCCACTGTCCATGTTGCCGACAAAGATGTTAAACAGCACCAGTCCCAATACCGACCCCTGAGGAACGACACTCAATCACTGTTGCCTCCTTGGACATCAAGCCATTGACTACAACTCTTTGAGTGCGACCGTCCAGCCAATTCCTTATCCACCAAGTGATCCATCTGTTAAATCCATGCCTCTCCAATTTAGAGACAAGGATGTTGTGCAGGACAGTGTCAAATGCTTTGCACACATCCAGGTAGATGACATCTGTTGCTCTTCCCTTATCCACCAATGCTGTAACCCCATCATAGAAGGCCACACCAAATTTGTCAGGCACAATTTACCCTTAGTAAAGCCATGTTGGCTGTTACCAATTGCCTCCTTATTTTCCATGTGCCTGAGCATAGTTTCCAGGAGGATACGCTCCATGATCTTGCAAGGACCAGAGGTGAGACTGACTGGCCTGTACTTCCGTGGGTTTTCTTTTTTTCCCTTTTTAAAAATGGGGGTTATGTTTCCCCTTTTCCAGTCAGTGGGAATTTTACCAGACTGCCACAACTTCTCAAATATGATGGACAGTGGCTTAGCAACTTCATCTGCCAGTTCCCTCAGGACCCACAGATGCATCTCATGAGGTCCCATGGACTTGTGCACCTTCAGGTTCCTCAGATGGTCTCAAACTTGATCTTTTCCTACAGTGGGCAGTTCTTCATTCTCCCAATCCCTACCTTTGCCTTCTGTGACTTGGGCGCTGTGATTAGAGCACTTGCCAGGGAAGACTGAGGCAAAAACCTTCTCCTTAAGTCAGGTAACCAGGTCTCTCATTTCCTTCTGGAGAGGGTCCACATTTTCCCTAGTCTTCCTTTTATCACTGTCATACCTATAGAAGCTTTTCCTGTTGCCTTTGATGCCCCCAGCCAGATTTAATTCTGTCAGGGCTTTAGCTTTCCTAACCTGATCCCTGGCTGCTCGGAGAATTTCTCTGTATTCCTCTCAGGCTATCTGCCCTTGCTTCCATCCTTTGTAGGCTTCCTTTTTGTATTTGAGTTTGTCCAGGAGGTCCTTGTTCATCCATGCAGGCCTCCTGGCCTTTTTGCCTGACTTCCTCTTTGCTGGGCTGGCTCACTCCTGAGCTTGGAGGAGGTGATCCTTGAATACTAACCAGCTTTCTTGGGCCCCTCTTCTCTCCAGGCCTTTGTCTGGTGGTACTCTACCAAGCAGGTCCCTGAAGAGGCCATATGGTTTGGTATGTTCTTCAAACCTAGCTATTGTTCCCTGAGAGTGCTATGTTTGTCTAATCCAGCTATTGCCCTGTAACAGCGCTAATACCAGTCAACAGAAACCAGGTGGAAACAATACAAAAAGCATATCTACATGACAGTGATGAAGTGCATCTTATAGAATGTTTAAGGCACTGTGGGTTAAGATCCTGTGTTTCAGGACACATAATTAGGATCCTATTTATTAAAAAAAAAACCTATAATTTTTTACATGCATCTAAATTGGCAGTATAATTAGAAAAAATAAATTTAAACTGAAGCTCAGTGCCTTGTGATTTCAAAAAACTATAGGTGTATTTGTAACTACCCTGTTTTGTTTCTGTAAACATTCTGTATGTATTTCTCAAATTAGTTTTCATTTTTAATAATCTTAATCTGATGCTTCAAGATTCCTAAATTACTGAGTTTATTTTAGCCCTTTTCTTTGCATTTTCTCATGCCTTCTGGGCAGATTTTCAGACTGGATTTCTTTTTACCCAAGTAATTTGAGACTAGAGCTTGGATTTACAAGAGATGCTGGAAGATTGCTTTCATTAGCAATGGTCAGTGCAGAATGAATCCCACATTACTAAGCAGTTAAGTCTCTATTTAAATTAGGACTCTGCCTGTCTGCTATATTCAAAGTTTGAACTAAATCTAGGTGGCAAATGAACACAAATGGTGACCCACTTAATATCAGAATGAAAATTTGGACCTCAGAATTTTCCCTTTTATAATTATGTGATCCAGCATACAGTAACTGCACATCCTAATTAAAAAAAAAAATTACAGCGGTACTTTACCTATTACTGCATTTTCACTCTCAAACTGTTGATTAGAAGTCATCTGCTTTGGAGGAATTACCAGTCTAAAAGACAAAAATTACTGTTTGTCTGAATATTGATTATTTCCATAAACCTGAATCTCAAGAATGAAAACTACTTTATTAAAGAAAAGTTACCTGAATTCCATTTGGTTTTGTAAGCTTGCTATTGATGGAATTTGGGTAATTTGTGGATTATTAGTCCCTGCAGTATCAATAACCATCTAAAACATAGCAAAAAATTCAAATGAGGCAGCATATGAAATTATCACTTCAACAATATCACTCTGGCCTGTCTTCACCTCAGAAGGCCAAAGTGAGTGAATATGTCATCAGTGAATATGTCTCCTGTGTGGATTGAAAAACTGCAGAAAACATGGAAATACTCCCACCTCACAGATTTTCATTGGATCAGAAGCCCTAACTCTTGTATGTATGTAGCATGCATTTGTTCCTTGAGGGCAGAGTGGTGCTAGGAATCTATGCCTCAGCATCAGATAGCACATTATTTCACAGGGAGCTACTAGTTCTGGGTTTAATTTGCAAAATGTATCAAATTGAATGCAGTTTGGGGTGGGGGACAAAAGGACCAGTTATGCAGATCTGTCTGCCATTCAACTCCTGTAGTATACAGCACTCCTTTTCTGAAGCATAGCAACATCCTTTCTTCCGATCTTTTTTATTTTTCCTCACACTCCATCTTCTTTTCCTTGTTGCTAGCACCCTTTCTTAAAGTTCCCTTAACCTTGACTTACTGCTTCCCACTATTCTCTAAGTGCAATACTAGGTCCCAGATTCCCATCCTCATCTCTGGATTACCCTGGCAACAGCTCTTCCATCATACTCATCATGTTCAACTCCCTCAGCCAGTCACAAATCAGAATTGCTTGAAATGTCTTCTGGTCTTGTTCCACTCAGTCTAGCCATTGCCTTTCATGTTGTCTTATCTTATGAAGGCTTCTTCTTCTACCACAGGCTCTATCCTAAACTATTTAGTGATTCACTCACTTCATCCTTCAGTTCCCATGAAATTCTTAAGAAAATCACAACCAGTTCTGTTAATTTTTTACTTGACAATTTTTTTTATAAACTTTGGTTTTAAATAGATCCAGTGACGTGTCCCTTATAAAGACAGGTTTTGGTATAGAAACTTCCCCAAGCTTCTACACAGCGAACATATTTGCAAACTATTTATTTTATTTCCTATGGCCTTATCTAATCTGAGTACTTCTTTTATACTTTAGCAATCAATTGGTCCTATGAATGTTCTTGCACTTAATGAGATTTCATTAGTGGTTTTCATAACTGTGCAAGTTGTTCCTCCAACTTGTTTCTGGATTGTTTTATTGTGTTTGTATATTTAAGATACTAAGCTGCAATACACTTCACCTTTTCAAAAAAAGTGCCATAGGAACTATGTGTTTGTGGGGTGAGAGGTGGAAAATGTAGCTGTGGACTCTCAAGTGTACAAAGCAATGCTGCTCATGGTTTTATTCCTCTCAGCCCAGATTTTTCTTTCTGGTTAAACTTCAGAACTGAGTTGTTAAGTGTAGGAGGTCCTGTATAGGATCCTGCACATTTAGTCCTTTATGAAATCCTTCATTATGGCGTAAATGACTGACAATTAATCACTAATAGAAGATTATGTTCCTCCTTTAGAATTCAAAAAAATTCTACATACAGCCAAGTGAATCTACAAAGGTTATTCTAAATTTTAAAAACTATTATACAAAATTAATCGGATAGATGGTCCACTTCACCTTTGGCATTAGAATGCTTTCTATGACTACCAGTTGCACTTTGTAAGAACATACGTATTTTCAGTTGAATTAGAAATGGCACCAAAGAAAGATTTTTATTACGATTACCAAGAAATAGTGGATTCCCAAGATTAGCGTCCTATTTCCATTGCTAACAAGTTTTATGTAAGATATAATAGCACTAGGTATATTTGAAGTATTTTAAATTTAAACAACCACATCAAACAGATTATATAATCCCATGGTTTTACCAGTGGGAGAGCTACATACCTGTGACGACTTTTCTTCAAGGCTGGAGGAACTGCTAGTGGCAACTGAAAGTTCCATAGGCTTTTCTTTTTCTTCTCTCTCTAAATTAACAAATGCTACTTAATATAGTCAATAGGATTAAGTATCCAAAGCACGGCATTGTTAAACTGAACTTGGGAATAAAGCTTATGAATTTTCCTGTTAATAGAGAGCTAAAAGAAAATTATGAATTTTCACATCACAAAATATGAAAGTATTGATCAATTTACTGCAAGTAACACTCAGTTAATATTTACTGTATTTATGCAAACAGTGATAAAGGCATGTTTCAGATTTCTCTGACACTATGCATCAGGTATACTTGTCATGTTACTTTACTCACTGCATGAATAAGAGAGGAATTGGACACAGAAAATTTTCAGAACATAAAGACAGGTAAGTACCCAAATTCCATTGAAAGCCTGGCTCCAACAATCACAGCAGGAGCAGTTCACTATCATGGTTTCCATTCATTTACACAAAAATAATCCAAAAACCTCACACTGCACCTGTTTCTGTTCGTTGCATTGAGAATCTAATACTCTGTACAGACTGGACTAATTTTCGAGGAATGCATGGGACATGCAATGGTTTATACAGCTGATGTTTCTCATTTAGCAAAGAGGGATGTTCACTCTCTTCAAATATCCTAAAAAAAAAAAAAAAAAAAAAAGGTTGTTAAAAATTGCAAAATAAAGGAAATCATAAAATACAACTGCTTCAAATAAGGGGAGTTTTCAAGGGAGATGCATGCTGCCAGGGATGTTCTACCTCTTTCACCTCCAGCACTTGATAAAAATTGAGGTTTTCTTTAAATAATATCAGACAGAGAATATCGCTGAAAGTAGAAGACATCAAGTAGTAATAAACCAATCATAAGAACATTGCTGACTTACATTTTGTCAGTATCAAAGAAAAGTATTAGTAGTTTGGGGTTTTACACTTTGATAAAAGTACTTCATTATTGTAGTTTTGAAATCACATTTTCACGTTTAAAAACACTTTTTCTCTCTCTGAGATTGTCTGGAATACTCACGCTATACACACACAAAAGAGTAAACTGCAGCAAGTGTTTTCACTTGTGGGGTAATTATCTGTGTAGGGTAAATAGCCTTTTACAGTGTAGAAAGACAAAGGTTAGCAGAACAATGCAGGGTAAAGTGGCCATTTGGCACAGGAACATTTACCATTTTGTAAAATAATGAGTTCTATTTTATTTTCTCTCTGGCATTCCTGCTTAGCGCCTCTGTGCTTCTAGCTAAAACATCTGGTTTATAGCTGACTAAACAATGCTATTCAGAATGAATGAAGAATTGAGTCAGTCTTTTTGTTCTTCTTGAAATTTTCCTTAAATAAATATAAGATAACATGTAGGATGTGCTTTATAAGGTAGTGTGGAGTAAAATTAGCAACACTACTAAAAAAATACCAAACTAGAAGCACTGGCTAAGATATATGAACCCAACAACACATTAAACTAATACACATACACAACTATGATCACATAAATCCACGAATGCACCTCAGTCAAATACTTGATGAAAAGGACTATTTTGTCCTATAAAGTTACACACACACCTAGTGCTGTGCTGGACTGAGACCTAACAAACTATAGAAACCATCTATCCCCTAATATGTCAATAAAAAAACCCAAATAACCCATGAATAATACAATATTAAAAAATCATAATCTGTATTTCTTCCAGTTACAGTAATTATTGATATTACCTGTGTCAAGAATGAGTACTACAGGAAATAAGATATGTATATGGCTGGTTTATCTTTAAATTCAGATGCCAAGAGAGTAAACCCAAGGAGAAATAAAACCAGAGCTGAGCAGAGCGCCCTGGCTAAAACTGGTTCACTTTGTTCAAAATGGCTTATTTGGCCATTTTACCACAATCATCATTCAAAAATTAATTGAACAAGGCTGCTGCTGAGGTCATGGGTTAGACTGCCATAAATCACTTTTTTTACAGAACTTGGGATGCCAAATGATGTTTTTAGAAGTTCCTGGAGTCAGTCTCCCTGTAGAGCCTAGCAGACAGCTCTACATTTCTAAAAATTCACTCTCCATGAAATAAAGTATTCTTTTACAATGCATATCTATTCAGAAGGATGTATTGATGGCAGAGTTACAAACAGGACTCAGAACCTCTTAAGATATGTACTTTTTAAGTAACAAAACCTTCCAAAAGAGCCTGCAGTTAAACTTGATGCATATGCAATACACCTGCTTCCTTCCCTCCCAAAAAACATTATTGGAAAAACCCCACGTGTATCTTCTCTGACATAATTAATAACCATTGAAAGAAAAATCAAACTGCATACTGAAGCTCAAAATAGTCCAAATTGCAGTAACAACAACAAAGATCATTTGTCTTCTTTCTCTACTTCATTGTTAGTAGACATCTGAGTAGATAAAAAAATCTTTATCTTGATCCATACTGCAAAATAGATAACATTTTTTTCCTAAAGTGCAAAGAAAAAAATAGATATTCTGAAGTCAAAATAAAGTCCCATTTCCTTAACAGTAGTTTCTTCTTTGTAGCATAATGAAGCTCAAAGATTAATAAGACTTTATCTTCACTATAGGAATCAAGCGTATTTGATTATACATATGAAGAATCACACTTGCTAGTCTGGTATTTACCAGGACTCTCTACTGATGCCATGTTCAGTATTCTAATCAGGCGCATGCCGGCAAGTCCTTTTGGAAGCAGGACTTTTAATGACTTGCTGCCATAATAACTGGTAACTAATAACTGCCTATGAGGTTGTGGTCAGCATAAGGTTGACTCTTCATATATGTTTACATTTAGAAGTCCAGCTTCATAAGTATTTTTCCAAGAATTATATTACAAAGTTTTTTCTTTGGTCAGTAAAAGATAACCACTTGTAATGCAAAGATAATGAAACAATTGCAATAATCTGCCATGGAATATCCTTTACCAGAAGCTTTAGCAAACATCTCTCACTTGGAATGTAAGATATTTTAGGTATTCAGAGGTGGAATTAATACGTAATCAAACTGGGAAAAAAATACAATTGCAGAATAATGGAATTAAGGTGCTCTCAAACATTTTACAAAAGCAGAAAGGATGAACAAGATATATGCCAAAGCATAGTTCAAGATGTCAGCCTTTCTATGTAATAAATATAATCTTTAATTGAGAAATCAAGACCAGGGCTTCAAAAGAGTTGAGTCCTATTTGGTCATTTATGAGAACTCTTGATTTGGAAATTTTAACTATGACACTTGTCTATGTAACTGGTGAACTATGAAAGCCCACTAATCAGAGAAAACAGCTCTATGAGAAGAGGAATATGTGTTTTGCAGTCAGTCTAATCAATGACTAGCTGGACAGCAGTGATTCAAACTAAAACGTTCCAAGTCTTTTAAAAGAATTGTTGCCACTGCCATCCTCCTGCCCAAATGAGAACGTATATATCAGCACCTATTCATTAACTTGCAAGTTGGTTTCCTGACTTGTAGTCCTCTAAAGCATTTCGTGGGTATTAATTTGTACATTGTTCTGCTCAGTGCTTTCATTGCTCTGTTCAGTTCTTTCCCTTGATGCTGCTGGTTTCTCTTCATGCTGGTCTGCATCATTTCATGGAGATTCACAATACAATGCTTTTTTCTTCTTCTTCTTTTGTGGCAGAAGGTGAAAACATCTTTTTTTTCTTCACAAAGCTTTCTTTGCTTGGTAGTAACCTTGCAGTGACTGCAGAACAGCTCACAAGTGACCAGTGACTTTGGTATCCATATTCTGCTGTTATATTTTTGTACATTGCCTTGAGTCTGCAAGGGTTTTAATTCATGTGACTCATTATCTTAGCACATTTTCTGTTCATGTTTTTTCCACAGAGATTATAATCACAGATTCATAATACACCTATTTTTACATCAGTAGTTACTTAATCTGATACTTCTAAGCTTTCTAGTGAAGACTTTTTTTTAATACACTAATGCCAAACAGGCATTTTTAAAAACAATTTTTGCGCCATTTTCTACAAGTGTTTATGTTATGGCTATGTTTGACATAAATAAGCTTTAAAATTTACTCTAGGAAAAACATATTAATTAATAATCAGGTTGTGGTCTGATACCATATGCTATATCACATAAATGCATACATGGAGGTTAAAAGGCAACGTGAGTTAGGATAGTGTAAAACATTTACAATGTCTTATAACCATGATGCAAGCCATGGAATTATTGCTTCAGTAAGAGCATCAAAAAGATCTACTTGTATGCAATCACAACTCAATTTCAGGTGAAGGTACAAGCACCTGAAGACTCCATGACATGGAGGTAAACATACAACTGGCAGGTCTAGCAATGCACCCTATGAATTCTTTTCCACGAGGAGCCTGAGTTGTTCTTATGTCTACATGCGCAGAGCATAGATCTCTGCCTTTTATAATAGGTCTTTAATGGCATTTTGCATTCTGCAGACTGAATATACAAGTGTTTCTTTGAAAATTCAAAGGGAATGCTTCCATTTTTTTTTTTTAACTTAGTCTTAAACTAAAGTGGATTTCTTGCTTCCCTACATTTCTGAGGTCTTGCCAATTACAAAAGGTTATATAAGAAGGTAGAACAGGTGTAAGGGCTTAAACCACAAAAAATAATCATCTGAATAGTTCATAGGTCTGTAAAAAGATATTAAAGACCTAAAATGCTCCTGTAGAAAGGATCTTAGGGATGATTAAAATGACACATTTCTATAGATATAGTCCACTAAATCCCTATTTAAAGGCCTAAAAAGCTTCTTTTTCAAGCACACCATAATGTAAAATCACTTGGACAAAATCTTTCCGACATATTTTCAGTTTAAAATGGATTTTGATCTAAAGGCATCAGCTCTAAGGGTGATGTTTCAACATTCACAAAGACTCCTGATAAGCGCAAGATAGTCCTGACAGTGATTTTCAGTCATTGTAATTGAGCTCAAATTAAAGTGAGTCCCAGTCATAAATGACCACTGACTAATTTACTAAGCCATTAAACCTGTCTATGAAACTTTCACTCATGCTTGTTTTTAAGAACTAAATTAAAAGTTAAATTTCTTAAGTAGTTCAGAGCTGAAGACAAATGATATGTGGAACCCTGACTCTTTTTCCTAAAATAGGTGTTTAGTAGAAATAATGTATTTTATCTCTGACTGCACAGTCACTGTAGTTATAGTCATAACTCGTAAAACTACCCACATAGATCTATCAGCAGTAGTGGTGAGGAGCAAAGGTTTCTACAAAATACTTTCTAATAGTATGTTTCTGGATACATTTAGCTTCCAAGAATCAAAATTTGCCACCATCTTAACCCCAAGAAAAATAAAACTTTTACAATTACATAATTAAGTGACATGACCAGGGTTAGAAAAGCTTGCCAGTCATTATTTAGCAACAGTTTGTGTTTTGTGGCAGTCTTTGTGTAAATGTTGAGATAGTACTCTGGGTAAAAGCAAGGCAAAGAAATAATTTTTAAGTGTACCTTTCTTTAAACTCCTTTGGCTTCTCTAGACTTTTCTGATTTTTTCCTTCAATCATTTCAGAATTATTTTGATCTTCTGTAGTGTCTTCGAACGTCTTAAAAGATAAAGAACAAATAACATAAAAATCGAAAAAACTTGAAAAATTATGGCTACGTGCTGCAAATGTTTTCTAAACCTGATGAATCAGTGCACAGTAGTAGAGTTTTTGGTAACCAAGACAGTCTGAAGAAATAAGCAGAACAAGGTTAAAGAAAGGCAGCAGTTTTTTGTTGAACCAACTGTAACAACTGGAATAAACACAGAAGGTTTTGAGCACAGACTCTACATATCTATTCAGAACAAGGAGCTCCTTACACAGTCTCCTTAATAAATTCGCCACATCCCTTCTTACTGCATGTTTATACAGCACATACCACATCAGGAACTTGCGACTGTAACTATGAGTGTCAAACAATATCACAAAATATAAATAGAAAACATCACCTTCTATCAGCATAAGGCTGGCTGAAGTGGACACGGCTGACGCAGCAATAGACTCCTCGGTCATCTGGTCCAGAGAGGTAAAAGTGTCCAGCCGCAACACTATAAAAACTTACTAAACTCTTTACGAGATTGGTCTACTGGGCTATTCAGGCTTAGGAGAGACCTTGTACTTCCCAGCAGATGAGTGGGTCAAAATGCTGTGCTGACCAAGTCCTTTTTTTGGAAGACTATCCCTTTGGAATCAGTGCTTCTTAGAGTCAGTGGAACTGTACTGATCTCCTGTCTAAAATCAGTCAGTTTTACCTCTGACTATTATTTATGCACACATTTATTTGGAGGAAGAAAAAAAAAAGAATTTACATGATTTTTATTGTAAAGCATATTTAATTAAACACATTCATATTAACAAAACCTTAAAAAACCAGTAGGACCTGTGAAGGCTGTATACTCAAGCCCTGGGGCTCGCTAAGGAATGGCCCTGCTATATTTTGAAGTGTGTTCTCTGGCACTGTAGAGCTAGCACAAAAGTCACCATGACACAGTGCCTTGATGGAAAATATGGTGTAAACTGAGGTCAATAGAAAGCAAGCTTTAAGAGCCTTTAAATTCATGGACTCCTCTTCTCTAAGAAAACATATGTGATGATATAGAAACATAAATTACTAATACTGGAATTATCATGTTGGTCCATGTGCTTGTAAATACACTACTTTTCTTACTTTTCCAAAAATACGAAGGTGGTATATATAACTACATATATAAAATGTATTTATATAAAATAAAAATACAGTTACCTTTTTCAAATATTTTATTTTCATTTCTAATTCCTCTGCTTCTTTTTGTAGTTCAATGGATTCTCGTGTGGCAACTGCAGCAAGCTTTAACATTTCCTGTGTTTTTTGCCTCGAAGAAGCACTTTCATGTTACGGAATATATACTGCAACATAACTTTCTTCAAGCAAGGGATACTATCAGATCCCTGAACCCTCTATGCCATAAGTGCAAATGCTAGAGGAACATAAAGCTCTGACAAACTTACATTTCTTAGACAAGTCTTCAAATCTAATTTAATTTAGGCTTCTTCCCCTTAATGAACCATTTTGACAGGTATGTCATTAAGTGAAATTTGATTTTCTTTCCTCAAAACGCTCCCATAAATTTAAACTGAAGAGTATTATTCGACCTTCAATTTCCTCACAGAGGCAATCTCTCTAAACATAAATATATAAATAATTACTATTCTTTTTAACAAAAAGTTGTGAAAGGTAAATATAAACTAAATTGCCTGTAAACTGCATAAACACTACAAAACAAGGATACATCTGTAAAGCCCAATCATTTATGGACTTAAAAGGAACAGGCTCTGCAGAAATAAAATTTCATTTCAGATCATTAATTCACAAATCTAATTTTCTTTACAAATACAACATAAATTAATAGATATGGAGCACTTATCTTTACTTCATATACGTAACAGAAATAGCAGTATAACAGACAATAATGTCATTAAAAACAGCACCAAAAATATGAAAAATAAATTTGAAATTTTGAGAGGCTTGTTCTGAAGTAATTTTAGGACTTTTTAACCCCAAGAAGCCCAATGCCAAATGTCTCCCCATTACATTCACAGATTGGAGGAATGAATATTAGTATATATACTCTAAATTCTTGTTCAAAGTCTCAGTTTGCTACAGAATTTTTTCATAAAAAAGGGTGTAACAAAAAGAAGATCCTTTTATTAGGTTGAGAGAAACTACAGAAAATTAATTAGTGGATTTCTGTACACCATTTTTAATGTGCAGTGCACTACCAACAGACTCTACTGTAAAAGCATTGATAATAGTAGTACCCAGAATATCCAAGCAAGCATCTTCTTTCAATTTATATTTTTCAGACTGTTTCAAAATTCTGGTTTGGATTTCTTCAAGTTCTTTCTTTTTTTTGTAATACTCCTGTGCAAGAGCAGTTTCTGCATATTTTTCACGGTGTTGCTTCAAAATCTCTTTATACTGGGTTATGTAATCCTGATACATTTTCCTATAAAGATACATGTAATTTATTTTTTTCCATGTGAAGACATTGTTTATAAGGAAAAAAACTATTAATTTATGCCATCAGCTCCATTAAATTTGTTGCTGTCCTGGAAAAGAGTGGGATTATATTTAATATACCACTATTTGGCTCTATTTTTTTATCTTCCAGCTATTTTCAAGGAAGACTATGCTGTATGTATCAAAGAATACATTCATGATGTAAACAACCGTCAAACCTCGTTGTTCTGGAAGGGATATAGACCATACCATATTCAAAGGCAGCCTGGCAGATGACAAATGATTTTTTTCCCTGTGTAATTATCATGAAACTAACTACAGGCAAAATTCTCTGTTCGTGTATATTGGCACAACTCCAGTGTTTTCAGTGGAGTTGTATCAAACTTACGGTAAAGGAGAATTTGGCCTACCATCCCATATTTAGAGCAGCCTGATGCATCACTGGACTAAAAGCTGCCTCCGTGGAGATGCTGAGTAATCTGTGTCTGACTCAGGGAAGCCTTAAACACACACATTAGTCACACTAAAACAATAGGACTATTCATGCTTAAGGTTAAGCAAACACTTAAATGTTTAAGTGGCAAACAGCCAGAATGCTCAGTTTCTTGTAGGACTGCCCTCTAAATTGATGTTACACTAATACAGCTACAAATTAATAAAGTAGGTGGCATTCGATTAATGTTCATGGCAGTTTAAAAGTCTAAAACAGCTTTTGAAAAAATTGTACTGTAAAAACAAACAAATACCATAACAAGTAATAGGATATAACTCATCACATAAAGCTGAAAATTGATCGATATTATGTTTGGAAAGAAGAGAAAGAAAAGTGTTGTTGCACAGAACAGTCATCTTGTGTTAAATCACTGACTACGTTGGAAAAGATTTCTTTTTTTCAGGTCTTCTCACTCAGGCAAGGAATTTACAGGATAGATTGCTAATGACAGATCAAATATTCAACTACCCCATTGGCATGAGTCTTTTATGACACCAATAATGCTGCTAGGCATAACTTTTATTAGAGGTAATTTCCAGTACAAAAGTAGTATCTTTTGGGAAAGCTGAATAATTAACAATGCAATCAAGGAACCGGTTTTGGTTCTTAATGTCACACACAGATAATCTAAGTATAGACCTGCAGGAAGTCTGTATTTCCCACATAGACAAGACTAAACTACTAATAGTTTTTAAAATTATTAATAATAACAACCAGTGCCCAGTAACTATATTTCTCTCTGCATTTGAAAGCAAAAGTTTAACAACTACTTAAAATGAAATTAAAAGGTGTCTTCTTTTCTTTTCTTTTTTTTTAATGTTGATATTCTATGCCCCTTATTCCTGGAAAAAAGATAAATTCGGGCATATATGAAATACCTAAGAAGAGTTTTATGGTGAATATTTATGCAGATGGCACATGTTTATGAAGAGATATCACAGCTACAGACATCAAGCATGTATCATTAAGACAGACAAGTCATTTAACTGAGAAACAAATATTACACAAAGTTGCCTGATATTAGAAAATGCCAATATAAAATCACAGAAGGTGAAGAAAATGTCATCCTCTAGGAAAAAAAGGTTATGTGAACAATAGAGAGGCAAATTTAAATATTGTTAGTACACCTGTAGATTAGCCAGAAATTCCTTTAAGAAACAAATTATGGTGCATAATAGCACCTAAAGCCAGAGACCCATCTGTTTACCTGCACCATGAATAAAGCCTACATAAACAAACAGCTCTCACTGCTTGTCAAGCGTACAGTATTTCTCTCTAAAGAGCATGTTTTATCTCGAACTGCTAATAATCATTTAAATGCAGTATGACCAAAAGGCAGACACTCCTGGCTGCCCACTGGCTAGGCTGGGCAATGGAAGAGAGAAAAATTTGTGTCCAAGAAGCTTCTGCTCTTGCAAAAAGAAACTTTTTTTTTTATTATTTGTCACAGGAAAAAAAATAAAATCTCAATTTTCAAATAAAACTGCACTCCAGACACTAGTTCCCGTTAAACTGACCGAAGTTCAATATACCTGTTTATGGGGATATACAATTAAAAATGCATTACAAATAAATTTGAAAAATATGAATAAGTAATTTGTTGTAGCAGGTACACTTCAAGCTTCTGAAAATAATCCTCAAACTTTATATTATTTTCCTAAAATGTATAGTATAGTATAGTATAGTATAGTATAGTATAGTATAGTATAGTAGTCTTGAGAAATAGTCACTTTAAAATATTTTTCCTAAGTAATTCACATCCTCCAGTTCATGTAGTTAAATATAGGCTATTTAGAATTCAGCACTGTTCACATTAAAGTAATTAGAAAAAGTTTTAATCTAATGACAATGGGAAAAGGACAGCACCCACAAAACCCCTGTACATTATGTGGATAGTTATTTATTCGTCTTTCCTTCTTCGTATCAGTTACTCTCAGGATGAACTTCCAGTACTAAGTG
The DNA here is from genome assembly GCF_028858705.1 of Grus americana. Classification (NCBI taxonomy): domain Eukaryota; kingdom Metazoa; phylum Chordata; class Aves; order Gruiformes; family Gruidae; genus Grus; species Grus americana. Next base: position 64,287,724 of record NC_072856.1, on the reverse strand, counting down.
TTCTAATATGTTCTTGAAACCAATAATAATGAAAAAATGTGGAACATTTTTAAAACCTCCATAATAAGTGCCTAATTAAATGCAGACTGACCTGCCCATCTTTTTAAAACATCTTCCTGTCTAAAGCTGTATGTCCTCAGAGCCCCCAAATACCAGGCAAAAAAACACTTTCAGTGCATAAAGTTCTAAATGTACATATTTTTCTTCCTAATTTAAATATTTAGAATTTGCTGAATGCACATCTTGCTGATTTGAATGCATCATCAAATGCTTCAGTACAGAGGGACTGTATTTGTGAGACCGCTTTTGTAAAATACATGAATTAAATTTATTTTATGATTTCTAGTCATGATGTCTTATAATTAAGCTCAGGAAAACAGATCAAACACTTTCATGTTGGAATTGAAACTAGTTATCTAAAAAGCAATTTAAAAGTAATGCTTCTTTGGTTTGTCAGCTCAAATTAGTGAAAGCCAAAATAGTTTAATCATATACTCATAGAAAACCAATTTAGTTTTATTTTTCACCAAATATAGAGCTCTGAACAGGAAGAAGACAGATAAGCTACTAATTGAGTCAATTAAGGGCTATCAGGCATGCTATTTCTGCTGCCTTGGACAACTGGCAAAAAGAACACAAAAGATTCAAAGACAACATTTTCAATTACCTGAAGTTACACCTCTAAATTGATATTTAGATCTCTAGATGAATCTGCCATGATTTTTTCACCACAGGGCTAACCAACCTCTTCCCCTCCACAAGAAGATCAGTAAAGGTGTGCAACCTCTCTACAATGTAGATGAGTTTTACCTGAGTGTTAAATAGAACTTCACAGAGTTAACTTGGCACACTGCATTTTGAACATTTCAGTGAAAATCTTCAGGGACTGCTCTTCATTCCATTGAATGTAGGCAGCTACATTCCACAACTAATTATTTCTTTAAAATGTATAATCTAATTAATGAAGCTCAAACAACTGAAATGCTACTTACCAAACAGAATTGAATTTGCAGTTAATACTGACTAGAATCTTACCCACAGCTGGTCTTAAAATGGGTTTAGATCAGGCTTCCCTGAGCCACTCATTCTATTTTTTAGGATCTAATACTGAATTCGCATGCTTTGTGGTTATTTTTAATAATATACAGCAGTATACAAAAAACTTGATTTGTATATTCTAATAATCATATGCAATTCATATTCACAGAAAATGAAAAGCACAAAATTATCTGAATGCCTCTAATTTTTATGTTACTTGGTCCGTATATGAATTTTAAGGCTTATGTTCAATTAAATAATGCTTCTGAAAAAATATAAACCAAGAGTATTTTAAAAAAAGTCTTCTCAAACCTGAATATCTGAAACTACTGAAATTACAGTATATCTGAAGACATGTCATAATAATGGCAAAAAAATAATTTGTGGATAACACTTATGTATGCTTTTGCAAATATGCTCTGATATTTCATATTTCTGCCAAAGCTGAAACATTCATCCTTTGTTTCAGAGGGCTTTTCTTGAATTTGTAGGCAATTGAACAATGTTCTGAAAAAATATAATAGGCATTTGGGAAGCAATTGAATTTGAAGAAGCCATATCTTATACTATTCCATCAGTAACTACAAAGTAACATATGATCTCATAATAATATAAACTGAAAACTCTTTTAATTACTCGATCACTTTTATTGACCTGAAAAGTTTACAACTTTTTGATGCAGACTGCACTATCTTTGCTGATCAGTTTAGACAGGTTAATAAGTACTACTGCTAGAAACATCATCTCACATGATTATAGATACCTCTCATTTTCTGTAGCTTCTTGTAAAGCTTCAAGTTCATTTTTCAAATATTCTTCATGCTTGCTAAGAATTACATAGGTGGGCTTCCAGCTGTGGAGAAAGTACAAAAAAGAAAGCATATAAGTGCTCTTTCCTAATAAAAAGCCATTCAGAAACAGACATCAAGTTACTTTAGCTAGCTTATTAGAACAAATAATTTATTTAATGTTTTGAAAGTCAAACATAAATCATTTTAGCACAGAAAGCGTTCACATGCATACATATATTTTCTTCAGATTTTAAAGCTGCAAATTCAATAATTTATATATATATAAAATAAGGAAAGATTATAAAGCAGTTTTTATGGAATAAATAGCAAGCTTCACAAATTTTTTGAGCCAATGCTAAGCAGTTAGGCATCTAAATCCACATGAGGTACTCAGAACAGTGCCATCAGTAAATCCTTTAGATATGTACGATCCTCTTGTTGGAGATATATGCAGCTTCATTCTTGCCAATATCACTAGCACCTATGATACCTAAATGCAAGCAGCAATCACAAACTCAGAATTTCCTCCATTTGCTAAGCAAGCCCTGCTCAGAACACAGCCACAAAAAAAGATGCTGTCTTTCAGTACAATAGCCCAGACATTGGGAGCAGTGACCTGACAGTTTGGAGTCACAGGTCCACCACATATCACCTCTTACTGACTAGATTTGAACTCAAACTCTGCCCCTACAGGAAAACACACCAGCTGATAGTTAAATTAATGGCAGATAACAACTGAATTTCAGTTGCTGTTAAGTAACATTCTTTTCTGCCTCTAAGTCATCATCCACATGTGTTTTCATATTTCATGCTGTTGGTATCTGGCTATATAGTATGTCTGCACTATTAAATGCACCCATTCCAGAAACCTGTCTCCAGACAAGAGGTGCTGAGTGGCTCTTACCCAGCTCATAACTAGATTCTTCTAGAGCAAACTGATGGGCCCACATTCTGTAATGCTTATCCTGGACCTCCTTTCATGTGGTTCCCCTACAGCCTTGAAATAACTTCAGGACCCTCCTATAATAGAAGAGCTATGATGCAGCCCACCAAAGTGATTTTCTTACAGCAGGATGCTGTAGATCGTACTGACATCACAGCAACTTCAGGGAATACATGAAGGACTTACAACTAGTAAACTAATAGTCCTTTCTCAACATCCAGGTATTAGAGATGCCTCTTCCTTGGGTGTGGGAACTATAGAAAAACAGGCAGATAAACTTTCTGATTCAACTGAAATTCAGATGTGATCTTTAGGAGAGACATATAATGGGTCTTCCAAAAAAGCATCCTGCCCGAAAAAAGATGATATAAGGAGCACAAGGCATCCAGGCCTGGATGTCTCCTACCCTCCAGCTGAGGTAACACCTATCAGAAAAGACATGTTCAGAGAAAATTGTAACTGAACAAATGGCCGGGATCTTGCTCAGATAGAGACGGTGAGAAACAAATTCAGAAACCTGTGGTGCATGGAGCCTCCAAGAGGCTCCATGGAGTGAGTAATACCTTAGTGAGACTTAACACATACCAAAGTGATGTGACGTGAGGAACAGAACAGAAAAATTATTTAAGTCTACTGAGCTAAATAGGTATATGTACTACCGACAAACACTCCACTCATTCAGAGAGAATAATCTCTGTAATACAGGTTGTCAATAGGCAACTTCTGAGATGCGAGGAGCGGAGATTCAGATGATGACTGAATCATCAGAACAGACTGGGCTAGAGTCTATCAGAGATCTTATTTCTGATGAAAAAAAATCACATTCTCCCTCCAAGGGAACCTTCTACAGAAAAAAAAAAATAGTACACCCTCCCCTCTCTCTAGTCAGAGCTTAAAGTGATCTATAAATTCAGCTTTTGTCCAGAATACAAGCTATCCTAAGGCAACACAAACACCTACAATGAAGTTTGTCTGACTGGAACTATCTGTCCTAGGAGATGTACACACAAAACCCAATTTACACATATATACATACATACATACGTATGGAACACATACATAGGTTCTATCAAAGCTAAACATTGAAGAAATAGAAGGAAAAATCCACAAGGACTGAAGAGACCAAGTGAATCTGGAACAGCAGAGATACAGTTACATTTGAAGAGTTACATCAACAAGGAGGATGGAAGAAATGGCAATACAGAACAAGGTTGCAATTCAACAAATCAAATAATTCTTTACTGGACAGATGAGAGCAGCTGAGGATGTACAGTTCACTTTGCATATTCATGAGTAGGGTAAGTAAAGGACATTTTTCAGATGTGAGGATGCCCTATGGTTCAAAACTGAAGGGTTTACAGCATGCAAACACACAAAGCATGAACATGCATTTGGACAATCGCTCCAAAGGTGGAATAATAGACACTTCAGTAACAGCTAACTTAATGCAATTTCCATCATGGAAATAAATAAAAACAAAGATCTGACAATTAATTTGCTGAACTGAAGTCCAATAACCTTGAACAAAATATAAAGTACTCCAGGTGGTGAGACAACACAACGTATAATCAACATTTATAACAGCAGTAAAGTTTGTCAACAAAAAAGCTGAATGAGAAATTGCAGCATCCATTCAGGAAATTTAGCACTATTGGCACAAATTGTTTGACACCACTGGTGATTAAAATATAATTAGAAAATGCTACTTCACCACATCTACTGCAAATTCTGCAGAAAGCTGTATTTTTAAAGGATCACATTTTTAAAAAAGTGGAAGGAACAGTACTTGTATAAAAATGTACTGGCAAACAATCACTGTGGTGATCTTCTACTCAGAAAACTCCATGCCTTTCATTGGAGGGGAAAAAAAAAAAAAAAAAAAACAAAAAACAAGCAGCAATGAAAACTTCATAGAGCTTTTATTAATCTAAGTGCAAACCATGTCATGCGTTACATTTTGTGTTCACATCTGTATTGCAGACATGCAAAAAACACATAGTACAAGAGTGCTGTTTGTATCAGAATGAGGTGTACAGGATTCAAGTAGCTCATCTACTAGTTTGTTAAAGGCATCACTGTTTCACAGAGGTTCTTGGTAGCTATGACATTTATTTGTCCTTCCTATGTGTCAGCTAGGGTCCAAAAAAATCTTTATCCACACTAATCAGAAAGCAATTAAAATATCCTCTAGTTTAGCTAGTGGGACAAGGCAACAATTCATTTCCAAATTAGCAATATTCTGAGTTCATCTAGCTTTTTTTTATATTATTATTTCCATGAAATCTCACCACCCTTAAACCCAAATTTAGAAAATAGAAGAGAAACAATAAAGGTGGAATAGGTTCCATCAGCAGTATTTCACCACTTCTTATTGTTCTGGGATCAACATTTTAGTTTGAGTCATTCAAGAAACTAGATATTAGAAAAAATTCATGACTTGTCTAAAAATATATATTTCATTTTGGTCATTTTGTGATTTGGGTTCTTTGTTATATAGACCAATATTGATTTCTTTAGAAAAATGCAATAGTATCTTGATGCACCAGTCTCATAGATCATATTTTCTGTAAACTTGTTGAATATAAGAATCCCATATTTTGTTCAAAGTCTTCAAACATGCTTGAATACGCTTACAATGTCTGGTAATCCAGACAAAAAGTTGTTTCTTTGAGAGCTCTATTGAGCATTACAGACAATTAGTCAGCTACAAGGGTGATTTTGACTCCAAGACAATATTTGAATTTAAAAAATCAACATTAGAGTCATGACCAGTATATATGGAGTATCAACCAGAATAAATTTTAGAAGTTTAAGATGATTCTACTATGTAAGTGCTCTAATTGTCTGATCTTATAACTAGGACTTGTTTATTGCAGTTTTCAGTATGTCGTTAAATGACATTTTCAATAATTTAAGACACAAAGTCTCTACTCTTCTGCAAGCATTGTCCTTCTATGAATACATGTATTCATTAATGAGTCACTTCTCATTTTCAGTCTCTTTACACTAATGCCATTAATTATTCTTTATAGGACCTAAGCCAGAACCCATTGAATTCAATGATAAGAATTTAGATCAGATCCTTAGTTCTACCCTTATTTTTTTATTTCTTTGTTTGCATCACTTAACAGTTTGTGATTTGCAAACAGACTTGCAACTTCAAAAGATATCTTAGGAAGTAGTGTGAATGGTTTCAGAAACTTACAAAAGTGTTCCTTTTATACTGCATTGGAGGCAAGAATTTAATGTAAAGGAAAACTGGAATTTTCTTGTCAAGATCAAATCTTTTCCTAACTCTTTTTATGATAAAGCTACAAATCAGTATGGTATGGCAATTGATTCAAACACCTAGCTATATACCCACTTCACTCACTAATGATTCCATTCTTTCTTCTGTTTTCAAATAGTGCAAAATAAACCTAGGAAGGACCCTGTAATTCTTATTCTTAGAAACACACACATTTTCCATTCATATCCTAAAAAAAATTCAAATATATGTTATATACATTTTTATTCAAGTATATATCTTTAGGTACAGAATTGCAAGAAAACAAAACTGATAGAATTTGCTAACAAATCATCACATCAACCACCCAGGAACTAGACAGATTGTGGAGAGATGAACACTGCAATGAAAAGACAGGATTATATCCTCTGGGCCAAACTCTCTGTATTGTCAAATACAGATTTGCCTTTTTAGCTACTGTTGCGAACACCTGAGATTTTTCATTTTTAAAAATCAGACATTCCCTGTCAGTAAGAAAAAACTCCTTGTGGCCAAATTCTTGCTTGAGAAACTTCTAATTACTAAGATCCAAATGTGATCTGCATTTAAAACTTGCACTAATAATCAGATAGAAAATTTCTATAAAGAAAACTGTGAACTGCAGCCCATTGCATTCATCAAAACAGTGTGCCTAGAAGAACAATTTTGCAGGCTGCGGTAAAAATTATACCAAAGTCTGCTAGTAGAAGTACACACATATCTGTATGTAGAGCCAGTTATTACACGTTAGGAGAGAATATGTATAGAACAAAAAGTAATGTGAAACATGTTGTAAAAAAAGAATAGAAAGATGCTTCAGTTTCAGGAAGTCCAATTCAGAATTAACCAAAGAACATAACGGCAGCTTATTGTCACTGATAGTTTTTAACTTTTTAGTTAAAAAAAAAATCAACTTTTTTGAACAGTATTCTTAATAATGTTCAAATTTGACAGAACTCAGATGCATCCAAATATAGAAAAACTATGTTTCTATTACCTTACTACTTGAATACTTTAGCATGCTGCAAAGACAGTACCTGTGATCTCTGAAAACTGTTGATTCTAATACAAAACTAAACCAAACTTAACTGTAGTCCATTTTTCCATAACTTACTTTTTCAGGGGATGGGTAATACCGTAATTTTTGTGTCTGATGATTTGCAGCTTGGAAAAAATAGGAGAATACTAAAGTTTTTCTTTAACATCACTCCTGTCTGAACACACACATGCATATTTTCACACTGCTTCCTCACTGACTTTCTTAATGCCATCCATAACTCAAAGGTCAGACTATATTATACTTACGCATTACAGGTCTCCTTACTACTCTCATTTTGCTTGTGCAAATCAGCAATTGCATCATTGCTGTTATTTATATTTTCCTGCAACCTAGTGATTTCATTCTTTTTTTCTGTGATTTTTACAGTATACACTGGAATTAAAAATAAAAAAAATAAAAAAGCATATATATTTTCAACATATCCATGAATTAAAAAGTCTAGATTTAGAATGATTAAAAAATTTCTTCCAAAATACTTAATCTCGATAGTGCCAGATGAGTGGACAGCCTGCAATTAAGCAAAGCAACAACAAAGTGAGTCAAAAACTTAGGGAGTTTCAGCTGTGTGACGAGTACCTTAATTATCATCTAATATTGTGAGATTGACTTTGGAAGAAAAAAATTATTTGTACTGTTTGTGCATCCCAGTCTGTATAAAACTGAAGTAACTATTAGTGGTAGAAAGCAAAGCACTCTTAACAGTTAGAGCTGACCTTTTTTTTTCAGTCCACATCATCTGTAGATACTAGAAGTGGTATACAGGGAAACCAGAGTGTAAGCCACTTTGCCTTCTGTAATGCTTGCAACTGAGGAGACTGATTGAAGTACAAAAGTTGCTTGAGATAAAGGTCCCTTTCAGACATTTGTTTTCTTTTACAGAAGTCCAGAAACACAAGTGTTTTGAATGGGAAAGCTGACTACAAGAAGGGAAAAATAAAAACATTGCTAACAGCATATAAGAAAATTATCACTAGAAATGGAAACAGAGAAATTAAAATAAAAGGGAAATTTACTCAAGGTGGGTATGTGTAATGTGTGATAAATTAAGACGGAAGACAGTGGTTAATGAATGAAAAAAATGCATTATAATGACAAATCCTCAATGATATATTTTCGGAGATTCTTAAGGCAGATTTTTAATTCTGTCTTTTCTAACAGCAGACTGATGACAACATTTTCTGAATGAGTGGTTAGTAGAGAATCCATATTGTTGAACATGATCAGTGTTCTCTTTCACAAATAAAAGCTGTGAGAGCTACCATGCACGCTCACGTTGCAATGCAATGAGCACAACTATGTGCACATTTTTTTCTCTGTTTCTTATTTTTTCATACAAGGTTTCAGATTTATTAGTGCCAAATCATCCCTTGCCATCACTGCTGCCCTCAGGCACTGTATGCCAAAGTTGGTGGCCCTAAGCAGAAGTCAATCACAGACATCCTGCCCTTCCAATCTGCTTAACCAGGAAGGGCATCTTAGGCGAGATGTGTCTTCAGTTGTTTGAGTTACTGCTCTGGAACTTCAGGTCATCCTGAAGTTTGGGTCGGTTTTTGCAGTACTTGCTATATATTTACTTTCAACACCAGCTGCATTTATATCAGAAAAAAATACTTCTCAGAGAGAAACATCAGTCAGTGAAAAGCAAAAGATTCTCAATGTATTGTAATATCTTGAGTTATCCTCAATATCTTCAATATCTTAATATTTTCAATATCTTTAGTCAGTAACTTGCCTTTACTTAGCATGAAGCATAACTATTGGACAACTGACATATGCTTCAGTTCTGTAAAAAAAACAGGTGTGTTGGGAAGTATCCTGCAGATGACATTTTGAGATTTACCAAGATATAACATAACTGTATTAACAAAATACCTATTACATAAGCAAAGCTATACACTTAATATTTCATTTAGTATTTTCTATAGGTGAGCACTTCTCTGACAAGTGTGAGTTGTTCTACTCACCCTTTGCTTTCACAAGGACCTTGTGGATGAGATCCATCTCACCCAACTTTGCAATGCAGGCACCTACTTCAGAACTAGACACCCATGGCTACAGCTACGCTCAGAAGAGACAAGTGCACATTTTTTAAAGCTTACTTTATCTAACCTACTTTAAACTCTTTCTTCAGGATAAGACAAATCACACCCTAAAAGTTCCTGTTTCCCTCCACTGGTTATAAAGGGACTCTAGCCAAAAAGCCTGATGAATCTCACACCAAAAGTCCAAGGCTGAATGTTACAACTGTTCCTCTGCCAAGTAATACTCACACAGAGACAAAATTAAATCAGTGGAACTATTTCTGCATAAGTTTTTGAAAGACGTAACACAAACTTTTAAAAGTCTGAGTGTTGGTTTTGACTTCACACATATTTAGATATCTCTGAACTGAACACGTAAATAGCTATGCCATGTTACTATACAGCCTTTGGGTTTTCCCTAAAAGTGTGCTTATTTATTGTAAGCTTGCATAAATGTTAAGAAAAACCTCAACTCTAAGGCTCAATTATGTGAGTGAAGAGTTAAAACTGAATTCTAGGTGTACCAGATTTAGAGTTACAGATGTTTTAATGTTTAAGATGCTTCAATTTAATATTGATAATCTTCTTAATGAATAAGTACTTGCTTGGACATATCAGTCAAGATTATTAGAAATGTTGCCCATCAAGAGCAACACCAATTAGACCAGAATTCTCTCTTGTTCTTTTTCCTGAAGGTTATGTGCTTCAATATCCACTTATGGAGTACCAGTGATGAGCACAGATGTCCTCAGATTGTCTAAAGAATAGTGTCTCTACCAAAATCATTCTCCTGAGTGAGTGATTCCACACAGCAGCATAGTAAAAAAAATATATCAGTCCAGACCTAAGTCCATAATACTATGCTGTCTTTAAGTCCTGAGGGAAAAGAATTTGATGTGGAGCAAGACTTTCTCATTGGATTTACTGTTTTGAATTTCAATAAAAATACCAGCTGCTTGATTGCAGAAAAGAAGAACCAGGCTTGAGTAGGTAGTAGCAACTGAGAGAACTTTCATTATTATAAGAAAACAGAAAGAGAGGAGAAGCAGTGAGGCAGAGGTCCAAATCTGGAAAGAACAAAAAACATGAAGAAAGAAAGGGAGGCAAGTAGCAGATGTATTGAGCAAGCACAGCTGAATCAAAGAACTGCCAGTGACTGTGAGGAGCTAGAGAGTAAGAGCAGGAAATGGCGCAGCATGAAACTGGCTGTCCATGAGACAGCTGAACAGCATTAGCTAAAAGTCACAAGTAAAAGCAAAGTCTGCTAGGGAGAATGAACAAGTATTGATGGCAAAAGATGAGGTAGGGTGAGAGCAGGACACGGGACAGCTTTCATTATTAGGCTTGCTTCCGCCCCTGAAACACAGAACATGTACCAGAACCAATGAAACAAAAGCAGTGTGTTCAACATCTAATGATAATTTATCACTACTCACAATTTATCTGTTGATTCACATGTTCCTTAGCATAAGTCGTTTGTTGTAGCTGAAAAACTAAGAAGAAAATAAACACTTTTTCATATATATACACACATATATATGAGTCGAGCTGTGAAACAAATGTATGTTGTGTAGCATTAATTGCACGCTGATTAACAAAGATTTTAACAAAATAATTAGCAATTTTACTATTAGATAACTGTTAGTACCCCTCTCCATAACCTCACAGTTAACAAAATATTATGTAGGCAAACATCAAAACATGAATATTATAAATTTATTTGAAGTTAATATAACTGTTCAAAGCAGAAAACATCACTATATGTACTGCATTAGTAATTATTAATTAAAAATATATTATATAATGACCTACCAAACTCGAGCAGAAGTTTGTCCAAGTTGTTCAAAAGCCTGTCACTCATTGTGTAAACTACAAAAGAAAAATGCAATTCAAGGATTTACACAGTCAAAAGCTTTATTGGTACAATAAACAAGTCAAAATTGCAAGACTTCACTATGCATTTTAAGATAAAAGGGAGACAAAAAAAGTTTTAACTGCGTTTTAATTAGTATTTAAACCACTTTAGCGGAACCAAATTTCTCACCGATAGTGGTAATGGACTCATTAAAGCCTAAATCGCAGATAGGAAAAAAGGAGGAGTATCGTTTAGGTAAAGCTTTGTTCCTGGAGCAGATCTATCTTTGAGAGGCTTAATGTTCTTAGAAGGCATGAGGAATGCAAGAAAAGATGCTTGTGTACAAAATGTGTAGCCTCTACTCCAGCTGGTTTACTAAGCCTATTGACTGCAACGCTGCTAATGGAAAAGCTACTTATCCATTCTGTACACTCCTCCCGTAGTAACTGCAAAGTACATTTAAATCAGAAGGTATATGCATAAGTGTGAGTAAAGACAGAACTCACATACAATGGAAAGCAGATTATTACAAATCCATTCTTCTGTTTGCATAGTGGTGCTACATGCAGAAGTTCAGTTATGGATTTTTAAACAGTTTGGGAGTCGTGTAATCTTCTAAAAAGGATGCACTCACCATTTTATCAGAACGTACTGAATATAGCTAGTTAGCTCAGATATATTTAACATTAAGCAAAGTTATTTGAGATTTAACTGTCCCACAATGGCTTCCCCACACCCTCAGTATTGTGTAAAAAGTGAAGCCACAACAAATTGGTGATGAAATCCTAATCTGGGATAAAGTGGAATAGAAAACAACGGCAGAATTTAACTGAAGTGGCATTAAGGCTTCATACTGTAGCACTGAGACTGTGGAAACGGGAGGGAGTGGGGGAGCATTTAAAATAATGGATGTTTGACAGAAATGAATTTACCTAAATGTTAAGTGAGGATCAGAACTCCTAATCCAACTGACTGGATTAATATAGGCTGTGATAAAAACTCTGAGAAAGAGATAATAGTTTTACAAATGTATTTAAAAGCTTTAAACGCCAGTTCCTGGTGCCTGGAAACACTTAAGATAGCAAACAAAACATGTTCTCAAAACACTAAGAAAAATACAAGAAATACTACCTCAATCCACAGGTTAATGCAGAATATTTTTGCTTTTACACGATGTGAAAGAAAATCCTAAGTAATTCCTTTGGATGAAAAAATTAGTTTGGAGCATATATTAAAAATATGTTATCTAGAAACAGTATAACAGTGTTTGTTAGTTGTTTTCCTGACAGTTCCCATAAAAACTGCAAGACATTAGGGTGTACACAGAAGGTATGCAAATTAATGAAAACAAACAAAAAAAAGGCAGCACAAACATTACTTTAAACAGCGAATAATTTCTATTAATTAATTTATAAATCACAACAAAGTTCACCAATAGAGCAGACTGTACAGTATTCTATCATCTAGTCACTAAGACAGTTACAATTAATTTTATATTTTGAGTGCTTTTGTAGGAGAAACAGAACTAGAGTGTTTAATATTTTTTTCTGTATTTTTACAATACAGTTTTCATGAAGGTTATAGTTGCAGAAAATGACAGTGCTTCTGAATGCATGCATATGTAAAATACCTGCTATTCTGGATGCTGTTAAAATGAAGTAACTGCAAATGGCAAATGCTATTCTGTGTTGTGAAGAGGTTACATGAGTCACTAGTAGCAAGGGCTGGTAATCTATAGGACGTTTGTAGACTTTAAAAACAGTAGTTAACACCAACCTGTGCTGGTGACATCTACATTTTGGACAATTTATGACTTCCAGGATATGACTAGTAAAGATTCTTGGTCCTACTGGAGAAAAGTAGCATCGAACCATTAGCAAACTCTGGATGACAAATTCAAACGATGTTCTCATATGGAACTGCTATTTTTATTAAAGAGAAATATGTAATACACGGCAATGGGTACAACAGCTTCAAACTGCATATCTTACATCTAATGGTGCTATTCAGAACACTGCCAGAAGAAAGTATGATTATACATCTTGCATTTTTGTACAGCATTAATGTAATTATATGAAATTAAATTGTGGCAATAAAGTTCCATGTATTACAAGATTGCATTGAGTGCAAAAGCCACAAACAAACTGCCTGATGGAGTCTCTAGCCATTACCATAACACTAACATTAATGCCACTTCTCATAGCAGAGTTACAGCAGTAGCTTCATATCCCATCTGACAGTGGTTCCTCATTAACAGGTGAAAAGTAACCATAATCTATGAGGTAAATTTCTTCCTTAAAATCAAACACTCAATTCTACCCACTGTCAGCTGTGCAACAGTATTAATTTCTGTTGGCTTTATATAAATAATTTTCATTCCAGCGGGGCTCTTTTGAGAGCAAGCTGTATTTATCCTGTGCTATTCATTACTGTTTAAGACTCTCTTAAGTGACTGGTTAATTGATTCTTCTTGAAATGTAGCAGAGTTCCTGTTTCTAGACTAACTTTTTACCCCTGTTTAAAAACAAAAAAGTGCCTCTCATTGTGTTGTTTATGTTCCTCTGCCCTTCTTCTGCAATACCGTTTCAGGAACCCTGTGAGGAGACTTAAACTCTGCATTCAAGGTGAGGACGTCCCATCTTTTTCAAAACCCACTGCTGTTTTCACTGTTTTCAACATCATCAAAGCCCTTTCCTGACTTGTGACAATTCTAGTTATTACTTCTGAGTTAACATAATTGTAGTGCTCTTCATTTATGAAGTCCCTGTTTCTAACACTTATGTTTCAAAGCGCATTGCCACTGTGCACTATGTACCTTGCCTTCATTAGTAGCTACTGATGTGTCCACCAAGTCCTCAGAAACTCATACATCTACTGGATTGCCGTATTTTACTTAGTTGGGTACATACCAAACAAAAGGATGTTGCTGCAGATTATTCCCCAAATTCCTGGAATTTAAAAATTAAACCGATTTTTGTCAAAATGATAAGGGGGAAAAAAAATCCTGTGAGATATCACAGGAGCTGTGGATGAGCGCCACAAAATGGCGGCACCAAGAAAAAGGGAGTGAGTCCCTCTAGGTGAAGAGGGGTGATGAGGCTGGGGCGGCCAGGTGGCCCCTCTGCATTTTGGGAGGCCATCAGCACTGGAAAAGTGACCAGGACGTGGTGGCCTTGCACGATCTGAGGTGCTGCCAGAAAGTGAAGGGTGAGGAGAGCCATGACAGTCGTCCAGGACTTCACCCAGGGCCATCAGGTGGACGAGGCCATGGCCACCGCCTCGCTCCCTCAGCTTTGTGCTCGCCGCTGCGGAGGAGAACAGGAGCGGCCCAGAGCCGCCGCCAACCTACCCCGTGGGGAGCACCCCGGCCAAGGGCCCACTTCAGCCCCCGCGAGGACCGAGCACCGCCTCGTCGCTGTCCCTCACCGCCGCCGTGAGGCGGGAAAACGGCCAGGCCCCCCCGCGCCCCTGGGCGGGCGGAGGGGAGAGGCGGCGGGTACCCCGCAGGAGGGTGTGGGGTCGGGCTGCGGCAACGGGCTCCTGCGTGGCGGGACGGGCAGCTCAGCCCCGTCAAATGGTGCAGCGAGGGCGGCAGGCGTCACCTCCCCGCCACGGCCTCGCCGCTCTCCTTGCCGGGGGTGGGGGAGGCGAGAGTGGCAGCTGCCAGCGGTCGAGCTTTCCGCTGGGAAACCTGAAGCAGCTTCACCTGCCGCGAAAAGGGGCTGAGGCCATTTTGCGAACAGGTCAACAAGCAGCGCCCACAGCCAGGGGCCACAGCCCTGTGCTCCCTCGAGGGCTCATCAACGGGGCGCATGTACCCCAAATAACACCCGTTTGCCTTAGACAGTGAGAGTTATGAAGGAAAGATCAACGTTTCCGAGGGCTTCAGGGCGGAGGGCTGAGCCAGCGGCGCTGGCGGTGGGTGAAAAGCGATGAGGATGCTCCATCTACCGGGGAGAGCGCAGGCAGGCGGGAGCCAGGCGGCCGCCGGGGAGAGGAGGCAGCGCCGCTGAAACGGGGCATCTCCTGGAAACGTGCTGGGGATTAAAGACACGTACGCACCCTGGGGTGTAACACAAAAAGAAGAGGCTGCAGCGTGTAACTTGTTTTATCCACTCTCCGGGTCCACGTGTGTTGCTGACCCAGTCTCGGGGGGAGCGGGAGTGCAGGTGTAGCGATTGCATAAAGCCTTCTTTCCTCCATACCTCATGTCTAAAGGTGCGGCCCAGCCCTCTGACAGGTTATTGAGATTGCTGGGGCAGAGGATGGATTTAAAACTATCAATAAGTAAAGGAAAATAAATAAGATGGGGGAGCACAAGGTGGAGGGAAAAAAAAAAAAAAGACATGAGCATGGCTGATGAAAGAAGAAAGGATAGGGAAAATAGAAACAGGATGGAAGAGATTAACAGAAAACTATTTCTGCCACCCGCAGCACGGGTGTCGGTCAGATGCGATGCTGCTTTCAGAAGAGTCAATTCAACCAACAAGAAATGCAGCTTCAAAGAGAACTAGCTGACCTACCTGGCTTCAGGTCAGAGATGAAGGAGGAGAAAGAAAAGAGAGAGAGATAAGTGGGAAACGGCATGTTCTTTTGGAAGCCACATGTCTGCGGCCTCTGCTCTGTGCACCCCGTCCTTTCCAAGAGCATCTCTGTGCTGCATCCCACCTTCTCTCCCTACTTGCCTGTCCGGGAGGGAGAGAGCCGGCTCCCCAGAGACACTTTCATTCCTAAATATCCCTAGGCTCTCCGCAACTGCTGCTTTGCAACCCCTCTTCCCAACCATTAAATAAAACCCAAGGAGAAATAGCTTCAAAACTTTGTCCTGCCTTAAGCAATTCTCTTAAAGATCCCCCAAACTTCTATAGGAATATAACAGAAGAGTAGCAGATAACTTCAATGATGCTCATTAACACCTCCTGGTGTCCCGGTAATTTAAGGAGCGGTGTCTAGGGAGGCTGGGGTTCCTACAGATTCAGGGACCTGAGCTCACCCGGAAGGTTGTCAGTCATTTCAACAGGCTTTGGATAAAACAGCGGGGACTTCCCCGTTAATTCCCACTAAGGACTGCCAAGAGCTGGTCCCCACTTGGGCTTTTCAGGGCTCGAGAGCTCCGTTAGCCCACCTATTTTTCACAAGGACTCCCGACTTGTGGTTATTGCTCTGCACCCACAAGAAAAAAAAAAAAAAGACAAACAAACAAAACCCCACACCACGGTTTCTGCAGCTGCAGAAAGGAGGGCTTTCTGTCCCGCTGGTTCCACCTTGTTTGTTTTGCCTTGCTTCCCAATAACATCCCTCTAAAAACAAAACAACAACAAAAAAACCCAACCCAAAGTCATAAACAACTACTTTCATTACCAGCCGGCAAGCAGGAAGGACTCTTTCATAGTATCATCTCTAATCAGTGATGAATGGGTTGCATTTCTCTGAAAAGAGATATGGTCCCTTCAGGGCTCCGAAAGGGCTCCCAAACCCGCTGCCTCCACGCTGGCAGACCCCCGGGGCCGTGGCTCAGTTAGCAGAGAGCCCCGACGCTGCTTCTCGGTGGGCTCTGCTTTCTCCGTGCCCCTCTCCTCGGGTTTTGGTGGCATTCCCTCCTCCTCCAGCTGATGGAGGCAAAGAAACCCGGGACTTTCTCCCCAGAGAGGAAAGGGCACCCAGCAGCACCTATGAACCAGTTTGGGGAGATCTGGGAAACGGGGTCTCTGCAGTGTTTGGGAGACACGGGGGGCGGGGCGGGGAGTGATGACGGCGACAGGAACAGGATAAAGGTGTCCCAAAAAGTGCCTTTCTTCTCAACCTGAATAGCTCAGAAAGGTGAAGAGCAGGTAAGGCAGAGAGGCTGAAGTGCTGGCCCTTAAAACTCGGCAAGGTTCAGGGACCTCCTAAGCTGTTATCTTACACACACACACAAAAAAAAAAGCATGGCAGTTTCTTGAGGTAAGGGATGGACGATTCCTGTCCTTATGTAACTTGCTCCTTGCAGCAGCACGGTGAGTGCTGGAGTCCAGGCAGATGCATGCCTTCAGCAGTGGCCCCAATCCTGTTTCCAAGGCTGGGGTGATGCCAGGGAGCTGGACCAGGAGCTGGGCTGGCCTGGGCGTGATGCTGCTGACTCCCTCAGGGCACCCAAAGCTGCGGAGGAGCTCCCTTACAAGAAATAGGGACCCCAATTCCTGAGCAGCCTTCATCTGCACCAAGCAGCCTCTGGCAAGGACTGGAGTCCAACTCAGCCCAGTGCCCAGACCAGCCATGACAGTATTTCTCCCGGACTCAGCCCCATACATTCAGCCCCAGAAACATTTAGACACTACACCAGCTCAGCGTCTCTAATCCTGGTTCTTCACCCTCTCCCAAACACGCGAGTTGTCCTCATTCCTGCTTTTTGCTAAGTAAGTGTTCTCGTGACAGCCTTCTTCCCCATCCTGGGAGAAGATATAATATTTGAAGGACTTTTTCCATAGACATGAAATCGTTTTCCATACGACTCTTGGTCTCAGTTCCCAGCCTCCCATGGGAAGGGACCTGCAAGAATGCATTCTTTTCCCAGAGGACCACTTCCCATTGGAAAAAAGAAAGATAAAAAAAAGTTAAAAAATACTCTGGGGGAAAAAAAACACCTGAACGGCAAAAATCTGCCAGATTTATTTGAATACTTTGAGGGTTTGTTTGGTTGTTTTTGTTGGAATTTTCAGAGAAAACCCTGATGGAAACCAGAGATTTTAAGCAGAGTGAAGATTTTATGTGAACACACTTCAGCTAAAAAGGAGATTTGGTGCTGTGTGTATTTACCTGCAGGTAAAGGCAGCAGCTAAACAAATCCCGATGGATCAGGGACTTTAAAAGCAGGCCCATAGCTACACCCTAAAGAAAACTGAAGATAAAATTTAGGTGGTAGATCTTTTCTGCCTGCAGCCCTGGCCTTGACCAGGATCCTGTACAAGGAAGATCTTTCCTTACCAGTCTCAAAATAATTCAGTTTTTTTGAGTTTTCAATGCTTCTTTATTCTAACATCAAATATACCAGCCATGATCTGACACTGTGTATTACAGGTAACCTAAATAATATGCCGAAGGACAAAGAATACAATGAATACATGGTCTGAGAGTGGAAAGTGGGTGAACTTCTCTGTCGATCTGACAGCATTTTAGGGACTCTTCAGTGCTTTCGACGGTTATCAAAAATTTAAGTGAGGATCCGACCTGCACACTCTCCCTAATATTAAGCAGACTACAGCTTTAAAGATAACTCTTTTGAGGAAGAAATTGAGCGATCGATAGCTGCTATTTCAACAATTATGACACTCTTAGAAATAAAAAGGCAAGCACATGAAACTCATCGAAACACGGGTCTTTTCCCTACGAAGCATCGCCCACGGCATCATCCTGAGCTTGAGGTCCTCCCTCCACCAAAGCTCCCGGGTGGGTCGGTGGGAAACGCTCCCGAAAAACCCGGACCCGGTCTCCGGAGGGGCTGACATTTTCAGTAACCTTTTCTATAAGCGACACTCTGCTACGGCTGAGCATCCCTTCTACCTCCTCCGGGGCAGCGGGAAAAAAGCCGGCCGGGGTGAGGGCAGGGAGCCGCGCCGCTCCCCGGTGCCCGCTCCAGCCCTGCCCGACTCGGAGCGCTCCCAGGCACCAGGCCGGGTCCTGCCGATACCGATGCAAGGTTAAAAAATCCCGGCTGATTGCCCAGGTACCTGCCCGAGGGACTGCCTGCACTCCGGTTCTCTCGGCCAACGCTGCAGACTCAGTTAGCATCACTTAATGAACTCCCACATCTCCGGCAATCCTACCGAGACCCTTAAAGTGGGGCTTCTCGTTCCCGGGGGTATTTTTTTAATACAATACTTAAAGCCAATCAAAGGTTTAAAAAATGTATTCGCACTTCTGCTGCATTTGGAAACTTCGTCTAGATAAATAATCCCCAGGGACTCCGATTCTGGGACCCAGCATAGATGCGAAGTATATGAGGATGTATAGGTATGTTCCTTAGCATATTTTTCCTTTAAGGCCTGGGGAGGGGGGGGATGCACACCGTGTCGACTCAGGCCACCGGGCCGATATGGATTGCTGGCAGTATTTTTAAAAAACCTTTTTTAATGTGTAGTTTTATTCCTCGTTCTCCAGCAGGTTCATCTCTGCAGGGATAACTCCTCATGCTACCTGTTAGCAAGGGTCAGGGCCGTGACCTAAATTAAGGTGACTATCATTGCCGGCTATTAATGTCACGAGTAGTGTCCCTATTACCCGGGGAAGAAAAGAAGAAAAAGGAGGAAAAAGCAGAAACGAAGCGGACATGCCCGAGTGCACACCCGGGCTCGCAGGCAGCTCTAATGAGAGACGGGGGCCGAGCCAGGAGCCAGGGCACCGCAGGACCCTGCTCTTCCCCAGGGAGCCTCTCCTGGACGCGGCACCGGGTCCCACGGGGGTGGGGGTCGTTCCTGGCGGCCCCGGTTGCGCTGCGGAGGCAAAGCCCGGCAAAGCCCGGCCTGGCCCGGCGGTAAAGCTCATCCGGAGCGAGGGGGCGGGGGGAAACCTGCCGGGGTCCTGGCCACGGAAAAAACGCCCGAGGGGGTGGGAGGGGGCCGGAGGGGGCCCGAGGGGGCCCCTTGGAGCTGATTTTTCTCGCGCGGTGCTGGTGGCACAGAGCAAGAAGCCCCCAGGTCCGTCTCCAGCCAGGGACAAGCCGGTTCCCCCTGGACTGTGACACTTCCCAAACACAGACCCCAGCGTTCACAGCTGGAGAGGGCGCAGAGCTGCTGGGGCTGGGCTGATTTTCCCCCTCGGGTCACCCTTTAAATGGTTAATACAGGGTTCCTGAGTCCATTTCGGTGTTGCCTGTTCTTTCTCTTCCTGTCCCTTCCCAGCAGGGCTGCCAGCATCTCTCCATCCGGGCCGGTTTCTGGGGAACAAAGGCTGGGGACCTGGGGGACAGCCCCTCGCCCCTGCGAGCTGCTCTCGCTGCTCTTAATGAGGATTCATTTCTTTAGCGTACAGTCCTGGTTTTCATTATGGAGCCTGTCTCGCTCTGTTCATGGTCATTAGGCTGCAGCCCAGTAACTCCCTCGCCAGATCATGTGTATGCTTTTAAAAAAAAAAATTAAAAAAGAAAAAGAGCGACCTACAGTAATATTAGTAATCATCGTCAGCATCGTCTGGCCGGTCTAAATTAGCTACCCTTTCACATAGGTTTTCCACCCTTCCACCTCTATCAAAGCAGAGGTTTTTCTCCATCACCCCCTGTCCCGGGATGTTTCGGGGGCTGCTGGCCGCCCCCCGAACAGGGGGTCCTGCGGGGCAGGCTGCGGGGCGGCAGGGCAACAGCTCCCCCGCCCGCGGAGGTCGCCGCCTTCTCACCCGCTCGCTAGGGAAGCCCGATGCTCATACCGAAGAGGTTTGGGTTGTTTTTTTTTTAATCCCTGTCCGAAGTGGTTATTTGGGATCTTTCATTGAGCTGCTCAAATTACTATTTTTCCTTGGCGGAGAGGACAGGGGTGGGGTGGAACGGCACTCTCCCTCAGTAATATTTATAGATGATATTTTCCTCTTCTCTGATTTTTTTCTTCTCCCCTTTTTTCCCCTAAGCAGATTGGCAAATCAAACCTGGGTCTGTAAAGTGAAGCCGAAGAGTCTGCCCTTTTATTTTTTAAGTTTCTGTGGAGTGTCTCTGAACTCGTGAGTTTTGTCTGTGCTTTTATGTCTTCCCAGCTCTGTCGGGTTTTATGAAAATGAGCAGTATTGAAAGCTTTTCCATCCCGCTAGCTGTGAGCTTCACATAAATGATGTAAATGGCTCGAAGGGTTTTTTTCAAGTGAACTGTGTAGATCTGTGAAAATAATATCAGGGTTTTCCGTCAGAATGAGCTTAGCACTGTACTGAGGCGTACCATAATCTGACCCGACACCTCCGACCATCTGCGCTATCTATCTGCCTTCTGATTTACCAAATCTTCACAAGCAAAAGACAAATTGTACTTGATACTAAAGAAAAGACGGCGAGCCCCAGTCCAGCTCCATTTCTGCGGAGAAATGATGGGAGAAAATGTAAATCTGTTTAATTTCGGTCTGTGGGCACCTAGCAAGGGAGCTTTCTTAAGAAAGGGAAGACAAGAAAACAAAAACACAACAAGGAAAAAAAACAAAGAAGAAAAGAGAAGGGGGAAAGAGACAACAACAAGATATCAAATTAAGAAGGCATTTCTTTGACAAGCGTTCTAGAAAAAAAAAAAACTCATTGCAAAGATCAGAGGAGAGAACATATTGAGCTGAATTCAAAATATATGCTGCCTTTCCGAGCGTGGTCCCTAATGTTCCCGGGAAGAAATTGCCACTGAGCAGCTACATGTAGAATAAAGAGTGGCTTCTTCATCCGCCCTCCCCTTCTGTCCAGAAAACAAATCGTATCCTCATAGCTCCGAAAGTAATTTATCCCAGCCCCGAGACGGCCGGAGGTTGCCCCGCTCCTGCGAAGGGGCGGCCGGGCGCTCACCTCGCCCCCAGCCCCGCGGTCTCTCGTTCGGGGCGTGGAGGGGGAAAACCCGCGGGGAATGATTATTACTAGGTGATCAATATTTCAAAAGATTCCTGAAATCTGCTTTAAGTCCTGACCTACAAATGACTTCTCACTCCCCGCGACTATTCTCGGCGTCTATTCAGGGCCATTCAGCCGAAAACAATACGGTTTAATGATAAATATATATATATATATAAAGCTTTAGTTGAACGGAGAAGAGCGCTGGGCTCTTTGCAGATAATTCGTCGTCTTAACAGAGATGGGAAGTCACCTATAGGAGGAAAGGGGAGAGTTTTTCCCTAAATCTCGGCTCTTCTTGCATTCCCCTCGCTGCATCCATTGTCACTGACACTCCCGGCACCACTGTCACTGTTATGCAGCCGGTTTTTTATCTGATTTCTCAGCCCTGCCTTATCTCCCTCTCCGACCCCGAGTGTGCCGAACTCTGTGCGTGCAGCACCAGGTCGGACCCCACGGCTTTACCGGGGAGGGTTTAGGGGTGTCCCGGCCATCCCATCGCGGGGGCCGCTTCCTCCAACTTTTCGGTAGCAAACCGCAGCGGGTACCGGGTGCCTGCCTTCTCCTCCTTGTAGCCTGGGTGGGTGAGCTGCTCTGCCCCTGCCCGGAGCGGACGGGCAGGGCGGCGGGGTCGCGGCCCCCGGGGAGCGGGACGGGACGGGGCGCCCCGGGGAGCGGGGCGGGGAGCCGGGGCGGGGAGGTGCTGCCGGCCGGCGGCGCGGGGCCTTCCGCCGTGATTGGCAGCGGCTGACAGTGAGTGGCAGCCCCGCCATGGAAACCTGGGAGCCAATCTGCCGAGCCCGGCAGCAAATCAGCCGCTCCCGCAGCAGCGCGGCGGCGGCGCGGAGCTGGGCTTGTGCCTTTTCTTTTTTCCTTTTTTTTTCTTTTCTTTTTTTTTTTTTTCTCTTCCCTCCCCCCCCACGCCCGCCCTCCCCCCTGCTCCATCCTCCTCCGCCTCGCCCCTGCCCACCGCCCCCAGTCGCCGGAGCCGCCGAGCGCTCCCCATCGCCTCTCCGCCCTCCACCGTCCCTCCCGCAGCAAGCTCCGCCGGCACCGGAGGAAGCAGAAGCGGAGCGAGGGGCGGCCGCCGGGCCCGCTGCCCGCTTCCCCGCCGCGGGGGTGTGCGCGGCGGCGGCGGGCATCGCCGGGGGTACGCGGAGCGCGGAGCGGAGCCCGGCGCCGCCTCCATGTTCCAGCTGCCCATCCTCAATTTCAGCCCGCAGCAGGTGGCCGGGGTATGCGAGACCCTGGAGGAGAGCGGGGACATCGAGCGCCTGGGGCGCTTCCTCTGGTCCCTGCCCGTGGCCCCCGCGGCCTGCGAGGCCCTCAACAAGAATGAGTCGGTGCTGAGAGCCCGGGCCATCGTGGCCTTCCACACGGGGAACTACCGGGAGCTCTACCACATCCTGGAGAACCATAAGTTCACCAAGGAGTCCCACGCCAAACTGCAAGCCCTCTGGCTGGAAGCGCATTACCAGGAGGCAGAGAAGCTGCGGGGCCGACCGTTGGGGCCGGTGGACAAGTACCGGGTGAGGAAGAAGTTCCCGCTGCCCCGCACCATCTGGGACGGCGAGCAGAAGACACATTGCTTCAAGGAGCGGACGAGGCATTTGCTGCGGGAGTGGTACCTGCAGGACCCTTACCCCAACCCCAGCAAAAAGCGGGAACTGGCTCAGGCCACGGGACTTACCCCCACGCAAGTGGGCAACTGGTTCAAAAACCGCAGGCAAAGGGACAGGGCAGCAGCCGCTAAGAACAGGTAAGGTGCTGCCCGTCCCGTCGGGGCAGGGCCTTCCCTTAGAGAGGCTTCGTTCCCGCCCGCCGAGGCCGGGGGGCTGCGGGGGCCGGTGCGAGGCAGCCGGTGGAGGCAGCGCGACCCCGGCGATGCGGTGAGCCCCGCCTTGGAGGACGGGGAAATGAGCCCGGGAAGTTTCTCCCCGGGAAATGCAGCGAGATAAAGTAGGAGCAGCGGGGAAAACCCTATGAGGTTTTATTTATTTATTTATTTATTTATTACAGGGGAAGCTCCACGCCCGGGGTCCCCCTTAGCCGCTTTTCAGGGAGCGGGAGCGGGAGAGAGACCCCCTGGGCACTGCGGCTGGCGAAGTTGCCGTGACCCCCGCAGGACCTGGGCGCAGAAAGGGCCGTATTCGACGGCTAAGCGGAGACAAACCCCCCCCTTCAAAGTTTTGCCCGGACATATAGATACCTTTTTCATATATGTCCATCTGGAGCAGAGCTGTCAATGCCCCTCTGCGGGCCCTGCTCGTTTGCAGAGAGCCGCCCTGCCCTAAACCTCCGTCACAGCCAGGCGGGAACGTTTCTTGGGATATTTTTCATATTTCTCTTCTTCTTTCCCCTCTTTTTTTTTTTTTTCAATCTTAAAGAACAAAATCGCGGCTCCAAATGCGCGGTGTTACCCCGACAGTAGCGGCACAAGCAGGCGCCCCGGGAAGCAGGGAAGGGAGCAGAGTCCCCCCGTTATCTCCTGTCCCTGAACCCGGGGCAGGGGTGGGGGGGTTCCACTTGTCACCCCGCCGGCCACTGCGCGCAGTCGAGCGGCCGCACGTCGGGGAAATGGGTGCTGTCACCCGCAGCCCCTTTTCATCGTCCGAGCGGGAAGATGTAAGGCCTGCTGGAGGGGAACCGCCGCCCGGGAGATGCTGCAAGGGAATTACCGACCCCTCGGATGAGGCCCGGTTTGGGGACAGGCTGCGGAGGAGGGGGACAGCCGCCCCCCGGGTGTGCCGGCCGAGGAGCCGGGCTGACCCTGGGGTGGGCACCCAGTTTCTCAGGCAGAGCCGCCAGACTGGGCTAACTGGTGGGAGCTGGAGGTGGGAGCAGCGGCGTGGGGGTGCCGGTCGGGGAAGCTCCTGGCGGGAAGCGGGGGGGCTGTCGGAGGGTCCCCGGGGCGCAGAGGGCCGGGCGGTGATGCTGTGTGTGCCGGTTCCTTGCAGGCTACAGCAGCAGGTCCTAACGCAGGGCTCGGTGCGCTCGCTGCAAGCGGAGGAGGAGAGCGGCGGGGAGGCGGTGGGGGCCGCCTCCAGCCCCGCAGCCAGCCTCTCCAGCAAAGCGGCCACCTCCGCCATCTCCATCACATCCAGCGACAGTGAATGTGACATCTGACACCACCGCCATGACAAACCGGGGGGAGCGGGAGGTCCAGCTAACCGGTGCCTGCCTGCCTGCCGGCGCGGCCGGAGCAGCGAGGGCTTGTAATCGCCCGGCCGCGGTCGCCAAACCCGGGGTACGGGGCGCTCCCCAGCCACATGTCGCCCTCCCGCACCTCCCTCCCAGCCCCGCAGCAGACTGCATTAAAAAACGTGATAAAAATCGTTGTCGCCTTTATTTCGAAGGATTTGCAGAATTGATGCCTAAAAAAAAAAAATAATAAAGAAAGCCCACAAAACATTTGAACAAAAAACCAACAAAACAAACCGAATGCCAAGCTGCAAAATTTCTGAGCGCCTGCTCTTATCCCGCGGGGGTGTTTCATGTTGAAAAGACGCTGTTCTTTTGGTTTGGTTTTGCTTTACTTTAAAGGATTTTTTTATATATATATATATAATGTTTATTTACTTATTTAAGGGATTGCTATGGTAGATTTTTTCTATTATTATTATTATTAATTATTATTATTTTTGGCTTGTTCTCTATGTGCACAGGTGACTTGTAGAGCATGTGCAGGACGAAACTGTATGAAGCAGCCTAAAACCATAATAAAATATTTGGTGAACGACCCTCTCATCTGCTTTGAAATGACGGTGTCGGTTTCAAGCCCGCCAGTTTACGTTGAGCAGATCTCCGAGGCCACGGGTATTTCAGCATCAGCTCGGCAAGAACCGAAATAGCCGGGTCCCCGGGACTGGGGGTGATGTCTTTACAAGGCAGGGAGCTGGAGGAAGCCGGGGGGGAGCGGGGCCGGGGCTGGCGGAGGATGCGGGTGCCCGGGGAAGGGAAGGAGAAGGCATCACCGCAGCTTCTCTCCAATGGGCTGAGGCTTTTGGGATTATCGGCGGCGAATTTTCGGGCAGGGACGAGAAAAAAAGGAAGAAAAAGAAAAGAAAAAAAAAAGAAAAAAAAAGGAAAAAAAGAAAGGGAAAAAAAAGAAAAAAGAGAGAAATGGTTGGGGACAACCCATCCGGGGAAGCCAAGCTTCCTCCCTCACCTGGCAAATGCAAGGAGAAGATGGGGAATTAACAGCTCTCCATGCCCGGGAAGGGCCGGATCGGGGGTGAAATAACCCCAAATCCTGGTCCCTCCAATGTACCAGAGGCTGTCCCCACCATCCGCCTCCCTCGCTTTGTTTTTTGCGGCGGTTTTGCTGGAGGAGACCAAACGCCAGGTCTAAGGAGCGTGCTAAGCTTTTTCCCTTAGCAGAAGGATTTTATATTATACAATTTGACATTGATCTTTAAATCGCCTGAGCTGTGCTTTTTTTGTCCGCTCGGTCTCATCGCGTTTACTTCCCTGTCCTCAGAGAGATGCCTCCCCGGTAAGCTGATTGCTCGGCTCGTTTTATTTAGCAGACGAAGCCTTGTGTAGGGGGAAGCCGGGCAGAGCTAGCCCTCGGCGGCTGCGAGAAATGCCCCGGCTCCTGCTCGGCTCCAGCTCCCCTGCAAAGGCACGGAGGCGGCCGGGGGGGACACAGGGGCCATTTCAGCGCCCTGATAGATTAATTAAATCGTGCTGCCTTTTATCGAGAAGCATATTCCCGTCTCGGCAGTGGCTTCCCCTTTCCGCCTAAGTTTGTATTTAAAGCCTGAAAGACGTTGGCAACGCTGGTGAAATCTGCATTTCATCCCCAACGTATGCGCGTTGGTTTTACTTACAGGTCATCACAGGGACGGGGCAGGGAGCAGGAATTTATTAGCTGGTTTTTAAGTTCATTTACAAGCACCTATTTGTAATTCAGGGTGCCGGGAACGAGCAAATAAGCTGTATTTTGCTAGTGCGGGAGCAGCGGATGGCAGGGGCTGGGAGCGGGGACAGCGCGGGGGCTTCCAGCTCCCTTTGGGGGGTACCCACCTGTGGGAGGGGCCGGAGCCCACCTTACACCCCAACCCTGCGCCAGGTTTGTTGCCTCTTAAAAGCCACCGGGTTTGTACCCGGCAGAGCCGTGCAAGAGGACCCCGGCTTTGCTGCTCAAATCAAGGCAGCGAGGTGGGCTTTTGCCTGGGTTTTGGGGGTTGGTGGATTCGCTGGCGGGCAGCCCTTCCCACCCATGAGGTTTTTTAGGGGAGCAAAAGCGGTTTTCACCCTCAAAACGGAATCGTCTGAAACACACCGCAGTCTTTCTTTCCTTCCCTGGGAATCGGTGAAGCGGATTGCAATTTCTTCATTGGCTTCTGCGGGCAGAGCAGCAAGCGTTTATTGTGGGGAATTAAACCTTTCGATAAGACATGTAGAGAGGTGGAGAATTATATGAACGTACCCGCTCAGCCTCTGAAAACGTGGAATTTCTTTCTAACTAAAAAAAAGATGAAATTTGGACAATAGGCAGCGGCGTGAATATTATATATTTTGACAAAGGGTTTAAGTGGTATAAACGGTGCTGCATTTCCCGAGTGGGCTATGGAGGGACCCTCCCGGGGATGCCCCCCAGCCGCAGCGAGGGCATAAATCAACCCGTTCCGAAAGAGCGGCCGGGCAGGGGAGCCGAGCAGGGACCCACCCTGGGAAGAGCAGCGCCCGTTCCCCGTTCTTGCTTGGTGTGGAAGGATCAGGAGAGCTGAGCATCTCCCAGCCCCGCTTCTCCACCGCCGGAGCTCCGCAGGGGCCGGGGCCGCGGGGCTGCGCCGGCCGCGTTTGGCCGTACCCGTAAGACCCATGGAGGAAAAACACTTCCCACCCTCCTTTTTTTTTTTTTTTTTTTAATCTTTTGCCCTTTCCGTTCCCACATTGAAAGGGAATACCCTTCCCCTGGCGTTTTCAGCTTTTTTTTTCTTAAAGCTCAGCCCAAGCCGTCCCCTCCCGAGACTTCGCCTGTTTTAATAATAATAATAATAATAATAATAATAATAATAATCGGGGGAGAAGGGGGGAGCTTGTATTTACATTAAACAAAACGCTCAGAAAAGGGTCGTTAAAAAGTCTGCCTTGACCCTTCTCTCTCCGGTTTAACAAAGAAGGAAAATATTGTATCAAAAGTGAAGTGAATGGGGAGGGCGGAGAAGAGAAACAGCTTTTCCTCTATTCAGCTGGGGGGGGGGAGGAGCAGGGGGGGAGAAATGTTTGAATATTTCCGTTTCTTTTGAGAAGCGGGGCAGCCCCGGGCAGGGCTGAATGGGAAAGTCTTGTAAGCGGGCTGGGAGGCTGTCAAACTGCTCAGAGTAATCACTGCTAATGAAGGGGTCTCCAGCCCTCCCTGGGACAAAGGATGCTTACGAGTGCTCGCCGGGGCTGAATAGCTAATAAGTTTGCAAGGGGGAAAAATGAGTGAGCTGTCCGTAAATTGATTTTGCAAGAGCAAAAAAAAAAAAAAAAGGAAAGCAAAAGGCTTGCAGGTTGGGGAGAGCCTGGCCCCGGTGCAGCTGGGGACAGAAGGCCCACTTATCCAGGGCGCATTGTCCCAGCCCCGGCGCTGCAGAGGAGGGCTGCTGCTGTTTGCGGTGGAAACCGGTGTGGAAGGAGGGCTGGGGGATGCAGGAGCCTTGGAAAAGCCACACCGGCCTTTCCAGGCCGGGAGCGCTGCCCCAGCTGCTGCCTGGCACATGCGGGTGCTCCCCGCACACCAATCTTCGCGCTCCAGTTTGCACAAGCCTTGCAGAGCGTTCATTCCGGCCCTGTCCTGCGGCCCAATCTCACAGAAGGGAGCGACTAAGCGACTGTTCCCTAATTGTTCTGTCACTGCCTTTTGCCCCTCATCTAACTACAGCCTTTCCTTTGCAGAACAGAAAAAGGGGGGGTGTCTGGAAAGCTATTGAATATTTCACTGCCACCAGCACCCCACTTGGCTGGGAGGGCTCCTTTACAAAGGGCCTGCCTTGGCTTGCTGGCCTGGGAGCTGGGTGGTAGCAGAGAGGTAGAAAGGACACTGAATTTACTGGGAAGCGCCCTTGTGTGACAAGAACATGGTATATCTCATAGCTGGGGGAAGCATGAGAGTGAGCTGCATTTTGGACCTTTCATGCATCCAATTAAAGGCTTGGGAGGATCAGACTCTATCACAGATCCAGTTACCCCTGGCCGATGCAGGGGTAATACCATGAGAGCGAGTGTAATACTCCTCAGCAATGTGTGTACCTGCTTCTCAGCCACACCAGGCACTGGGGTTTTTTTATTTTCTTGTTATTTCTTTCTTTTCCAGGAGAAGATCCAAATGTTTCTGCTGGAGGGGAGGATGGAGGTGCGGGAGGCCAAAGAGAAAAGGCACTGTGGGGTACAGAAGCTGCTAAACTTTGACCTGTCCTCTCCCCTGTCCCCTCCTCAAGGCCAGCCTGCAGTCCCAGCACCCACAGTGGACTCTGAATCCTGGGCTGACCTTGGTGTGCCTCCCCCCAAGGGGGGCACGGAGGGTGAGACCTGGCTGGGAATCAAGGGAAGAAATATGTCATCTTAGATCCCCCGAGGGGTACAGCACTTTGCACTCTATCGGCA
The DNA here is from genome assembly GCF_028858705.1 of Grus americana. NCBI lineage: Eukaryota > Metazoa > Chordata > Aves > Gruiformes > Gruidae > Grus > Grus americana. Next base: position 64,258,613 of record NC_072856.1, on the reverse strand, counting down.
TTTATTCTTGGCATCAGGGTGATGGATAAAGCCCTTGGATTTCTCTTCCTTTCTGTTTCAGGACAAGCTGCAAAACCCCCAGAAAAAGGCCAAGAAATGTTTCCCCTCCTTTTGTTACTTTCTATATTCAGTCTAACACACACACACCCCCCACCCCCCACCCCCCTCCCCGTGCATGCAGAAACTCCCTAGAGAGCCCATTTTAACCCTGCTACTTTCTGATCTGCCACATGTACCTCTCTGGCACACACCTACCCCACAAGAAATACAGTTTGGAGGAAAGTTTCCAACTTTGAACCTTATAAAAACAAAGTGGGTTCACATAAGTGTCCCCTCTGGTTTTTCCCACAGGTGGGGGAGAGGCATCACGGTCCCCACAACCCTCCACAAGTCATTAGTTCTCTCCTTATGCTTAGCAAAGCAGTACCTGGTGCCACTCCATCCCACTGGAGTCAGCCCTGGGACATCAGCCCCCACCACCACTTCCACTGCTTCTGCCCCAGAAAGCCTAAAGATGGTGCCAGTCACCAGCGCTCTCCTTTCACAGCCTCTTCTTGCACTGTGTAAAGGAAAACCCAAGGGGCTTTTCTTGCATCTTGGGATTGCCCCATTGTGCTGAGCTAAATCCACCTCCATGGCTTTCCTCACCATGACCCATGCACGTGGTATGGAAGGGATGGGATCTGCGCCCTCCCCACTTATTGATGGGGGAAAACTATCTCTTCTCCAGCAATGCCTGAGGATGGGCTTGGTGGGACCTCCAGGACTCCCTCCCCACTGTGCCTATCCTAAACTGAATAAAGATGGAGACAGTGTCAGACTAGACTGGGAGCTTGTTCTCCCCAAAATCTGGATTTATAGGGATCCTGCCTCTAGCTCACCCTTAGACAACCAGAACAGCCTTGTCAGGAGGGTGTCCACACAGAGACCAGGCTCATGGGGTCATCTCTCTTCCCAAACATGCTTTCAACCCATTATAGACTCCTGCCTGGAAAACATTTGGCAGGGGTTTAGCTCTTTATTGTCACAGTGGAGACCTGTCATGGACCAGGCAGCCACTTTGACATGTCTTTGCTATTAAATGACATGTCCTGGCACTGCTGCCCGCTGGTGGGGGGCACTGCTCCATGCTTATGAGCCCTCTCACCCTCCAAACAGCGTGACTGAGTCCATACTGCTGATGGGAAAGTCTCCGCAGCCCACGCTAGCTCTTGAGCTGTTCCCCAGGGACCATGTGGGACAGCTCCGCCTGGTCTGAGGCAACCCTGTGCCGGGGACGCTTCTAACATTTTAATTGGATAAGTGATGAACCCCAATGCCCTCGTAAGTTTTAATGTACAGATACAGCCAGACTAAATCACTTGAGACATCTCAAACAGCCTAAAGGATTTAGACACATCTCTTTATTTCCATTTAAAGCTGTTCCTCCTGATACTTTTTATGTTGGTGTTATTAGTTAGTGGTCTGATATAAAGCAAAGATGTAAAAAGAGAGGTTATAACCTCGCAGTAGGATCAGAGAGTGTCCATTTGTCCTGAGCACCCACGCCTTATTCGCACTAGTCTCAGAAGTTCAATCCCTTAGAAAACTGCATAGAAGCTGAATGCAGGTTTCGGAGGGAGCTCCCAGGAGATACACAGCCACTGCTGAGATCTCCATCTGCATCCACACACAGAGGTATTGATCAGTCGAACAAGCTTCTCAGCCTTTATTCAATAACTCCATAGTAACCTGCAATGACACGCTATTTGGGGCTTCACTAGGACAAGTGGGGAGTTTTATTTCAGTGCTACCTTCTCTTTTTCAAGACCCATTGATTTCAATGGAGAGCTCTACAACAGGAGGGCAGGACGTGATTTTCTTCAGCTAGAAGACTTTTGTTGTGTTGCATCTTCTTTCAATGACCATTAGTGACTTCATTCAGAACAAAGACACCCCATTCCTCCTAATTTCACCTACTGAAATGCATGTAGGTCTTCAGAAGCAATTCTTGAAATGCTTTCATACTACATAGTTGTAATAAGAAGGTAGCTGATGACAGAATGACAGCTCTTCTTCTGGAACATCCTATTGTAGGATAATTCCCCATTAAATGTACAGTGAAGCCAGCCGCACATAGGGACACACAGGTCCAGTGTTTTTCAGACACTTCAAAGAAACACAAGGACATCAACTGTTCTTCAGGGAGTAAATTGCTGTGTCTATAAGCTGGGGAAAAAAGCCTTCTCATAAACACCTCTATCAGGACATTTATATTGGAAACCACTCTTCAGGCCAGGTCATTTTTCAAGTCAATTTGAAGGCTTTGTGGATTGTTCGTCAAAATTACCTTGATTTGCAATCACTTTCTCATGTGCTTGCTCCTGTGCAGGTCAGCAGCTGGTCCCTGGAGCTGCTGTGGGGATGGATGTCCCCAAAGCTAACGTGAAGGAGGTTGATCGCCACGCATTGCCAGCATGGTCAGTGGGAGAGAGAAGTTCTCACGTAAGTGACTCAGAGCACCTAATCCCACTCCAGTTATGCTAGCGCAGTAATCCAGCACTGTCAATCTGGATCTGTTGCCTGGAGAGACGGTGCCACCCTCCTCCTCCTCCATCCTTAGCAGCAAGAAGATCTAGGCAGTTTTAACCAAGATCAGCTCTCTAATCAAGTTCACCGTCTGCGAAAGCTTGTCTCTGCCTATTGACCGCAGAGGTAGATGAGACTCCCGAGGCCAAAGTTGAGTTTCTGTGAGTATTGCTCCCACTCAATCTGTGATCCTTTTTATCCCTTGACATCTTCAAGTGCTGAGTGATGCTAACCAATTTGTTTGTTAAGCTTAAACTGCTGGAGTATTTCCCAGCAGACTTGTTTGGTCAGAAGTACTCCAGGGCTTCAGCGGTGGGATGTCTTCTGTAGGGAACAGCTCTTGAAGCAATATTAGAGTCACATCAGTACTTGTGAGCACATAGTTCATGGCCCCTTGGTGGATCTGCTCATCCATTCCAACTTTTTAAAGCTGTTTTTCCTGGTAATATTTAATTTTATTGCTATGGAATGCTAATAATCATTCCCATTACAGTATTTTAGCTGTTCTCTGCCATTTTCTTTTGGCTGTGCTTCTGCTGGAAACTCACTGTCTTCAGGAGCTTAGAGGTCAACAGACTCATTTCTCTGTTCCAAAAGCTCTTTGCTAAAGAGCTGAGCCGCAGGAACTCAGCTAAAAATCTTCCGTACCGTGGCATCCTTGGTGTGCGTGGGACCTGATGGATATGGTTCTTCACCCTGGGCCCCTGCAGCGTTAGGTCTTGCCTTTCACCCATCCTTCATTACCCATTGACTTTCAAGTGTCTCATCTCAAAACTAAGTGTAGGACTGGGGCTTTAAACAGATGAAATATAAAAAATTAAGGTTTGTAATGCAGCTTCAGAGTAAAGTGAACGAGCTGCCCTGTCTGTGGCTTGTTTTTTTTAGAGACAAGTATTTGTTCTATTACTTATTGATGTTGCTAATTGCCATCTGAGGGTTTGGACGGGAGGGGGAGCAAGCTGAGTTGCAGGACATGGAGCCCTTTTGAGACAAATGAGCTCTGAGAAGCAAAGAATTTGCTGTAGCAGTCCTGGAATACGTGCTGCATTTTGCAAAGGCATCCAGTTCTCTGCATCTCCCTGCAGAGACAGCGAGCTGCCAGTGCTCAGGTGTTTACTTAGGAAACCACAAAAAATAGTTGCTTCATTTTAAAGTCCTGAATTTGACCCAAGAACTCAGGTTTGGGGCATGCTTAAAGGCAGAAAAAAAAATCCATTTAGAAACATTTTTTAATGGCTTTGATTTTGGAAAATCAAATTTAAATACTTTGTCTCAATGTGGGATCAGAACACCCCAGCCAGGAAGCCTTTGCTTTCCTGAATCAAAGACAAAAGTCTTCCCTCCCTCTCATGCTGACACGCATCACAGACATATATACACACAGAGGGAGGAGAGGGAGGAGGATACGAGGGAGGGAGCTCTTAGTATTCTGTCTAAACTAAATGTCTATTACAGAAATAAATGTGCTCAAAGAAAAAAAAAAACATTGCATCCACATTAGACACTTAATAGGTTATTTCTTTACATGTACAGTATACATCTTTTTATATAGCTGATATCTCTTGTATTGGAGCATGAACATTAACCTCCTACAATTCACCTTGGTTTGCAAACTGTAAGAATCAATTCACCTAAGATGGATGTTCACATCTAGTTAGCTTTCTGCATTATCTCAGCTGGAGAGGTCACTAAAAATAGTTGTATAGCACTTTAAATTTTCAACAGGGAGACTTTATTATCGTTTAGATCCATCATCGTTACTTTACCTACCATGGTTCTTCCAGCTGAAATAATGCACAGAGCTGGTAGTGGCTAAGTGTTTTTAGAGTTCATGCACTGATGAGCAGGACAGCTTGGACAATATCTGAATTGCTGGCAACAGCAAACCAAGCAAGCCGCATGGACAGTGTAACAACGGTTCAGTAAATCCCCACTGCTTCAACTATTTCATCAAAAATGCCTTTTTTTTTTTTTTCCTCCTGCTCTCCTACACTGCAGAAGCAGGACCAAGCTGTCACCATGTGCTACTCTGATCCTGCAAACCGTCACCTTCACGAGCAGCAGTCCTCAGCCTCCCCCCTGGTCCCTCTGAAGTCAATGGGACTATTTGTGCCAAGAAGCATTGAGGGGCTGCAGGGTCACATCCGCATTGTGCGAGACAGGGTGACAGAAGAAAGGCTGTTCTTAACAGTGCTGCAGCATGATTTTCATTTGTTATCTTTATTACTTTTAACAATTTCCCGTGCTTTGTTAGAAATAAGTCACCTTGCCGAGGCTCTTATGGCCTTCCAGGCATTAGAACTTGCTGTTCACATGTCACCTCTATATGTCACTGTACATACATATGGTTGTAGATATACTTTTTGGCTGTTCAGTTTTGTTTGTGTTACTAGACTGACTCAGCCATTATGAGGTTTCTAAGTTTCACCTTCCAACCACGTACACGTGAGGGCACAGTGAGCCCCCAACACCTTGGCCCAGTCGTTCACACTGGCATTGCTGATCCTGTTTGCATTTACTGCATATATTTATTTAAGCAATGGGGCCAAGGCTCACAGAAGACATGAAGTGCCTGGGAGCATCAGCAAAGTATCAGAAGACACAAAGAGCAATGGAGCAGACTGACTCCTCCTTGGTTACATTGCAAAGTAGGTGTAATTAATGAAGTGCTTCATTCATTTCTTTAATAGAACGGTATTCATTATTTGTTGCATAAATAAATGCTCTTTCCTTCAGCATTAGCTGCTTGAGCTCAGCATTGCACCTCGCTGTCAATTCATACCAGACCCAACACTCTTCAGATTAGCAGAAAGGCTCCTGTAGACTTCAGCGGCCATTAGATCAGGTCCTGCTACAACATGAAATTGCAATTTTCAGGGGTTTAAATAACTGGACATTAAAAACTTTATAACAAGATGCTTAACAGAACCTAAAAGAAATCTCTTTCCACCCTTGAAATTCTGCATTATAACTCCAGAAGAGGCTGTGCCGCCAGGCATTGAGAAAATCCAGAGAGTACCTCACTGTCTTGGAGCTTGGTGAAATGGGCTGCAACTGTCCTAATGGAGGTAGAAGAAAACTGTCTCATGATGGGTATCAATATGGATAGGTCTTTAGTTGTGTCAAAAAGAAAAGATAGTGGATCCAGATTTCTCAGTCTGCATGGCATGTAAGTCAGATGAAAGTTAGCCGTCAAGCGGAAGTTTGGGAACATTTTCAACTGCCAACATCATCTTGAGTGATGGAAGAAGTACACACCCGTGTGTGTTGTGTGGTCATATTCCTGTCTCCCATTTCTACCTCAGAGAAGTTTCAGGAACTGGTCCTAGAGAAATGAGCTACCTGAACTTTTTATCCTGCAAATGTTTGTTCCCAAGGAGAGTTCTTCAGCAAGTGCTGTTCACACGAGTCAGGACTGATCATATCCAGCTGGGGTCTCCTAATACCCTGGGATGAAACCTCCAGTTTTCAAGGATGTTGATGGACCTTTAAGTCAGGGATACACCAGATTAACGAAGCTCTTAGTAAAAGTCAGCAAATGCAGAAGTCTGTAAACTATGTAAACTGGCTATATTGGCATGATGAGTTGAACATAGCTTTTATGTCCACCAAGAATGAAGCGCACAGACAACCTAGCTTTACACATACTCACAGAATGGCTGTGTCCCTGCCACAGCCCCACCTCACAGCCTTCCGGGCTCAAACTGTGTCCCAGTGGCCTCTGCCACCCACCCCAGGGCACTGGGATCCCTGCCACGCTAGAGGAGCTGGACCCCAAAGACAACAGGAATTGCGACAAGTCTGGGGCACTTGAGGGAAGCGCTTGGGTGTTTTCATGGTGGATCCTCTGCCCTGCAGTGACTGCCCGTTTGCTCATGACAAACCTTCCCTCATCCATGTCCTCTCTGCTGTAGCATCATTTCAGCCCCTGTGGTCCCCTCCCTTCTGCTTTTCCTCTTCCCCATCCTTCTCCCATCACCTGATGAGCTGAGAGCCACTCTCCTTGTATCTCTCCAGAGCTTACCTAATTTCTCCCCAGGATCACAAAAAGACCTGGCACAAACATGCTGCTGCCGCGTGGACCCCTCTGCTAACTCTACACACCTTCTTCACAACCCCTGCCTGCCCTCACCGTGCTGAGCCTGGAGGTCAGCATGACCTCTCAGCAGCAGCAGCAGATCCCCAAAAGAGCAGAAGAACATCGCAGATCTGCGAGGCTTCCCCTCAGCCAGGGACCGCCCAAGCCAGAAGAGGATTTCTCTCCCACACACCTCCCTTTGAATGGTGGAAACTTTTATGAACCACAGCATCCCGTGTCTCAGCATACCTGAAACGGTGCTCACGTTCAACACAATGAGTTCTTGTCTAGATCATAAACACTTCAATCACACAAACAATTTTATCCTAATGGGTCCAGCTGTGTTAATTTTTGCAGCATCACCTATCATCTGGAAGTTCTGTCATGATCACCTTTTTTTGTATCATGTGTAAGAAGAAAAACAAACAAAGCGTTGTTCATCTCCTGCTGTAACAATCACCCATCTCTTAGAATCATATAAACCCCATGAATTCTTCAATGTTAATTCAAGATTTTCTCCATTCAATTATTAATAATTAAAGCATTGATTGTTTTCTATATGAATGTCTTTCTGATGAAAAATATCCCAGCAAATACAAAGGCCACCACACATGGGAGGGAACCAGTGTCGATTAAAATGCATTATCCACCGAGTTTGTAACTCACACTGGGGACTCTCCATGGATAATGCATTTTAATTTTATGGGGTTTAGGGCTGCAAGTGAAAGATTTAGCTACCTGGAGAAGAGCTTAATAGCACTGAAAGAACTAGGGGTGATTTCAAAGGAGAGGAGAGATTCTCCTAATGGATTTTCAATCTGTACCCTCACTCCAAAGAAATACTCCGATTTCATAGAATCATAGAATCATAGAATGGTTCGGGTTGGAAGGGACCTTCAAAGCTCATCTAGTCCCAACCCCCCTGCCATGGGCATGGACACCCTCCACTAGACCACGTTGCCCAAAGCCTCATCCAACCTGGTCTTAAACACTTCCAGGGAAGTGGAACCTCTGTGCTGTATCTCAAAAGAGCATTTCCACATTGAATTGCCAGCAAAGTGGTGGGCAAGTGAGCGTGGGACTGCAGACACCTCGGTCCATGTCGAGCGCAGAGCCTCCCGAAGCCCCTGAAGGTGGTCTTGGTGGGACAGAGGGCTAGACAGGATGGTGAGCAAGAAGTAGAGGGACCTGTGCCTGGCATACAGACCCTGATGGGCACTATAACACATTCAGATTTATTTGCACCCCTATTTTCAACCATAGTCCTCTGGGAGCCCCTCTGAGTGTGTGTGGGGGCAGAGGTTGGCACCAACCCCCATGTCTGTGCAGCTGATTCAGACCCCATGGTCATGCGTGCCATTTCTCCAGCAGCGTGAGCGGATCCTCTGGCACTGCTGGGGGAAAAATGGGTAAATTCAGGCTGAGGAGAGGAGATGGTGCGGGAGCACACAAAAACCAACCAGTGGGGACTGTCCCGTTGCCTTTTGGGAAGGGGCAGCAGCCTGGATTAGGGTTAAACGGATTTGTGCTTGCAGGACCCTGGGCCTCTAATTGGGTTTTTTTTTAATTCCTGTAATCCTGGATGATTTGGAGCAGATGCTTCGAGATTACTGCCAAGCCCAAAGGTGACTGCAGGAAGAAAACAGTCCGTGCCTGGCTGGCAGCAGCACAGTGGGCTGGGGGTGTCCCTGTGCCCATGGGGCTTCTCCCCTTCCCCGCTGCTCGGAGGGGCCGCAGCACCAGTGGGGATTGGCCTGAGCTGGATTTTGGCCCTGCACCAGGATTTGGGGTGACTCAAAGTCGCCTTTGCCCTCCCAGCAGCCCACAGGCACGGGGGGATGGAGCCCATTCCCCAGGAGGTGGCTGATGGGAAAGACAAAACCATACGGAGTTGCCAGAGAGAATTTATTTTTCCTGCCTGCTCCCAAGCACGTGTGAAAATCCCCTGGGTGTTGGCAGAAATCCTCGCACCTGAAACCCCAACGTCAGGCTGCGAATGCACCCCACCGGCCAGCCGCGGCCTCGGCGGGTCCTGCGGGTGAGATGTCTCTGTAAACCCATCAAAGGATGAGGCTTCAACTGCTAGTCAAATACAGTATATTGAATATTGATGGGGACAGACATTTTACTTGGGCCTGTAAGTGATAGAATAAGGGGTTATGATTTTAAACTAAAGGAGGGTAGATTCAGACTAGATATAAGGAAGAATTTTTTTATGATAATGGTGGTGAGACACTGGCACAGCTTGCCCAGAGAGGTGGTGGATGCCCCGTCCCTGGGAACATTCAAGGCCAGGTTGGATGGGGCTCTGAGCAACCTGGTCTAGTTGAAGACATCCCTGCTCACTGCAGGGGGGGATGGACTAGATGACCTTAAAGGTCCCTTCCAACCCAAACCTTCTGTGATTCTATGATTCTATGATTTTATGATTCTATGATTACCTGTGATACACAGGCTTGGTCTTGGCTTACCACTGTCCTGCAGCTTTTCTCCAGGGCACTGCCGGAGTTGGGCAGCTCCTGCCTGGCTTTCACAGGAAATACCAAGGCATCACGCTGGCCAGAGAGATAGCAAGAGGCATGGGAGAGGAGGACAATGAGTTTGGTCCATCGGATAAGTGAAAATGAACTTTCCTCTATACCAGCTCAGGGAATTCTGAGGATATCTCAAAAACCCCAGCCTATAACCATCTTCTGCACAATGTAAAAATTCATTTAAGATGATGCCAAAGAATACTTGGTGAAGTCCTTGGGTTTTGTTGGCCCAACAGGAGTCCTTGCTGTCCACTTGCCAGCTCTTCCTTCCTCCATCTCTTTACAGCTCAGGGTAGGATGAGCGGTAACCTGTCTTTGATCTTTGGGAAACAGTTGCCTAACCTGATAAAAAATATTAGGAGCCTGGATCCAAAAGCAAACCTGTGTTTGTCTGTGGGTTCCAGCAAAAATTTTGCAAGTCTCTAATGCTGCCACTTGAAGCAGCCATTTAGGCTAAAATCTCTTCCCCGATCTTAAATATTTAACAAATACCATACAAAGATATGTAATACCTGCAATATTCATAGCCTGGGTGGCAGGCTGAAAATGCTTGGATTTGACATGGGGTTATCTGAGGTTTTCCTTTGAAGACCAGTAGATTCTTTGTCATTGAACCTTGCCATACAACATTAATAACATGTAACTGAGAATTCACAAGCCATTTGGGATAATATGATGGCCCAGCGATGGTCACAGTAAACAAAAGCATATCTTAAAGAGCTTAAACAAGATGGGGTCTACAGGCTGACTTGTATGAGGCAGAGATTAACTACAATTATTAATAATTACAAGCCTCAAGCCAGGAAAGCACTTAAGGACAATCTTATGCCCCATTGACTTCCCAGGGCAGCCTCTCCATCAATGCCCGGGAGACTTCAGTGTGTACCACACACTCAGCACCGGCCCTGGGTGCACAGGAGCCAGGACTACGGTGCCAGGGCTGCAAGGCCCCGCTCGCATGAAAGCTGCTGTGCAGCTGGATGGCAGCGATGCCTCTGTCATGGGATGAGTACTGCCTTCCTCCTTCACTTGGAAAGAAAGAGGAGAGCTTATCTGGTAAGGTTAGCACTAAAGGTTTGGATAGAAAAGCTTGCAGCCAGGCAGTTTTATCGCTGCTTGACAAAGCCAGCTGCTTAGAGAGGCTTTGGGTCGGGCTATTTAAAGGAACCGTTGATCCCCAGCCTGCTCTCTGCACCTACGAGTCTCCTCAGCTGAAAAGGAAAACTGCTGAGTGTTGAAGGGAGAAATGGGGTTTGGACCACCCTGACTGCAGGAAAGCATGAATGTGTAAGCAAGGAGCAAAGATGTACAAGGTGGCACTGGCCACAAGAAGGAAATGTGCATGAGCAGAGCTATGTCCGGTTGTCCCCATGCACAGTGTCATGCTCCAGAGCTGCCTCAGTGTCAAGGCAGGGCTCACCTAGCTGGCACCAAGCGTCACCTCTTACGACAGCGCGGTGACTGCATGGATCAGCCACGCAAATATCCTCCTTACTCGTCCTGAGCCACGCCAGGGCTGGACCAGACGAGGTGGCGGCAGGGACAGGCAGCAGTAGCCATGGGTCCCTGTGCTCAGACAGGGATCTCTGCAGGGCAGCCCATGGCCTGGGTGAAGGCAGGAGGAGGAGCTGGAACTGTCAGGGCTTTTTAAATTGCATTTTCTCCTAGACAGGTACACCTGAAGTAAAGTTCTGGGTAAGGATCTGGGCTCCAGTTCCCACTTCAACCTGCCGTTACCTGATTAAAGCTGCTCCCCTTGACTCAGCCCCTGACTCAGGAGCAAGAAAGCTCAGATTTGGGCGCGGGCTTGGGGACACCCGTGCTTTGTACCGGTGCCCTGCACGCAGCTGCCTGGACCTCTCAGCCGCTGCTCAGCCAAAATCCAAGTCTTTGAAAGAAAAGTAAACTCCTACCTGCCCGGGTCCGGTCCAGGTCCGGGTGGGGGTCGGGGTGAAGGGGCCGGGCGGAGCGGGCGGTGGTGCCGGTGCAGCCCCCGCGGCGGCCCCGGCCCTGGCACGGAGCAACAGCTCCACCGTGTGCGGAGACGGGAGCGCACCGGCCCTCCGCACCGGGAGGGACTGCGGGCACCGGCCGGGTTCAGCTCCTGTCAGTCACATCTATGCCTTCGTTTACTTACAGAAGAAGAAAAAAACAAGCCAATAAAACCCCGCTGTTTCAAAGGGCACCCTCGCACCCGATTCTCAAGGAAGGATACGTTATTGCAGGACCCGACAGCCCATAATATTGCCAGAATCACGGCCTGCTGCATCACGTCTTGTTAGAGCCTGCAGTGATTCTGCGTGGGCCTGGTTATTTTCTTTTACCCCACGTTTGAACGCTTGGCGAGGGATGCAGACTCTCACTGATTACCCTTTTCCGCTTCTTCTGAAAGGACAAGGTCACAGATTTGTCTTTTTTTTTGTTTGTTTGACTTGCAGTTCCCCTAAGGACTGCAATAGTTCAGCAGTCCCTCTGGAGTTTGCCTCTTGCCAAAAACAGTCCAAACATAACAAACCACAAAGCCATATTTTGTGCTCACTCAAATACGCTTACTCGGTGTACGATCCCATCCTTTCGATAGACTTCTCAGCTCCGTGCCAGGCATGGCCAGGTCAGTGCTCACCCAGGGCATCCTCAGAGCAGTGTAGGACTAGGTTTGACATCCATAAAGCTTAGCAGGAGCTCAGGCGAACGCTGCTCCAGCTGGAGCACACGCAGCCATGCCTGTGCAATGCTGGGGTATCACTCCTGCTTACAGCTGTGATGGGACAGCGTTTGAGGCCACTGCTCCCGCTGGGATGGGACCAGCTTTGGGCACACCTCAGTGATGATGATTGTGGGGTGAGGGCTGGCAAACCTCACCTCCCAGCCTGTCAAATAAAAGCATCAGGCAGTGTTAGAGCTATATAAGAAGAAGGACCTCTGGGACCAAATAGGTTTTGTTTGTTGTGCCCCACTCCCTGGGGTTTCTCTCCAGCTTTGCTGCTCTGTGAAAAGCAATCCTGCCTCACTTGGATACATCAGTCCTGGGTCAAGCTATGGGGTTATTTCTTCCTCGTGTTTTTGGTATCTGCTGCCATTCTGGCCTGCTACACACACATCCCCTTGCTGCAGTTGTTTGCAGGGAAGGGAGTACATTTCTTTCCTCAGTGAGCTCTGCAAGTGTTTGCTGTCTGTGACTGCCCTTCACCGATGAGTTCTGCTGGTCAAACACCCCTGCAGCCCCTGGGAAGGCAGTGGTGTGAGGCAGGGTTGAGGGCTGAATCAGGCCAAATCCCTGACAAACATCACATCACACAGGCTCTACTCTTCCCTGTCCCCAGAGATGTCTCTGGCTGCAGCTGATGCCAAACCATCCCAGGAAACGCCTAAATCCTGTGGGGTCTGAGCTCTGGGAGAGGAAGCCCAGGTCTTTTGATGCCACCTTGTGGAAACCTCACCATCCTGCCGTTACCAGTGCCAGTGTCACCTTGGGGACAGGGTTGTGGGCAGCAGGTTGGAGTGCTGATGCTGGGGGACATTTTGGGAAGGGGCTGGGTGCAGCTGATCTGATTTAGGCTCAGCCACGCACAGAAAAGCTGCTCTGGAGGGACAAGGACCATCCCAGCTGAGCAGCCATGTGAGGGGAGCACAGAACAGTCCACTAGCAGTTGGAGAGGATCAAGGTCTGCATTAAATGCAATCACAGGTGCTTCTCTTTGTAAAAGCCAGCCCAGGGAGGAGGAGCTGTGCTTACCCACATCCACTGCAGCCCTAAGAGCTTCAAATGCTTTCCTCCCAGGAGAGCATCCTTGCCACCAGGTTACAAGCTGGAGGACACTGGATGTATTGGAGAACAGGAGGGGAACATCATCCCTCCTGTTGAACCTGGACAACAGCAAAGTCAAGAATTTTCCTCTACTGTTGGTTCACCAGGCTCATACTTTACTGTCTCCAGTACACAAAGATTTTGGCTAACCTGCCAGATAAGTTAGTGCCTGAGTGGCATTTCTCTGAAAGACAGGCAGAGCTCTTCCCAGCCATCACACAGCATCAGACATCCCCCACATTACAACTTCTGCACAATCTGTGCCTTAAATCTTTCTGAATATCTTGCTTGAAGCCTATATACCCTGATGACATGCAGCTCAGTATTTCAGCTCATATCAGCATCTTCTGATACCCAATACAAGTATCTTCATGTCATTTTTAATTTGGAAAGTACGGGCAATGAACAAATATTTTTAAAATCCAAAAATAAATAGGAAGATGATGTATTTTTGTGTGTTTTCCTGTATTGAACTTCGTCTTCCCCTTATGTTGACATTGTCTGGTTTACAGTTTAGAAACCACAATAACTTCAAGAACAGCAGAAGCTGCAAATTAAATTACCATAAATCAGGTGCCCCCATCAAATACAGTCAGTGGGACCTGGCTGATTTACGTCTAAGTTGTATTTCAGGATATCAGCTCTTTCAATGTGAATTCATATTACCCCCTGGGGTACTTTGGAGGAATACAACACACATGGGAGATCAGGAGCAAGACAGCACTTGTTTTCCAGATGCGGAACTAGAAATCCAGCAGCACGATCGCTGCTTTGGGAGAGGAGTCCCAGGGATGCTGCTCTGCCGTTTGCATGGTTGGAAAAGGGATTTATTTGGAGAATGAGGAAATATCTGCTAAATTCTGTCCTATACCATGAACCTGCAGCATGTTGGATACCAACAAGTGTGAAATCCCATGGAAGAAGACATAACTGACACCAAGCCAAAAGCTGTAAAAATGTGACCCTCTGACAAGCCAGGCTAGGATTTCTTTTTTAGCAGCAGTTTGCAGGTTGGTATAAATGTTATCACTCGAACATCCCTTGGTTTGTACCATTGGGATCGCATTTGAACAGGCACGGCATGCTCTCATGTTTTCCTTTAAAAAACTTCAGGACTGAATCAAAAACTGTATTTTTGACATGAAATCCAGCTCCTCCACCCAAAAGACCGCATAGACAGGAGGGAATGTAACTTTCCTTCCTGGGCCTGACAGAAACGTGTCTGCTTTCATAAATTTAAACATCTGGCTCCACTGCAAAGTAGGTCAGAGCTCACCTGTCGAAGAGGGATTTGTCAGAGATACGGGGAATTGTATTTTCTCCCTCCTGTCTCATTTGTGTGGTGCAAAATAAGAGCAGTCATTCCCTCCATAGGTGTTGGGAGATGGTGGCCATCTCCTGAGGGTGCAAATATTCCCCTGCAGTGGAATTAAAGTGTGACAGGTTCCTCGCTGGCATGTCTTGCCTAGTCCTTTGTAGGTGATGCTCCTCAGATTGGTGTGTGATGCTGCACCAGTTTGCAGCAGTCTGACCCAGCACGCGGACCTAAGCCCTGGCAGGCCAACGGGAAGAGGAGAACATGGGAGAAGGTCTGTACATCGCACGGGGTTGTGGCTGCTGCTCGGTGTTTGCAAATATGGTGCGGGCAGAGCTATCGCCCCATGGTTTAGGTGCCATCAGGTGTGACCATGGCCAACTCTGCATTGACCAACTCTGGGACTCCTCTCTCTTTAACCTGAGCATCATTCCAGCCCAGGAAAAAAGGCTTTCCAAAAAAGTTTATAACTACAGAAAATGACAAGAGAACAGTTTCTTGAATAACTTCTACAGGAAAGTCTCTCTGACAGCTTGGCTGGAGGGCAAACCCCCCAGGTCTGGGTGTAACCTCCACAGCCCATCAATGTGGTCCCTGGCATCTGGTCAGCATTGAGGCCGCAGCCTGGCCACATCCAGTGCCACAGCACGTGCCCTTCCTTGTGCTGTCAGCAGAGCCCCCCTCTCTCCAAGGCGCAGCCCTGGGCACTGCCATGGGGTCTCCTGCCCAGAAAGCTGCAGTGGGAGCATTTCAGGCTGTCATGGGATGTCTCAGCCCACCTGCATTGCCCACCCCAGGCAGCTTCCAGTCACTGGTCCTGCCCTGCACATTTGTACCCGTGCCTCATGCTGGGAACAGGTCCCAGAAACCCTTCAGACACCTCCAGGCCTAAGGAAATACCCGAAGCACATGTTCCAGCCCAGCAGTAACACAGCAGGGCCACTGTTGTCTCCCAGGCCTGCCAAAACCCCCAGTAATTAAAATCATTTCTCTGCAGTCAGCAAAGGACGCTGCGGTTCCCAGTGCCGATGGCCAGGAGCTGACTCAGGGGTAGATGAGTGCTTGGGCTGAGCCCACCGGGGCAGGGTCTGCTTACAAAACGTGGCAGTGGAATAGCCTGGACACTCACAGAAGTGACCATGCTGGCCGGCAGCTGCTTCCCCTCCAAAAACTGCTGGCTGGGGAAGGGTTAACTTCCATCCACTTCTGGGAAAGCTGGTGTAGTCCTCGCAAGGGTGCTCCCACAATAAGGGTTGTCCAGCTTTGCATCCCCCGGCTGGAGCCGACGCTGAGCTCGGGCAGGGTGGCAGGGGGGTGAACGCTGATTGGGACCCAGAGCAGAGCCAGAGCCCATGGTTTGGCCTTGATTTGCTGTAGAGTTACAGCATTGAATCAATCAGTTCCAGTCCTGGCTTTGCAGGGAGGGGTCTCCAGGTAAAACCACCGTGACGGAGTATGAACAAGCCCGAGATCTCAGCAGACAGCTACAGATGGAAGAAGAAATGGGACAACATTGAAAGGCACGGGGAAAGCATCAGCCATGAGATGGAAGGGACCGATAAGGAGTAATATCTCTTCCACCTTTCCCTTTACAATTAAGAGGGGTTGAAAGTAAAGTGTGGACCCAAGCCTGGGTGTAACTCCACCCATCTCCCCCATTCCACAAATGGGATGGGCTACCAGGCCCCCTTCCAGCACTATCACTCCTCTTAGAGATGTTATTTGCTTTTTTTTTTTTTAAAGGACATACTGCCTCAATGCTCCCGCCAGAGCAGAGCCCCGCTGTGCCTGGGGGAAGAGACAGTCCCTGCCCTGCCACTCTCCCAACCTCCCCAAACACAGCTGGCACGGGACTCCAGGAATTGCTGTATTATTTTATTTCCATTTAGCAAAACAGCTTGGGAGGAGAACAGCTTGGGAGGAGAACAGCTGGGTCTGCTGAGTAGTGGAAATCTCGCCCTCAGCCCTGCCCTGGCTCGCTCTCCCCTGTGCGGGAAGGAGCAGACGTGAAATGGCAATGAAGCATCTGCAGTCGCGCGTGGGTCTCACTCATGGATAGAAAACAGCTATGGAGGGGTCTGTGTGGAGGACGAAGTGGTGCTGCCTTCTCCCACCAGTGCCTACTTCTCCTGGAAATTTTTCTTTAAAATAATTTAACATGAGCAGTAAAAAGCACCAGAGGGGACCCAGCCCCCTCGCTGTGGCCAGGAGCAGAGATGCTGCTGGGCCTGTGGGTACACAGAGACTCTGGGGCATGGGCAGGCACCAGCTCCAGGAGCATGGTGGTACGTGGGGATGGAGCTCACCTCAACTTGCACATCAGCTCATGGACCACTCGGGACACCATCAGCTTTCTACAGAAAAGCCAGATTTGTTTGAGCCTTGGAGAGGTTCAGCCCGTTTGGAGTGGAGTGAGCTGTGCCCATGGAGCTGGCGTGCAGGGACGCTCTTTTGGGGGCTGTACCCCACAGTCACACGTTGGAAATCAAAGGAGGAAGAGGTTAGGCCCAAAATCATAAGACATCTGAGACATGCCCCTATGCATATATGGTCATATATTTGCAACCCTCAGCTGCTATGAACGATGGCAATTGATGCTTTCCTACGCAGGGATAAGGGCAAAGTCTCCCCCTGGTATGTATGTATGCATATGCATGTGCGCCCATACATAATGGGGTCAAAAGGGACGGCAGAGAAACTGGGACATCAGACAAATGGGCCCTTTTACCCTGAGGAAGGACAGGGAAGGGTGCCTGTGAGCACGTTGCAGGAGACGTCCTGCACTGTATGTGATTTCCTGGAAGAGGCTGAGCTCTATTTCTGAATGCAAATGACCCAAATTTCTCCACATTTAAACATGAATGAAATTTTTCCCATGATTTTCCAACACTCGCTTTCTTCCCAAGCAGTAAGCAAGCTACAAAATGTCAGCCCTGCCTGTGGAATAAAAAAATCTGGAAAAAATGGGCATGCAGAAAACTCTGATTTATTGCCAACTTTTTCAGCAGGAACTTGGTGCCTGCGAAGCGAAACGTTTCTATTTCTTCTGAATGAATGAACTCCAGACTGGAGTGTGGCACTTGGGAGCCCCAGCCCTTGGGGACAGACCCCCCTGGGAGCACCCTGCCCTTGTCAGCCCTCGGATGGGGCTCCCCGTCCCAGTGCACGGTCCAAGAGCAGCTGCCGTGTGCCCAGAGATGTAACCTGATGTTGGGTCCAACTCACGCAAGGAGCTGATGCCCACAGCACCTGGACCACAGGTCCCATGAAGCCCTGCAGGCAGATGGACTTTGGCATCAAATTGACCAAAAATTGCTACGTTTCGGTCCCTTTCAGCAAACTGAAGTGCTTGTCATTTTGATTCCCCCCCACTAAACCTCAAGGATCCTGACAGCTGGGGCTTTTGTGTCAGCTGACTTTTCCATCCAAAAATAATAATATTTTTGATGCAAAATCCTCAGCCTGCTCTGTTTTAACTCTCCCCAGAGCCCCGTAACTCCGGGTGTGCGGGGATGCTTTTGTGTCCTCTGGCACGCTTTCACAGATGGAAAGAAGAAAGAGCTTTTCCCTACCTGAACGCTCACTCCCGTTATTGAACCCTTTGAAGCTGAGCAATAAAAAGTCCCTATAGCCAGGCATGGAGCTCTGTGCCAGCCCTTTAAAGTCTCAAATGCAAATTTCACCGTAAACGTACAGAAAATGTGGAAGGCCACTCCAGACTATTGCATTGCTCTCACAGGTGGGTGATTCTTCAAATAAATAACTATGGACCAGAGAATGGCCTTGTTCCATCCGTCGGATATGAACATCTCCTTGTTGGGGGCTCCGTCAGCCCCAGTGCAGCCACAGGGCTGTGGTATGCCCATGGCCATGTGGCTCTGGGCACCTTGCCAGCGAAAAGGCTGTAGGATGGGAAGAGGAACACAGATGAAGGCCAAAAGAATAAAATAAACAAAAATCTGTGCCCTTGCACTGAGATAAATATATTAACAAGGGAAGCCGGGATGGTTCTTGCAGCAAATGCAGGCAAGTGCTTGGGTTTATCTGAAATTCAGCTGCTGTGGTGGGGAATGCAAGATGCATATGTCTACAATAAAATACCTAGAGCCACCATGGCTCTCTAACATAAGGTATTGCAGCGCCTTTTTCACCTTGCATCATTTTTCCTCCCAATTAGACAGAAAATGGAGCAAAAGTCCTGGAGAGTGGGACGAATTATTGTAACCCTGATGGCAGTAGGTGAGACCAAAGCCTCATTCCCACAAATGAGTGCAAAATTAGCACCCACCACTCTGCCCAAATGCACCCTCCAGTGCCTGCCTTCAAAATTGGGGCAATGACAGTCCCTGGTCACGTACATGCTCTTAGCCTGTAGGTCTGTGAAGTAACATAACAGATCTTTCTGTCTGCTCAATGGGAAGGTGTCTTAGCTGGAGACCCAAAAAAGCTTAAGAAACATTTCTGGATGAGTAGGGAGAGGAAAATGCACAGAGACATCCAGGCACAAAATGTGTAGGAGAGTGATGAGTATGGAAGGAATAGAACCTGGCTTGGGTGTATTTATCCTAAAATGAGGCAAAAGCTTTAAGTTTTAGTAGGTGGAGGCACTGAATGGCCATGCCTAATTTTCAAGATACCCCAAGGCACAACCACACTAGGAACCAAGTCAAAAGGACACCCTGGAAAAGCAGCTCCCGGGGTTGCTAGAGATCCTCTGCATGACCTTGGGTACGTGATTGTGCCTGTCCCTGTGAGTTCCTTGGAGCTGGCTAACTCCTTCCCTCCCTCTTCTTTACCCTGCTGCTAGCTCTTCTACTAAAGGATCTGCCACATTCATAGACCAGCCACGCTCCCAAATGGGGGGAGCGCTCTGCTTATCCTTGGCAAGCAGTTGAGATGCCCAGGTGAGAAAGAGAGCAGGCAGAGAGCTACAGCACCCAGGTCTTCTCCTCTCCCGTACCAGCTTGGTTTCTCCAGGTGATGCTCTAGCAGCTGGTCCCAGCCCAGCTACACGAGCGTGTGTGCCCAGTCCAAACACAGACCTCTGCCCAGCTATGAGCCAGAAGGCACCTTGGGAAAGTATAAAAACAAGCAATGAGAATAAACATCCAGATGAGGGCTGAGGAGGGAAACCAAAACACTAGGAGAAGCCAGGAATAATAAGAACCAAAAACAAATAGAAAAGAGCTAACGGGAGCAGCAGATCTAAAAATAAAATGAAAGAACAACAGCAGGGTGGAGGGACTGAGATATTTCGGGTGATTAGCAAAGCATGTAGGGCTCTCAGGGCTCAGTCCCGCAGCCGTGGGGCTCAGCCCTGGGGCAGAGATGACCTCTCCCCTCACTGCCTTCTCTCCCAGATGTTGGGGAGGATGGAGAGTGTGGGCTGGGACCCGCAGGAGCTGTTTGGGTGACAGCAATGACAGCAGCCTGTCTTTGCTACCCAGGAGCAGGATGCAGACACAGCACCCAGGAGCAGATGCCCCATCCAAATCCCTTCTCAGCTCCACCGGAGGTTGCTCATCCCTCTGACCCACTTGCGTGCTGGTCCATGGGGCTCAGCGAAGCAGGGACTGTGTCTTCTCAGCCCAGGTCTGGGGGGAGAAAACATGTCTCCTCAAATCAGTGCTGTCCTGGCTGGAGCTGAACCCTGGTTTTCCTGGGAACTATCCCAGGATGGCTCTGCAAATCCTGTCAATCCAGAGCCATTCACTTCCTCCAACATCTATATCCAGAGAAGAAACCACTGAAAATCAAACCTCTGAGACATCCTTGTTTCAGATTCCCTGAAGCACTTCAGGCCCTCATATGGATTCATATGGAGTCAATAGGAGAAAAGAAATAATTTTTTTTTTCTTTTTTTTAACTGAGGAATTAACTAGTGCTTCAAAAAACTGAGCTTGCAGTGGGAAGGCTGTACAGGATGGACTCTGCACCTGGCTGGCCCGTATGGGCAGGGAGCATGGGGTACACAACGGCCCTGGGGGAGGCCATTTTGGAGGTGGGCACAGGTCCATTCAGAGATGGGTCGGGGAGCCGCAGCAGGGCTGGGACCTGCCTCCACTTACCCCATGCTGACCATGGGGGTCCTCTGCACAAGCACCTTCTCTCCAAGGACGATCCAGACCCCTCCAGGGCAGAGGCCCTACATGGGGTATTCAGACATTTGCTTTTTCTTTGGAGTTGCCCACATTTTTTACCCATTGCTCAGGGCTGGGAACTTGCCCCATTGCCTCTCTCTGCCACCAACACTCCCTTCACCCTGACACCAGCACTGGCTTCTTGAGGTGGCATTTCCGTGGTGGGACTCCAGGAGCTGCAAGAAGTGCAGGAGCACACTGGAATAAGAGAAAACCATTTGGCCACCTCTTGGGCCTCGACTCAGAGCAGTCTCTCTCTCTCTCGAATGCGAGACAAGCTGGGTCACCCTGAGCTGGGTCCTGATGCTGCTGCCACTGGACCCATCACACCAGACCTCCCCTTCCCTGCTCTTGGAAGACGTCTTGTGTCAACAGGGCTGCAAGTCCACGGCCACCTAATTAAAACCAATGGTGAATTTTAAAGATGGGGGGAAATAAAACAATCAACATAAAAGAAATCAGTCTGGACTAGAAGCCAGGAGGCCACGCGCCAGGAAAGCGAGCCGCCTGCCAGTTTGGCACGCAGTGAATGCTTGGCCTGTTGAGATGAGACACTGGAGCGGGGCACGCTGAAGAGGCACTTACCATCTTTGGGGGGAAGGAGAGGCGGGGAAGGGGCCAGGGATGAGGTCCTAATGACGGCTGAATCCCAAACACACAGTCAAGCATGAAGCCAAGCTGCAGGGGAGGACGGAGGCATGTCCCCGCCAGGGACTTGGCTGGCGTTTGTCAGCACAACCTCATAAATGACAATACGGTGGCTGCTGCAGACAGGCTCCCACCAAAACCAGAGCTGGAGATACACAGAGCAAGGGACTGTCCCCGTCAAGTGCATCGAGGGCACTGGGATGCAGAGCAGCTGGAAAGGGGTCCCAGTGAGCCAGGGAGTGCATGGCGATGGAGCAAGAAAGGGATGCAGCCAAGAGTGGCATGTGATGCACCAACCCTGAGCACCAGAGGTTCGAACGATGGTGAAGGCCCCAAGCCCCTTTGCGGGAACAACACCCAAATCAACGCCGGGTGATCAAATGGGGGTGCAGGGCAGGCAGAAGCCCAGGTGCTCCCCGTGCATGCTGCACCCTGGCAGGGCAGCAGCCTGCAGGCTCCTCCCGGGTCACCTCGCACTGGCAGCAGAGGTGGGGAGACCATGCATGACTTTCCCTGCTTCCCACCTCTGGCAGCGCATGCTGGCAGGCAGCACGGGCTGTTTTCCAGGATCCGGTCTCTCCTTGGCCCCTTTCCCTGGCTCCCCAGGACATGGCACAGCAGACAGTAACATGCCCGAGTCTTCGTGGGCTGGTTTCTTATGACCCAACGCAAGGAGCCTGTGAAAGGAGCAGCTGTGTCCAAGTTTCCCCTTGTTTTTACTTTCCCCGTCTCATTTTGTCTGGGTCCAAGTGGTGGGTTTCGAATCCAACCTTTCCTGGCTCTCCCTCGCCAGTCCCAGCAGTGCTGTAAGAAAATGTTGTCAGAGTCAGCCAGCACCTCCCTGGCTCTGAAAGCTGTGCCCGGCGGGATCCCGGCTGGATCCTGCGATGGGCTCGCTGAGGACTAATAGAAACGCACAGCTACTTCGCATTTCTGCTGGAGAAAAGGGAAATCGGGTTGTTCGATGTGCAAGTCTGAACTTTCAAAGATGGGGGTTTTCCTCCCAAAAGTTCCCCATTTCTGTCGATGCACTTCTGGATGTGCAGTCACACCAAGGCTGGACCTGCTGAGCTTTTCCAACAAGTTTCTCCTAAAACGCCAGCAGACTCCTCCACCGGCCCCTGTGCACCCCGATCCCCTGGTCACACACTGCTATACCTGCACCCTTCACCCTGCAACCTGCTCAGGATCAGGCCCTTTGCAGCCCTCCCTCCCAAAAGCACGTTACCCATGAGAAATTAATGCATTTCACATATTAACCCACATGGGTAGAAGATTAAAAGGCAAACAGAGGCTCACTGCTCTCTCCCAAGGCCTCCTGGCTGCGTCCAGATTTGCCTGGGCTGCGTCCGCTCCCCTCCTTTCCTCTGGGCATTGCCTGCCCAGCTGCACAGCATCCCGGCGAGCCGACAGGACGAGTGATGGGTAAACAGAGCTTTTCCATGGAAACATTTGTTCAACAAAGAATTGCAAATTTTCATGGCGAGTATCTAGTTTCCTCCAAACTTTTTTGTTGTTGTTTCTGAAAGCTGACCGGCCAGTCTGGATCTGGCTTTTGAGAGCATTTTTTTTCCCTAACGCTTAATTTTCAGCAGCTAGGATCTCCCTGCTCTTTTTTTTTTTTTTTTTTTTTTTTACTTCTTTAGCTTTCCATCCTTTTTTTCAACATAAATGGAGGCAATGGCATCTCCTTTGGGCTTTTCTGCAAGGTACAAACTCTCCTCCTCACTGAGAGGTTGATGATGATGGATGACCCAGGAAGGGCTACATGGCTTTTGAGGCTGAGAAGAGCTTGAATTGGAGAGGTGGGACTGGACAACCTGCTCTGGGCCACATCAGCACACGGGCATGCGGGAAAATCCAGGTTTTTCACAGAGCCAGTGAGGAGCAGCAGTAATTTGAACTAACACTGACTAAAGCTCCTAAAGGACACAAACACAGAAGGAAGCAAGAAACCACGTCCGACTGTCCAGAAGGAGATAAGAGACGATGCCTGCAGGGTGCTGTGACAGTGTGGGGACATCCCGGTGCCCAAGGAGCCCAGCCCAGCCCCGTGGGCACATCTCATTCCATCCCTTTGACCCAACGCTGCCTTTCTTGCTTAACTTGATTTTTTTTTTCAAGCAATTCTGCTCTGATCCTGGGTGGGGGGGAGGGCAGAGACACGGGTTTCTCCCTGGCGTGTGTGTGTCGTCCCCCCCTCCCCGACGCATGTACCCACGGCCGCGATGCCCGAGAGCCAGCGGGGTCCCGAGCACAAGGTGACAGCAGGTGGCACTGCAGCCCCAGAAACGCGCCGCAGCCGCCCCGGGAGCCGCTGGCTTGCACACACTCACACTCATGCACACGCACACACTCACACGCTTTACAGATCAGGGATGAAGCCCAGCAGCCTCCCCCCCATCCACTCCGGGATGCATGCCCCGCGTGGGACCCCACCAATCCTCATGATTTCATGCGTGGCGAAGCAGAAGAGCTTGGGATATTATTCCGAACCCACACCAGAGTCCCGGGGAATCCTGTGCTCAGTGAGGGTTTGGTGCAGGGATAGGACCTGGAGCAGAGAAGACCCTTCCTCGCTCAGGGGGTAGAGGGACTTTTGGGGGTGCAGGAGGCTGCACGTGCCTGTTGCTTGCAAACAGGGAAAGCAGGAGGAGTGAAGTAGTCCAAGAAATCAAGGTAGCCTGGACAAAGTACAACCACCAGCTGCTGCAAATCTGGGGGATTTAGGGAAGGAACCCAAGTTGCTGTAAAACTGTGAATGTGAATGCAGAAGCTTTAAAAAAACAAACCCAAACACACACCCTCCCATGAACTATACTGATCTATGCCAGTAAATTTATACCAATCTCTCCAGTTGTGCCTGCTAAGAATATAACCAGGGATGCACCATAGCCTCTGTTCCCATCCTATAACCGCCCTGTGAGTTCAGGCTTTATTTTTAGCCTGGCTTCCTCGGGGCTCTGTCTGATCCGATTTCTCCAGAGACAAGATTTTTTCTGCTAAATGCCACCCTTCTGCTAGAAACTCCCATTCTCCCCAGCACTGCTGAAGGGATTGACCTTTTCAGGCAAATCTGAAAGATAATTGGGTCAAATTTGGAAAAAACTGGCAGCCAAATAGAGAAGAGACCTAAAAGAGCATCCTGGGGTGAGACAGACAAACAGGGCTCAAACATCACAGTAGCTGGTTGGTGTCCCAGGGGAAGTCAGGATTGCTGCAGGAGGAAGGAAAAAAGGATATTTTTCCTTCTTTCTTTCTTTGATTTGGCTGGTGTATTACTGCCAAGCTCTTTGTGACTTGCTTCAGGCAGTTTGCTGTGAGCTTTCAGCGTTGGTTAGTGGTGTTTGGTCCCGTGATGTTGTTTCTGGCCAGCAGTTGGTTGAGCTCATGTCTTGTAATTAGTGGGTGGGCTCGAGGAGACCACTGTGGCTTCCGATCTCTCGGGGAAAGGGAGAAAATAAGCAGGATTAAGGAATTTTAGAAAATTATAGGCATTTTTCATTTCACATAAGCTTTGCCAGGAACACTAAGCCCTGGAGAAGGAAGACCATTGCGGGATGCATTGCCCATGGGCAGGACTAAAGGACTTTGTTACTCATCACCCAAATAACCCCGTGTGTGTCTGTGTGCCTGTGTATGTGTGCATAAATATAGAGTTGCCTGCCCAGCACGGGCCAGTGATGGCTGTGGGAACACAGTACCTCTGCAAGATTAAAGGGATATATTCCATCTGCAAACACGGTTTTACACAGATTTCTTTTTTAGAGCAGGATTGCTATAACTGGAGGGACCTGAGGGATGCAGAGGGATGTTAGAGAAGAAGAAGCAGTGGCTCTTGTTTGTTTTTAATCAAGCCAGTCTGTTGAGGTGACACCACTACATGTCCAGACCATCCTGCCTGGGCCGTTGGACCTCACTTGAGCTCACCTCCTTCTTGCTCACATGTTTTTTCTTGCAGCAGAGAGAGACAGAAAACCAGCCACGAATTCCCCAGGGAAATGCCAATTGTGAAGCCACAACAACGGAGCAAGAGCCGTAGGAGTAGATCTAGTGCTCAAAACTGCTTTTCACAGCATTCAGGGACCTGGCAGGGAGTTGGGACCCCAGCTCCCCAGCCTGTCTCATCTAATACCCCAGTGGATATTTCAGCTATATATATTCACTCAGCAGCATTTAAAACACACAGACAGTCGGTACTGGGTGCTAAAAGCACAAAATAAAAGCAAATGCTGTTTCAGGTGGGCATTTACACTCCTGTTTCTGTGCAGGATCCGACCATCCCACTCCCATCTCAGAGGAAGGATGTTCTACCTCCAGCATCACCAAACACTCCTTTGCTGCTATTTTTTCCCAAAGAACAGCTTTTTCTGGTCAGTATTTAATAACAAGTTTTGTCTTGAGAGAAGGACTGATCTGATATTCAGAGCAAAGAGGATCTGATCAGCCAGGTGCTGAGGCACATGCCCCAAACCACAGCTTTTTGAACTACGATAGACACAAAACCCCAATGTCTACTTTACAACTGCAAACGCAGATCTAGTCCGGCACGTCTTGCTCATGTGAATGGCTTATCAGGAGAGTTATTCTACAGAGTGTCTCTATCAAGTGCATTGATCTCTATATATACATATATACGTATATATGTTTATGTATTCTGTCTCCCATTCAGTGTAGATATTAATCATATGCTGTTCCACCCAAACAATGTTAAAAGTGGCCTAAGTTTTTGCTGGCCATGACTGCTTCCATCATTACTCACATGACCTTCGTTTGCGGACTTATTGCACCTGAGCTGCCAATTGCAAGTCCCTAGGCCCTAAAAGAAGGAGCTTTCACTAAAAACCGGTCAGCTTTGGGCAAAAGCCCATTGCTATTCTATGGCAGGGCTTCAGCTGGCAACCATCACCCCTTGGGGACGTCTTGCCCTTGGGATGGTGCCCTTCACTGGCATTTTTGCCATGCTGCACACATCCAGCGCCGGGGCAGCGCTCTCCTCCAAACCAGCCAAGAACCCCTCTGTGTGTGTCTCTCTCTCTCTCTCTCTCCCCCCTTATTTCAGCAAAATAGCCATGCAATTATTTTTCCACATGAAAGTGCCCCAGTGTTCAGGTGGACAATCTGACTCCGGCTGAGCTGCCTGGAATCCCTGCGGTTTTGATTTTCAGCCGAGAACAATCTTATCAGCCCAGATTGTACACAGAGATAGGGAGCCTTCGGGTAGGGTTGCATAAGCACAGATTGCCTCAGCTGGGATGGGGAAGGCTCCGCTCGCTGTATTTATTTGTTTTCCCCACCGCGGGTTTCAGTTTCTCCTGGTGACCATCATTTCAGCTTTCTTTCCCCGCTCATTGTTTGAGCAGCCGAGCCTTCCTCATGGATCACTGGGCAGGAGGCTCAATTTAAATCTGGCCTCAGCCTTTGGTGGCTTGCATGTTGCCTTGAGAGATTTCTTGCAAATAAGGCTTTTTTCCCCCCATCCCACTATGGTTCTTCTCTAGGCGAGGATGGGATGGGCCCCGATTTGAGATGGATGTGATTTCCCCCCTTCCTCAGCACACCCGTTTTGGCCTCTTCCCCTCCTGCCAGCTCCTCTTTCAAATCTGGCAGCTGCGTGGGCACCTTGTCTCCGATTGCAAAGGCAGGATATACGGTTTCCGCAGAGGCCATCAGCGAATAGCTGTGGCTAGGTAAGCCTGGCGGGGGAGTGGGGGGTGAGGACAGAGAAGCATTCTTAGCAAAGCAAAGCCCCAAAAACATCACCCAGAGGAGCACCGGCGAGTGCAGACTCAGAGACTCGGACATTCGAGGACAGCACATGCTGGAGCTGGTGCTGACGTGAGGGTCCCATCCCATGCCATGCGATGCTCCTCTCCCAGGGCAGTCCTCTCGTGTGCCACCCAAGGAGACAGGGCAGCAGGGACTGAATGCACCGATGAGACGTACGTGCTGGGGCTCTGGGACGTCACTGGGACCTGGCACGAAAAGTCACCGTGCAAGTCAAAGTGTGTCTTATGGAAAATGTTTCAGGTTTGAAGTTAACCCTGCAGTGGCATGGGAGCCATCGTGGGCACACCAAACCCCAGATGTCAAAACTCCTTTGCTGTGGGAAAACCTTATGTCTCGGTCCTATTCACAGCTTTCAGATGCCAGCTCTCCTTTTGTCTCTTCTCTTCCTGGTTTAAAGAATTTTAAGACATCTCCTTTGTACTGATGCCTTCAGATCATGTAACATCACTTCTTTCCTTCTCTAGGATAGATTACAAAATGTGACACACCTATAAACCAGAAGAGAGCACTGATGAGATAGTTGGATGTCTGGCGTGCCATGGACCCAGATCAAGCCTGTTAAACATCTCCCAGAAAGTCATCATAGGCTTTGTAGAGCATTAATTCTAGTCCCTGCTTTAGCACATCCATCACAGATTCTCATCCCTGCTTTAGCATGTGCACATCCCTTTTAGACTTGAATTAGGTCATGAGTGGGTGCAGGCCAGAGTGGGGGAGTGGGAGTGACCAGCTGCTGACCATCCTCACCATGATCCGAGGGCTGGAGCACCTCTTCTATGAAGACAGGCTGAGAGAGTTGGGGTTGTTCAGCCTGGAGAAGAGAAGGCTCCGGGGAGACCTTAGAGCACCTTCCAGTACCTAAAGGGGCTACAGGAAAGCTGGAGAGGGACTGGTTACAAGGGTGTGGAGTGACAGGACAAGGGGTAATGGCCTGAAGCTGAAGGAGGGGAGATTGAGATTAGATATTGGGAAGAAATTCTCTACTATGAGGGTGGTGAGGCACTGGAACAGGCTGCCCAGAGAAGCTGTGGATGCCCCATCCCTGGAAGTGTTCAAGGCCAGGTTGGATGGGGCTTTGGGCAACCTGGTCTAGTGGAGGGTGTCCCTGCCCATGGCAGGGGTTTGGAACTAGATGAGCTTTGAAGGTCCCTTCCAACCTGAACCATTCTGTGATTCTATGATCATCATGTCTGCTGTTATGGGCTTTGGTGTACTGCTGTGCCCCACCACCCCAGTACTGAGTTCCCACGGGCTGGTGACAGCCAAGCAGGCTAGCAGCAGACCCTCAAAGACCCTTTGCTGAAGGTCTCCTCCAACCCAGGCCCTGCCTGCAGGTGGGGAGCTCAGAGGCAGAGCAGAGGTGTGGAGGTCTCGGAGCAAGCAGCCTGGAGCTCCCCCTCCCTTTGCCCTCCTGGGGGCTCTTTGAACCTCATCCAAGTTACCCTTGGGACCTGGAGGCCTCAGAAGCAGATTCCACACACAAAGGTAATAGATGGGGCTGGTACAGCCCAGGCTGGCATCAGCTTCTTGGCCAACATATTGCACTGAGTAGGTCTGTCCACTTCACCGGTCACCATGCGTCCCAGGGACAACACAGCCCCAGCGTCCCCACGCCCTTTGCCTGCTTTCTTCCCTCCAATAAATAAACCCACCTCCCTGCCAGGCATCTCCTGGGCCTTTGAGGACGTTGACTCGAGGGGCACTTCTGCCCACAGAGACTCCTCCTGGCTCAAGCCTCAGCATCTCCCCTCCCACAGGGATGGCAGTGGTGTGCATCCCCGCCTGAGCCATCCCACCACGTGCTTTCCCCTGCCGTGCACCCAACAGGCACTGAACACCCAGGGGACCATGGAGCAGACCAGGGTATCCCCACCTCAGCTCAGCTGCAAAGGGCACATAGTACCAACCACCGACAGTCCTGTGTGCCAACGGGGTTGGAAGCCACCACACCGGGGGACAGAAGTGTCCCCTGCAGCCGAGCGCTGCTGAGCCCACACACCGTTCCCAGCTCCTGCTCACTTCGGTTCTGCTCCCGCAGAGGAGCGACACAGGCACAGCTCTGCCGAGGCGGGCAGAAGGCAGCCTCTGGCTGTGGGGAACCAAGCAGCCCGTGGCCAAGCGCTTGGGCAAATTCTGCAGTTTCTTTGTGCCAGTGCCTCTGCCCAGCCCCAGAGAGCTCCCAGGAAAGGAACAGCAGTTTTTAAGCTGGTGCTCCCTCCCTCTTGCACTCTTTCTCTCCCTACTTCCCCGCCAGCTCCAGGAGATTAGGCGTACGAAGATCTTAATTCCCTAAACACATCTCTGATTTGTTCGAGCGTGACGCGGCCCTTCTGTTGAATGAAGCACACGCCGAGGTCATGCCCATCCGCAGCCCTGGCACTGCCACAAAATCCCTCCCATGCCTGCACAAGCAGTCCTGCGGGTCCCTGTGACACCCACTGCCCCGTACTGGGCAGCGGGGGAGGCAGGGGGATGGGTGGGCATCCTTCTGGGCTCAGGAGAAGCGCCCTGATGGTTTGCAGATGTGATTTCATTTTTCAATTGTTTCTAATTTGCTTGGGGGTTTTTTTTCAGTTCTAGAAAAGAGACAATTTCTTCAGGGAGTGTTAGCCACAAGCCTCATTTGGCATTGTTTTTTAGTCAATTGGTTTTGTCTTGTATTATTAGGAATATTATATTACATAATGATAAGCCGCGGCAACTTATTATGGGGACTATAAAGGGAGGCAGCGTGGGCGCGCGGAGCACCAGCCGCCGGCACGAGGCAGCCGCCCTCCCTGCTTCGTCATCTGCCCTTGCTCTGACCTTCAGCAGGTCTGTCATCTCCCCGGGTCTCAGTTTCCTCTCCTGTAAAACAGGGCCGATACACGTTCCAGCTATTAACTTAAAAGCTTTTCCATCCTTGAGTCAGAAAAAGATGAGGTTTTCCCCTTTCTTCCATCCTTAGAAGCAGGCGTGAGGATTTTCTGTGCCTTTTCTATCACGGCTGAAAGCCATCGGAGTCTGAGCAGGTACGGCGGCGTCCCAAAGCAACCCTGATCCCTGCAGAACTGGGCTGCGGATGAGAAGCGGAGGCAGAAATGGCAAAGAGCTGCTCTGCCCGCAGAGGCATTTTCTGGATGCATTGGACAAGTGAAAATAGGAATTTGTAACTGAACTAAATCTGTCTCTTTAACCTCATTATTAGGATTAGGATTATATCCTTTGGAGAAAGTTCAACCTCCATTTAAAATTTGGGGAGGTGAGAACAAATGCTAGAAACCACGGGGAGAGAGGAAACATTCCTGTGCTTGGTGAGAAGTCCAGCTGGAAGGAAAGACGGGGTGGCATGGGCATGGATGGGGGTTCAGCCTGGCACCCTCCTTCCAGCCCGGTACCCTCCTTCCAGCCCTTGGGCTACTCTTGGGGCGAGCGCTGACAATCTCTGGGGAGCCTGGAAATTTGCTCTCTCTGCCTGAAGAGTAAAGCAAATTTTCTTCTGTTTCCATATTTAAAATTGTGTCCGCATCCAGTTGGGAAAGATGACGGTGTCTCAGGTTACTTTGTACACTTGAGCTGAATCAAAGCTCCTGTAGATCCGGCCTCTGCCACCTCTGCTCTCCCCACACAGCACCTGGTGCCCTCAGAAAACCTGACGGCTTCGGCCCCAGCAGGAACAGCAAAATCCACCCTTGAAGACGGATAGCTGCAGCCAGGTCGGCCAAGCACTGCACTGGCTGTACCATTATTGTTTCTATCGACATCCACGGGCATTGGGCAGGTTAAAGCACCCACCTCTGAAGGCAACGTATAGAGAGACCCAGCGCCCCACAGTGTCACCCCACAGTGAGCTCTTCCTCAGATGCAAAATCACCAACAGCAAAGCGCACCGGGTAGGCACACAGTGAGGTTTTCACCTGTGTCCGTGCCATGTCCGTGAGCTGCTCTCTGGAGAAAAGTAGGAGTAAGGGAGAAGCGCAGAGGTGAAGAGTTATCTCAGGGCATGTGTTGTTTTCTTTACAGGTCTGCAGAGGCTGAAGCACTTCAATAATAGTTAAACAATTGTTAAATAGTACTTTATCTTCAGGCCGGATAACAGTGCAAGCAGCCGCTGGCTGCCTAGTGACAGGCAGCTCGATAAAACCATCTACCCAGGAGAGAGGGAGGGAAGGAGGCTGGATGCCTTGGCCCAGTCCTGCCTGTACCACACACCCTGCCTCGTTCCAGCTGCCGCCATTTCCAAGCCTGTGTGCTCAAAATGAAGCTCCGATGTCTGGCTGAGCAGGCCTGGTCTGCAAAGACACTGGGCACAAAGGTCTCCTAACCCCACCACGGCTCCAGGATCCTGGTGTTGCAAATCGGGATGCACGAGCTCTAGGGAGCCAGGCCTGGAAATGTTGCATTTAAATCCATCGGCTGAGCGAGCATCCACTCTTCACCGTGGGCTGCTGTGGAGGATTTGCCGGCACATGGCCCAGGGTTGTGGGAGCCCAGAGCGGGGCCATACCTGCCCCTCTGCAGGGCCGGGGGGCAGCAGGGAAGGGGAGCGGGGCAGGGGCTGGTGGCGGGGCAGGGGCAGAGCAGGCGTGCAGCTCCTGCAGCTCCTGCGTGGGACAATGCTGGCTCAGCGTGACCCAGGAAATGAAATGAGGAGGGACGAAGGGCTGGCTTTCTTGTCGGGCATTTGTTTTCATACACTGAATTTCCTGCTCAGGGAATCTAAGCGTAACCCCCCCACACTCCGGGCTGCCCCCAACGTGGAGGTAGGCTGGGGAAGAAGCAGGCTGCCTGTCTGACTCTGCCGGAGGAAGAGGCGCTTACGGTAGAGGTGACCTTTCTAAATCCCTGCTTTGGACAGACATTTCCAATAAGTGCTGAAGAAAAGCCTGCCAGTTCCAGCTTTCTCAGCCTGCTCTCCATTTTCCTTCCATCCTCTCCAGGCTGAATTTAATCCGAGAAGGTTCCTTTGAGCTTTTGTGTGTTGCTGGGGGAGATGTGGGCGCACAAGGGATCGCGTTACAACTTTCATTTCCTGAAATGTTTGAGGGAACATCCAGGGTTTTATCCACACATCAGGCAAAGTTGAGGGCTCGGATTTCAGGTCTTGTCACTCAGTTGTCACCAAACAAATGAGCCTCTCAGAGCTGGAGACGGAGAGAGCTACCTGCTATTCATGACCCCGAAAGCAGGTGATCACTCATGGGAAAAGCAGGTAGAATTAATCATTCCGCTGTTCTCCATTTCCTCCCCTTTTTTGGCTGACCTGGACACAGTGTGAAATCTGTCCTGGGGGGTGAGCGGGACCGGGGGGGGGGGGGGGGGGCGGTACACGAATTAACTCCTTCCTGCCGGTGGAAATACAAAGCAGAGCTAGGTGAGAAACAGCCCCAGGCTGTCTCCCCAGGCTGACTTTGCTGTGAAAAGCTTGCTGCGAGGTCAAGCCTAATCGAGGAGAGCTCAGCAACCTGCGCCTGGCTCAGCTCCAGGGCCTCCCCGGTCCTACCTGCCCGCCGGTCCCTTCCCCAGCCGGGGAGGTATTTCCAGGGTTGGGTGTCCCTCAGCATCCTCCATCCTTCCTTGCCACCATCCGCCTGTTGGCAACCTCGTCCCTCTCCCTGTTAGGGAAATGGAGTGGCAGGGCTCGGGCAGGGCTCTGTGGCCGGAGGGGCGGCGGGGCGCAACGTGCGCGGCCCTGCGCAGTGTTGCGCTGTCCTGCTCCGCGGCCGTCGGGCGCGACAGCAGCCCCGGCCCGCAGGTCTGTGCTGCGAAGGGGGGGTTTGGGCGAGGGGGACCCTTCCGACAGCTTCCCCATCCGAAAGTCAGCCCTGCGCGCAGGAAGCGCCTCTGCGATATTTGCTTTGAAAATAATCCCTGCTTTGCGAGTCCCTGCTTGGCTTTCCCGCCGCGCAGGGCTGGAGCCCCGGGCAATATTTATCTTCCCACTTCACCAAGCCCGTGGCTTGGGAAAAAAAACCCCAAACCCGGAGCCGGAGCTTATCCATCCTCGGGGCGCAAAGCCCGCGGCTCTTCACCCTAAAAATCTCCCTCGTTTCCCCGGGGGTTCCCCCCTTTCTGCCCGCGGGGCTGGGAGCGGCTGCGCTGCTTCGTGGCGGATCACGGCGGGGCTGGGTAAGTCCCCCGGGAAGGGCGATGAGGGTCCCGGCAGGGCAGAGGGCGAGGCTGGACCGGGGGCGACACGGACCGTCCCGTCCCCCAAGGTCCCCGCGGGGAGCGCAGCGGGGGCCCAGGCCCCCTCCCGGCTCTGCTCTGCCGGGTTTTGCCCTGGCTCCACTCGCGGTCGTGGATGCACGCAGACACGCAGATGCGCGCCCACCCGTGCGGTTTGCGCGCCCAAGCGCGGCATTTGCGCCCTCCGCCCTACTCCCACGTAGCCGTGTTGGGTCCTGCCCGGGGGGGCGCGAGGTCCCCCACTGCCCCGGCCATGCCCCCGTAAGGGTCGTGGGCGCAGGAAGCCCGGCGGGATCTGGGCTGGGCGCCCCGAGGGGGCGGCCCGTGTCAGGCCGGAGGGAAACCATCTCCGCCGCGCGGGCACCGGGCCACCGGCTCCCCCGCAGCCGGAGCCGAGGAGGGCGAGGAGGGGAATGGATCCGTCGCCCCGTCCCGGCGCGGATGTGGGGTCCGCGGGGGGCTCTGGAGCGTGTCCGGGTGCCGGAGGCGGCGGGTCCGTTTGGGGAGCGAACGGGAGGGACACGGAGCGCTCCGGCCGGGAAAGACCCTCCTGCAGAGGGTGACATTTCTCCATGGCCCAAGACCCCGAGAACAAACACGGCAGCGACTTAAATAAACACGCACTTAATGATGCAAAACGGTAACTGGGGGGGGGAACGGCACCAGCGGCCGGGCCGGCAGCGAGGCCCCGACGGGGCGGGCAGCAGGAGCGAGCCGCTCCCTCCCGGCTGGGCGCCCGGCTCCCACGGGGCGACCCCACGCAAGCTGCTCCAGTGGGTCCCCTCTCCCCTTCCTTCCTCGGTTACGAAGGCACCGGCTCCCCCCCGCAGCCCGAAACGCCTCCAATGCAGCCCGTCGGGGGGGGGGGGAGGAGTAAGGGTGGGCAGAGAGGTATGGGCTCGCCCCTGCAAAGAAAAGCGCAGTCTGGGTGTTCTGCCATCAGCGTTGTTTAATTTAGACTGTTTAGGTACAATAGAAAATAAACCGGAAAGCACATGCGATTTTTGGTAACAAATACTTGAGACAGACAGCCTCGTCCCCCAGCGAACGGAGGACGAAGGAGGAAGGCGGTGAGCGGGACAGACGGGAGAAGGCAACACGGAGCAGCCCGAGGAGTACTCGGTCAGGAGGAAACGGCCGGTGACTTTTATTATTTCCTAATTTTTAGTCACATCGATGCATTTCACCACCGTGGAGAAGGAAGCCGGGGGGCGCGGGCACACGGGAGCTCACTCGCTAACCGTCTCGCACAGCCGCGATAAGACACAGGCACTTGTTAAAACTCTAATACTGCAGCTTTTGCCTCTTTTTTTTTTTGCCTTTTTTTTTTTTTAATTTAAACTACATCGAAATCTTTCTGGTAAGGCTAAATATGAAAAATGTAAACGTAACTTCCCCTCCCTCCTCCCGCTACAACACAGGGCTCGGTACAGCGTTTCTCCCTCTGCCTCCGTCCCAGCTCCTCACCGGCCCCGCGGGGATCCGGCCGGGCAGCAGCAGGGATGCCCTGGCCGCCTCTGCCCCACCGTGCCTGCGGGGCTGGGATTTATTTGGGTGGAATCGTCTCCAACTGGGGTTGATTTGGGGTTTTTTAATAATTTTTTCTTTTTTTTTCTTTGTAATTCCTGCTGGGACCAGCTAGTTTGAACTCGAAGGGTTGAGGGTTTCTGCTGCTCTCTGCGTTTGGCTACGTGGAAAAAAAAAAAATAAAAATCATGGTGATAGTGGGAGACGCTGGGGGAAACTGGACCAGAAGCCAATGTGAGGTTGTGTGAAAAGAGCCGAGAGTCCCGTCAAGAATCAGCGGGTGAGCTGTAAAACCGGGTGCTGTCCTCTATGTACAACCCAGAGCCTCAGTCCCCGAGCGAAACCTCCTCTCCCGTTCCTCCAGCCGCCCGCCGCGGGCCTTTAGGATCCCAGATCCACCAGGCTGGACGTGAGGGGTCCCAGCAGCGAGTCCTGGAGCTGGTGGCCTTGGAGGCTGTGAGGGGTCTGGGATGCGGCTAAGCCGCTCAGGGAGTAGCCGGAGCTCCTGGTGTGGCTGAGGTTCCCCTGCAAGAGCAGGACCGAGTTCTGATCCGGGCTTTGGGGCGGAGAAAATTCTTCCTCGGAGCTGGACATGAGGGGTTTGCTCCCATCCAGAGGCGACAGTTGGTTCGGTTTGTTGGTGGCCGCGTTGTTGTTTTCTGTGTTCTCCCTGCGGAAAGGCAAGAAAACACAACGGGGATGTTAGGGCGGGCGGGAGTCGCCGGGGATGGGCACTGGGCTAATGCTCCCTGTAAATCCTTTGCGTTTTATTTTATCATGGGAGCAGAAGCCTCTCTACCCACAGAAAAAGAGGAAAAAAAAAGCGCCTAATATTTTCATAACGGGCCGTTATGTTCTGACGGCACAGACCGGTAATTTAGGTGAGAAAAAGTTGGAGGACGGGAGGATTTTTTGGGGGCTATTTTTCTCTTTTTAATTAAAAATGAAAGCGCGGCCGGAGGACGAGCAGGATGCGGGATTTTCTCTGGGAGGCTCGGTGGGGAGGTTGCTGGAGGAGACAAAAAGCAGGGGCGATGCCCTTCGTGGCTGTCTGCTTCGGCGGCGGCGCCGCCCGGGGTGGCCTCGGTACGGGGCGACGGCTCGGCCCGGCCAGCGCGTCCCCGTCCCGGTCTCCCTCCAGTTCCTCCCCCTCCATCCCGGGGCTGCATCCCTCCCCTCCTCCGGGTTTCGGAGCTACCCTGCCCGATCCCCAGGAATACCCGACGCGGCATCCCGACCGCTTCCCCGTAGGCTCCGGGACCGCGTCGCTCCCGGTTTACTCGGGGCGGCAGGCAGCAAACAAAGGCGGCGGAGGGGCCTGGACAGGCCGGTGAGGGGCTCGTTGCTCCCCCCGGGCAGGTGGGGTTGGGGAGGCGAGGAGCTGGGTCCGATGGATCTCGGGTGGAAAACCCACTTGGGTTTCCACGGCGGGGTGGGGGGACAAAACGCAACGCGGTTTAGGAAAAAAAAAAAAAAAGGATGTGTATGGAGCGAAATATTTTCGCCGCTCCCATCCCTTCCGCCGCCGGGTATTCGCCGCGTTCCCGGGGGGCTCCCGGTTGCCCCCCCGCATGGGGGAGCGGGGAAAAAAGGGGGTACGGAGAGGATTGGGGGGGTGGCACGTACCTTTCCTTCGCCTCCGCCGCTCGGTCCCGCTGCCTCCGATTCTTGAACCAGTTGCTGACCTGGGTGGTGGTGAGACCAGTGGCTTCCGCCAACTCCCGCTTCTCCCGGGGGGACGGGTAGGGGTTGTGGGCGTACCATTCCCGCAGCACGCCCCGGGATTTCTCCTTGAAGCAGTAACTGGTTTCCTCGCCGTCCCAGATAGTGCGGGGCAAAGGGAATTTTCGGCGGACGCGGTATTTGCCGACGGCGCCCAAGGGTCTGCCCCGCAGTTTCTCGGCTTCCACGTAGTGAGCCTTCAGCCAGAGCTGCTGCAGCTTGGGGTGGTTGTGGGGGGAGAACTGGTGGCTCTCCAGGATCTTGTAGAGCTCGCGGAAGTTGCCGCGGTGGAAGGCCACCACCGCCTTGGCCTTCAGGACGCTCTCGTTCTTGTGCAGGTGGTCGCAGGCCGGCAGCGACCACAGGAACCGGCCCAATCTCTCCAGGTTCCCCCCTTGCTGCAGCACCTCGCAGACGCAGGCGACCTGCTCCTGCGTGAAGCCAAACGACGGCAACATCGACATGGCCGGGCGCAGCGGCGGCGGCGGCAGGAGGAGGAGGCGGCGGTGGCGGGCACCCCGCGGGAGCGCGGCGGCGGAGGGGCGGGGGGAAGCCGCCCGCCGGGCCCGGTCCCGGTGCTGGTCCCGGCCCCAGAGCGGGGAGGCGCAGCGGCAGCCGGGGGCGGTCGAGCGGGGATGCTGGTCGCGGCGCTGGGGGGACTTTGTCCCCGCTCCGCCGCCGCCGCGCTTAAAGCGCCCGAGCCCCCGCGCCGCGCTGATTGGGCGCCCGCGGCTCGGCCCCCGCCGCGGCGGGCCCGGCCCGGCCCGGCCCAGCCCAGCCCGGCCCAGCCCAGCCCAGCCCGGCCCGGCGGGCAGAGCCTCGGCACGGGCGGGCGGGGCCTGGCGGTGGGGACCCGGCCCCGGCCGCCGCGGCTGCGCTTCCCGCCGCCGCCTCTGCGCGGGTGCGGCCCCGGCGGCGGCTGCGGGGGGAGGTTCGCTGCCCCGCACCCCCCGGGCGCATCCCTGGGGAAGCTGCTCCCGGCGGACTTCGTCTTTCTTTCACTCTTCTTTTTTTTTCCTCCCAAACTCCTACTCCCCCCGCGCCCACTCGCCGTCCCTTGCTAAGCAAGCCCATATTTAATTACCTTAATGCTGGGAATGAATAAATAATACCTTAGTGAATAGCTAAATAATACGCGGGGCCCGTGCGCCCCCATCCCCATCCCCCCATGCCGTTCTCCTGCCCCTCGCTCTGCCCCGCTTGGCCACGGGGGGGTCCCGGCGGGGGCAGGTCGGGGACAGCCCCACGGAGCCCCCGAGGAAGCCGTGCGGGAGGCGGGCAGCAAAACTGCACCGACCGGCGGCGCTTTAATTAGTCTAATCCTCATTTGCACACCTCGCTCAAAAGCAATTATTTAAAAAATTAGAAAACAATTAGGCTCCCTAAGTAAAGATAATCTATTGTCAGTAGCCGGGACGGGCTGGGAGATGGGGACAATGCGGTGAGATAAGGGCAGGGGAGAGGTGGGAAGAGAGTGTCTTTATGACTGTATTTATCTTTGATTAGATAAGCCGAAACCAGTATTTTAAGCACACTCCAGAACGCTTTTGATTCAAGAACGAGTTCGCTCCGCGGGTGCTAATAACCATCGCGGGGCTCTTTAAAACCTGTTTGTCTTCACTGAAGACATTCGGATTTATTCGACTTTAAATGCTCAGCTAAGAGCAGCCCGTTTGTAGCCGAGGCGGAGAAGGGCTCCGAGCCGGGGCCGGCGCCGCTCCCGCAGCCTCTGCCCGCTCCCCTCCTCGCCACACGATATGGGAAAGGCCGGTACCGATATTTTCCTCAAACCAGATTTTTGGTTTTTTCCCATGTATTTCGCGTCTCGGGGCTGTTTAAAATAAGCCCTTGCCACCCAGTCTGCACAGTGACTTTACTATGTACGCCGGAGTCAGGGCGCTTCTATATCCCATGACCATGTGTCTGGTAATTTTCCCTTGCCATTTTATTTTAGTACTTATGATGTTGCAGATGAAGTCTTAAAGAGCTGCAATGTCCTCCCAGAAGGAATGTCTGCTTGGAACAGATCCTTATTGACAAGGCAGCTGTGTGGGGACCGGAACGGAGCCTTAAACCCGGCTCTAAAATCAACTAATACCCTAAAGTCTGGAGCAAGTGCGCAGAATTATAACGCATGGGCTCGCAGCCGTCCGCGGCCGCGTCCTGGAGGAGCAGTGCCCTGCCCAGCCTGGGAGAGGGGCTCACCCATCCATCCTTTTTATTGTTACTAATTTTTAGTTGGGTTTCTTTTCTTTCTTTCTTTCTTTCTTTCTTTCTTTCTTTCTTTCTTTCTTTCTTTCTTTCTTTCTTTCTGCTCAGTTCGGGAAAAGCACGGACCTGAGGGCTTATACCTTCAGGATGATGAGGAGAGAAATGCAAAGCGGGGCTGGGGAAGCTCCTTGCCATTTTAGCGAGAGCGGTTTTCTCTTGCCCTTACATTTCTCCTTCTTTTTTTTTTTCCTTTTGCTTTTTTTTTTTTCCTCTCTCTCTCTCCTCTCCTTTAAAAGGCCGACCAAAACAAACACCGCTCTTGCTGGGAATAAGCAAATTATCCCGGTGCGGCCGGTGGTGGAGCTGACAGGGACGGGCGAGGGCTGAGCCGAGGCTTCCCCGCAATTTCCGAGCGGGACTTTTATTCTTCCGTGTCACCAAAATTCACACGAGGAGGGGACAGACTCGCCGAGGTCTACCTGGGAGTTACACACTGCAGACGAGAACCGGTCAGCATCAATGTTAATTATTGCCCGGGGTTGGTTTTCTTAAAAATTGGAAACCTTTCACTTTAAACCACGGAAGAGGTAAATGATTCCCAAACGACCCCATCCCATTTAGCCCTTGAAAACTACCCAGAAAAAAAAATGGTTTTGAGCCGCTCAAAACCAAAAACAAACCAAAACCAAAACAAAACCCCCAGATGCAAATAAGTAAATAACTAAATAACAACACAACGGCGCGGAGCTGCCGCCGGCTGCTTCTCTTTTATTTTTCTGCAGAAAAGGAGCAGCCCGGCGGGTCATCCCGCTTCCACCCCGGGCAAAGCGCTTGGCTTCGCCCCTCCTCGGCCCCCCTCCTCCCCCGCGGGGTTTCCTCCACGGCCGGGGCCTGGCATCTCCGCGCCCGCGGAGAGGAGGCGGCCGGCCGAGGGGGCCGGTGCGCGGCTGCGGGCCCTCCGCGCCTCGCCCCGCTTGTCGGGATGGCAATCGGCTCCGTTTGTGCGGGAAATTAATTTATTCGCTTATTTATTCGATG
The DNA here is from genome assembly GCF_028858705.1 of Grus americana. NCBI lineage: Eukaryota > Metazoa > Chordata > Aves > Gruiformes > Gruidae > Grus > Grus americana. The sequence goes on along the minus strand of NC_072856.1, from coordinate 64,219,066 downwards.
TAGCGTTTTACAGGGCAGAGCGGGGATGAAGAGGGATCCCACGCAACGCTCTGTGGGTTTTCCTCGATTTCGCCAGGAAACCAAAACAAAGCCAAAAAAAAACCCCAAACCCGAACACGACTCCCATCTCCTCCGCCAGCTTAGAAATAAAGCTCTTCTCCAACCAAAAATAAACGTAATTTCTTTTCTTTAAGCGTGATGGTCTGGGTGAAACAAATAGCGCTATAAAATAAAATCAGCGGGCATTTTTTAATTATTTTTTTTTTTTTCGGAGCCCCGTCTCGGCGTGATGATAACCGGGGCTGGAGGCTGGGAGCCGGCGGGGCAGTAACACAACGCTGCCGCTTTCCGAACCTTTCGAAGGCGAAATCCAAAACCGACCCATTAAGTCAATGAGGTTTGTGTTGTAGAGGGCTCCTTTCCCATCCACTTGCTGTTCTGAAAAATAGATCACATTTCGTTATCTCGAGTGAGGATCTGCAACGTGATACCGGATCCGCGCTGCCTTCCCTGCCGAATGCGAGGCGCAGGGGAGACAGCCAGCTTCCCCGGCTTATTCCTAAACAATAAAGGATTTGTATTTTCTTTCTCTCCCTCTCTTCGCCCTCTTGTATTATTCTATTTTTTTAATGAGGAAGGACAAACCCCTCTCCATATGCAGCGCTCTTCTCTTGCAGGAGCCTTTGGCCCGACGCGCCTGCAAACCGGTGCAACTTTAATTACTTGTTAGTAAATTGCCCTCCAGACACCTGTAAAAACAAAACCGGTGTCCGTGGGGCGGGGGCCGTGTCCCTGCTCGGCCCCCCCCCCCCCGCGCTCCAGGGGTGCCCGGCGGCGAGGGTCCCCCCGCACAGAGCGGGGTCAGGCCGGGCCGGGGCTGCCGGAGGAGGGTCGGGCCGGGCCGGGGCGAGGGGCAGGATAAGGCCTTCCCGGTGTGGCCCCGGCGAGGTGGCGGGGGTGATCCCCAGGGCACAAAGGGCTCTTTCTTCGCACACTTACCGGGACATTTTTCAAAGGATTAGAGGTGATCACGCGTTGTTGTTTTTTTGGTTTTGTGGTTTTTTGTTGGGCTTTTTTGTTGTTTTTTTTTTTCCTCCGAGTGCCGATACGTCTTTCTGTCCCTGTCCCCTCACATCCTTATTTTCTCCTGCTTTTGCCGTGGGACCCCCACCCCGTCCTCCCCCCTTTCCTGCTCGCTAATGTACCTCCTGGATGCTGGTTCTTTTAAGCTACGAAGAATTTCCTTTTGGGAGGTGAAACCCTCCAGCTCCTCCTGTTCAGAGGAAAGTGCTAGTGATGGTAATACGGGGTGACACTAAATAAACAGTTAAAGCAGGGCTGGAAAGATGGAGTTAATTATCCAGTGAGCTACATTTAAACCGAGACCAGGAGGGGCTGATTTGTTTTGGCGCAGGGAACTGAGAAGGAGACGAGCCACCGAGGTCTCCTTGCTCCTCCTTGGAGGCTCCTTAACTTGTCCTTGCTGTCGCCAGCCCGGGGACCAGCTATCTTTGGCCCGGGGGGGGGGCGAGCCCGGCAGCGGGCCGGGGCCCCCAGCTGCCCCCCTTCCCCCCGAGCCGCCGTCTGCGGAGCCCCGGGGCTGCGGCGCCGGGGGTGGGTTCGGTGCAAGCCGTACATGGGAGCGGGCGATTTCAGGGGGTCTAGAAGTGGGTTTTTCCATGTTTGTTTGCTTTTTCTTTCCCAGAAGTTAGATAAATTATCGTCTGTGCGGCCGGCCGGTGCCTATGCTCCTCAGGTAAGTCTACATCCGAGCAGCAGCCTCGCGATGCGCTTTTTTTTTTATTTTCCCTCCTCCTTCCTCCTTCCTTCTTTTTTTTTTTTTTTTTTTAAGAAGTCTGATATTAATAATCCCCGTATGCCCCTCTTTCCGGGTCATTACGGTACTGCTGGTCTCTAATCAATCCTAATGCGATGGCAATTGGAGTCTCTGATGAATGCATCTCAGGTTTCTTGTAATGGCTCTACCACATTTTCCTGGACCTCCTTCTTTAACCTGAGATGCCAGGGGGACGTCTCCGTTCTCAGCTGCTGATTACTTCAAGATGTTTGGGCTGGTGTGGGGAGAGAGGGAGTGAACGAGGCAGTCTGCCCCTGAATAATCTGGAACTGAATTGGATGAGCCGTTTCCTAAATCAAAGGACAACGGCGGGGTTTAACTCCTTTTCTGCACGGAAGCTTGTCGGCTTGCCTTCCAACCAGCACCGGCTACGCTGTATCTCCCCTGCGTGTTCGTGTTCGTGGGCGTAACGCGCCCCCCTGGTACCCGCACACCTCCGGAGTATGTAGCTTCCCCCCCCAGTAGTTGCAGTTCCCCCACGCACAGGGGAGGACTCCCCCATCTCCAGCCGCTCACACCTCCCCAGATCCCCCAGTGCCGCCGGGAGGATCCTCTTCCCCACGCCGCGGGCTCTGCCCCACGCAGGGGAGTGGGAGTCCTCCGCGGGCGCGTAGCAGCAGCGCGTTATTAGCAAGGCGATTCGTATTTTCGCGACATTGTTTTCCTTCCCACTTCTCGGCATAATGGCATTTGCCGTAACTCGAGACAATGATAATTGCAATTTCTGGCCCTTTCTTCTTCTTCTTTTTTTTTTTTTTTTTTTTTTTAATAAGATAATGCAGCTCGAATTAGGCTGCGGCCAGATCGGGTGATGGGCTGCCGTGGGATCGATCGCTGCTTCCCCAGAGCACAAGCTTCCCCGCACCAGCGGGAGGTTCCCTCGAGGTGCGGCTCCTCCGTGGGGGAAACCCACGCCACGGCTGCCCCTCTGCAGCCGGCAACGGAATATACCCCAGAGCAACCCCACACGCGTGGGGGCAGCTTTGTCTGCTCTCCTATGAAATGAGGCTGTTCCGGAAGAGGTGTGTGTCAGGAATAAGTATTTGAAACGAATAATTTAATTTCTCTGCGCGGGATGCGATGTAAAAATTAATCCCCGGCAGAAAAAGCAGCGAGGCTTAAAGACAGCCTCTTCTCCCGCGGCGTTTGTCGCTGCGTGGGAGGCAGGAGCACGGCCGCGGGTGGGATAAATGTATTGCGCGTGGGTCCTCGCTATACCTCAGCAGTGCCACATATGCCACGAATGAGTCATTCGCAAAACCGAAACAAACCGAGGACGCCCTTTCCCCGGTGCGCGCCCTCTCTGCGCCCGCGGTGGCAGCTCCAGCCCGGCTGGCAGAGCCCGGGACCCCCGCGGCGGGGGGCAACACTGTCGGCACGGCGGGAGCCGGCCGCGGGGCGCCGCGCGGTCCCGCGTGGGACAAAGCGCAGGCGCGGAAGGGCCGTCCGTGGAAATCTGCGCGCTGCTCGCAGCTGGGAGCCGCGGGGGAGGACGGGGTCCCGGGGCAGTCACGTTGTAACACCCACCCGTGTGCATACACTCTGGTGTGCACCCAGCCACCCCCTTGCACACGCACACGTGTGCACCCACCACCGACGTGTATGCACACACCTGTGTGCCCTCCTGCATGCTGACACTCCAACATCCACCCATGGGACCCCCACCCACGTGTGCGCACGCTACCCACGCATGCGTGCCCTGGCCCCCGTGTGCGTACAGACACTCAGCTATGCATGCACATCCCTGTCTGCACACCCGTGTGCACATACCCACTCCCGTGTAGACGTACACCCATGTGCACGTACTCCGAGCCATGTGAACACTCCGGCAGCCCTGTATGCACGTACTCACCCACATGTCCGCACCCCACTGACACGTGGACCCCCCATTAGTGACACCCACCCGCACGTATGCGGGCCTTTCCCACGCGTGTCTGCGGCAGGAAGCTGGGTGCTCGGGAGTCATGTGCAAGTGGGTCCCGTCCATTCCTTAGGTGATGGCTGGGTCTGGGGGGCCGCTGGACATCAGGAAAATGACAACTACCCCCCCCCATAAACTCTCTATTTTCACAAAAAAAAGGGGAGGGGAGTGTGATGGTTGACTATTTCTGCAAGACATTACAATGGTTTTCGTGTGAAAGTCTGAAAAAAAGATATTAAAATGTCGTTAAAAAAAGAGCTGATTTGGAAGGGGGCTGCTAGGCTGGCCCCCACCCCTGCCGGTGCTGCCTGGCCTGGGAAGGGCCTTTCCCAGGTCGAGGGGGGCAGCCCGGGGGTGGCGCTGCCTCCGGGGGGACTGAGGTGACCCCATGGGTCCCCCACTGAGGCCCTGCCACCTCGTCCCTGCAGCTGCAGTGTGATGGGGAGGGGTGCAGACCCTTTTGGGTATTCCTCGTCCCCCCTCCCTCTGCGCCATCTTCAAGCCCAAATCCATGCCCCCACCTGGCCGATGCAAATGCCATAATCTGCTCTCTGAACAAGGCGCTGCCCGGGGTTGGTACGGCAGCAGGGGGGCTGGGAACAGGATTTACATACAGGGATCTGTTTGCCTACGCGCTTTGCGTTCGGGCACTGAACAAATGTTTTGATTGCCAGGGGACTGAGCTGGTTGCGGCTGGGCCAAGGGAAGAGGAACCGTTGGCCCTTTGGATGGAGGTGCGTGCGATTTTGGGAGGGCGGCCAGGCCCTGCGGTGGGGCAGCGGGTGCCTGCCTGCAGGGATAAGGGGTCGGGGGGCCCGTCCCGCACCCGCCGCCTCGGTGGGTTTCCGAGCGAGCTGCAAGAAAGGGACCTTTCACCTCTCATTAGCGATGCCATCAGTGGCTTGGCAGAGCGGAGCTGAGGTCATGTTACATATGGCACACAGTCTGTTCAGCACCGGCAACGCCAGCTTTGAAATTTTAGAGAGGGGAAAGGTCACCTGGCGTAAGCCGAGGTCTGGGGGTCCTCCGCTCTGTCTGCGCCCTGGGTGGGTCTCCATATGCCTCCGTCGTCGCCAGCCTCACTCAGCCTGGCCCATCTTCTCTTCTGCCTCCTGAATTTGCAGGGAATCAAACTGCTGCCTTTCCTTTTCCCTTACAGAACATCTCTCCCAGCACTGGCGTTTGGTTGGGTTTTTTTTTTTTTCCTTCTCTTCCCAGCATAAACCTGTCTCTAATGACTGATTATTTTTTCAAACAACATGTAATGCAGCTTTCCAGAAGAAAATGAGTTGTCTCTCTTTATCAGCAGATCTGCCCAGACGGATAAGTTTACCTTTCTCAGACCCGGGTATATAATTTCATAGACCTTCAAAAGTGTCGTGCTTCCATGGTGATTAAAACTTCTCGCTCCTGAATCTTGCTGGGGTATTTCAGGTTTCATGCCACTGGATCTTACAAAAACACATCTGTACAGTTGTATTTCTTTCATCTGAAGAGCCGGAAAAAAGCAAACCCAATATATTTTGTGTTTGGAAATGTACGACACATTATGTTAAATTAATTCCTGGTTTAGTTTACTATGCTGAATTTTAGTAGGATCCTGTCGAGTCGTCATCTGGAACAATTCGGAGGTGGTGACTGCAGGGAAGAAGTTACTATTTTCCCGTGTATGGAGGCTGACAGCGTTAAGTTCATGCCCCTTCTCAGCCCTGCTGCAGAATCTTATTTTGCAAACTTTATTTTTTAAATACGTGTGGCCTGATTCTTAACTCTTAAAGTAACTTGGATGGGAGTTTCTGGCATGCAGCTGTTGAAGAGAGATCTTCAAAAGGACAGCCTGCTTCTACACAGGTCATCACTAATAAGGCTCTAAACGAAATAGATGCTTATCTTGAGAATCCCGGAGAAGCTGGAGCTGAATCAACATGCGGTGCGGATTCAGGATACACCTTTCTGCCTGCTCCTGAGAGGCATCTGAATGGCCACATTAAAGGGAGCTCATTCTGATTCCCTACTAATAGGGCTACTGGTGTGGATTTTAATTTTTAAATAGGAATAGTCTTCTGCTGCCTGTTAGAGAGAGGGGTTGGGAGCAGAGATGTGAGATGGCTTATTTTCAGAAATGGAGATGCTGTCTATGGTTTTTGTCACAAATGATGTTATCCTAGCATGGGGCTAAACTGTTCTCTACTGAGTGCAAATCCATTGATTTAAATTGAGTTCATTGCAAGTGGGAACAGGATTTAGCTATAATTTTCCACTGCTGTCTAATCACTGGAGTCTGAAGAAAGCAACATATGTATAATGGTAGCTGAGATGCAAGAGGGGTGGAAGCTTTCTACCAATGAGAACCACATTAAATAATTAATTCCCAATTGCCTTTCTACATTAGTGCTTTCAGCTAAAAAAGCCGGTCGGCTTTGTAAGGCCCCAGGCAATGAAACATTTGGTGCATTGTCAGTCCAAAAGTGGAGGTAATAGATACCCAGGGCCGGCTGAAAAGTGCTGCTCTCCATCCTGCCATTTGCATATTCCAGCTGCGCAGCCTCATTCCTCATCCCCTCCTTCGCCTTACTTAAGTTTGACAGGACAGCATCTCCTCTGAAGCAGCCGCTGAGGAAGCCAAGAAGTGTATTTATTTTACCGAAACCATAGGAACTTAATGTTTGAGTCTAAAAATGGAGTATACAAAAGTTGGCCTCTCTTTTATCAGCAGACCAAATCTGATGGGTTAATAAGGAAAGGAATGAATTTCCCCCTCCTTTCCCATTTGCCCCCCCCTTACCTCATCTGCAGGTCCCCCAAGCTCAGCCTGTCATCTCAGGTCAGGTTGGGATCTTTCAGGCTCATACATCATTCGCAATAAAGATCTTGCCATGAGAAATGAGTTAACAAGCCTTTTGATGTGCAAGTCATCAGAGACTGCTCCGCTCACCTTCTGAGATAAATATACGTGTGCATGGCTGTATAAAGCTGAAGAAGAAAAGGAAGCATTGCAATAAATTGCCTGGGGAGGTGGGAGATTCTCTGTTAAAAACAGGTCTAGACAAACATCTGTCAGAAAATACCGACATCTATTTGATCTTGTCTTGGAGCTGGGGAAAAGACTGAATGGTGGTGTCAAGTCCTTTCCAGCCCTGAGACACCATAGGAATATGCATATATCCGTGTGTGTGTGTGTAGGTGTATATATGTGTGTGTACGCATATATTTCCACACTTTTGGTGACAAGCTCTCGGCCCCCATGGTATTTTGTTGCAGTGAATCGTGTAGGCTAATCACATGTGGGCTGGCTGTCTCTCGGTTTCATTAAATTTGAGTTTCAGTTCCGTTTAATGTCTTTGGGTGGATTCGATCATAAAGTCTAATCTACCGGCTGTATTTTTCTCCCCTCCCCTTTTCTTCAGCTCTTTTCATACCAACTGAAGTCCCTTCAGTCCTGGGAGCTTTTTGGCGATTCCACTTTTACTCCCAAAGCGCATCTGTGACCCCACTTGTGGTTACACTTCTTGAGGTAAGGTCATGATAGTAGCAACTTATCTTTATTACTAGATGCAATAGGTGGGTGCTTGGAGAAGCTGTTTGGTTGAGCAAGAGGACAGCATGAAAGATTGGGGTATTTTTTTATCACTATTTTTGTACATGATCACTTTCCAAAGCATCCCTGTGCTTTAAAGACAATGTGGTCACGGCCGCTGCTGGCACCCCTATGACTTCTTTCCAAGCATGCAAACCTCAGCAGGGCCGCTGGAGCTGCAGGCTGCGTTTGAGGAGCGCGTTGGCAGCTTACTTGTGTTTATGCGTGGAGGACAGGGAGTTACCAAGGGCCAGGACTTGCGATCCTTTCCACAGGACCCAATATTAAGTACTTCTACTGAAAATCATTTGAAAGCTAGTTTTATCACTGTGACACATGGAGGGTCCCCTAGAGATGGGGTCCTGTGCAACTCAGCATCGAATATAGAGAAGAGGCTGTTCCATGATCGAAAGCTTATACTCCAGGTAGGTGAAAAAGGGTTTTGCAGGGCTGGTGTGGAGGAAACTGTATAGTAATTCCTCTGTCACTAGCCCCAGAACACACCTAGACCAGGCGATGTTGGTATTCCCTGCCACACCTCCACCTCCCAGAAGCTGTGCCCCTGGACCACGAAGCATCACTGCACCTCCCCGGGGAGATGCTGCAGGGAGCTGCAGGAATCAACACCAAACTTGGTAGCAGAAATTGAACCCTGAATTTCTGAAGCCAAATGCTGGGATGAGCCAGGCTGCAAAACTTTCTGTGATCTAGGCTTTTAGCCCCCCCTACTAGCTTTCATGAGGTTTAAGAGGTGACTTCTCTTGCCTGTCCATCTTACCCTTCCAAAAGATCTTTGTCCCCTGTAGCAAAGGCATGAGAACGAAGTCTAGCAACCGCATTTGTAACCTGACGTACTAGCTGAAATCACCAGCTACTGCAGTGTAACTTGCTACAGTAGGTTGTACTCTGTGATGACCATGGAGGGGACACACCACTACTTCTGCCAAGACCCCAGTAAGCCTCCAGCTTGGAGACAGGCAGGGGCAGTAAGCCCTGATCCTGCCTGAGCATGAGCAGCTTGTGAGTCCCTCCTCGGGCAGGATTTGAAGAGTAGCTGTGAACTAAGTTCACCTTTCCGATGTACCCTTCTAGCAGATGGTGAGCTGAGCTCTCCTGTGTGTTCATTCAATGACTGCAAGCAACAGGGAGAAGAAGGTGAGTTATGAGCTCCTTGGGTGTACAAAACCAGCGGGGCTCCTCCAGGGTATGCTACATCTCAGCTCCCGGTGGGATGTCATACAGGTTCGGATGCCAGGAGAAGGAACTCTTTGCAAGCCAACCTGTGGCAGAGCTTGGTTAGGCAGCCCAGTAAAGGCAGAGGGGAGAGAGGGGAACGTGACTGTCCCCTATAAACACGTCTGAGAGGAAAGAGCTATTTAAGGGGAAGGACAAAACAGGCACAGGACAGATGAGTGCGGGCTGGCCGTTGGAACAAGGTCTCCAGCCATCGTTGTGTGATGCTCTGCAGCAAGGGTGACAGAAATCGCACTAATTTTACAAAGGAGCTCAGCGCGTGTATGAAAGGGCTGAGATGGGCTGCCCTGCTGCTCTAACCCGTAGTAGTTAAGCATCACTTCTCATGAGGTACGCAGGCAGGCACGACACCAAAAGCAGAACTTCCCATCCAGCGAGTCCTTATTTGCCCTTCCAGAGTGGCACATCTGAATGCCCCGGAGGCATCAGGCATGTCAGATAGTCTTTCAGGGTGAAGGCTGAGAAGGAAGGGGGGGGTCTTCCCCCCATTTTGTTTTCTACATTCCTTTTGCTGGTGAACCGTTACCGTTGTGGCTGGGGCGGTTTGTCTGATGCCTCTTGGGTTTGTACTGCAGCCAGCGCTTCTGATTCTGTCTGGCCACATATTGTATTTGGCTGGGTGGCTCTCTAAAAATTCCTCTTTTTCTTTTGGCTTTTTTTTTTTCCCCTCTATGGCATTTTAATATCTCACAACAGGCACCTTTTAGTTAAGGCACCTTTACAAAGAGATTAAAGGTCTAAAACCAAACAGCTGCTTCACAGGCAGGCTTTAACACAGGTAACGAGTAAGAACCCCTTGTAAAAGAGAATTTAGGGAGAATTTCTTGAGTGTGAGTAATACTTTTAAAACATTTCTTCCACAACACTGAGGAACTACAAACAATTCCTGAGCTAATATTCATGCAAACCAGCAGGAATTATTCAGGTAATTAAAGACTTACAACAACTTGAGGAGAAACTAGGAGAGACTGAAGCTGTATTGACCTCGAAAAGATTCTACAGTGATAAGAGAAAATCCATACACTTTTGGACGGGGCGGGGGGGGGGGGATGCAGTTCAGCTATGAGGAAGGAAAGAGGGGAGCCTCAAATTCTTTATGCTATTCACTTGTTTAACCCTCTGGTAGAAAAACCATTGGAAATGCAGTTGGGGCTGTGCTGGAACTGGCTCAGCACCATAGTCCCAGCCTTTTTATTGAGCTTTGTGAAAGCACTTCAGAGCCTTGCTTGCCCCTGGGATGAGGGGAGAGCTGGATGGTCGTCTTTGTGCAGCCAACAGACTCATGCAAGAAGCAGGGATCCCTTAGCAGGGAGGTCAGGAGTGGGTTTGTCCTACTGGTTTTTTTTGGGGAATGGTTCCCATGTTCTCCCATTCTCCACTAAAGCTTTCTAGCTAGTAAGTCTGGGGAGCTGCTCACCTGGCAGGGAATTTTTTCCTCCTGCATCCATCCTCCCCTGCTTGGCACATGGGGTGGGATGCGTTAGCAGGTGCTGGAAGCCTGCAAGGGGAGATCGAGAGTGGCCACAGCACAGAGCCCTTCCCAAGGGCTGGGTTTGGCAAACGCCAGCCTGGCCCGAGGGTACGGAGGACTCCTCACCCCGAGGTAACAGCATGGTCCCGTCCGCATGAAGACGGCTCAGCGTGAAGCTGGTGTGCTGCAGGATGGGAAAGGTGCTGGTTACAAGGACTCCGGGACAATGGTGAAATGAAGCATAAGGGGACAGCAGCGTGGAGGGGGATTAGCTAATTAATGTACGGCTTGATTAGGAAGTTGGAGTGCGGCATGCGACCCCCGCTCTCCTCCTCTTCCGTTCCTGGTGCTGACCCCTCTTGCCGTTACTGCGATGTAGAAAGCTGTTGGAGTCCACTATAGGAAAAGTAAATATTGTCGTTTCAAATAGAGAATGGTTTATTCTATAGCAGAACAGAAGGTGCCTTCTCTTTGCGAGGCCACACTGAGCTTGGAGGGGGGATCATAGCCCACACAGCTGCCAGCGAGGCTGCTCTTTCCAATAGTCACAAGCGCTGGTGCCAGGGGTATCACCTCAAAGCCAGAGGTGACAGGGGGCTGGATGTGTGTGGGGCTGGTGTGAACACATCCAGTGGCTCCAGAGACTGTCCATCACCTCCCTCCCGCAGGTAGGTCCTTTACTTGTGCTTAGGCTTGGTTTTAAGCAAGATGCCCAGAGCAGGATGGAGCGTGGTGCGATGGGAGCTGCACGGGGCACGTTGCAGCAGGTGCAGATGCCAACGATGCCGGGGGAGAGGAGGAGTACGGGCTCTGCTCTGCCCCACTGAAGCTGTGCGACCCTTCATATAATCCCTTCAGCTTCGATGGCGTCGTGGTGATTTACAGCGCTAACGCTTTGATCCAGAACCATTGGGCCATGGGACATGAAGTAAAGTATGAGAGACGACTGTAAAGCATAAGTTTCCATTTGTGGCCAGCTATTTCGTGAAGACGTGACTGCAACCAGGTGTGAAGGTCTTGCAGGAGATGAGGGAAAACCAACCCAGTCTAAACAGATTTGTTAGAATGTGAATGGGAGTGCAGCGACGTAAGTGCTATTAATAGGATTTACACAGATTAGTAAACTAATCTGTGCATTTCAGATTGGATTTCACGTTATGGAACAGAAAATTAAGTCACATACCATGCGGACTTTCCAGGCAGTGATTTGTGAACGTGATCTATTTGATGGTGGAAGTGGCTGCTCAGAAAAGTTGTGGCAGCTCCATTGGCTGGGTGGGTGACACCCACTGGGACCCCCAGAGGGGAGAGCATGTTGTAGGGTGCAGGGCTGTGCTGGCGGATTCGTGAGGCAGACAACGAAAGGGGCAGCACTGCAGTCTGTGCAAGCAACGGCTCTTAAAACACCCTACCAGGCGGTAAGGCAGTGGCCAGGCTTGGCTCCATCGCCGCTGGTGTGGAACGGTCCTCCTGACTCAGCTAAAATGAATGGGGAAGAGAGATGTGAAGAAGGGCTCATAAATAACTTTCCCTTCTCTGTACGTGGCCTGGAGAGGAGCGGAATTAGGCAAACATTATTGAAGTGGGAAGGAGAAGGCCTAAGGGCAGGGTGCAATTTCCGTGCCCTGCTCACGTTCCTCCTGGTGCCGGCGTACAGGAGGTGGGCAGGAGTAGGGAGGTGGGAGGCACAAGTTATGGAGGGACCGAGCACCCAGGCCAATTTTGAGAACTCATCTGTGTAAGGGATAAGTTGAATAGTATCCTAACAACACATTATATCTATTTAATACATATAAAATTATTTTTAATATATTTCATATATATGTGTGTATATATGTCTATATCTGTTCCATCAGTAGGGTCTACCCTCACTATTTTGACTGTGCCATCATGTCTGGGTGAATTATAGACCCATAAGGGAGGGGAGTGCTGTTACTGCCATTGTACAGATTAGGAGATGGGAATCCAGATGTTTAGGAACTGGATTTTTGGTTCCCAGTGGTTAATGTCGGCTAATCTTGGGAGACAGTTACAGTTCAGGTTGCCTCTGAGTCAGGATTGAAAAATAAAGGATAACCCATCTTTCTCTTTGTGCTCCCTCTTATTTTGCAAAAATAGAAGCGTTTGGAACATTTCAACCCCTGTTATAGTCAGGGCCAGAGGAAAAGCATCATTACCCTTTCAAATGACTGGTTTAGGCCAAAGCTTTAAACCTCAGAGTGAGCTGAGCAGCCCAGCGATTTTTCTTCTTGCAGCATCTTGTTATGTTGCAGCAAATAAAAACCCCAAAGTCAATTTGATTTCTCTGGGAGAACAAACGCTTCAGAATTTTCCTGGACCAGGGTTGGAGGTGGTAGCTAATACAAAACACGCGATGAATGGTTCTCTCCCTCTTAGCCTGCCTCCTTTCCCACAGCCCTTGAGGTTTGTCTTGTCTTTGTTAAAGGTGATAACTCAGCTGACAACCATTTGTTACAACCGGGAGCCATTTGCTTCTGATAATTATGGCTACATTGAAATGCAGGTTTGTACGCAGACATGTATTTATGTGTGGTGTTGAATCGGGGCCTCGAGTAACCTGACGTGGGACCGCTTGCGCTGCCAGGCTCGGTGGGTGCTGCCAGGCACAGGATGCTCTGGAAATCCTGCCTGAGGTACACAGGGGCGTAAAAAGAATTTGCCTGAATTCCTTACAAACAAAACTGGTCTTACAAGTGCTGATTTTAAGAAATGCATTTGTACGCTATTTTTGGGGGGTTGTTTTTAGGTGAGTGAAATGTTTCCTTAACTTGAGTTATACAGAGGTTTTTAAAAAATCAGCTATTATCTTTAATGATTAGACTGCAATAGTCTAGTAAATTAATCCAGAAGTCTAATTTTAAGTTTATGGAAATTCGGATGCAAAGGCAGCTTTGACAAATATTCTCCTGAATTTGTAGACCATTTATTAATTTTATTTCTAAAATGGTACCTTTTTGATACCCTGGTTTATTTTCTTTAAGTGTCTTGTTGCATACAGTGTTATCAGACCCAAAGGTTCGGAGAGCATGGGGCGACACCAGCTTTAAGATAAAATGCTTATATACAGTTAGATAGATAAATGTGATATACCCATATTTATATGTATTCTGGTTTGGAGACCTTCAGCACCTCCAAATTTATTCATTTTTTTTTTAAAACCAGGAACTTCAGAATGAAGTTGAGCAGGAAGCTGTGGCCACAACCCCTCTGCCTACTTCCCCTCTCTCACCAGCTACTAAAGATTGCGAAGCTCATAAATTGTGAAAGTTGGCAAATCAGAACATTGCTTAAGTTTAAGACTGAGACCTGGGGCCAGGAGATTTCAATCCTGTATTACCTGGAATATATCATTACTGACAGACTTGCTGGGATTCGGTTTCTACCAGCTACAAAGTGGGATTCTCAAATTATGTCATGCCAGCCTAGTTGCCTTTGATGACATGATATGCCATTTGGAAAGGGAAGAGCTGTTAGATGTGACACAACTTGGCATCCGTCAGCCTTTTGATGCTGTTCCATGCCCTGATGAACTGAGGAAATGCGATCTGGGCAAAGCCCCCGTAGGATGGGTGGGAAATTGTTCTGAAACAGTGATTATCTTGTGGTTCCAGGTCAAAATACCACAATCTCTTGAGCAAGCGTTTCTACGCAGCATGGCGCTAGTCAGCATTTTCAGGAAAATCTTGGATGTTGGAAGAGGGTGTGCTTATTAAGTACTGAAAATACACCAAGATGAGGAAAACCGGAAGACAAGCTGGAGAGTCTGCACTGGTTTCACAAGGTGGAGACCCTTGTCCGAAAACATGGGCTATGGTGTCTATAATGGACGTAGAGCTTGCAAGGCAGGAGGTGTTTCTTCCACTGGACTTGGTTCTGGTAAAACCTAAGCAGGAGTGTTGTCTAGTTTTGGGCTTAGGTATGGCTTTTCTATTGCCTTCCAGTCTTATGGGTCTATGTTGATAGCAGCTGCTTATTTCACTGGCATATTTAATTTATTATGGCATGTAAAAAGATCTTAAGATTTGAGAATAGTTAAGAAATGAACAGAAATGCGCTCTACACTGCACTTTAATCTGAGGGGGCTAATCCTCCAGTCCATCAGCAAATGACTACTCCTTGTTCATGTGAGCATCGTTCACGTGAAAAAGTCTTGCTTTTGTAATCTAACCTGTAAAGATTCAGATCTTTTTCGGGGGAATTTAGAAGGAACAGGAACACTTCTGAGCCGTGTATACATTAGCAATACTTGCTGCCGTTACTGGGCAACAAACATAAACCAAGAGCAACTGGTCAAGTAGGCTTATTTGCTGGGCCTGACATTTCCAAAAGAATGGGATGAAGATAATCTGGCTTGATATTCAGGTTAGCTCTGCCTTTGGTTTGCACAAAACTCCCCAACAGTAGCTACAAGAAGCTATTCCTAGAAGCTAGGGCCAGAAGGGGTTTACTGAGACTGCCAGCCCCGATGCCCTCCATAGCAGGAGGTGCCAAATGTCCACTGGCACCCCTCTCCTGGGCCAGTAAATTGTCGGCATTGCCCCAGCTGAGCCTGGGGAGGGCTAGCTGGCACGGCTTGATCTCCATCCTGGGACCAGGTGTCCCGCAGCGCTGCCGGGCGGCGCAAGGCAACCGTGCCCGGTATGTGCAGCATGCCCCGCGATCCCGGGAGTGCTTCCAGGCAGGCTGGGCTCTTCTCGGTAAAGCGATACCTGGAAATAGGCCGCTGTTGGCAGCCCGCTTCCAGGTACTGTTGTTTTTGGGAGTCCTGGGTCCCACCTCCCTCATATTGCAGAGGTCTGCGGGGCTGAGGGGCTATGGGGAAGATGTCAAAGGAGAGCAGCCTCTAAACACCCCCCTGGGAATTTATCTGGGGGGGGTCCTGAGGAGTCTCAAGCAAAAGGAGCTGTGGGGAAGACGGCATGGGGGCTCAGCTGAAGCACCTCAGTGCTTGCTGACCTGAAAGCTGGACCTGCTGTGGTCCTTCACCCAGCCCTTGTCCTTGCGGGCAGATGTGTAAAAGCATGCCTTACTTCTCTGGCCTGGTGTTGGCAGCTTTCTTGGCAAATCTGGGGCAGACCAAGCCCTGCAGGCAATTTAAGAAGCAGCAACGCTGCAAGCAATCACTTTGAAGCTCTGGGAACAACATTATTACATTCATAGGCAAGAGGAGGAGAAGGGCTATAGTAGCCTTCAGGAAGCTAATGTCATTCCCTACATAGGGGCATTACGTGCGTAAATCCTTCCACGTGCAGATGATATCACACCCCTAGTTTGCAGGTCTCTTACTGATGCTGCTCCAGCACGCTTCCCCTCCCAGCACGGCAGTAGTAGGGCAGTTAACCCCTGCTGCCTCTGCTGCTGTTCTGCCCCAAGCCCTGAGCAAGGGGACAACACGCTCTTGTGCTATTCAGCAGGCAGGACTCTGCACCCGCCTGGGGGTCTCAAGCCTCCGCCTGGTTCACTCGTTGAGTTTTGGGACCGGGCTCTGTTATATGTTGCCTGCAAAAGGGAGCAGAGGCTGTCTTTTCTGCAACTTCATAGTAAACCTCAAAATAAAGAACATTTTTTTTTTTTGAGAGTCTTAATCTGATCAGTGCTCACTTCCACCTGCATGCATACACCACAAGAGATTTTTTAACACAGACAAACTATGTGTTTGTATGTCCGTTGCAAATGTGCTTGGGTTAGTATAGAAAGTGTTGCCTTCCAGAACTGCCTTCTGATCCCCCTGCCTCCCTTGTCTGCTTAGGCAGCAGTAAATAGCAAAATCCTCAGCATCTTCCTAGGATATGGGCAGGCTCTTAGTTGTCATTTGTTCTGAATTTATTATTTTAAGAAACCACTGGCTTAGGACATGCAAGAGCATGCACAGCTCAGGCTCTGGACTAATCCAGCCTCACCTCCCGTAACCATCTCTTTCCCTCAGCTCCTTGAACTTGGTGGGAGATGAGTCAAACCTTTCTCAAATTGCCTTGATCGGGAAGTGGGTGGCTTTGGAGTCCTTCAGGGCCCACGTGTGCATCACCCTGACGGGGTGATTCATGCAGGAGCGGTTTCTCTGGAGCCTGAGTGTTTGCAGGCTCAATGATCCCAGTCCAGGGCCAGCCTAGTTATCTACAGGGCTTTGCTGAAGACTTACGTTGCTATCGGCCGGCATCAGAAGGTGGCTGTAAACGTAGTAAATAAATGAATGAAGCAAACTCAGCTTTGGCGTAAGCAGCAAGTCCTCCTGCTGCTGTCAGGGGGCATTGCATCAGAGCCGGAGGCAGCATAAGCCAGTGGGCAAAGCAACAGGGGGAGTCAGAGACCTGGCTTTGTAACCTGGCTCTGCCACCCACTGCCAGCATCGCCCCGGGCAAATCACCTCTTCTCCCTGCCTCCTCTCCCCTCCCAGCTTGGATTGCTTTTATTTCTGTAAGCTCCTCAGGGGAAGGGCTGCATTTTTCAGCTGCAAGCGGCATGAGGGACACCACTAACACCGAAATAATTGGCTGTCAGTTTGCAGAATAGTAAAGCAAAGGTTGTGGTGTAACATTCTGGAGTCCTTTTGGGTAATAGAAGATCTATTGCAAAGCACTTTGGCTGCAACAACAAAGCTTATTGATTAGCCCGAAGTATTCCAAATTGGGTCTTTCTGCCTGAGAAGTAGCAGGATGAAGAATTAAAGTACTTACACAAGAGAATATTGTACATGACTTATTGAGTAACCATCAGCTCTACTCCAGCACTGCTCAGTTCCTCTGGACTGCGTGCAACTTCTGAACATTTTATCTTTCTCCTTCAGCTTTCGCAGGCGTGTGCCAGCTTCTGCAGCATATAAACTAGGTGCTATTTTTATTGAATCTGGCTTTAATGTAGTAGATTTTTCACACGTGTGTTATTTTTTATTGTTGGTCTCATTCCTGAACTTTCTGGCACCTCTAAGTGTAAAGTCAGTTATGTGCACATTGTTTGGCAGATGAATTCCTATTTCTGGGAATCATTTTCCTTCTAAAATGTATTTTTATATTAAAAATGTGATCTGTATCCATAACCGAGATATACTGTCGTAACACTCCAGCCCAAAGATTTCTGCAGCCAGAGATCACCATAATGGGTGAAGTAGCCCTGTAAGGAGACTTCCACTTTTCAAGCGTGAGCATTTTTATTAAGATCTTGTTTTACTGACCCAAACTCTGCCCTTTGGAGCAGGAAAATTCCCTTCTGATCTGGCACCGGGGATAATCCAGCCAGCATCAGAGGATAAAAAGCGCTGTCTTCCAACGTTGTGTCCCTTCCCAGCTCATCTCCCTGCTAGATCAAGAGCAACTGCCTGTCTTGCTGAGCCTCCCTACTCTCAGCTTTATCCCAGCTACTGCCCTGGCAGCCCCTGGTCCTCACTCCAGCATCCCCAGGCCCCATGTGAAAGGCGGGGGCTCAGGGAGTCGGCTGCCCACCCTTCCGAAGGTGCTGTCGCCCTTTTCTCCATCTGCACACAAGCTGCCAGGGAAGAAGTAACCATGGCTGTGTGTGGTTTTCTCGCCCAGGGTGACCTGGAACACATCTGCAAAGCCCTCCAAAGTAGCAGGAATGCACTCCGTTAGGACATGATTCATCCTGCATACCGCATGGGTGGCTGCTCAGGGAGAATTTTGACATTTGCATACGCTGAGACTTTCCGCTTCTCGGTTGCCCTCGAACCCCTGCACTTCGTCTGGTCAAGCGTGCGGGGGCTGCGCAGCCAGAAACCTCCTCCTGGAGGGGATCTCCCCAGCTGGAGCCAGCCCAGCAGTGGTTGTTCTCCCCCCACTGCGTCATGGGGCAGAAACGAAAGGAGAAGCTGCTCACAGCCACGTTGAAGGATGGCTTTAGACCCTCAGCCCCTGCTCCAAGCAAAGCTGGGATGCAGCTGCCATCCAGGGATCCATCGGGAATTTGGTATCTGCAGGGCAGGGAAATATTATCATAGTCCTGCTGCTCAGGCAAAACCAAAGCATGGCAAAGGTAAGCGCTACAAACAGGAGGACTGAGTCATGCGCGCTCCTGGAGGGAAAAGGAGTTGGGCAACAAGGCAATTGTTTCTCTCTACCTTAGGGCTGCTCCCGGTAACTGGATTTACTTCAGCAGCTGCAGAGTGCGAGGCAGCTGAACCCCAGGCAGAGAGGGAGAGATGCTCCTGGCGCTGGGAGGTGGCTCCCTGCGCTTTGCCACCAGACCGCCATCAGCTCGTTCTGTGCGGAACGAGCGGGACACGGCTGCTATACATGGGAAAGATGGAAGGATGGTGAGTAACAGTGAGGAAAGGTAATGTCTTCATGATTAAAAATATACACAACTGGATCTATTTAAAAAAATTAATGGACCTCATCCTGCTTCCTATAGCCTAAATACAATTCCTGCTCGCATGTGTGGGCTATTAGCTATCTACAATATATATACAGCTTCAAGGAGACACTATTTCACCTGTGCAGGTTAGTCTGCTTGAACTTACTGCCATTCATTTTGGCATCAAACCATAACTAGGCAATCCTGGTACTTGGAGCACAGATATAAAATAACATGGTAATGTGTTTAAACCCTTTAGTATCAAGGGAACGTGTGTTTCAGGCTGTTCTCAGAAGTCTGCCCAAACCAGGTCTGATACCAAGTGCAATGTTTTAAAGAAAAAAGTCGACAAATACAAACTTAACAAATAGGAATTTACCTATCCAAAAAGAAACACTGTTGTAGAACGCATCCCAATGCCATGGGAGCTGCAAGTCAAAAATACATTTCCACCTACTAGTCCTAAGTAGTAGGTGGAACTATATTTCAATAGCATCTAATTATGGTATAAATTCGGTTTGAGACACAGATTTAATAGCTAGGTTCAATATGAAATAGAAGATTTATGGTTTTTAATTTACTATTTTAGAAGCAAAGTTAGGGTCTAACAAAACCCACTTAAGTCAACAGAGAGTCTCATTCCAGCTTAAGTAGGCTTTAGAGCAATTCCCTGGTGAGCACAGGCGTTCACAGTTGCCATCACCTTCACCATGAATCATTAAAAGCCGTTTCTACTTTAGATTGCTTTCCTAACACAAAATTCAAAGCCCTTGCACACTGTATGCAAACAGAAATATTTACACAAGATGTGTATAAATATAAAGTTTATTCAGTATAGTGTTTAGAAAAATAAGTTCACATCATCTCAGAATACAAATAAAACACTTAATTGTCCAGGCACAAACCCCTATATTACAGTACAACAAACATACATACTTTAGATCTCTTTGGTTGGGTAATTAAGCACAGATATGTTTGATGATACACTCTGGGGCGGCATCACCTAACAGTGCAGTAAAGACTTCTGATTATTCCCTCCTCTAATGCATACATTCTGCTTAAGTTTCATATTTGTTGTAAGGCACAATAAACCCATATCACAGAAATAACTGGTTAGTTCTGGACAAACAGTACATGCAGCAAAAGAACAAACATCCTCTGAACGTGAATCCCGAAAGTCAGAAGATTCACCCCCTCCTTGAGTTCAGAAATTTAAGAAGCTAGTTTTAAATTATATGAAACATAAAAGTAAGGTATAAAATATCCTTCAAGATAATAACTGCTAGGAGATACAGGAAGACTTCAGGTCTCCTTGCTTGTAAAATGTCATTACTTTTGTTTCCAGAGTTATAAAACTACTATCCTTTTTACGATTTGAGATGCTTCTCGGCCACAAGCACCAGGCAATTCATGGCCCTGGGAGTCCTGCACACCTATTTCATAAGAAACTCAAGGGATGTACCCTCTTGGTTGTTCATCTGCCCTTGCTAAGAAAAACACACAGGCACTGGAAATCTACATACGGGAAAAGCTCCTGTGCACACGGGGCCAAATTCGGTCCTGCTTAATTTAACTGAAAACAGTTATTGAGGTGATTCTGCAGGATTCGAAGTCAGAACCTGTCCATTATTGTCATTAACCTCAGATTGATAGTAAATAACAATAAAGATGGTTCCAGCCTTACTCCTGGGTAAAGCAGCTTTCTGAATGTGTCTTCCTGAATCCACAGGCAGGGTAAAGCAGTAAATGGAAAGAGGTATACGCTTCGATAGACTGTGACCGTTTGGTTGTAACTGAGTGCCAGCCTTGCGCACTGGTTCATACTGCCACTGTATACTGGGCCGAATCCGTCCCTGACCCAACTCCAGTGAAATGAATGGACCATATTCTCAGCTGGCGTGAAAGAACGTTAAAGTCAATAGAACTGTGCTAGTTCAGCCCAGCCGAGGACCTGGCCGATAGATGTCTGTGATTTATGTGGCTGAAATGTCCTTTTAGGTAAGACCACAGGAATAATGCTGCAAATAGTCCAGACAGAGCATTCAATTGAGTATATTCCTGGTTTTCTGCAAAACTCTGGGCAAAACAGAGGCAGCTTTAATTAAAAGTAGTAAAGTACAAAGGGGCTGGTTTTTTTTTTTTTAACATCATGCTTTGTAAGAATTTGCTTAAACTTTAAGTGTATTTTTCAAAGCTGAGTCTGGGACCAGAAAAATAGTAGAATTTGGCAATGTTTCCTGTAAGATTTCCAGTGGACTTACAAGTTACAAACATATGTGAAGTTGAAGAGATCCTTTATTCTCATCCATAACAGAGAGGGAGGGAAAAGTAACATGTATGCCAGAAAGACATACCTTCCATTTAAACAACAGAAAGTGATAATAAGGACTGTCTGTGGGGCTTGGACACTCACTGCCATTTGCGTGTGTGGGAGATGAGCATCCATATCCCCTAAACACCGTGTAAAATCCTCAGTTTGGGAATCAGTGGAGCAATGCCTTATTTACAGCAGCCAAAGATCCAGCCCCAGACGCTTTTTGGGGCTTTGTGTACTGTCTATTTAGAGCAGTTAGCCTGCTTGCTTGAGGGTCACATAATAAAAACTGACCCTTATTTTACAGTAGGAGTAAAACTACTATTTAAATATCTATTTAAAAAACACTGTACCGTGCAATGAGTCTTTATATTGTGCATATGTACCTGCAGAAAACATGAGGTTATAACTACGTTATCTGGAGGGAATGACACTTATTTTCAATCGGAGAAAGAAAGAGTAAAATATAATAATAAAATAAGTTACTTGATATCTGGAAGACTAGAATAGATTAATCTTACTTTGTCCCAAACCACTGCTTTTATGTACATCCGCTCCCACTGAGGAGTGGGAAGTCTCCTATTAGAAGTACCAGACACTCCAAGATATGCGCCACTGTAACAACATACACAGTTTTCACCTCAACTGTGCTGCAAAGCCATGGAATTTGGAGCCTCAGTAACACACCAAATGCAAAGAATGAAAAATTAAAAAAAAAGTAACAGGTACTGGTGTAACACCACAGTCTTTTCAGTTATGAGACCTGATCGCATCAACAACTGAGAGTGCTCTGAAATACTCTCTAGCTTGCCTCCAAATATTGTCCGAGCTTCACGGACAAAACGTTAAGCCCCAAACAACTCCTTCAGAGCCACGCACGCATTCTCCATTAATATGACAACGATACAGGGTCCTTCTAATTTTCCAAACAGTTGAACAAATTCATGCAAAGCAGATACAGCTACTGTTATCGTCGTCATCATCTTGGTTTTATGGGCGAAGAAGAGGTGGGAAGCAGACTGCTCATGCTGGAACTCACTAAGCAGATAAACAAGCAGAGAACAGAGGAGAGCTCTGGATGCAGAGATCCCCTGAATGTCAAGGGAAGTTGTGGCAGGGGAACATACAGCTCCACATTCCGCATGTGGTAATCACTTTGAAGTATTTGCCTCAAACACCCTTTTTGCCTGGGAGCTCATGGGGACAGCCAACTGCTTACAGGCTTCTGTTTGCAGAGCATCAGTGACCCCGTACAGCTGCAAAGTGCACGCCTTGCACACTTGCTCTTCCCTTTCCCTGCAGCGCTAGAGACTCTGGCTCGCAGCGTGGACTCCAGTGCTTACCAACAGAGCTCAGCTTCAAGGTTCCACAGACTACCTTGCAAAACACGCCGTATTCAATATAGTGCAAAACAATAGTGAGGATGCCCATGCCATGCTCACGGCACGCAGAAGAAAACCTTCGTTCCTCAAAGGCTTTCCACAGAACCAGTTAACCACCAAGACAGAAACAGACTGGGATGTGCTACCTCTATTCTCTTTCCTTTCCATACTTTTTGTCCTTTACAAGTGATCTTGTTTTGTCCTGAGCCTAATTTGGAGCCCACAGAAGCTGATGAAAACATTTCCCATTGCCTTCCAAAGGCTCTGGACCAGGCCCCTGATGAGGATGAATATATGCTTTAGTTACTGTATATATTCACATTAGAATAAAAAAAAAATAATTAACAAACCCACAAAGATTAACAGCATGTCATTTTTATACATCTGCATTCTTATTACTATTTTAAAGCTTAAGGATGTGCTTTTCCATGCTACAAAAACTCCTCTGGAGGAAAGGTAAGATCTGTTCCACCTACCCAGAGCCTGCCTGCTTCTGCTGTCCCCGGTGCAGCGCAAAGGGGCAAAGGAAGAGAAGACCCATCCCCAACCAGGCAGAGACCACGGCTGCTCCTATGAGCCCTTTGGGCAGCTGAAGCTCCCACCATCAGCCCCCACGCTGCTCAGTCTGGAAGGAAATATAAATACACGCTTAAGCGTACTCCTGGATGGGGGCCTGCTTACTTGAACAGCAGCTGAAGCCCTCCCACACAGGGCTACGTGGCCAATGGGTCCGTGTAAACATGGGGCTCCCTTCCCTGGCCTGCCCCATCCAACCTTTCCTGCTCGTCTGCCCGAAGCTGGAGCCAAGACCTTTCCCCTGGCATGACGGCTCTGCCCATGGTCCCTCTCTGGACTCCTCCTGCCCTGCTGACGCGGTGCGGGAGGACCTATCTTTGGCTCTCTGCACCGTTAGTAAATGTCACCCATGATGACCAAAAGATTTGAAATTCTTCTTACTCGTGCAAGTAGGGGCACGGAAGTCAGCGGGTCTACTTGCAGAAGTAAGGCATCAGGATTTGGCCCTGAGGACGGATATTTGCAAATCAGTGTTTTCATTCCTCCTGCCACTGTGCTTTAGTAACAAAGATAAGGCCACTAGGAAGAAAGGCACGTGGAATTCTGTAAAAAATACACAAAAAGGTTCAACTAATTCGCAAATTACTAACAAAACAAACAAAAAAAACCCTGAACACAAAGACAGAGGGGGGTAGAGACAGGGACCTCCTGGGTTTGTGAGACTGGGAGTTCACTTTCTAGTTTCAGTGTGATTAACATTTTACTTTTACAGTCTATTGCTTGAAAAACTACAAAAAAGTAAAACCTTGTCAGAAATACCTACGTTTACTTCCTGCTCAAACAATAAAAATAAATTAAACAGCCAGAAAACGTTTTCCTTTTCAATGCATTGTGTCTAAAGTGAAAGGGAACATAAACCATAAATAAAATCCATTGTACTAATTTAAAAAAAAAAAAGTCTCCTTTATAAGAACTGAAACAATATTTACATTCATACTGGAAAGAAAGCTTCTGAGTTGCATAATTAGAGTTTGAAATGATGCATTTTCTGGTGCACTGACAAAATGCTAGCTGTAGCATTTAGAAACCTGTAAGTGTTTGATGCAAGATTTTTGGTTTGAACGCAAGTCTGCTGGAAAAAAGCAAACACAGCAGTAACAATATTATTTATGATTTTGTTTCATTTCTTAACCTCAAACAACATAAAAGTAGCCGGTGAGGTATCGTCTAGAGTTCCTTAAAAATTTCTCAATGCCCATGGACTAGAAGTAAACAGCAAAAATGACTGCATTGTTTCTACCGTCTTGGAGCGAGATTTTTGTTTTCTATCTAAAGTTAGGAGTGTATACTTACTGTTGAGAGTATGTTGTACTACGGAGAGTCTAGCTAAATTATCAGGGTAGTATCTCTTAGCCAAACCTGTACCCATTTGCTCGGTACTTGCCCTGGTGCTTTTCCTTTCTCCTTTAATCTGCTTAAAAGAGAATACTGCATGCAAGCCAAGCATGGCAACCTAATTCCATTGCCAGAGATTCCTCTGTACATCGATTCAGACCATCTAAACGTTCTTCTGTGTTCTTTAAATGAAAAAACCCAAAACAACCACCAAAAAAAAAAAACCCACTTGGTGCTTGTTAGGGCCTCAACAGGAGACTTATCTAATAAAACAGAAAGCAAGGAAAAAAAAAAGTTACAAGTCTTGCATATCTTCATCCATCTGAACTGTCTGCAGTTTGGCAAGTTCTTTTTTGTCCGTTTCCAGTTCTTCACAAACCGTCTCAACCATGTTACTCATAACATACTTAGATTTCGAATCCAGCATCATTAAATTGCCAGTTGACTTACTCTCAGAATTAGGTAAGAAATTCTCTTTGACTTCAGGTACGGCTTGCAGAACTAACCTGTGCTCTCTGACAAAATCTTGATGTACTTGCGCAGAGGGGTGGCTGACACGGTCTCCGCTTGTAGAAACTATTTCTCCAAGCGCGGGCTGTGCTGTAGAAATAGACAACAGATCTTGACTGGTGATGAGGGAACAGTTCTGAAGGGTTGCATAGTTAGTGTTGCTGATAGATATCACGGTAGAGGTACTGGTCACAGGTGATGACATGGACTGGCTCTCCGAGATACCAGAGTTCAGTTCTGCAGCGTTTAAGAGAGTTGGTTGTGTGAGGGAAAAATTATGTGAGGGCGTTACATTCACTAACGAGGAGGCCAGGGACTGGAGTCCTCCACTGGATATATTTTCAGAAGACATGTTTACATTTAGTTGCGCGTTCTGACCGACTGGCATCAACTGAGAAAACACCAGGCTTCTTTCCAGTCCTTCTTGCTTGACAGAGCCTACTGCCTGGCCTGAATTGGGAACTGTATAAACGACTGCACTTGGAGCGAGGGGGCCGAAGAAAACCTTTCCCTGCTGCACTGTTGAAGATTCAGTCGTAAAAGTTCCTCCATCAGATGTGCTGGGATTTACTGAAACATTACCTAGAGAAAGGGAAGCAAAAGAAAGGAAAACACGGATTATAGTTGGCAGAGTGTTGTGCATGCATTTTGTTAAGACATTTTGGTGGTTTTTATGTTTGCAGTACACACATATGCTAATGTTTCATGCAACACAGAACAGCATTGCTTGTAACAGGTGAGAGAAAATTTGGTATAAAGAAATAAAAGCTGTTAATAGAAACTGCTTCTAGGAAAAAAAAAAAAGTTCTGGTATATGAGGTATCTTTCAGACTCTCATTAACAGGCAAACAGTCCCCAGCCACGTGATTAAAATGAACGTGCTTTGGCCCTCACTAGTTGCCACCACTCAATTTCTACCTAAGAATAGAAGCATGAAAAGCTATTAAAGATAGTTCAGTGACAGACTATAGCTTGTGTGTGGGAACTAGAGACACATCACATGAAATCCACTATAGCTGGGCAGAGCCTACCTGAGTCAACCTGCAGAGAAAACATCAAAACCCAGTAACTTCTATCGGGTTAACTAGGTAGTCTGTCAAGCACTCAGATGTATTCACCTTTGACCTCATTTCATCACGTATTTCCAAAAGCCTGACCCCACCACATCCACCATGCCGTGTAACGTCACCTAGTGACTGCCTACCCTTGCTGAAAGCCATGGCAATGCTCGCATGATGTTGTAGCAAGCCAAAGCAAGAAGGGGTAGCCAGAGATGACCTGAAGTTGGTTTTAATGGACATGCCAAGTTGTCATTATAATAATTGCTAAAATAAGATATACTGGCTCTCAGGACTGGGTCCCACTTCAAACACCTCTCTTTCTCAAAGAGAGAATTAATAATTTTAAGAGGCTACAGTTGGAGACATCTGAAATTTTTAGAACAGCACTGAAGATGCATTCCTCACTTGGGGAATGTTTTAGTTCCCTATTCACTTCCATTAATCAATGATGATTTTTTACTCATATGTGTAAATTAGAAGAATAAAGCGAGGCAACTTGAAGTTACCTGGCAATAGGATATAATTTACTGTGGCTTACTTAAAATAGCCTGCAGCACACTGCACTTGGAATAGGCAGCCAGCTATCCATCCTTCTCTTGGTAAGAAAAACAAAAAGAAATCAAAGCTGCAAATATGGATCTTGACTTTGCTCTGCTCTAGACTAGACACATGGTGGATCACTCTCCAGTGGGAACTGGTATTTTTAACAATGGGGAAAATGTTCAGAGGGAACTTATTATGAATCTCAGGATTTTAAAATACAATAGTCCCATGCTAAAGGGACAGAACTTTCTCACCTTTGCTGGCCGTCAGTTTATGTCTTGGAGCATGTGGATTAAATGGCTTTTGTATTCAGACTAAATGTCTTCTCTTTTTCATCTTGTTTAAACTATGTACCAATAACTTCCAGTGACTGCAAGTGCCACATTTTAAGATCTTTTAATTTTGCATTCATTTAAAATGTGTTTATAGGGCTTCAGTGCTTCTCCTCATATTACCTTAACAGCAAGAATAACTCACTACTGATACACGTGTAATTCAAATAAGCTAATGAGCACAGTTTGATTTTCATTATAACACTCATGGCTCCTGAAACTAGAGAGATTCATTCAAGTTTAATCATTTTCATAACCAAAGACACAGTGGCTAATGAGTAACAAAGCTATTCAGTTCTGCTTTATAACTGACCTGCTTCAAAACAAGGATCCAGAACTAGGCTTGCATTCCCTGGGATTCTTCCTGGCTGGCTGCAAGTTTCAGTCTATGGTATGTTAAGACAAACTATAAAGCAAACTTGGGGAGGAGCCTGCACACTTGGCACGTGAACCTGCGATGACATATTTCCCTTGGACTGAGGGCAGTTTTATCCAAATACCCTCGCATTTTATATCTACAAGCCATTGCATATTTCTATTGTTTCCCTGCAGTTTAATCTTTCTTAATTATAGGACAGAAAACGTATGAGCATAACTGCTTGGTCTTGTTGTGTCTGTAGTAATTTAAAATTTATTTTTATGAAATGCTTTTGTTAAAAAAAACAACAAAAAAGCAAAACAACCACCACAAGAACAACAACAGTAACAATTTCCAGCTGCTGCAATCTTCATTTTTATGAACCTTCTCATTAAGAAGAATTCAATGGCAAATGGGGAATATTTTGAATTACTGAAACGTGTAAAATTTACAGATATTTGTGAAGACTGGTATCACACACTTCTGAGAACAGCATGAGATGAAAGGGGTGTAAAATACCAGATCTCCTTCTCTGCTCTTAGTAGAGGAGCTCAGCCTCACGTAATAATAGTCTGCCAACGAGCATAACTTGTTATAAAGGAAGACAAAAGGTATTATTTGACGTACTGTGTGTGGCTGTGGCTGAGATACAATCCTGGTACCTTGGAGGAAAAGTACGACAGCTTCTAAAATGCTAAGTGTGCCCGATTCCAACTTTTTCTCATACCTCTTACTGCAGAAGACAAAATTTTTACCTTGTGAAGCTGCCACAGAAACGGGAGGCAGCTGCAGAGAAGAAAAACCGATGCTTCCGTTCAGCAGCTGGCCATTTGTTCCTGAATTGGGGATCTGGACAATGCCATACTGGTTTATTTGGACAGGAGCAGTAAAAGTAACTACAGAGCCTCCATCTTGAGAGGCAGCAGTTTGTACGCTTTCCCTTTTCACCTCTGTGCTCGGTATCAATCCCGGGAATGAGACCGGGATGTTGCTGGGGCTGAAGGTGGCTGCCGCAGCATTGGGGACTGAAGCCTGAAGGAGTTTGAAGTCCTTAACATCTTCTGATGAAGACGACAGTATGTCAGTAATGGACACCCCGTTGCTCACAACGCTTGACGTGGTTTTGGGCGAATTTAAGGTAACTGTCTGCGAAGCCCCCACGCTGAGTCCATTGAGAATGACACCGTTGGGTCCCTGAAGAAAAGAGCTACCATTGAGAAAGACGGGAGAGGTACTGGCAGGCACGAGGTTTCCATTCAACAAGACGCCAGATGAGCTCAAGGCTATTTTAGTGTTTCCGAGCTGCTGCATGTAGACGGGCTCCATGTGGCTGGGAAGGCTGAGGCTGGTAACTCCGTCAGATGAGCTGGAGAGCGGATGGGGAGATAAATCCTCCTGCCCCTTACTGGATTCATCTTCTGTGCTAGGGTTGCCATCTGACTCGCTATGGAAAAAGACGGAAAGATGACATCGCATTACCATGGCATGCCAGCAAGCTCTACACCAAGGGGGACTCCTTGCTTTGAATCAGTTTGCGCGAGTTTTCCCCAACTATTTTTTCTGTATTTTGCCTTTACAAGGCACTTCAAACAAATTTCAAGGGGTAGGTTTCTTAGAAAAGGACACATGAAATCACCTGCTCGCTGAGGAGAAAGTTTACGGACTGGGTTATGGACACGTAAATAAATCCCCCCTCCCCGGCCATCCGACCCGGGTGACCTAAGGGGGCTGCCTCGGGCCCCCCTCCGCCAGCCGACAGTGTCCACACGTGTGAGACCGGCCGCAGCCATTTGGTAAATCGCTGGGCGGCAGCTGCGGGAGGCGAGAGCAGGCCGGGAACCGCCGCCCGACCCTCCCGGCCTCTGCCTGCCGCCCCCGCCAGGGCCAGCCCCAGCCCCCGCCACCCCCAGCCCAGGGAAGGGGGGAGGCCCCGCCGGGGGCCGGGCCCGCGTTGCCTCCAGGTGCCGGCGGAGACACCTCAGGCTGTGCCCGGGGGGAGGGGGGGCCCTTTGTGCCGCGCCCCGCGGGGCCGCTCCGGGCCGCCCGAGCCCCTCCGCCCGAAGCTGCGCCGGGTTTTTTTTGCTGACTGGTCCGCCCTCGACTGCATTTTTCGGTCGCTCCCTCCCCCCTCAGCCGCTCGCCCTTTGATGTGTCCCGCGGAGAGGGGGCCGCGGCGGCACAATCGCGCCCTTGGTTGAGAAATGCCTTGGGGCCCTCCGCCGGCCGCCGCTTTTTTCCCTCCTTTCCTCCCTTCTCCCGTCCTCCCCCTCTCTCTGTCTCCCCCCCCTCGCCTCTCCCCTCCCTTCCCGTCCCTGCCCCAGGAGGAAGGAGGGGGGGGCGGGAGCGGGGAGGTCACCTCCACCTGCCCGCCTCGCGGCGCCGAGCCCCCGCCGCGGCCCCTCCACCCGCGCGGAGGGAGACACGGGGGGTGGGGTGGGGGGGAGCCGAGGCAGAGCCCCGGGCCGGGCGCGGGAGGCTCTCCCGCCCCGCGGGGAGCAAACGGCTGCGGGGCTGGAGGCGGAGGCCTGCGGCGGGCCGAGCCCGGCGGTGCCGCCGTTGAGGCCCGGCGCAGCCGGCCCCGCTCCCCCGCTGAAACCCGAGCCCGGCCCGCTCCCGAGTCAGGTTTCAAAACAGAGCGAGCGGCGGGACCCCACACCCCCGTGCGTCCTCCGGCCGCCGTCAATGATTAACTCTGTCAGGCGCGACAATTAAATAAAAACAAGGGGGGGGGAAACAAACAACCCCCCGTCCCTTCC
Organism: Grus americana; assembly: GCF_028858705.1. Taxonomy (NCBI): domain Eukaryota; kingdom Metazoa; phylum Chordata; class Aves; order Gruiformes; family Gruidae; genus Grus; species Grus americana. The sequence continues at coordinate 64,189,493 of NC_072856.1, read as the reverse complement.
CCAGAGCACGGCCGCGCCGCCGGTGTCCGCGGGGCGCCCGGCGGCTCCCCCGGCCCGGGGGGAAAGGGTGGCGGCGCAGGCCGGGCGCGGCGGGAGAGGGGAGCAAGAAGACGTGGAAGGGGGCGGCGAGGGCCGGGACGTTTCCCCGCGCTGCCTCGCTGCGGCTCGCATGCCTGCGTGCCCGGGCCGGGTGGGTGTGTGTTGGGAGCGAGGGAGCGGGGAGGGGGAAGGAGGGGAGGACGAGGCGCACCGAAGGTAAGCGCCATGTTTGCAAGGGAAGAAAGAGCCGGGAGAGGGAAGGCAGGCAGGCGGGAGAGGGGGCGGGGAGGAAAGTTTGTCCTCACCTTTTGGACTGGGTCTCGGAAGGATTGCGGTCCCGCTGCCTGCGGTTCTTGAACCAGTTGCTGACCTGGGTGAGGGACAGTCCGGTGATCTTGGCCAGGTTGCGCTTCGCGGCCGGCGAGGGGTACCGGTTCTGTTTGTAGAGCTCCTTCAGCGCGTTGCGAGACTTCTCCTTGAAGCAGTAAACCGTCTCCTCGCCGTCCCAGATCGTCCTGGGCAGAGGGTATTTCCTCCGCAGCCTGTACTTGTCCACCGCCCCCAGGGGTCTGCCCCGGGCTCGCTCCGCCTCGGTGTAGCGAGCCTTGTACCAGAGCTCCTGCAGGAGCGGGTGGTTGGAGGAGTCGAAGTTGTGGCTCTCTAGGATGCTGTAGAGCTCGGCGTAGATGCCCTGGTGGAAAGCCACCAGCGCCCGGGCTTTCATCAGGCTCTCGTTGCCACGTAGCAGATCGCTGGGGGGTAAAGACCACAGGAACCTGGCCAGGCGGTCCAGGTTCCCACCTTGCTGCAGCGCCTCGCAGACGCAGGCGACGTGGTCCGGGGAGAAAGCCAGGGGGGTCTGCGAGGAGGAGGAGGAAGAAGAGGAGGAGGAGGAGGGAGAGGAGGCAGCGTGGTGATTCCTGGCTAGGAGTTCCGTGTGGAGCAGTACCTGGTCCGCGGCTCCCTCCTCCCCGGCGGCGGCGGAGCCTGCGTGCTCCATGGGGAACGGGGCAGCGGCGGGAGGGGGCGGCGGCGCGGGGTTGAGGGCTCCCGCCGCGGCCCCGTCGGGGGGCACCTTGCTGGCTTCAGAGAGGATTTCCATCACATTTTCCTGCTTGATCTCCACCGCGCTCGTGATCTCGTCCGTGGGGGAGGCAGAAGACATGTTTCAGTTTGTTTGCCTTTTTCTTTTTTTTTTTTTTTCCTTCCCCCCGTCCCCTTCTCCTCCTCTCCTCCCTTCCTATCTCTCTGGAAGGTCCACTCCTCCTCCTGCTCTCGGCCGGCTCTAGCCGATCAGGTTTCCTCCTGGCCACGCAATAACCATTAAAGATAGCTGCTATAGCAAAGTAGTGTAAACGGGCTCCTCTCCGCGGCTCCCCCCCAACGTGACTCCCAGCCCCGCTGCAATACTATATGGCACCGTAGCCTGCTGGCCCGGCCGCGCCCGCCCATTGGCTGCGCCGCGCTGGAGGGGCGGGGGCTCCCACGTCTCCAGGGCAACCGTCAATCAAGCGGCCCCGCTCCGCTCCGCTCCTCTCCCCCCCCCTCCACCTCCACCTGGAACGCGGCGCCCCGCCGTAGGGACGCCCCCGCGGGAGGCGGGAGCTGCCCTCACCTGCGCCCCCGCGAAGCGCCTTTCCCTTGGGGCGGGGAGGGAAAAATTAAAACTCTCAGGGTATGAGGCGGTCCAGGCGGTGCCGCCGTAGTTAGCCGGAGTGAGCTACGGCACCTCTCCCGAGCGGGGTGCGAGGAACCCCGTGAGGGAGCTACCGCCCCGCAGCGGCCTCCTGTTGATTATTCATTAGGCGGGAGTGCCCCCCCCTCCGTTACAACCGGAGCTCTCGAGCCAGGACAGCCTGTCCCCCCCGCCCCTACAGGCAGGTGCTGCCCGGGGCGGCTCGTACTTGCTCGACCCAGCCGCCCCGGCCCTTCGCGCCGCCGGCTGGCTCTACCTGGCGGTTGCTGGGGCCGGGAGGGGCGCGGAGCGAGCCGAGCCGGGCCTCCGCGGCGGGCGGAACGCGCGGGGAGGCGGGCGGCGCCGGCGGGCCCCTTTGGCGGCGGCACCGCGCGGCGGAAGGCGCGGAGGGAGGGAAGGAAGGAGAGAGGAAGGGAGGAGGGGGAGGCGGCGGCGGCGGCAGCGGCAGCAGCCATGGATGATCAGGGCTGCCCGCGGTGCAAGACCACCAAGTACCGCAACCCCTCCTTGAAGCTGATGGTCAATGTCTGCGGGCACACGCTGTGAGTGAGGCCGCCGCCCCGCCCTGAGGGAGGCTGGGGAGTAGACGGACGCGGTGAGGGGAAAGGCGCCCCGGCCCGGGGCTGTTCCTCTGCGGAGGGTGGGGGGAAACCGGGCGGTGGGGCCTGAGGGGAACGGTCACTCTCCCGGGGGTGGGGGCGAGCCGTGCCACCCAGTCCGGCCCGCCGGACCCGTGCGGGCGTTTGCCAGGCGGCTCCGGGTCCCCTCGTGTCCCCGTTTGCCTCTCCCGGCGGCAGCGCTGCAGGCAGCGGTTCCGTTCCAGGCCAGGGGCTGGGTCGCGGTGTGGGGCTGAACGGCTGCGTTCGGCTGCTTGTCTGTGGTGAAATGCTCGGGGGGACACGGGGCTTGGTGTGGTGGTCGGTACCGGCTCCTGTCTTGAAGGCGTGTGAGGCTTCGGGGTATGAACGGGAACGTCTCATCAATTTAAACATTTCTCACTTGTATTTAATACTGTGCTTGGATATCTAAGAAAAAAAAAAAAAGGTGATTTAATTTTTTGGCATGTTAATTCTCCTGAATGGAGAATGCTTTGTCTGAAGGTCTGATGCTGTTTTAAATGTAGGAAAATCCTCTTGTGAACCTGTGCTGATCGTGTTTACTTGTTCGGTATCTTTTTGTAACAAGAGTCATGACTTTTTTTTTGTCTTTTTTTCTTTTTCCCCAAAGATGAACACTTTTATAATTCCCACTGCTGGCTCTAGCTGATTTAAGTCATACATAGTCTGAATTAATTCACTTTCAGTTCTGGAGATCATCGTTAGTTAGTGTGGAAGTTTTAAAGGGTCTACTCTAAATTCTTTTTAGATATGCACGATAGAAGCCTCATACTGCAGCAGTAGCCCTTTCTGGTTTTTGTTTTGATTTTTTTTGTGTGTCTTCTTGTCTTTCCTGTGATGTGTATGTTGAGCTGTTTATATTTTTAAACTACATGTGAATTACATCCAAAAATACACAGCCTAAAAGCTTTGCTTGACTTGATACAGTGTTGTAAATGAACAGGATGAAGGAACTGGATTGCTACAAAAGAATTTATATTATTTTCTTAGAGGAAAAAAAAGCATTAGCTTTCATCCCATTCCCTGGTCCTGCTCTCTACGGCTATGCCAGCACTTCTGTTGCCATGGGGGAAGGTGCGTGGTAGAGCAGCAGATGATCGATCTCCTGGTAGTGGTGGTGTAGGAGAGGGCAGCATCAGGAGTGTCCCTTTGGTGACAGGGATGCTGGCTGTGTAGAAGTGCAACGTTCGCTGGCGTTCAAAAGGTAACAGCCACATTTAGGCAAGGCTGTGCAGCTTGAAAATTATGTTTGTATCTTCTGTTCCAGTGATGATCAAAGGACTAGTGATCTTGGTGATGATCTGCTTTCAAGCTCCTCCAGAGCCACTTCCAGCAGAGGAGAGCATGTTTCAGTTTGCTCTCCTGATTTGACTCTCAGTGGGGGTTTTTTTGTAGCTAAACTTCGCTTGAGAAAATTAGTCGTGTTTTGTGTTTTCCTGAGTCCAGCTGCTGACACCGTATTTGGGGTTGATGTCTTTATCTTGCTTTCCTTGTTTCTTCCCAGCTGCACAAGGACTGCCTCTGCTTCCCCCAGCTCTTGTTGTTTGCACTTCTGCATTTGGCAGGTGTTTTATCCAAGACCAGATCAGTAGTCTGGATCTGTGGAGCCCTGGGTTGACCCAGCCGGGTATCTCTGCAGGGTGCTTGCTGGGAGAGGACTATGCAGACTCACCCATATTGACCTTATCTGGACCCAGCAAGGTCTGTTAGTCCCTTCTTTACCTTCCCAGCAAAGGGTGTCTGTGCATCTGGGCACCATTGCTTTAAAACATGTGTATGAGGTTAAAGTTGAAATCACTGTGTAAATAGGATCTCTGGATTTCTTTGGTTTTGTTGTACTTAAGGACTCTCTGTCTTGATGTGGTTCAATTGGGTCACTTTTCCTCTGTAATACCCTTCCAATAACCCCTTTAAGGTTGTATTTTTATTATTATTTCCATATGATGCTACAAAACTTTCATGCGAGAAGTCGTTTTTTAGTTATGGCTAATAAATTCTTATAATAACTGATCTAGAAGGTGGAAGCTCAGATGAGGCACCTGTGAATGAAGTATGTGGTGGGGGGGGGGAAAGGGGAGATAACTGACATTTGTTCTTTCATAAATCCACCAGGTTTCAGCCACAGGAAAGGAATGTCTAATGTTCTCAAAGCAAATGAGTTAACCTAAGTTTGTGATGGAGCTTTACCCCTCTTAGGCAATCTGTTCTGGTAATTTGTGCTGTTCTTACTGTTGCAAATACTTCTAATTTCTAATTGAAATTTCCTTGCTATAATTTAAGCATTTAAGAATTTTATCATGTGTTTTGTACACGTTGTGAACTGTTTATTACACCTCTTGTGCAGGAATGTGCCACATGTTTTGAGGGCTTTCTCTTTGGTGGTTTCCACACTTAGAAATTCCATCCCTTCGGTCTTCTCTCTTCAGTGATTTTTTTTTTTTTAAATACACATTTATGGGCTATTGTAATTACTTTTTTTTTTTTGAGGCTTTTTCAACATGGTTTGTATCTCTCTGGAACTGCACACAGTGCTCTGAGTCCTTAGTACAACAGGCAGAATCAAAATTATTTCATGTGTTTTTCCTACGATACCTGCATTTCATATATCTCAGTAGGATGATGAGTCTTTATGTTTTGTTTTTTTGGGTTTTTTTGTGGTCATATGTATTATTTATGTTCAACATAAATCCCAGATTCTTTAGCACTTTCCAACACAGCATATCTCTGGGCAGAACAGTGTTTACCTTTGCCTTCCATGTTGTGTTATGCATCTGATTGTTCTTACCTATTTGCTCTGTCAAACTGCATGTTATTCAGCTGATTTTTGCACTTGCTTCAAGTGACTTTGGATTCTGATCCCCTCCATCAAAGAGCTTGCAACTGTCTCAGATTTATGTCTTCTGTTAACTTAAAGTGACCTTTCTGTCCTGATGTTTTCTAATATGTAATTTGTGGACAAGATGTTGTCTGGGAGATCTTCGAAGTTGTTGCTTGTGACCATAAGAAATCCAACTGAGGCAGAGTAAAATATGGAGTTGCCTGCAGTAAGTTCCTTGCTAAATGAGCTTCCCCCCGCTGCCCCCAAATTATTTTTTGTAACAGTGGAGAATGATAAAAGATTACAGCCGTATGAATGTGCTTGCTACATGTTTTCTCTTGGACTGAAATAATGATAACTTTTCTCTGGGTATAGGTTCTAGTCATCTCTCAGTACTTCAGTATGTACTGTATTTGTTCAGGTTATAAGACTATCAATTTAAGAGTGTCAAAAGTCCAGTTAAACCAAAACTATATTGCCTCTAGTTGCTGTTTCCCTACCTACATTGTTACTGTGTCATCGGAGGAAATTATATTCGTTTGATATGATTTATTCTTAACAAACTGTGTGTTGGATCTTACGTGCTTCGTTATCTGAAATATGCAGGAGATAGGTCGTTTGTCTGGTTATTTATTTCAGCATCTTCCCAGGGACTGAGAGTAACCCTGACTGGTCCATGATTCCCTGTGGATTCATTGTCCTGCTTTTCAGGGGCAGGTGCTTTTGCCTTTCTTCAGGGTGCTGGAACTTAATGCAGAGAGCAGAGGTGATCTTTGATAACTGCATTTCTGTTTTCAAATGGTAAATATTGTCCACCAGATTTGAAAGCCTTGAAGTACTCTTTTAATGTTGTAACCTCTGAATATAGTCCATAGGTTTATGGAAGCTTATTAAGTTGTCTGCAGAAGCATATTGCCTTTATCATGCTTTCTGTTTGAAGTTTGCCAATAAATATGCATGGCAAATTCAGAGTCTTGACTTTGTTGGCTCGGGAGGTTTGGAGCAATTGCTGCAATGCATTTCCCTGTTCTAGCTTGTGTTCTTGCTACTTTTGCTGTGATAGGAGTTACATTAGCCAGTTAATCTGTCTTAGTGAATCAAGATAAATGCAGAAGACTCCTCAAATGCTTTGGCATCATCTATTAGAGATTTTCCTTCCCATTGAATAGTGGGTTAATGCACTCCTACTCTTAACTGCTCTTTCTTTCACTGCAGGCATTCTGAAGGAATATTTTCATGTTAGCTTCAGTGTTGCCTCCCAGTAGTTTCTTTCCCAATGCTCTGACGTTTCCTAATTTGTTAACTGTGCAGTTCACTATAAGTGACTTTCAGTGATTTGCACTTGTACAAAATCTCTTGAATCATTAAAGAGCCAATACTTAGCTGAGATGATTTGTTAGTAAACTTCACGCTTTTCTCCTGGGTTTCAGATAGCTTGTGGTTTTACCATTCGTTCATTTTCTTTATTTTGTGGCGCTCTGTTTTGCCCTTCTGAACTGTGAGAGTTGCCTTATGCCTTCTGTCAGCCAAGTTGTTTCCACTTTCACATTCTTTGCCAGTTCCTCCCCTTTGGTTAGAATGAAACTAGAAGAGTCTTCCTTTTTATTGTGTGTGTGGGTTTTTTTTTTTTTTTCCCCTCCAACCTTCTATATAAACAGAATTAATCTCAAAGTATTTGAGAGCTTGTTGGGCAATGTGTGTCCTATTTGTCCTTTTTTTTTTTTTTTTTGACAGATCTGTGTGGTGAATGTTCTTCTTGCTATGAAGTCTTGTGCTTTGGAGGTTTGGCTGTTCATTCTTCTCCCCCACTTCATTAATTTAAATCTCTCTCATCTGGGGTAGATAGTATGTGTTAGAGTACCTGTGTTAGCCTTCCATCTCTCTTTTACTGTGACCTAGACTTTGCCAACAAATTAATTCTAGACCTTAGCACCAACATATGCAGACAGCATTTCTCCTCCCTTATTCTTTGCATATCTTCCTGTGTCAGCGTGCTTGACCCTTCGTTAGAACTACTCGCAGTGGCTTTCTCCTAACGCTGCGTGTTTGTTCAATTCCCCTGTGGTCAGCGGGGCTCTGGAATGTGTTCGTGTCCGCTTGTGGCAGAGTGGGGATCAGCGGCTGATAAGCGCAGCAGTGCTGAGGTGGAGATAAGGGATAGGCAGATGAGTGCTAGAGGGTGAAATCGGACATTGGGTCTCGGCTGTAAACATCCTTCAAGTTGGGCTTCCATGGCAGTTTATTCCAATAGAACCATGCCAAGCCTCACAATTATGGGAATGGTTTGGAGGGTTTGGTATTATTTCTTAGTATTTTGTTTTCCTTGGTTATTGCTTCTTGACCAATATCGCCAAAAGTGTAATACCATGTGTTTTTGGCATTAGAGTAATGTTAAATTAGCCTTTTCCACTATAAATCTCCCTTGTCACCGGGAGGGAGGATGATAAATTAGCAGTTAAAAGTTGTTCTAGGATGGGGTTTAGTATGGAAATGCTCAGTTCAAGAATAATGAATGTCTTTTAAAGTTTATTTTCTTAAGTATAACAGAGGTTCAAGGCACCAGATACTTGGCTTTAAAGATGCTTTTGTGCAGGGGAAAGTGTGTCTAATTATGGAGCAATGCTTGATTAAAGTTCTGCAATACATTAGTTTCTAAGGTGCACTAATGGCTTTGCCTTCTTTTAAAAGTTCACTCTCAAGAATTATATTCAAAAGCCTTTGTGCATGCATGACAATTTTTGATTATTCAGATGATTCCTAATGTCTTTTCTAAGTGTACAGATGCTGGGTGCGTGCTTGCCAATGGAGTTGTAATCCACCTGGCTTCATTTGAGACCATGAATTATCTTTTACTCTGCCTGCTTGGATTTCATTGCCTGTGTTGAGTTTTAGGAGGCAGGTTAAGCATATCCCACTGATTTACTTACATAAAGAGCGAAGGAAATGCATCCACCGAACACTGCATTAAAAGAATGTTAAGATTGTTACTGCGAACAGGACGGGGTAAAGAAATTTACTGTTGGCCATAAACTTGAACCATATGGTCTCCAACAATCAGATGCAAAAGTCTTAGGTAAAAAAGGTAGTTAATTGGGGCTGCTGGTTCAGCTTTGTTGTCCCATTGCCTGGTATAGGGAGGAGGAGGGAAACTGGTATGTAAAGCTCTCTGGAGTCGGTCCTGGTACTCCAGCTACCTGTGACCCATCCTAACATGTAGACAGAGGAAACGTGGATGTCTGCAGACCAACAAAAGCAAAGAAACTCCCTTTCCTCCCTGGTGTCCCACCAGCTTGTGCTGTCTCTGCAAAGCATCGTTCCTGTGCTTGACACCTCTGGGAGAGAGGCACAGGTAGCAGAGCAGCATCCACAGAAAACTGATAGGCTTGATTTCAGCTACTGTAGTGTTTTTGGGTTTGTTCGTGCGCTGCTACAATCTTAGATGGTAGTTAATGAACTTGCTCTATTATAAGCTTTTCTGGTGTCTTTCTCCTGTCCACAAGAGACTTATGGAAAGGTGTCTAGGCTCCTTATTAATTTTTTTTTCTCATTTTCCCAGAGGGAGACGTGTTTATTTCTCGTTTAATTTGTTAATAAGGCTTCAAAATGAAGACAGTATAACAACGCTTACCATCTCTAGGCCCAGCTGTGTGTTGCTCAGGGGAGACATCAATTCACCGTATTGTGTTGTGGGGATTCTGTAATCTGCCCTGCACCCTGTTATGGCTGTTCCAGGGATTCATTAGGGGGTAAGTGCATCCTCTGAGAACTCTTAATTGCGGTGCTAGCAGCTGCTAAAATGAAGAAACAGAGGTTTCATTATTTACGTATTTATTTTAACGTTAGGAGCGTTTGGAGTTTTGTGGCTGTCAAATTCCCCAGGAGCTGGAAGTAGGAACATCCCCAGTGAATTGGGGGGAGTGAGGTCTCATGCCAGTGCGTGGGGCTAGAGTAGCTGGAAAAAAGTTTGGAATCTTCTTGTTTAAACTCCTTCCAAGTGAAAGGATCGCTTGGCTTCCTGCTACATTCTTCTCTGCAGTGTGGTTCAAGAAAATGCCTTTCTTCTAAGATGGGGGGGAGCCCTGGAGATTGTGGAAAATAACATAAAACTGTATTTCAGCCAAGTGAGTTTGAGTGAAGAAGTCTAATTACAGGTAGGCAGTGAGGATCTGTCAGACTTTGAACTTTTAACTTGACATATGGAAATTGGGAGCTTAAATTCATATTTGATTTTTATTCCAGGCTTTTTTCCTAAAGAAAGCATCTTAAATGCAAGATATACAAGGGCAATGATACTGTGTTCAGGGCTGTCATTTGTAACGTAAAGGTTGGCTGTGATGTATGTGATTTTTAGGCCACCAGATTTCTCTTCATACAGAAGTTGAGGTGCAGGCTCCTGAGTGCAAACAATATGAGTAGTGCTGGTTGAACCATCGATACGCGCATGTGTATGCGGCACTCATGAATAGGCAGCAGCCCGGGGAAAAGTGCCACCAGGCTCTGGTACTTACTGGACCCTTGGAGCTGATTCAGTTTGCTAACCTGGCAGAAAATAGGAAGCTTTTTTGATAGGTTAATGCGGTGGTTGTTTGTACAGGAGTAGTGAGTTGACGTGGCTTGTGAGTGGTTAGACAGGCATCAGAGGTGGTGCAAGGCAATCTGTAGGAACGTGTGTCCACAGGTAGGGTAGGAGTATGGTTGAAGGAAGGTCCTTTTTGTGGCAACATCAATTTAGCTTGTGCTGTTTTGTGACGCTGCATGCTTAAAAAGCTGGCTTATCTGGGAGAGCAAGTGCTCTATTTTGTCTCTTAGACTTGTTTTCTTGCTACTCTTGCCACATCATGTCATCTAATCAAATTAGATTCCTGAGTGGTAGATCCTTACTTGCCTGAAAAACGTAAGTGGTCTTGGTGGACTAAAGCAGATTGGGGCTACGTAAGTTAAAAATCTCAACCAGAACAGGAACTTTGTGTGGTCCTAAAAATGCCTACTTTGCTTTGGGGAGACAAGTAATGAAAACTAGGTAATGTATTTCATTCCCAATGATTTACATGTCTGAGAGAATTTTCTTAGTTTTTTCTGGGTGAGTTGGGAGACACATCAGGGAGGTTTTTACTCATGTTTATCAGATGTACCATGGTTAGGTTAACTGGTGCTTGTTTGAAATAGTTGCACAATCATAGCCTGTCTGCATCCTCAAAGGAAGAAGCAAAATTACTTTTTTTTTTTAAAAGTGGAATGTATTCCCTCAGAAGGAAAGTTTTTTTCCTGACTTCTTAGGGAATAGAAGAAAGATGACCTAGATTTTTTTGTCTTTTTGGAGTTATTTCTGGTTTTATTAATTGGGATTAGATGCTTTTTGGATTCTGTTCCATCCCATTACTCTTCCAAAGTCTCTCCGAGTTAGTCATGGGAGGTGATTAAATCATTGCTGAAATACCGGAGAGGTTATTTCCTCTGCCATCCAGTTTTGACAATTAATATTTGCTTTTAAATTTGGCTCTGAATCACAATCTTAATACTTCTGATGAAGTGGTGTTAATGCTTCAGTTTTGTTTTAGAACTGACACATTTAGAAAGTCTTTTCTCTGTTGAGCTATCAATTGGCACGTCTGCTTAGTAATACTTCTTGTCTGCTTAGCAAAGCTTGCAGAGCTCTACTCTTCATTCCTTGTAAGTACTTTTTAGAAATTTAAGTTGTGGTTCTGGTCTGAGATGTAACCTTGGCAAAAGGAAAGCTATTGTTTATAACCTGGATCTCCGATCAGTAAATTGAAAAGTAAATTCTTTTTTCCTTGGTTCTGAGAGTTCAGCCAGGCTATATCTACAGCCTGGGATCTTGAAAATGGCCAATGGGTTTGGGTGCCCAGCGTGAGCAATCTTCAAACATGCTTGACCCTTTTGTTGAGTAAATGCTTGCTTGGTAAGGTTGAATGTAGTAAATGTCCAGCATGGTCATGGTCTGACATAGGTTTGGTAAATCTTTATGGTCAAAATAAGTGCTTCTCAAAAAGAAGGCAAATGCAATAAACTTTTAAACAATTTGATGTTAGGTGGGTTTTTCTTTTTTCTTTCTTTTATTTGCATCTACTGCATTGTAATTCAAGCCAATAATTCTGCGGGTTTGTGAGGAAGGAGGACGTTTGACTTGGTTCTGTGTGGTTGTATTAGCTGCCAAATGTTAATGAGCAATATACATAGGTTTAATATTTATGAAATTAAGCAAATATATTCCTAAGTCATTTTAAAAAGCATGTCTTGGTAATTGTAAATTCACAGCAGAGCAGATTTGAAAGTGTCCTCTGAAAGTGCCTCAACTCAGAAGTTGCATTCACGTGTATGTTCTTTGTTTGGGGCGTTGGTTGGTTGTTTTTTTTTTTTCCCCCAGGACAACTGAAGGTGAAGTTTGAAGAAAAGCTAGGTCAGCATTTTGGAAATTGAATTGAATACTCCGGTGTTCAGATCTGGTTTAGGAAATTAAGAAAAATCTTGCCTGATAGTAACAGGATATGGGACAGGCAGGGTGCTGAGCTTGCATTGTGGACACATTTCATGTTGCCGGTTCCCTCTTTGGTTTAATGATATCCAGGAAACAGTGGATATTTCTTCAGAGAAAGACCACTCTGGCTGTAATGAAAGTCATAAGTAGTAGTCCTTAGAGTGAACTGAATTTCGTAATGACATCTACTTGTTTTTTCTTGTTTTAAAAATGTTTAGCAAGAATTATATTTGACAAGACCAGATCTGAGAAAACAACTTAGCAGGAACTGCTGCTATATATGACAAAATTCGACCTTAATTGTCATAACTAAGAACATTTTTTGATGCTTTGAAAATTATATTCTAAGTTGTTCTTCCTTTGAAGGGAGAGAATGTATTAGGAAATTCTTGCAGGTTTTTTTGTGTGGAATGCAGGTAAGCTCAGAGAAGTGAAAACGATGCTTCTGCCACAAAGGAACAATAAGCAAGTCATCTGTTCTGATAAATATTTTGGCTCCACATTGTGAAACATGTAGACAATGATTTTTGCTGTTCCCACAGTCCTGCCTCAATGATTGGCACTAGGGTTAAATTATATATGTAAACATTTGCAGAATCCTGGGCTTAACGTAAGCATGACAACTTCTTTAACGTTGTAGAGGAAGGTAAGTAGTTCTGCTGAGAGTTAGGAAATAGTGGGATGGGGCAGAGTGAGGAACAGGTTTTTTAGTTTTTAAGAAGCAATGTTGAGATAAAAGTTCCTAAGCCCTGAAAATGTTCTGCTCCCCAGTCTTTATTATGCCAAGCAATGCATCCAGGCTGTCAGTCTCTCTGCCAGGGTGGCGAAGAAGGACTGGTGTTCCTAGACAGCAAAAGGCAAGGGAGTGGTTGGGCTAATGTTGACACCTTCAGACTGATGAGCCAGAATGGGAAGTGTTAGGTCTAATTGGGCAGGAAAGTTTGGCACTGGCGTTAGATGTATTGCAAGAGCTGCTAGCAGAACCGGGGTGAAGGAGGAAGACCTCTGGTGCCAGACAAGTACAGGCAGACAAACGTTTAATGTCTCTGTCATCCTTACTTGCAATGTGTCGTGTGTTTTCTGGGGGAAAAAAAAAAAAATTGATGTCTTTGTGGGGATTAGGAGTTGAACAATCTGTAAGTGTAACTAATGACTAGATAATCTTTTGGGTGAGTACACGAATAGCCTTGTGTAAATTGAAGACTTGAGGTTCTTCTGGGAGTAGCTGTCTTAAAAAGACCAAAAAAATAGTCCTTGCATACCCTGGACAGTGTCAGGAAGGACTGTCAGTGGCAGTTGTGTAGTTTGATAAACCTGTGACTGATGTGCTGTGAACTGGAGATGGGAGGCTGCCTTTAAATCCCTAAGATCTCCCTTTTCCAGGAAAAAAATGAAAAGTTATCTTTATAGTTTTGGGATATTATTGTATTCTGTAAAGGGAGAGAGGGAGGTTAACAGGACTGAGGACAATGCCAGGATGATGTGATGTTGCTGTGAACATTGTCAGCTGGTCAGGGTTGGAGGAATTTAGGAGCTGTAGAGATACTTCTCTGTTGAGCTTAGTCTAGAATGACTGTATTTGTTTGAACCTTTTTGTTTCCAGTCATGCAACAAAACCTGGGCTAAAAGTTTGCTAAACAAATTCTTGATTTCTATTCTATCTGCTTGGTTTTGGGGAAAGGTAGTACAGGATGGAACAGCAGATGTGGCCAGAATTATCTGTCTCCACGTGGGCATATCTCAACATATGAATGGAACAGCCCCCTTGGAGATCTCCTCCTTGGGATGAGGTTAGGGAACTCAAATTCCATGGGGTTCGTGTGGGAACCTTTGCTGCCAACTGACCGATTTTTGGAAAGGAGCCTTTTCTTTTGCAAGGAGCATGTGACTGGGAAGCATCTCATGGCTCTGGGGAAACTGAAATACTGTAGTGGAGTTGAAAGGGGAGGTGGACTCCCAGTCTTACCTTGTTGACAGTAAATGAAGCAGTAAAGATCATGAGGGGGACTTGCTTGGAGAAAAGGGTATGTCTACGTGAGGACTTGAGAAAAGGAACGATGACTGTGCTAAAGAAGCATTTAGGTTATCTGGGAAGACTGAGGAAAAACTGGAGCCAAAGAGGCATAGAGGAAGATGTGAGGTTCTGGGAGGATGAATGCATTGGGAGCTGGTGGCTGTGGGAAGATCAGAAGTAAGGAAGGATAGTGTTTGTGTGTGTACTTGCACGTGTGGTGAAGGGGTGTAGTGTCTGAATGGAAATTAGCTGAGCGAGGAGTCTGCCTGGATCAGAAAGTCTTGGTCAGGGGAAAAAGGAAGGACGCAGAAGGGGTTGGCACTCTGATACCTTGCCTTCCCTCCCTGGGCTGGAGCAGCACCTGGGATGTTTGAGTTACTGTACAGAGCCACGGGATGGAGTTGGCCCAGTTCCTGGAGCCCAGCATTTCATAGGGGCTCCCAGCTGTGCCCATCAGACTTCCCTGCCCGAGCGCAGGCTGTCTGCAACTGCTCCGTACTCCCCAGAAGCTGTGCTTTGAGCAGAGGAAATCCTATATAGTGCTAATGCTAATCACTCTCAAATCAGGAATGTGAAATTTGGGCATGCTTCAGGCATTAAGTATAGTGGCTTAATTTCCTTATCTGGTAATGTGGGAATACTACTACCTCATGGTGGTTTTGAGAAGGTCAGTTATTTAATGCTGACTATGCATGCCAAAGAAAACTGGAAGGGGGCGGAGACGGAAGTAAACTTGTGGAAGCAGGATTTGAACAGGGCAGAATAAACAAGGTCTGAGGATAAACCGGCATTGTCTGCATGCATGTTAGTTGGGCATTGCCTATCCAGAGGGCTGAAAGAGATGGCAGTCCTAACAAGTTGGAAACAGCAACCCTAGATCTCAGTTCCTGGCAGGCCATGCACATTAACTGTAAGGAAAACATGTAAAGCCTGGGCCATATATTGTGCAGGCTTGTTAGAGGAATAACATGATGTTGAGGCCTCTACCCTACCCTACTGCCTGGCTTGGTTGACATAAGGTAATGGATGTGGAGGGGAGTGGATGGGGAGGAGCTGAGTAACGGCCTGATTGCATAAGCCTTTTTTCCAAAGGAAACCGAGCTAACGTAATGTGGAGATATAATAAATTTATATCGTGGTGCACGACCACAAGAGGGATCAGACCACTTGAATTTTCTCTTTTGCATTTTTGATTCTGCGTTCTTCCATGTAGCTTGGTTATGGGTGTTTTACATATGGAGATTTTAATTGTCTGACTTGCCGATAATACTACTAGAAATCTAGTTGGGTAGTGGACTTGCATCTAGTTTGTTTGTTTTCTGTCACCGGTCTTTTTCTTGGTTTCAGTCTCTGCAGTAAAAACAAGGCTGTATTACTCCATGACTTTGATAGATAGTTTTACATTTCTGCTTGCACAAGAAATTATGTCTTATTGTTTGCTAGCTGAAACTTCATTTCCAATACTCTTGTTCTGTCTTTTTAAGTGAATATTTTAAAGATGACTGTGCCATTGAGTCAGAACCTGTACAGCTCATGTTATATGAACTTGTTCATTCAAACCTGATTTCTCCCTTTCTACCAATTCCCCTCTTCTTGAACATCAGTTGTATAATTGGCAAACGTATACAAGACAAATGCTGATCTGAAAGTAATCATTCATTGAATATAATGGACCACAATGACCTTCTCTTACACCTTATTAGTCCAACACTTTATTTTAAAATCCGTATGTTTTTTAGGGATAGTAGAAAGATGCAAAGTTGCCTGAAGGAGAATTGCCCCAACTTACTTCTTTCTACTCTGTGTCCTTCCTTCACAAATATAGAAGCAGCTATATCATTGAAAATTTAATGAAGCTTTCATCAATATAATGCAGTGCCTCTACATGCTCTGAAACATATTCATATTTAATGAGCTTCTAATTCTAATTTCAGGTAACAGGAACAACTGAATATAACCATAAATCTGATTTGTTTGTGAACAGCATGTCCCATGTCATTTACAATTCGTAAAGTAATCATTGATGACCAGCGTGGTAAAGCACGGGAAGAGTTGTACATCTGAGCAGCAAGCAGCTGCTGTTTAAATTGGCTTTTGACTGCATTTGGTAGTTTGTTAAAAATGTTTTGTCTCAGGTCTTTTTTCTTTTTTTTTCCTCTCATAAAAATCAGCCTCAGGAAACAGAAGCGATGACCTTAAAGCAATGAGGTTGTTGTTCGAGTGTCATATTTGAGTATTTCTGTTTCGTTTCATGGTGGTTGTTTTTGGGTTTGTTTTTTTTTTTTTAAAAAAAATTCTTAGCAAGCCTAAGATTAGTTCCTTAGTTAAAAAGTACAATAGTGGGAAAGTATTTTGGATGTGTGTGAGAGTTGGTAATACTGAACAAAATATGGAATTGTGTGTAATTAATTACAGAAGATGGAAATAGTCTAGGAATAACTGTGAAAATATCCTACTGCACTCTGGACAGTCTCAAACCGAAGACTTCTGTGAAGCTTCAAATAACATTGCACTGGTAGGCTTGGCTGGAAGAAGCAGCGGGGCTTGTTTTGCTCATCCTTGCTGAGAGTGAATCGTAATGCTGAAAAGATGGTATTGTTTACCAACTTTTATGCAATAATAACACCTATAAGTACAGAATTAAATTTTCAATTATAATAAGAAAACATTAAAACTAAAACATTGTTTTGATCATGTGAAAATACTTTATTGTTCTATCTGCATTATTTAATTTATGGTCCTTTTATTGTTTCTCATAATCATAATTGACATGTAGCTATTAATATTTAATTTGTGTTTTGTAGGTTAATTGCAGAAAAAGGCCATATATAATGTGATGCCATTGAATATAGAAGCATAAAATTTAATAACGAGAAACATTCTCTACTACACATAGTATGGCCTTTGTAATAATACAAAAGGCAACGTAGAGAGTATATTCACTCTACCCCCTTTCTTGGCAGTATGCAATGTCATCTATTAAGAAGTTTTTTAAAAAGAAATCTTAATATAGTACCAAGAGAAAGCCATACTTGCACAGCACGTTAGTATCCTGATTGCTTTTGACTGTTCTTATTTTCTGGCATTAATTCACTTGCAGCATTACACTAGCAGGGCTAATCAGGATGTTTTCCCACATTTTTTTAATCCAACTTTTAATGTACTTTTTAGCGGCCTCACAAATGGAACACTATATGCTGAGCATAGTACATGGATAGTCTTACTGTTTCAGGTATGCGTAGCAGCCCCAGAATTTTACTCAATCTTTAGCAAGACTTAACACTTGACCTTCATGGTCTCCTCTGGGAGCAAATCAAGAGAAGTTGTCGCACTGGCATCTCTTGAGAGGTGCAGCTCTGGAGCCTGCGTCCTTGTAGCTGCCAGTGTGCAGCCCTCCAAGTGCCACTGGCGCAGGCTTGTGGGGATCCCCATCTCTGAGAGCGGTGGTGGGCAGGCAGCTAGGATGGGCCAGGAGTGATCTGCCTTTGTCTCCTCATCAGCTGTGCCCTGCTGTGATTTCAGCCCTTGCCCAGGGGAAGCTGCAGCAAATGCAGGACAGCCCCCAGTCCCTGGGGCAGGCTGGGGTGTAATCCCTGGTCCTGATGGTTCCCCAGTCCCCAGCGCATGTCCCTGCAAGAACACCACTTTTTTACATTCTGAATTCTTCCCTACCTGATTTTGAAGGCTTTCAGGCACTATTTCCTTACTAGAAGAGATGTGGTGTGGGCAGGTAAATCTGATGACATCTGATGTAGGAAAATGAATTCATTGGCTGTACCAGTCTGTTCTAGGCATTTCATGCTGGGCAATGTCAGATATGTATCAGTGATAGACACTTCCACTGCATACTGATTTCTGTATTTACTGAATTTATGATGGCTAATTAAAAAATACAAATTTCTAATTAAAATTCTTGTTTCCTAGCCATTTGGGATGTAGAGCAGTACAACAGCAGAACGGATGAATGAATTGTGTTAACAAGACTGTTGTTTCAAAAGACTAGCTCAGTTCATCAGGTGCTTGAATGCAAGCGTAGCCTCACCCATGCAGGTAGCCCATAGAAACACTGAGGCTCCTCATGTGATGATTATTTTTAGGATCAAAACCATACTATTTATTTTCACTTCTAAAAAATGTACATCGTTTTTTCTGACAGTCGTTTTTCTGTCAAATAGTTTACTGAACATGGACAAACAGTTTATTTAAGATAAGTTGATAGCAGTAGATTTGGAGTTTGTCCTAATGCAGGCACTTTTCATATTTGGCTTGGACTATGTACAGTAGAAGCCGAAGGTGGTTGAGATGAGGGAGAGATGTGTGTTAGTTTTTGTTTTTTTTTTTTTTTTTCTTCCTTAAATATTACCAGTTCAAAGGTCTTAAGTGGCTGTCCCTCATCTTTCCCTGAGTGATATCAGATCTTTTACTTGCTAGTCTTAAGCATTGACGTCTTTTGACCAGGTCAGCTTTTGACTAGGGATTGTAATAAATATACCAGTCCAACTTCATTTCATGATGAGAGTGCGGGGTTTTTTTGTGCAAGTTTAGAGGGATTACTTTAATAAAATTATTTCCTTTCCTAATTTCTGCAGATTTTTTTCCAGATTCTTTAATTCCAGTATTTTTACCTGCAGTCTCTTGAGGCGTATATAAATTGCATGTAAAGGCTTTGTTTTGGAGGTTAGCACCCAGCAGTTAGAAAAATGCAAAAAATTCTTCCTTATTTAGTCTTAGCTTTGTTCCTCTGTATATATGGTAGTGTAGTATTATTGACGTAGAATGCTATTTTCATCTTGTAGGAGCTGTTTTGTACTGTATTCAGTGAGTTATCAGTTATTTTCTGGACATTATCAAGCGTATGTAGTGAATAAGAGGATCATTGATTTCTTCCTTTTCTGTAGTGTTCAGTGTCTCTGGATATAAAATATTTTATACCTATTTATTTCTCCTGTGATATAAAAGCATTGCTGCCTCTATCTTACTGATGAGAAATCATGTTTTTACAGGGATCTCTAAATTTCGAAGTATACTATAAGGGGAATGTTAGAACTTCTTTTCCATCTACCCTTCATCTTCAAGCACACAACCTGCTTCCACAGCGAACAAAAATAGCCTTTTGAGAGCTGTGTAGTGAAAAGTGTTAAACTTAGACTGTGCTGATCCTATGAATAGCTGTTGGGCATTCCAGAAAAGGGTATTTGTGTTAAGGAAGGTAATTCTATTTCAGCTTTGCTCTGCAGTACAGTTTTGGATTTTTTTAGAGATTTTATTTTGTGTTACAACATTGAGCTGGTAGACAACTGGTGATTTGTGCAAACTAGTGTTTGGGCAGGTAATCCACTGGATCACCTCAATGCTACTGAGCAAGATTAAAACTGCAGTTTTGGTCCTGAGGGAAAGGAAAGCAGGTATAAAAAGAAACAGTGGGGTTTCAAAAGGAGTGGGGTTATTAGGGGCATGAGGTTTTTTTTGCTTTGTTTCTGCCCCCCCGATTCATTTTTCAGTTATGCTTTGTTGCCCAGCCTCTCACATAATTATACTGGCACAGCTGAGGGGCAACAAGCGGTGATGCTGGTGCAGGTACAAGGAGGAGATGAAGATACGCAGCAGCAACACCTGTTTTACCACCAGAGAAAACCTATTGTGTAACTGCCCCCTCTATGCATCTTTTCTGTGGGTACTCTGTGTGTTTTCTGAGACACTTTGGCAGCCGTGCCCTTTCATGCAGGTTTTATCTATGCATTTTTAAGCTGAGTCATGAACAGAAGGGTTGCACTTTGCCAAGCACCTGTGATCGTGCCCTTTCGATGGTACTTTTATTGCTTGCGCTCAAAGCAGGATGACTCTTCCCGCACTCTGCTTCTAGCACATACGAGCTTTGTGACTGGCCTTGTTGGTGTAAAACATTTTTATGCTTTGGATGTGAAGACCTCAGACATCACTGGTCATGTCCTTTATGTATAAAGGTGACAGGAAGAAAAGATGAGCAATGGTGTGGTTAAAAATAATAAAAAAATTTACCAGCTGCATGCATGTTGACTTCCACTTGAGTCTCCGTGGTCACTCAAGCTAATTGAAGTCCAGACGATCCCTGTGTCACAGGCCTGTCTCATCTCCGTGCTCCTACCCTTTTTTTTGGCACTGAATGGTAAGCCAGTTCAGGGAGATGATCTGTTTTAGGGTTTCAGACTAGTTACCAGCTGAATTAGCTCCTTGTACTGCTCCTGGGTACACGTGCTGTTGTACAGGCACTAGGACTTGAATGGGGGGTGGGAAACTGTGGCAGCCCGGACTTAAAAGTAGGGTAAGCTACTGCAGGACTGGACTCTACCTTGCAATTATAGTAGCTGTGTGTGATGCCAGTAAAATTAAATAAATATTTGTATTAGGTGCTTGTGTGCTTCTTTGTTGATAGCTTCAGCCCCATGCCATGCCATGCCAGCGACTGCCTTAGTAGGATTCCTACAGCATAAAGTGGCCACGTAGGTGTGTGGCAACCATGCAGAAAAAAACTTTGATCTCAGATGATCCCACACAATTTCCCCAATATATACTGTGGGAGTTAATATGTTTGTTTTAGTTGACAGCCTGAGCATGTAGAGGCTCCGTTTTTCTTTTGCTCAAACACCGTATAGCTTGGATTTGGATTTAGCTTAAACAAATCACAAGGAACTGTCTCTTCATGTTATGTAAAGTTTATGTTCCTGTGAATAAAAGGATCACTTGTGGATTACTGGAAGTGTTGCAGTTTGAAAAGAGCTATGCTGGGGAGGATATAGCTTTCTCCTTGAAGTGGGGAGAGTTTTCAGATCTCTTCTCATTCAGATCTTTTGGTAGCCCTTTCAAAGCTTGGGCAGGAGGATTTGGTTTACAGTGGCCTTCTAGCATTGTCACCAGGTGTGAAAGAAAAGCAGGTACAAGTTATTCGTCATACTGCACAGTATGGTACTTCGTAAAAGCGATGATTTTCATTTTACATATTTTTCTTCTCTAAATAAATGGAAGTGAAGATAATACTAAGCAAAATCTGTTTGGATGGTAGTGGGAGTGATAATGAAGCAAGTTTTGATACTTGATGCATCACAACTGTCATCACCAAGCTACTTTTTCTCTTCTCTCTCTCTCTCTATTTCATTTTTTTTATTTATTTAGAGCAGCGTTAACTGTGGAAGTAGCTGGCAGACCTTTCATGAGTCCCAACTCATAGTTGTGTGCAGGGAAAGGAAAAATCCTTGAATTAGCTGTAGTCTGAGCAGCAAACAAATTTGAGCAAGGGAGGTGAGGATATAGTGGGAACACAAAAAGCACAATTTCTTCCTGACTTAGTTGATACAGAGTGTCTTCTGCTAAAGTGCTTGTTGGGTTTTATGCATTATTTTTCAGCGGAGCTGCAGGATGGGATGGGGAGTAACATTGATGTTAGAGCTTCATGAAGTGTAGGTTTAAGCAGTCAGTGACTGTATTTGTGGCTCTTAATCTCTGTGCTGTTTTTCCTTCCCCCCTTGGAGCAGAGTAGGTGGGCTGGTGTCGGGGATGTTTGTGCAGCATCGGGAAGTGATAGCACGTATGCAAGTCGTCTTTCTCCCCTGGTGTGGGAAACCATCCCACAACTTTGATCTGCCATGTGTGCAGGTGGAGAGAAGGATGAGGAAAAGTCACGCTCCCCTTAGCCTCCTGAAAGTACTTTGTGTCCCCGGAGTGCTAAACTTGGGGTCTTTTCAAAGGATAATAGATGCTGTACAGGTGAGTCAGCCTTTTGTGCTGAGGGCCAGGTGCTTGACTTATTTTCAAGCTGGCATGCTAGGACACACTCTGGCATTCATCACATTTGTAAACACTCCTCCAAGTTGAGGAAGGCTTTTGTTTTGTAACTGGTTTTCCTTAATGCTCTGGGAGTGACTGGCTTGACGCATTTTCCCCAGGTGGCATCAGCAGCCTATGAAATTCAGAGGAGGCATTTCTGCTGTATGACCTTTACAGCTGAGCGATCTTCAGGAAGGGCAAGCAAGAGTGAGTGTCTTTGTATTTTTGATACTTTGCCCAAATATGTACATTTTCAACTCCAGAACAGGGAATAAAAGGCTCCATGTCGTAGAGCAGTCCTTTGGGCAGTGCAGTTCTTGTCCTCGTTTTTCTGCTATATGTCAATTTGATGGTTCACAAGTCATTCCTGCAGAACAGGGGGGAAAAAAACAAACCTTTTTTTTTTTTTTTTAGTAGTGGCAAGATCCTTGCTGGTATTGCTGAGTGGAACAGAACAGAGTTGTAGTCTGTTGTGCTGAGTTTTATATCAAGTTTAGGCTCTCACTTTTCTGAAAGAGTGTTCAAGTTTCCCTTTAATAATATATTACTCCTTTATAGCCTTTGGTTTTGAACAAAGACTCAAGAGTATTTGTCTGTACCAAAGAACAAGTGAAAAGTAGTTCCTGATGAGTTTTCCACAATATTTGGTGTAAGTATGGCCTCGCTGCTAGGGCTGCTTGCAGAGGGGAATGTGGGGCAGTCCTAGATCCACACTGTGTTGCTAGGGAAAGCAAAAGCTCCAGTTATATGGGAATTATCTAATGCACGTAATAAGCATTTTCTCAGGTGTCTGGATCTGTCTTCTGATTTTCTTTTCTCCTTTATGTGTAGTGGCCTTTTGTTTCTTTGCTTTCCATAGGCCGTTGTCTTGAGGGTCTTGATCTTGCAGACATTAATGAACAGAGTTTTTGTTTACTGGTGATACCTGTGGGATTGTTCAAGTAAGTAGATGGAGCTGAAGACCTCCCTGAAGCCACCAAATATTGAGGTTTTATTTCTCCTCCTTCCTTGAGACTTCTAGTCCCAGAGGGCCGTGAAGCAATCTTGCCTCTCCGGTAGGAGCTGCCTGAAGGATTAGGCCAGATTCTTTTTCATAGTAAAAAAGACCTGAACATATTCACATTTTGACATGTTATGTCTGAGAATGGTTAAGCAACAGTTTACAGCTTGTACACACGTTTTTAACTTACCTATGATGAAGTATTGAGTTTTAACATGCCTCTTAAATGGGTATCTTAGGGATGGAAAAAGTGACTTAATTGTATATTGTCAAAAACAAACTTCTTTTGGCATGGCCATTTAATGGACCATTTAGCTTCACTTGAATCTGGTTTTGCTAAAAGCTGCTGAGCAGAAATCACATGGGTTTGTCTTTCACTGTCAACTGTTTGCTGTGTAGGTGGGGGTACGATGCAGGTGCTGGTGACAGTTTGAGCTGTTTGACTTTGTGCCCAGAGTAAGAATTGCTGCCTAGCTAGCAGAACAAAAACATACTATTATCTTATTAGTGCATTCACATCTTTATGCAATTAAACCACATTCTATTTAAGCTGCCTCTGCTATACACATTCCCACAGTTTTAACACTTTATCATTTAAAGCCTATGAGTATTTGACTGAGATTTAATTCCACCTATACAATCTGGGTAGCAGTTGAGTGTGATTGTATCTGGGTGGTTGAGGGTGGCTGCCTGAGAAGTGAGAGTGCGGGAATGGATATTGTCAAGGTCTTCAGCAACCAGATAAGAGGGAATGACCAGCAGGAAATACCCCTTTGTGGGAGAGAGTCTTTCTTCCATGGGAGCAATTTCAGATAAAAGGTGAAAATTGATCATCTTGGTATTCGGTTGCATTAAATTTACATAAGGGCTGATCAGCAAGGAAGTTCCCCTGGGGTGTTTAATAATGCTGATTTCTGCAGTTCTTAAAGAAAACCCAGTATTTCACAGGTGCCTCAGTTCTATCGCTTGAAAGTTTTGTAGCCAAGTACTTGGCAGTTCTGGAAACTATAATATAAATTGCTATTAGAGGTGCTATTTTGGGGCGGAGTATTTTTTTGAGTAAGCATATGCATCTTTAAACCATCTGAGTCATGTATTCTATTTTTTAATACAACATGGTTTTGAAGACTCAGCATGTCATGGTGGTGATACAGCACAAAGCATAAGGTGACATGTAAAGGCCTCCTAAAAGGAGGGAAAAGAAGGGAGAATCTTACGTACATCCCTAGGATCACTGAATTAACTTACGCATTTATTTATTTCTCAGGACACCGTCAACCCCTGTTGGCAAAAAAAAATAGGATAGGGTGGTGGTTCTAGTTCTGGGGCTGACATCCTCTCTGCCCCAGTTAACTAGATTGCTGAGGGAAGCTGGTAATGGTAGGGCAGCAGGTAATGGTTACGCTTCGCCAGTACAGAGAGAGGTGTGTTTCTTTCTATGTTGGGCTCAGTAATGTTGGGAATGTGGCCTGATCTCTGTGATTTTCATGACCAACCATAGCATGTTTTCTTACTGGGGAATTTTGTTAGACTGGTTAACTTTGTACGTTGGATTCAGGTCATGCTGCAGTGGGTGTCACCAAACTTGTTTTACAGGGTTTTCCAAGGAAAACACCCAGTATAGTGTTTTCTGCCCTGGGTAGGCTGATAGGCTGTAAATGCAAAAGGCTGTAGTTGCTTTTCAGATGCTTCTGTTGCGCAATGGCACCATCAGTCATGAACTGCAGCCTGTAACTGGAACTGGATTCTTTCCAGGGTTTAATTGTTAAGCACATGAGAGCTGCAACAGCCAGGGTACAATCTTCAGTATCTACAAAAAACCCCATCTCTTCCTTATCTTCAGATCCCTTTTTTTTATTTTTGACTAGTAAACTTTTCTTATATCCTTTGTGGAAGTGGGTAAGATGATCACTTTTCTTGAGCATTGTAATATTTCTTGGAGAAAATGCTGGTAAACAGTAGAAGACTTTATACCTCTATCCAAAATGTTTCATGTGGTTTTAGGGAGTGGAAGCAGCTTGGATTGCCCTTTAGATAAAAGTGGCCAAGTTAAGGAAGTGGCTTAAGTTCATGGGGATCTAAGAGCTATAGAGAACTTCGTGAAATTGTATTATAAATAGCAGGAGTGTGGATTGAAATGAAGTAGACTGCTAATCATAGGTATTGGTGATGAGTTGAAGGACTTTATCTTGCAAGGACGAACTGTGGCAAAAGGTCTTTCTTGCATTTGTAAGTAACAGCAGTTAAACTGAATCAGAGAAGGACCTTCATTTTTTTTAGATGCTAGTGTTATCTATAAGGGGAGAGCAAACCCTTACATGGCAAAAGTTGTCTGTGTAAGCATGTTATAGAACAGTCATGGTCCTCGGCACGCAAGTAACCACCTACCCAAATGCGTGCCACAGTGCTGAGCTCACGCTTTCAAATCTCAAAAATTCAGATATCACACCATTGGGCTGAAAACCAGTCCCAAAGTCCTGGTGGAAGGAGCCTTGTGTGCCCAGGTTATCTCTGTTGGACATCAAGGACAGTTTGTGCATAAAGCTTGCAGGGTTGAGCCAAATAATTTGTAGTGATACAGAATTCCATAAAATGGTGAGAGTAGATAATTCCTAATGTGGGATCTCTTTAGAGATTTGTTTTTGAGTTGAGAGAATTTTATCTTTTGCGCGTATGCAGTTTGCTTTGGCCAGGTAGGTTAAAGGTAGTCAGTGTAACCTGGGCACCTCCAAAATGTCAGCAATTGGAGGGGTCTGTTTTCTGAAAATGCTTTTTTGGGTTTCTTTACTGTGTTCCCCAATCTTTTGGTCATCCAGAAATTTGCTAGTGGCTATTGCCTTCTTGGAGGGTCTGCAGAATCAAAAATTCATGTGTAAAATAGATGTGTTTGATTTTTGTTGTTTTGAGTGGGTGGCGGTAGGCGAAGAAATCCTTTCATTATCATGTATAAGCTTATTATTTCATGAGGCTAGGAGCATATAAAAAGCATAAAATTCTGCGTTCAAAGGCTTTCAATCTTCTTAGAGTTATGCGCTCAAGGGTATACTCTCCTGATTTGTTCTAATTTGACTGCTTTAGTGGCACTAGATAATATCAAGCTTTTATTCTGTGTGATTTATATGGATAACGAAAGTACCGTTCACTGTTTCTCAGACCAGGAACAATGTTCTTTACACATGACTTTTAATACAGCTGTTGTGAGCCTAAATAAATGCCGCTTTTGAATACACACATAGATCCTGTATAATTATGGAGCAGTGTGGAGTTTATGAGAGAACCTGCAGCATTGTTGAATGCTTCTCAGCTGATGTTTGGATAAAACAAATAAGCTTAAATAATGTCTGGAACTGATTGTTTGAAACTTGGGCCAGATTTCCATTTCCTTACTTGTTTTCAATGGCTCTTTACTTAATCAGTGGGACTAGTGGGCTGTGGTGCCACGCAGCATCAGGCTGTAGCCGTGGATAATGGTGGGTTTTGGTTGTTTGTGTGATATTTACAGCTGAAGTAGTGAATGGAAATTTCGAGACTTCCCCCCCCAGTTAACATTATGCAGAGATAGAAATGGACAAAAATATTGTGCAAAATGAGTAAGTTAGACTAGTCCTACAGAGGGTGGCAGGTGGGTTTTATGCTAAAACAGGCATTCAAAAATACTTCTTCCAAGGTATTTCCACACACAAATAATGAGCCACGCACAAGCACCCAGCAAATCTGTTCTCTGAGTTTGGTGTTTATGCATGGGAGGAACTCCACATAATGAAGAACAGATTTGTGGATATTTATCTGACTTCAAATTGTTTGACAACAATTTCGTCCTGATTAGTTTGCCAATATGAGGAGACAGCTGTGTGTCATCCTCTGAATCCTCTGTCCTGATGTCTGCATCTACTGCTGAATAACTACACTGGGCTGTTCTGGTTTGTGGCATAACAGGTACTGATATAAATACAAACAAGAATATAATCTATTTTGCTAAAATATTATTTTGCTTTTGTCTTACTGATCCTCCATTAACATGCGTTGTCTTGCTTCTTGCTTCCACATTGTGCAACTGATTCTCCTTGTTGTCTCTCCTACTAACAAATATTAAAAGAATGAATACGCATCACAAATTTTCATCATGATAGAATGTTTGAAATGTGCTGCAACTTTGAGAGAACAGTTGGTGTTTCCGCTTTGATATGGTGAGTAATGTATTTGCTTACTTCGAGTCCTGTTTGATAACCTGCAAAGCTACCTTTAACTTCACTGAAATAGGGCTGGGTTTCTATTCTCTACAATCTGTAGGAAATGGTCGAGATGCCAGCATAGCTAACAGAGATCTGACATGTCCTCCTTATTTTTGTTAAATACCTCCCTCTAAAAGTAGTTGAGTCGAATGTGACTTTAAAATTTGACTTCACAAAGTTTGCATGTTGTTCACCAACTGGTTTAATGTACTAAAATAGCAATTGCCGTTTATTTTTAAGCTTGAGGAAAAAGCTTTTTTTAATGATTAAATTTACAATGCAAAAAAAAAAAAAAGTTCCCTACCAGGCTTTAAGTAGGTCAGGATCTCTGCCACCCTTAAAAAGGAAATTGCAATCTGACCTGCTCAATGGCTAGTGTGGGATGGGGGGGAGGAGATTTTGGTGTGTTTTTCCTTTCTCTTTTTTTTTTTTTTTTTATAAGTCAAAACGTATTTGTTTTTGAGATTGTTTCGCCGGCTACGTGTTGTATATTGTAGAGTATTTCAGGACATCTCTGAAATATTTATCATGCTACGTCCCACCAAGAATGTAATCTTAAGGTCTCCACTGTTTATGAAGCACAGTCTATATTTTATCTCATGCTGGGAAAAGATGTGATAATGGTTGTTTAGGGATTATGTGAAAATGGAGTGAGGAATGACCCTTAAAAATTGGTAGGAAGTAGGAGATTCCCAAATGAGACTAGGGAGGTGGAAAGCTGTTTAATTGCTACTGTTGGGATTTTCTAATGAATATCTCCTTTGCACTTATACTGGTGAAAATGAAGATTGGTGAGATAAGGAAGCATTTTTCAAGAAAATACAATAAAATCTGTTGGGTTACAGAAACTCGAACTCAACCTGTAACTCCAGTAACTTGCCTTTTACTGCTGCAGTTTCACAGATTGCAGCCACAGAGCGTGGTAAGGTGCTTGTGATGCTAAAGATCACCAGTAGATCAAAAGTGCCAGCTCTGGTAAGTGATACAACACAAATGAGCTTTAGTCACAAGGCTAGAGCGGATTCTCCTAAGTAAACCACCCATTGCAACAAGAGATGCCTTACTTGGTTTTTGGGTTCATTCTTTACATCTCCTTTAACTTTTTTAGGTTACAGAACAAGTAGATTTGTCAGATTAGTGCTGGGTTGCGGAGCTCTGTGTGGCCTGTGGCACGTTCAGGGGCAAATGTCGTGCAGGTTTCTCTGGATGGTCTAACCCATGGCTCTGTGGAAATACAGGGAATGACCCTGGGGGTCCCTTGCACCCCTGTTTCTGTGTGTGATTACACTGAAGTGAACTTGTTCAGCAAGCCCTGAACGGTTTGTTAGATTTTTTTTTTTTTTAGTTATACCTATCTTGTATGTCAAAGATATATGTATTTTTAATATTTTTTCTATGTTTTCAAAAATAGAAATACACAAACCTTTCACTCTTTGCAAGTGGATTTTTCTTTTTATAAGATGCCAGTCTTTCTTTCTAAAAGATACTTGTCCAGGCTTATTTCTTTAAGATTTAAATCTGTGTTTGGATGAAAGATGGCAATAAAATGTTATTCAGTTGGGGTTTTTGTTTTACTTCTGATGAGATCTTGTGCAACTTAACGTTAAGAATAATTTAGATTCTGCTCTGTAAGGTATTTAAGGACTACTTGGAGATCATTCTTTTTTCTCTGACATCCAGCTATTCAAATTGTAATAGTAAAGGCAACAGAGATTTAGCAAGTCATTCTAAATGGTGCTTTAGGGCAGGAAATAAAGAATGCCCCAATCAATTGAAATTCCAGCAGGGAATTGGGATATGATGTAAAATTACTTACACTAGTCTGGGAAACCCGAGTGTTCTCAACAACAGAAATACTACTCAAAGGCTACTGGTGCTTTTGGTCTGTCTCGCTGAAAAGGCAGCAGTCTTGGGAAGCAGTTTGTTCCCTAAGGCCGTATTGGACTGATGAAGAGGAGGGAATGACGATTTATTGAGTCATGACCACCACTGTTCGCTGCACAGAAGTCATTCATCTAAATTTGTTTTGCTCGTGAGCTAAGGCATAGCGTGGTGCATGGTGTACAGACGTACGCATCAGCTAATATGTACTTGCTACCAGGAGATTTTTTTTTACATGCTAGTAGAATATATGTCCATGTTAAATTAAATGTACTATCTGAAATAAGACAAGCTGAGCATGCTTACTCTCTAGTTTTCTTGTGTGATCTTGTTTCAGTTATTAAAGACAGACAAGCAGAATGGTATAATCTTATCTTTTCTTTTTCTACAAGGTGAAAAAAATAGATCCAAATGAATCAAGTTTTGATCTGAGACATATACACATTATGATTTATGCCAGCTATAATCAATTAATTGGTTGTTAATAAAATAATACGAATCTGTGTAATTT
Source organism: Grus americana (assembly GCF_028858705.1). Lineage (NCBI taxonomy): Eukaryota > Metazoa > Chordata > Aves > Gruiformes > Gruidae > Grus > Grus americana. The sequence goes on along the minus strand of NC_072856.1, from coordinate 64,160,389 downwards.
ATGAAAAACTGCTTTAGGGTGATGGTTAGGCGTTATTTCTGTTTATAAGCAGAAGGAGCAGATGCTAGAACATCTGTTGCCATGCATGTTGCCCTTTAAAAAAATTTTCAATATTCAAAGATGCATGTAATGTTTCAATATCTTCAACAAAATAAACTTTTTTCTCTCCTTTTTTTATATTTCTTCCTGAGTTGTTGTTATCTCGGGGTTTCAGAATGTAGAGCATGTGGCTAGAACGTAGATAGGACTGGAGACACCTTCTGGGTTGTCAGATCTAGTTACCTGTTAAAGACAATCAGGTCATCAAATCCTCCTTGTGAGCTTATAAACCCTCATTTTGAAACTAATTTTTGCCCTGTTACTTCTATTGGATGTGGCTCCAGACTCTCACTATTGTGGCTGGTGAAAACTACAATTTCCAGTATAGATTTTTAGTCTACTGGTTGGACCTGCTTATTTTAGTTTCAGTAGCTTTTTCTGCTGTTTGTCCTCTGGTAAGCCAATCTTCCCAATCTTGTGATCATCTTAGTTACCCTTTTCTGCATTTATAGGGTGGGCTCAGCTGTTCTGAGTGTGACCAGAACTGCACTTGTCATTTCAGGTGAAGTCTCATGTGATTCTGTCTTTCTGACAGCAACAGCTCTTCTGATACATCCTTGGGTTGCGTGTGCCTTTTTGTGACTGTATCACATTGCAGAAGGACCATGAAATGCTATTTAATTGGTATAGGGATGTCTCGTGCTCTCTAAATGATGAACTCCCAGTGACTGTGTGACTTGTTTCAAATGCATGAATTTGTTTTGTTCAGTTGTTTTGCTTTCTGCTTCTATTGTGGAAGGACTTGCCTGTAAAGTAACCTTGTATGGGTTGTTTAAAATATTCTGATATAATGTGACATGCTCTTTGACTCTCATTTTTAGCAATTCTCTGTCTGCTACCCCACCTGTTCTTGTATTGCTTGTGTTGTAACTGTACTTCGACTCACCTTTCTAGAGGTGTGTTGATCAAGCAGCTTTTAGGATACCCTGAAATAATGCCGGACACTTTTTGAGTCACGTTCTCTCTCCTTATACTTTTGGAGCAAGCTAAAATAGCTGGGTATGCCATAAAAGCTTTGTAAGAGGGAAGGGAAGGACAAATTTTAATAAACAGCACTGGGTGCTATTGAATTCAGAACTCGGGAAGAGAGGAACAGCTTTTTATGCTCTCCCGTGCAGTGGCTATCCCTGGTAACTTAGTTCTGGGGTCTTGTTCAGACAGAAAGGACGCTTCTGGGGGTTCCTGGCCATGCCGGGCATCTCCACAGGTCTGATTTACTGTGATTACTGCCATTGACTCTGGTGAGGAGCTCTCTTCCAGGGGAAGTATTTCTCCTACAGTTGAGTTGTCTTGCCTCAGATGTTATTATATGGTTTGTAAAGAGTGTGCTGAATGCTGGGGAGGGTCTTCTATTGCCAGAGTTTTTGAGGATGTGATCCTACATCAGCCTAAGCTGTTCAGAGGTTGCCTCCTGCAGTGCCATCCTCTTCCCTTGCTTTCCAGCCCCATCTGCGCTGATGCTGGTGCTCATGTCATGGACACGTCAGCAGTTGGGGGTATCTCCCTTTGTCAAAGCCCTCTTGAGTGTCAATACACGGGTGGAAGCTGCCTGAATGGGAGCATTGTTTGTGGGATGTCCTAACCTGTCTGAAGTCTGCAGGAAGTTCAGCTGCTGAACTTGTTGGGACCCGGAGCTCACTTGAGGGTTCTCCTAGTTCTGCTTTGAAAAGCAAATCTGCAAAGCTGTGTAAGTACATAGTGGTGTTTACCCATGGTGCTGGGCACCTACCCGCATTGTCTGGTAGTAAACGCGGTCCCTGTTCCCTGTTCTTTTCATGCTTCAACTTTCCTAATGAATAAGTCTTAAACATGTCTGGCTTTCAAGACTTTCATGATAGTGGTGTGATATGCCTGCTTTGCCTGGGATTTTATATTTGACAACATCATGCTTAAGCTTTCTCACCCTGGTTGCTCATTCCTACCTTCACTTTGCCCTTTGCTGTGTGCTGGTACAAGCATTTGTGAACTGTGTGGTGAACCAAATGGGAGAGTTCATCTGACTGAAAAATAACCCAGCAAATAACCATGTGTCTGCACAAATGTTTGTTTCTGGCTTGTGGGAGAGGACAGTGTATAGCAGTGTGAAGGCAAATTACAGTAGCTTCTTTGGCATTGGTGCTGATTTAACATCTAGAAAGGCAATTTTGGTGTTCCTAGGCTGCATATATAAAGTCAAGGCCATTAGGACTTTTGCTACTCATGACAATGGGACTTGGTGACCTAACCCTTGAGTTTGGTCACTTATTTCTGACAAATTACATCAAAGGAAACAGTTGATTTTTCTTGTATCATAAACCAAGATTTATGGAGGTACTCCCACGTAGCATTTTGTCATGGCAGATTGTTCTTTCAGTCTTTTCAAACCAAGCAAACTTAATGGTAGAGAGGACAGCTTTTCACTACACATTGGTTTCTGAGCACTGACAGTGTTCTCAGAGATATCTAGAACATGGATAAAGCAGATATTGCTCCAACAGACTGGTTTTTTTTAAAGTTGTCTTTAAGTGCGTATACATACACCCACACTGTCTCTCTGTATTTGAATAGCTTAAGGAAACTGGACTGTGTACTTTTTATGCTTTGAGTGAAATACAAGCCTATGCTCTTGGCAGAAATTTGGCTTGGTTCCTCCCAAAGCTGGGAGAGATGAGCCAACATATGCAGATCATTCAACAGGTACGTTTGCAAGAGATCGGTAAAGGTTTTGAACACTTGCACATTTCCCATTGAGACCCCAACCCACCATTGGCTTTACAGAAAACCTTGGTCATACGTCTGGTTCTCTTACAGATGTGTGTCTTATCAACTTGATCTTACTTCAGAGATTAGACATGAAATATGGGAGTGTCTTGTGACTAGCCCTTGGTAATGTGGTTAGGATATCTCATCATGCCACAAACACCTTTTAATTTTTTTTTTCCCTTTTACTGTATAGCCGCATTTCCTCGTCTTGCTTCCACATGCTGTTGTACTGTAAAATGCATTGAAATTACAGAACAGAAATAGAAATCTTGTTTTGGATCAAGTAAAAGATTTGTCATGACTATTTTGGGTCCCCAAAGCATTTATTTTTCTGTTGTCTGTGTTTTAGTTTTTTCTAGTGTGATTTCTGGCATATGCAGGTGTTTCATAAGACTGAGTAAATGAATGCTCAAAATACTTGAGTTAGTAAGACCTGTCAGTTCTGGGGTAAATGGATGCAGAAGGAGAAGGAAGCAATGTGTCTTGTATGGAGTTTAGGGTGAGATCTTAAACTTGTTAATGATAAGTATGTTTGTCTTGTGAGACAATGGGCAATGTTGAGCTGGATCATGTCTAAAAAAAAGTGCCATTTCCGCATTTTAGGCAGACATGGAAAATGTCGTAATTGTGTCTTAAGTTCAGGTGTGCTGTGGGCAGCTGCTAATCCTGATCGCTACCCAATTTGGTGTTTGTTGAGAACCCTGAAAACTTGCAAAGGTTCTTATTCAAAGAGAATAAAGCATAACAACAGGGTTATTGACATAGTTGAATTATTATTTTAGTGCATGTGTTTGCCCAGTGGACTGTAATGGGTTTGAAGTAGTTGTTCTGGTACATTGGGTAAATTCTCAGTCAATTTTGGTATGCCTAGTCATTGTGAAAACACTTATTTCTCAATGCCACACAGCTGCTCTTGAGGTGTCAAGAATTGGCCTGTCAAATATTGGCCTGTTGTTTGACCAAATTGACATAATTGTGCTGTAAGACGTGGATTTTACGATTGTGTGCTTAATTGACTAGGCAGCAATATCTCATAAAGAACCACTTTTATTTAAATAACTACAGAAATATTTTATCTATACTATCCAGAGTTAATACCATAGAAGGGTCTTAGCTATTTTTTTTTTCCTAGGAAGAGACAAAAGGCTCATCTGTACTGGATAAATGTGTATTGAGTTTCAGCTTGCTGCAAACTCTCTTGTCAGGTCCAAGCCACTTAAAATGGTTTTGTAATGGATGTTGAAACACAATGGGTGGTGGAAATGTTTCTGTTTATTATTGACTCAGTATGTCTTTTTTTTTGCTTAAAATGCCAGTCATTCAAGGCTGTAGTTCAACCACTACCTGGTCTGCTTTGTTTCTGGTGAATTTAGTTGAGATGAACTGGTCTGTATATCAGAATATGTATATGGGTGTTTGGAAAATAGGGTTAACTGTGGCTGAGTGTCTCCTAAATTTTTGAGATGTCTGGGCTCATTTAGCCTCCTTCTTTTTGCAATATGGAGCAGAACTTACCTGACAGAACAAAAATGAAACAAAAGTGTGTGCATGCATCCTTTTCCCAAAAGAGATAAATAGTCTGAAAGAAGGATTGGATGCTCAGCAGCTTGGCAGATGATGCTGAGAATTGACATAATACAGATATAGGCAGAGTACTGGAGTCTGTCTGTTTGTTTTTTGTTTTACTTTCTTGTTTAAAGAAGAGGTTAAGATCAACTCTTTGGAGTCTCAATACTTTTGAGAAAAAAAAAATTAAATGTTAGCAAAGTTATTGCTGAGACTTTTGTCTTGCAGCACGTGTTGCTGTGGGCTGAACAGAGGGGAGCTGCAGACAACTGAAGATAGCTCATCAACAGTGTTTAGAAACCAAAAGTTCTCATCTGTTGATTGATAGAGTTGTGATTTCTGCCTGAAACCTGAGATGTGTCTTATTGCCATAACGAGCTGTAATCTCTGCATGGTGCGCGGGCTGCTTGTGAGACCTGTTTACTAGTAGAAGGTGGACCCATTGTGGGGTTTTCGGCCAAACAGTATTTTTGAGAGCATTCTGTAGTTGTCTCCTTACAAGGTGAGAACAGGAAAATCCTCACTGGTAGGACTTCACAGAATCTCAACAGAGGAAGAGGAAAGGAGTAATTGGTATCTTCTCCCAACTCCCTCTTGTATGTGGCAGACAGGGAAGAGATGGCGCAAACATGGGCAGCTGCTTCTGCAAGTATTTGAATAAGGATTTCTGAATTCCTGAAGCTGAGGTGTGAAAAGGAAAAGACTTTTGTCCCCAACTCCCTTCTCATCTGGGAGCTACTGATAACATAAGCTCCTTTATTCTGAGGCTCTCGGAAGTGTTTGGTGTCCTTTCAGTCACACTTCTTTCTCTTTCCTCAGCTTTTGATCCCTAACCTGTAACATGGAGAAAAGAATTTGCTTTTTCTCAGATCTCTGAGCTCTTTGGATCGCAGAGATCCTTGTTGCTGCAGACTCTAGGAAGAGCTGCCTTCTAGGCTGTGCCTATTAGTCCAACAGCATAGAAAATAAACCTGCAGTGGCCAATTGCAAATAGTAGATGAACGCTTGGCTATGCAGCAGAAACCACCGTGGGTTATAAGGACTTGCTAAATGTAGTGAAGGTTGCAAAATAAACAGGTTTGACAGCTGCTTGCTCCAAATCGGGCTGTTCTTGTCTCAGTTCAAGAATCTCTGTACAAGAACACAAATTCGTCTTACCCAAGCTAAGCAAAAAGCCTGTGAATGTTTCTAGAAGCGTCTTTGATTTAAAAATCTAGATGTTTTTCTGTAAGCTTTCTCACGTGTGTGTTTTCCATTGGTTTTTAATGTTCCCTTGCCATAAATCAAGAGTCATTCCGTTTCTGTAAGTAAATTTCCCTCTGACATCAGAATTGAGGAACAAGTGAAAACACATCTTTTTTGCTGATTCTTTCCATTCCATTTGCTTGTGGTTCAGGTCTTGGCTATATATTGAAGGCTCTATTATTTTTTAATCTAAACTGTTTTTTCTGTAGTAGAGAGGTTCATTTGTTTTGTGTGTTACTTTAAATAACTGAAACATCTTGGTTATAGAAGCTGAAAAAGAGGGGCTTAGAGATTCTAAATATTTGATACTGTTTAATAAGTATGTCTACTAAAAATAGCCTTTGTAAAGAAGGGTAGTAACTCGTTCTGTAATATTCCTAGTCAACAGCAAAAGCCATACAGATTTTTTCTTCTGAAATGATTAATGGCTGCATATCTGAAGTCCTGCAATTTTTTGCTATGCTCAGCAGAATCTAAATTTTTAAAAGAAAGAATATCTTGTATTCCTGCTTGTGAAAATAGCTCTTCCTTTATTCTGTTTTGTTTGCTGTCTTGCCAGCCAAGCTAGCAAAGTAAGCAGCACCATCAAGCTATGCTAATGTTGTGAGCCATTTTCATCCGTTCAGTGTCCGAGAGGCTTGATTCCTTATCTGCCATCATCTCTCCATGAAGTCTATGTGTGGGGAATGCAGGATTGGGTACAAATCTTGTAGCCTTTGAAGATACTTTGTCCAAAACAAGCACTCAGTTCCAGTAAATGTAATTTAGTTGATAAATATCTAACAGTTTTCCGGAGAAGAACCTCTGCTTGTTTTCTGCAATATACCAAAAGCATTTTTAGTACAATCCTGAAGTCCTTGAACACTGACATGAAGACATGTAGTGCTATTTGGGCACTGATGGTGCCAAACCATCTAGATGCTTTATTATTTGCTTTCCTCAAAAATGTGGCGTCGTTCTAGACTGCATGGAGACTAAGCCATTTGTTTAATATTTTATGGGGATGAAAGGGAAGAACAAAACAGATGAAACCAGTGTCCATGGAAATGAAAATGAGTGTACTGATAGTTATTATCCTGGTGTGGAAGGAGACTATTATTCATGGAGGTGCTGTGATTGTTTTTGTTGGTGACGTTACTAATGGTCTTCCCCTGTTTTCCACACACATGTAGCTCCCTCGGCATTTTCTACTGATGTCTTAATACAAATTACCTATTCTCAGGATACAAACTTAAATCAAAAAGGTAATGAAAGCTTTTAGTGAATGAGTGAAAGAGAATACAGATCACAGAGGCCCTACAACCTCAGTGTGAAGAGGAGGACTGGCAATATCACACCCTGAGTGTTTGTTTAGACCTCATGTGAAGCTGTTGTCTTTAGACTTACTCAGTTTTGAAAAAACATATAGACCTGATTTTTAAGCATGAACATTTGTCATCATTAGTTTATATATGTAGCATGTATGCATACATAATATATATATATGCATATTAAAAATAGCTGAGTTAAGGCTCCTAATTTAAGAAAACATGTAGCCACCTGTTCTGGCCATGATTTGCAGGTGTTTCAATGCTTTGCTCATTTGGGGAAAGCCATGTATGATGTGTTGGCCAATAAAAGATGCACTGAATGATGTCCTGCTTCCATAGTCAGACTGTCTTTACACTAAGGCAAATGGAGAAAAGTTGGACTTGCAAAGAAATAGAAGGATCACCTGAATTGATGTGGTCTATGTGCCATGAGGGACCTCTGTAATGCCAGCTGTGGTGCTGAGGTGTCTGGCTCGTGCATGGGTTGGGTATCTTTGGTGAAGTCAAAGAAATCGCTGCATCTCTTAAAAAAAAAAAATTAAAAAAAATTCTTCAAGTCAGGTTTTGAAATTATTTCATGTCTTGAAATAAAGATTTATTAAGTCCACCTTTATTGAAATCTGCCTTGCTGATGTTTGCATATACTCTGGCTTAGTGGTCTGTTGCTAAACCAAAAGGAGCTCATTTGAGAGGGATTTGGGGGATGGCCTTTTTCCCTCTTTAAGTATGAGGTGGAAATGTGTGACCAAATGTGTTTGCTATCGCTGGAAAAGTGGCTGCAGTTTGTAGGGGCAAGAATGACAGACCTGCTAGGAAGTAAGCTTGAGATCCAACTGTGTATGTTAAATCTGTCTGGAGATGGAGAGGAGGCAGGATTTGGACAGAGTCCAGGTCTGCCCTTGACTTGTCCTATATAACCCCTTTTGAATTCAGAAGGAATTATGAATAAATGTAAGGGTGGATGTGTGTGAGTGAGAACTTGATCACCTGATGTGGGATTCCCATAGTGAGGTGTTGACTCATCTTTTTTTGTATGAAAAGATATTTTCCAGCCTTAGAAATGCTGGTTCCAGTTTGGGAAGGCATTGAAGCACTTGTATGAAGTGCTTTTCCAAGGAGGGATTTTTTCCATAGTCAAGTCCTGTGTAAACTTGAAATGTCTTTGATTTAGGGAAGGGGGGAGGAGGGGAAGTGAAGTAGTTTCAGGTGCTACTGTCTGTGCATAATATCTTGCACATGGAGACCCTGTTCTGTTGGTCCTTAGGCAATACCAAGATAAGAGAAACAATACAAACACCTGCACTTGGATCCACCTGCCAAGTTCTATAGCCTTACACGCCCTTTTCTGTAACTTAAAAATAGGAAGGAGGAGGCAGGATTTTTTTGCTGCGTTTTGGTTGCTGTGTTGAGAGAGACATATAAACAGCACGAGCTGCCAAAATGAAGGAGACGGTGAAGCTGCCCTTACGTACGGGGCTGTTGCATGCACAGACAGGTTGGAGGAGGGAGGAAAAACCCTTTCCCTGCCTTGCCTTCTTTCGTGCATTTAGTGTTCCTGCAACTGTGGGAGCAAGTTAAAATATTTTCATGAACAAGCATACTTCTTGAGTTGATGTCCCAGTAACTTCTGTATTTCAGGCCTAGTGCACTAAAAGGTTTGATCTTTCCCTTCCCAGATAAATTGTGTTTAAATGTGCTTGGTTTTCAACGAGAGGGATTCCGGAGCAGGAAAACTTCCAAGTAAATTCAAGGTTTGCTCTTTAATGTTGGCAGCTGCTGTGCAAGATGCATTTTGGAACTGTAGTTCTACTTGTGTTAAGAAAAAAAAATTGCTCTATTTTTTTTTTTTAATTGTGAGATTGCATTTGTTTTGCTCTTTCTAATCTCGAAAACAGAAGCTGGGTAAAACTGGTTGGCTCTAGCCAGCTCTGCCTCTGTAAGTACTGGAACCAGTTTAGTTGGGGGTAGGTCACCAGGGTGAAAGTTTTGTTTAAGATCCTTCGCAACCATGTCAGTATTGTTTCTCTTAACTTGTTTAGCTTTTGTGCTGGGTTTGTGAAGGTACAATACAGCTTAGCCCTTAATGTACAACTGTTTTGGCTTCAATATAGCCAAGCTATAAATAGACACCCCCTTGCCTCCCCAGCAGTAGGAAATGACTGCAGCAGGTGGTGTCCTCTGCTAGAAATTTGCACATTATTAGTACCCAAGTACTTTTTTTAAAAATTGGCTTTCTCGTTGTCTGCTCTTCCTTTATTAAATGCCAGCTGACTAGTCAGCAAGCATCTTGTTAAAATCTGAAATCTTCATTAAGACAAAAGAAATAAAACCAGAAAGTTAGCTTTGATTTATTTACGTGCAGCCTCTGTGTGAAGTATATTTTATGTGCAATTTTAAAAGTATTAACAGAAGGCACAGGAGAGCTGTGTAATGCTGGTCACTGGTTAAAATGGTATTTCAGTTTTTAACTGTGTTGGGATGGAGTTTAGCTCAGGGTTGTTATGGCTGTTCCTTCACGGTAAGATTGGTGGATGCTTGGAAGGCTGTGGGTGAGATTTGTATCCCTGCTTGTGCTGAATAGTACCTTGTGCTGTGAGTGGAATCACGAAAATAAACGGGGCTTCTTGTGCAGCAAAGTAGTGCTCACAGTAAATAAGGTTATTGCAGTCTGGTCCACGTGAAATGAGTTTGGTGTCAATAAATAAGCTTTCCCTTGACACAAAACCCGTCGTTGTGTTTAGGTTAACTTTCAGTCTCGGCAAAGAGGCCAAGGAGTTTGGGCAGGGGGAATAAATGCACTTGGGCTGCTGAGATTGTTTACTTTCCGCGGTGGTGGACAGCCCTTGCCTCCTTGCCACTGTTGGGTGCTGAAGAAATAGTGAAATCAAGGGGAGATGCGCTGTGTACTTATAGTGTGTGTAAACAACAAAAGGGGGACAATCCTGTGTTTCAGTTAACGTTTAACATGTATCTGCCTTTATATCTCCTCCTTTCTCCTGTAGATGTGAGAGCTGTGTGGAACTGCTGTTTGTGAGAGGGGCTGGGAATTGTCAGGAGTGCGATACCCCCCTGCGGAAGAGTAACTTCAGGGTACAGCTCTTTGAGGATCCTGCTGTTGACAAGGAAGTAGAAATTCGGAAGAAGGTGCTGAAAATGTGAGTGTCATCAGTTAAAAGAACAGAAGGTGGATGTATTTCATGGATCACCATTTTTAAAAAAATTGACTTATTCCTCCAGTAGTACAAAGGAGATAATTTTTTTTTTTTTTTTTAAAGAGACTACCCAGAAAACTTGACTCCATTTAACAGGGAGGGATTTCAGAGAATCTGATTTTATGCAACAACTGAGGGCTGAATTCTTCATTTAGCCTTGAGGGATTCCTGCTTAGCATTAGAAAATGTTGGGTGTTTCTATGTAGCCTCCTTTGGCAAAGATTTGCCTCATAAATGGAGATGATTAGATATTGAGGACTACAGCTGCTTTCCCTCTGAGGGGGTGACCATGGGACTGGGGCAAGAAACAGGACCTTGATTGTTTTGTTCCCTGGGGACCTGTTCTGGGAATTGAAGGCCAGTTCCCTTCAAAATGAAAATGGACAAAAGAGAAGCTGTGGTCACATTGTTTTCTACTTCACGCAGCAATTGTTAGTGGAAATACTTCCTTACAAGCCTTGTGTTACTAGTCTGTCATGCAGATTTCAGCACTCTTGGAATTGAGATAAACGAGGTCTAAAATTGCACCTCACTCCTTGTGGCCAAGAAACAACATTGTATAAGGAAAATAAGTGAGCCAGTTGATGTGTTGGTAGAAGAGGGTCTGATGGAATGTAACAAACCTGGAGAGAGTTGTGTGTGCAAAAATGAACATACAGGTAAATTGTAAGCTTGGCAGCATTTATCTAAGACTTAATACAATACTAAATGAATCATATGATTTTGCTGACATGGGGAAATTGCGTTGTTGAATACCTAGATGCTGATGTGGAAAGCAGTAGTAATTTTGATGTTTGAATATAAAGTCTACTGAAGTTAACAAAAGTCAAACTGGAATGAAGTCAGTTTAGTTGACGAAACATGGAATGAAGTGTAGATAGAACAGAAACATTGTAAAATGCTTGGCCCGCTTGGATTTGCCAGATTAATTTTTAGTAGGGAGAAAAAATGTCCCCAAATCGGAATTTGGCCTGAGTTCTCGGGATTAGATTTTTATACTGCTGGGTGTCATGTATCTTGGTCCGCGGAGCAGGCAGAATCTCAGCTTTCTATTTTCTTGGGAAGAAAGTCTGTGTGTCTTGACTTTCAGAGGCTGTCCACGTTCTAGCCAGTTGTCCCTTCATCTTTTTACTTTTTCCAGCTATCAACAGCTGGATAAATGAGTTCTGGTATAGTCTGTTGATATGAAATAAGATAATTGTGTAGCATGTTCAATTTGCTGCTGACATATGCTTTCTGTTGGTGGCACAAAGCCAACTCTCCTTTCCCAATAGTTCTAGAAAAGCTTTTCTTGTGCGTGTTACTGTTGTCTCTGCCTTTGTTAACAGGTTTCTCATGGTGAAGGGCTGGCTTGGAATTAGTATGTACTAGCCTCTGTGCTCCTGTTTACCTGTAACCCTGGAAAAAAGAATCAGCAAACAGTAGGCAAAGATAGCACTGATTTATGTCAGACCGGCTCCTTTCCTTTCAAACAAGCGCTTCTGTCTCCTTTTAAAGATTCTGTACATTGGTCAGTTGTGGGAGCCAGAAAGCACGTTGTTGATAAAACTAGGTCAATACTTAGTACGCGTGTAGCAAGAGCCTTGTTGAACTGAAATCGCATCTTAATATATATACTTATTTCTCTTCTCTCAAAGATACAATAAAAGAGAGGATGACTTTCCCAGTCTAAGTGAATATAATGATTTCCTGGAAGAAATAGAAGAAATTGGTAAGTCAATGCTTGCATTTTTGATGTGCTGTGCTCATGAGACCATAGGCTTTTATCTTCTGACTCAGCTGCCTATGAGAATGTCTAAGTTGAGTTTCTGTAATAGGCTTTATCATAGTATCAGATGTTTATCTAATTACTTTTTTCTGTACATTTTTAATCATATTTGCTGAACTGTAGGACATCGTTAAGTAAAACGTTTTATCTCCCAGAGAAAAAAACATGATTCAAAGAGGAAGTAGTGCTTTATAGCTGAAAAAGAAAGGCTTGCAGGGGATTGTCGGTACTGCACTGGGAAAGATTAAACAAAGAGAGGAGAAATTGAAATTTTCATTGTATGCCTCCATTAGCTTTATCTACCATGACAGAAGCCATATGGTGTCTTTCATCATTTTTGGTTCTGCAAGTACAGTAGTTGAAGCTGCTTTGAAGCTGATGACCTTACATACCACTGTGGTAGCATTTTACGTTGCTGTGCAGAAAGGGAAGGTTTAGGAACAGACATTGATTTCTTTGGATTAGTTGAAGCAGAACTTTGCCCTTTGGGAAGGGACTACGTTATCAACAGAGTTTATTTTCTTCTTAGTTAGGGTGACTTGTGATTTATGGTGGAGTGATGGATTTTGCTTAGAAAAACAAGGATGTGTTCAAAGGAGCGACTCCTAAATGGCTTGTTTCTTGGGTTTTATGAGCTTCTGAGACTTTTCTTTCATTGTCCTGGAGGAAGAAGAGGTGGCTTAGAATGTGCAGGAGAGGCAGTGAATGTGATTTGAAGGAAAACACAAAGATGCTGCTCTCCATCAGTTTCTGAAAGTAGCCCTTGCTCCTCTTTGCACTGTGGTGTTTTGTAGAAATGTATCCAAGTACACTTACTGCTGCAAGTAATCTATCATGTTTTTGTTGGCATTAGAAGGCTGAGGCTGGAAAGCTAAATTGTGTGCCTAGGAAACACTAGGCACACTCATGTGTGTCCGAATATCTGGAGGAGATGATGTGGGTGTAGTTCTGTTTGTATGTTTTTTTGGATGGTGCGGGAGAAGGAGAGAGTGAGGAGAGAGAATGATTGCTTCTTAGCCAGAGGATCCTGGTGTGTGCTTGTGGAAAGAAAAACTGCTTTTTATTTATGTAGCATTAAATACAGGTTTCCTACTTAGTGCTGTTACAGGGGTTTTCGGCATCTGCAACAAGGGAGTTGAAGTTTTGCCAGAAGTTGCCTGAATCTCATCAATTTGTGCAGAATGTTGTGATTCTCCAGCTCTTGGGATTAGGTTGTTAAATTTCAAATGGTTCCAGAGCCTGCACTGGTAACTTGGTTTAGAAGCAGCAGAATTCACGGCTGGTCTTGATAACTTTGTGAAGAAAAGTGAATTTGTCAATAATTGTGCTGGCCCTGCAGATGCATAATGAAGAAGCTCAAGAGTTGTCAGGAACTGGAGTTAGCTGCCTGAAATGGACACCTAAAATACTAAAAGGAATAGAAAGTCCGACTACCTCCTAGTTTCTTTATGTAGCAGCCAGGGTGATGAGAGGAAAGAAGGGGTGCAATCAGAAGGCTCTTAATTTTCACTGTCAAAGGGGTCACTTATGATTTGCTAACTTCAGACAGATCCACAAGCTGGAGGACAGGTTAGATTCAAGAACACTGCCTTGGGTAAGCGTTTAAGCCCCGTCTCCTTTCCTGGTGACAAAGCTCTTTGCAGACATCTTGTTTTCCCCAAGCCCTTCCCTGCTTGCACTCCTGGGCAGAGGTCTCCACCCGATAGTTGTCTGGTATGTGTGTGGCTGAACAGTGTGTTAAAGGTGTCTTCGACTCTGCATGATTACTCCCCATTTTACTGAGAGTATTTTTTTTTTTTGGTGTATGTGAATTCCCTGCTCGTTTGTGCGTTTGAAAAATTAGGCTGCAAGATGGGAAAGAAAGGGTGTAGTCATGCAGCACAAAGTTTTGCCTTGTGGAGCCAATGGACAGCAGGTTGGCAGTAGCTGGTGGTGGTTGTTCAAGGGGAGGAAGCTAGGGAGCAGAGAACTGGATTTCTCCTTTCTCCTCCCACCCTAAACTTTCTGTTTTTCTATGGGAGGGTCGAAGCACAGCTTTGCCCGGTTTTCTTTTTGCTGGTAAGTCTTGTTTTGTAAGCTGTTGTGGGTGTTTAAATGAAGTAGTTGCTTGGAGAGACAAAATGTAAACCTGCTGTATGAGTATACCTGTGACCCTGGCACAATTCTGATAGTTTTTCCAAATATTGCAGGTAGGTCAGCTCCAACATTTGCAGCAATTGCACTGTCTTATTCCATTGATGTGATATATGACCTCACTTGAAACACATTTTCCCCCTTCGTATCAGGTGTATTATACCTACAGACTTTTTCTATTTAAAGAAGAGTTGGGTGGTGCAGCACAAGTGTGGGGAAGGTCAAACAAACATTTGGGTAGTCACCTCTAAAGATGTCTATTATAAAAAACACATTTTTGAAGTGGTTTTGAATGTAGCCACTAAATAATGCTTTGGGCTAGAATGTGTTATACAAGGCTTTAAATAGAAACCACATTTTAAAGCGCGTTTCCCCCAGAAGAAAAATCAGTTGAACAATTTGAGAACATTGTAAACACAGTTTGTTGTCATTAACACTAGGAAGAAAAATAAAGTGAAAGGGTTAAAACCTGCCTTTGGGAAAGGTGTGGACAACATCTATCAGAGTAAGTCAGGTCTATACCCAGAGCAGGGCAAAGTTAAACCTTGGAGCGTTGTTAAAAGTTACAATTCTCTGGACATCATGCAAATTTTGCTCGCTCTTTCTACAAGCTTTTTCTCTTCCCCCATGGTTTTCTTCTTCCCCAGAATATCTCTGTAGCCAGATTTTTCAAAACCTGGTGTGTAAGCTCTCCAGAGCAGGGCCCGCCTCCTAGCATGTGTATTCACACTGCCTGGCACTGATCTCGTGATACCTGAATGAGGCCTCTAGGCATTACCGCAACACAATTGTTAATAGTAATTACTGCTTTTTAAAAACATTCAGTACATTCAACTTGGAAGGAGGCTACTGTATTTGTGCCCTTTGGATTCTTGTATCTTGTTACTCCTCTAAGACTTTATGCAATACCAGCTGCCTAGTGACTTGTCTTGCTCAGAACATTTATCTCGCAAGCGATCTTTGGATAGAAAGGATTTTGGTATCTATGATCACTTGTGGGTTGTGTTGTTTATTGTTTTGCGGGTTTTTTTTCCCCTCTGTGTGTGTACATGGATGGTAGTACTGGTCCTGATAATGGGAATAACCCAACTGTAAATTGGGCAGCTTAATCAAAGATCCATTACAGTCATCTCATCTGAACAAAGATTTCAGTACCACACTGTTCCAGTCAAAAAATGATCTTAGCCCTATGGGGCTGAGTGATTTCAGTCATTTATTACTATGCTAAGGTATTTTTCTGGAAAATTATTGTCCCAGTAAAAGACAGCTGAGGATAAACGGAAATAATTATTAATACCTAACTAGATTTTTCTGCTTTAGCTGTGGGTTTTCTTTTGTTTCTGATAATTATTTTGTTATAATCACAGAAATGTTGGTTGGAAGGGACCTGTTAAGATCTAGTCCATCTTTTCTCCCCCTTGCCCCCCCCCCCTCCTGCCCTTCCTAGAAGTACAGGGGCAGAGGTTGGCCCAGGCATCGAAAGCACCAACAGAATGTGCCACGCTAGCTTTGGACTCCCCGGGCAGACTGAGGATGTGGTTGTGTCTCCCTTCATAGTCCTCTGCCCAAAGCAGTTGCTCTTTTGCTGTTCCTAGTCTCTAGCTGATGATTTATGAAGATGATGATCAAAGAGTTGTTTGTAGTAGGGTGGGAGGAATATTTTTTTATAACAAACTAACACTAATTTAAAAATTTTTCAGCTGGCTCATACCAGCAGTGCAGATCAAACACTCTCAGCAGAGTAATCATCTACTGTCTTGCCAGTGAGGGAATGTTCCTACTATTTGAATAGCAAATATTTTTACATGGTAACGTTACTGTCTCTTAAGGAACTAGGAGGAGAAGTCTCAGAAAATTTGCAGTGTCTAAGACTAAAACAGGGAGATTTTGATGGACTTAAAGCCCTGCAGTGGAATGACATTCATTTGTGCTGCGTCTCTGGGCAAATTATTGTGCCATATAATTCAAATTTTTGTCCGATTTTCTTGTTTTGTTTATAACTAGGAAAATATTTTTCCATTTGTTATAGAATTGCATAATAAATGTTGTTTGAAAAACAGTGAAAGTCTCCCTGTAGTGGCTGAATTTCAGAAGTAGGGAGTTTTACCTAAGTAGAATTAAATGTTTCAGAAAAACACAATAGTCTTCTTGTTACACTTCAACAGATGTCTCAAGGCAAGTCATTTCATAAACCAACCAATGTGAGATGGATAAGTAGATAAATAATTGTTGCATACAAAACAGCTTCTGTTTCTTTTCCCTGCAGGGTTTCAGGCCTCTTATATCGGCTTATGCTATATTTCAACATGGACAAAAATAAGTCTGGCTTCTCTTTGAAACCTTTTCAAACTAGCCATCTGCTTTGCCAGTCATATTCCGATCTACACCAATATTTTTTTCAGGGCAGGTGTACCGTGTGAGTTAGGTTTTTTAACTCTTTCTGGTTCTTCTAGTTTTATGATGTGTTTTGTTGTATTTTTTTAAAAAGGCAACATTTGGAAGAATTATATTTCAAATAAATTCCTGCCAAAACCCAAAGCAGACAAAATAATTAAAAAACCCCACACTGCATAGTCCTAGCTATGTAAAAGGTGAGATGTTGAGTATTAGTGACTATGTTCTTTGATTTGATACTTGTTGATTTTTTTAAATGCTAGGCAACTTGTGGAGGGGACAAGGGAGAAGAGAAAGAAATAATCTCTTAATTATCTTTTGTGGCCTAGCGCCCCTTACAAAATGGACTTGTCAACTATAATTGCGAGGATACAATGGCAAGAATTTGGTATTCTCTAAATATTGCTGAAAAGATGTTTGAAGCTCATGAAAAATACATTAGAAAATATGTTGGAAGATGTTCTGGCTGGCTGGTTGGCCACTGGTAACTGCGCAGTGTCAAAGAGGATAGTTTGTTTTGCTGCTAGGGTGTTTGTTGTAGGAGGGAAGATATTTTTATTTATTAAAGGACAACTGTTGACACTAATGTTGATATAGAGATATTCAGATCTTAACATTATTGCAACAAAATGTAGTTCTTCAGTATTTTATGTCTTGAAATGTGGGCAACATTAGCGTTGAGGAGCAGATGCTGAGGACTGAGATAACGTTCCTCTTCAATGACTATGAATTAACATTCAGTGGGAGAAATCTGCGCCGGTCTTTGAGGGTGCTGGAGATACGAATCTTTCAGACTGCTAGTGACCTACCATATCCTCAACTGACATGGTGCAAGGAGATCTGATTGTTGAGAGAGTTTTACCTATGGTTTGGTTCCATCCAGAGCAGGAAAACAGAAGGAGAAATAAACCTTGTTTCACCTTGCTGTGAGCAGAGCAGTGGGGGTTTAAGGTGGCTATGCAGGTGAATATTGAAGAATTCTTAAACACTGATGCAGAAACAGATGTCTTGCATGGAAATGTTACTTAGTATCAAGTAGCAAGATAAACCTGCTTTTGTAAGTAGTTCTAAATAAAGGCAGGCAACTGCATATCTAGATGCATGTCTAAAATCTGCCCGCTTTCCCCAGTATGAGTTTTAATTCTTATGGTTTGTGTTTTACAAACATAGGTTTGTAAAATATAAAATGATAATAGTTGAACCTATTAATGATGACTGTGAAAGGAGGAATAAATGACCCCTGAAAGTTTCAAGCAGTAATAGTTGTATAAACCTGGATCATCAGCTTATTGCTGAAATATTTTTAGAGAAATAAACAAGACGTTTGGGAGCCCAAAGGCATTTGGCATCTCATCTTGCTCCTCCTCTTGCACCTGAAGGTGGCATCTGGGCATCCTGCTAGCACAGCATGTCTCATATGCTATTTCTTTCTTGTGTCGTCATCGAAGAGTTTAGAGAGCTGGTGTGTGGATTTAAGTTGTAGGAAGTGCTGACATTCCTGTGCAGCTGCTGTCATTGCAAAGCCCTGGTCTGATTGTATGCTGACATTTTCACATGACAATTCTTCTCTGCTGTAATACTGAAATGTTAAGCTGCTTGTCAGCTGGGAACCATAGGCTGGAAAGTTGGAGGTCAAATCTCCATTAAAATATTAAAAATTTAGAGTAAAATATTGTGTTTTACTAAGGAAAAGTTGCTATGACCAGAAAGTGTATGTTTGCTGCAACATGAAATTAGAAAATGTTGTTATGCCTTTTGGAGACAAAAAAATAAAATAGATTTGAAATAGATCACTTCCAAAAAACCAAGGAGCTGAACTTTGAAAGGCTTGTACGGGTTATAGCAGTGCCCAGAAGTTCCACCTGGGATGAGATCGAGGTGACAGATAGATGCTGCATGTGGTAGTAAGTAGAGTTAGCAGAGTTCACATAGGAGAAAGGAAGCTTTATTCCCCTGCTTCTGGTTCTTACAGGTGGGAAACCTCCAGGATAGAGGCCCGGTGATCTGCTCAGGAGCAGTAGCAAAGTTGGAAATGGAACCCAGGTGTTGATTCCCAATCAAATGCTTAAACCTCATAACCAGCCTGGATCTCAGATCACTTCTGAAGGGAGGATGATGGGGAGGGGGTGGAAGAGTTCAGCTGATTTAGGAGCCAGGCTGAATTAAACTGTTGGTCCTCTTGATATTGCTCATTATTTGGAAAGAGAGGAAAAAAATGAATACAGCATTTTGGTTGGTTAAGGTTAGGAATTTCTTTAGCTGTATCTTGCCTAGCCCTTTTTGTTTCAGTTCAAGGGAGGGCTGAATACTTTAGATAAGAGTAAGATGATGTGGTGGCTCAGTACTGTTGGAAAGAGTATTCCTATTACCACCTGTACACTTGTATTACTTCCCTTGTATCTTCTCTGGCACTTGCCTGACCCCTTAGTTGAGCCAGTGCAGATTACTGGAGGGTTTCTGTTGACAAAGCATCCAGGGAGCCCTGGAGTTGGAGCAGGGCAAAGAGTGAGAACTGTGCCTGGGAAGACAAATGTGAGAGTAGTGAGTTGCTGTATGGCTGGGTTTGTAGAACTGAGCTGTATCCCACAATTCTAGCATTTTGGATCATCTCATTTTTTTCCCCTCTGCTCCCTGCTTTGATTTCTTGCTGTTTCCTTTGCTGATCTCAACTGGTTTGCCAGTCTAGGCTATTACTGGTTTGGTTTACCTAGAACCCTCCTAAAAGCTCATTTCTGCCATGTTACCTGTCAAAAGGATGAAAGAAGGGATATAATCTTCACCAAACTGAGATGCATGCTATCCTGATGAGTAACAACACAGACTTCATGCTTCTTCCTTCTATGTCTCTCTAGCAGCCTTACTTATACAAATGACTCGGCAGTGGTGCATGTGCCTAGGGTTCATTTGGCCCTGGTCACTTGAGAACCTAGGAAGAGAGATCTGAACCAAAATCTTCCAAGTTCTGTGCTGATGTTTTCGCTAGAACCTCCTTCCCTTCCTCATGGCTTGACTTAGTGCAATCGCTGTGCTGTTGTGTTCTTCTGAAGGGTTTATCAATGGCAGTGCAAATTTCTCTGCTGCTCTTATAAATTCACTGTAGCCATGTGAGGAGGCTTTTTGAGGCTTTGAGTGCTGTATGTTGGCAGTCATCTATAGCTTTAAAGCTGTGGGCACAAGCCTAGCATCCACTCTGGATTGTGATCACCAAGCAACTTGCCAGTGATAATGGTTTTCAGTTGGAATTCACTTGACCCACAACTGAACTAGTGACCTAGAGGTGAAAGGCTCAGGCATTGTATCAAATTACTAATCATCCAAACCATCTACGTCTTTCAAGCTGTTGATTATAGAAACTGTTCAATTTCTTGAGGTATCTCCCATGCCACGTGTAGATAATTGGGAATGTTGTGCCAAACGATGCAGCTTTCTGGTGACCCTGCTTGCTCATAATTATGTGAGATATAATCTGTCACTATAAAGAGATGTCAAAAGAATGACACTTAAACTGTTAATCTGGATGCATCTGCAGATTCCTCATAATAAAGATATGTTGGTGCCTTTTAAATTATCAAATAATGTGAAAATTTTTTGTGTACCTGAGAATTTGAACAGGCTCTGTAGTCTTTACGGATTAGATAATCTTATGAAATAGAATGACTTAATTGCTAACCTTGTCTTAATATGTGTTTAGTTTAGTTTAATTCTGCAGAAATCACTGTGTTCTTAGCTGTAACTGCTACTTGAAAAGGTCAATGTTTTATGAATAATACTATGATTCTTCATATGTATCATTACTATGGTGCTAGAAGGGATAGAGAACATAAGAGTAGTATGCTTTTGTCATAGTCATGCATGCCAACCTAATACTTTTACTTTCTGTCTTTCTAATATTTTATGCAGTATTTAACTTGACCAACAATGTGGATTTGGAGAACACCAAAAGGAAAATGGAGCTGTACCAGAAGGATAACAAAGAAGTCATTCAGAAAAATAAGATAAAACTGGTTAGTTAACTTCTCTCCCGTACAATTTTTGTTCATTAGTTAAAGAATGAAAGGATTTTCGAAGTGGAGTACTTTTTGTAATATCTTAAAAACAAGTCAAAGCTGAAGGCACTATGCAGATTTCACTTTGTATTCAAAAAAATGTAATATGCCAATATTCTGCAATACTGATATTTAGTGCTGCTTAAAGAGATTAAATTGATAGTTGAAATGTAGTTATGATTTATTTTGGGAGGTGCTTGAAAAGAGGACAGGTAGTAAAGTCTGCATCTAATGCATCGCCTCTGCATGTGTGCTGGCTATGTCGTTGGACAATAGGAATGAACTTGGTCTCTCATAGCTATACCAGCACAATCATTCCTTTCTCATCTGAAGGAAAAAAGGAATCTAGACGCAGACATTGTGAAGCTCCCAGGAGAGAGTTGTAGAACTGAGGGAAAGCACAGGTCTGGTTTATCCAAAATTTAAAGTGAAAAACGTTGAAACAAACGTTATAACTTTTGTTCATGAGCTGATACCAATAACATCAGGAGTATTGCATACATGATCTGTATGCAAAATACATGGTTCTCTGAAGATTTAGTCATTTCAAATATGGCTCAGATATAATTTTGTTCTTTAAAAATAAACTTGCAAGCATTTCTTTCTGTAAGAAAAAACTGATCTGTTTGAATATTTTTTCAGTATAAAAATACACATTGTTATCGGTTCTTGAAGGAAAATGTCTGCCCAGAGTGTGACATAACAAGGTTTTGTGTTTGTATTCCAGTTGCACTAAGGACTTGCTTTCAAATCAGTAGGGGTGAAATCCTCACTCCCCTGAAGTCTGTGGCAAAACTCCCAGTGATTTCTTTAGCTCTAGGATTTCACAGGAGGAGATTGGAATCTGAAAAATGTTTGTTTGAACCTCTTCCTTTTAAAGGCAAGGAAATTTCCCTAGGGGTCCATCTCTGATCTGTTATCCTGTCTCTGACACTGTGCAATATCCTATGCTTCAGAGCTTGAAGGGACCTGCCAAATCTTTGGCTACATGTCTTATTTTACAATGTAGGTGCAACCTCTGGGGTCACCATGAGACTAGAGTGCTCTGCCTGCAGCCCACCTTCTGTTCCTGTAAGTGACTTGCAGGCAGTGTGTGCCCTAGCTGTGTGATCGTATCAAGCAGCACAGTAATGCTCTGTACCCACCCAAGCCCCCTGGGCCTTCTGTTTTCTGTACTGTAGGGTCTTGCTGTGCTAGAGGCTGTCTGGTGGAAGCCAGGCAAGCCTGCGTGAATCCAGAGTTACTGGAGATCTGGAGACATTTCTTTTATATTTCTTTTTCAACATTTGAAACATTCAACATTTCTTTTTCAACAATTGCAACATAATAATAGACTTGACGCAGTTGCTATTACAAAAACTGCATGATGTTGCCCATAAATTTGCCCCTCTCCCAAAAGCTGAAAGGGTGCTTTCTCTCTCTAACTCTTTTTGGCAGGTTTTGGAATGTCTTTACTCCTTAAATGGCAAAAGGTGTCCTAATTTCTCGCCTAAACTTTTTATGGCCAGTCATTGTCTCTTCATTCTTGGACTGACATAAATTTTTCTGTCTGCTGTAATAGCTTGCTTCTGAGGAATACAGATATTCTCTGTCCCTCTTGGTGTTTTTGTTACCCTTTGCTGTTCCAGTTTGAATTTGTGTTTGGCAAGCAGAAGGGACCAGAATTGAATGCAGTATTGTAGCTGAGATCTTAACAGCATCTTATAAAAGAACACTGTTTTCCCATCTTGACTGGAAATACGTTGACATACGTGATTCTGAGATGATTCTTCTCTTGTAGCACAGTCATACAGGAGGTTCAAAATCAGTAGTGGTCAAGGCATGCATCATGTTTTCTCGTCTTTGGTTTCTGATGAATTCATATCTCCAAATCTGTGGCTTGTAAGTTATTTTCATCTTACTTCTCCTACTTCTGTGCTCATGAGTATGTCATTCTTTCTTACAAATCAAAATGTTAAGTTACTGAACCAGTCACCTCAGGATTTGAGT
The DNA here is from genome assembly GCF_028858705.1 of Grus americana. Lineage (NCBI taxonomy): Eukaryota > Metazoa > Chordata > Aves > Gruiformes > Gruidae > Grus > Grus americana. The sequence goes on along the minus strand of NC_072856.1, from coordinate 64,137,885 downwards.
AACTGCTCGTTCTTCTGTCAATGCAAGCCACATTTGTCATCTTTGTAGACAGTTCCTAATGACCTTGCTGCTCATGTACTAACCCATCTGTTAGATCTCTAGATTTGATGCAGAGAAGAAGTTTAATTAGATAGGTTTGGATAAAAAGGTGAGGAACTCTTGAAGAAGGGGTTCTTGTCATTATAAATTGATTTGTATATACGTGTTTATATATACTTTATATATAAAGCCTTTCTCTCCGAGTGGATTGCAGTTTTCCCAAGCGTGCCTTCTTCCTTAAATATCTCCTGTTAGGCAGTCATAGGATAACTTGCTACTTCCTACTTTATCACTAGATGTTTAATTAGACTTGTGTCCTGGTTTTTGTCTGGGATAGAGTTAATTTTCACAAGAAGTTGGGAGGGGACACAGCCAGGACAGGTGACCCAAATATCCCTTTGGCTAGTTCCATACCATATGACATCATGTTCAGCATATAAAGGGGGCTGGCCGTGGAGGAGGAGTTGCTGCTTGAGTACAGGCTGGGCATCGGGTTCTGGGTGGTGAGCAAATTGTGTTGTGTATCACCTACTTTGTATAATCTTTTACAAATATTCTTGTTATTTGTTATTTTCCTCTTCCTTTACTGTCCCAGTAAACTGTCCTTATCCCGACATATGAATTTTACCTTTTTCTTCCAGTTCTCCTCCCCATCCCACCAGGGGTGGTAGTGAGCGAGTGGCTGTGTGGTGCTCAGCTGCCGGCTGGGACTAAACCACGACAACTTTCTGCTTTGTTCAGTCTTGAAATAGTTTTGTCTGGACTCTGTGATGTGAATGTGTTTGAATTTTCTTGATTGTCCTTTCTGGAATGGGCATCTAAATGTCCGCTAATAGTTGCTATGTTAGATCTAACCTTATACAGATATTCACATGTAAAAGTTTGTAAAATCTTAATGGTAATAAGAATGATAACCCCACCAATAACACTCACGATTGCAATTAAGGTGGCTGACAGTGTCATACAGTCAAGCGTCCCTGACCAGGAGGATGTCACTGCACTAGTAAGATCCTCAGCTAGCTCTGCTCTAAGACCAGCTTTTATAGACTTGCTTTACCTATGCGCAATTACGTGTGACTTATGATCCGAAATCAGACTGCAAGTTCAGACTTGTAGCTTGTGCTCCAAGATCGAATCGCAAACCACATGCTTTTCTGCTTTTTCACTGCAAGTACTTCTTGCAGTTTCGTGTACCAGCGTGCATCCTGTTGGCGCGCATCATCCAGGAGCTCCTCTAAGAAAGAGGAGGCGAGTTGGTCACCACAACTGCTAGATACAAAATGAAAGCAGCTTCTGTTGGCTCAGTGGCAGGTGATGAGATCTGTCAGCTTTTGCATCCAGGAGGAACTGGACCTCACTGGGACCCATTGGCTTCATCTGCCTGGAAGAGGGATGTTTTTCAACATATTCTGGCATGTATCAGATCGCTGTACTTTACGATATAATTTTTTATTACAAGAACAGATTTTGCTAAGCTCTTGGCTGTAATGTTTTGCTGAAACTGCTTCCATGGATTAATCATCTGTTTAAGTTTTATAAAATTTTAATTATCTCTGTTTTTACTGAATCTCCTTTTGCTTTAGTATTTTTGGTGGGTAAGATTTTGAAAATGTTTTCTGTATGTTATTGTCCTGTACCTTCTTACCACCAAACTAATGTTCTTTTGATTCCCTCTTCTGTATAAAGTTGTTTAGCTGTAATCCTTCCCTCCCATATATGAGCCCTCCTCTTTTTATTTCCACTATTATTTTCAAATACAGATGACTTAATAATTTACAAGTTAAAAAAGACTTATCAAGAAGTAAATCCTGAAACAAAAACTGGTCGCTATGTACTAGTTATTTATTTCTTTTCTTCTCTTGTGGCACATGACTTCAACCCAAGTTACGGGAAAAATTCCTCATTTTCTGGAAATGTGACTTTTTTTACAGTTCATGCTTAAATATGCTTTAGCTTATAAGCTTATATCTGTTAATATTCACAGATTTGTAATTTCTTATTTTTCATCTACACCACTGTTAGGAAACACACAGCATACTTTGCACACAAGATGCAGCTGATCAGAGGAGCGATCAGGGACAGTATTGTGGGATTATATTTTTGGTCACCCACTTATATCACTTGAGAAGTAGGATGTGCGGGAGCAGAGAGAGGTGCTTCTTTTTAGAGTGAAGGTGTAAGTAAAACCCATTGTCATTCTCTAGCATTTAAAGAGCCAAGATCCGATCCAGGTGGTTACTTCCTACTGCAGAGAGCAGCAAGGGAAAAAATCTAACTTTGCACTGGACAGTAAAAGGAGGTAGAATCATCATAATCACCTTAAATTTCTACCTAAAATTCTACCTTAAAAGGTAGAATCTGGCTGCATTCCCATTGCTTGATCTGTTCTAGACCCTTTGGTGTAGGCAGTAGAGCTGTGGGCGAGCTCTGTCCACCTGAGCAGGAAGATCGCTATGAGTTAATTTCTAATTTCCATTTCAGACACGAGAGCAGGAAGAGCTGGAGGAAGCTTTAGAGGTAGAGCGACAGGAAAATGAACAAAGGCGACTACTCATACAGAAAGAAGAGCAACTACAACAGATGATAAAAAGGAAGAATAAGCAGGCACTCTTGGATGATCTGGTGAGTAACAAAACCAGAGGCTTTGAATGCTTAGTAGCAGAGCAAACAGCAAGTACATTGACTTTCATCTCTACCATGGTTAACTGTGTGGAATTAACACGTCTGCCCGTTTCTGTTTCCTGGTCTTGCATGTTTTGTGTTACTGTTCTCTCACCTTTTGTTCATTTCAATATTGCAAACAACTGTGGTTTTGGTAAGGTAAAGACTGGAGACAGAGTGCTTCTGAGATTCATAGACTTAATTGGACTCATTGTCCAGATTGTCCAGTGCTGCTTAGAAATTAATTCTAGGAGAGCATTCTTGGCTGTTTCAACACAAAATTAATCCTGGATAAGATTATAGCAAGGAAAAATGCAGAAGGGTTTTTTTGTATTTGAAAAAGGCTATTTTCCTGGTTCTACCCATTTTGGGTTTGTTTGTTTGTTATTTTGGTTTTTTTCTTTTTTCATTTCTTTTCCTAGTGCGTTTTCATTGAAAGCTCTTTTCTTGTTGCTAATTGACACGGAGATATATTTCAGAAATTGCTTTAGTGAGTCCTGCCACTCTATCAGTTTACTTACGAGTTGACAATTGACTGCATATCTGAAGAAGAGCTAGTATAAAAGTCTAGATTTCTACTTAATTCGTTGACAGTATGACAGCCACAGGCTTTGACTGTGATCAAGGATGGCTTGCATTGGCATAGCTAATATGGTGACTACTCCACCTTGAACCTGATATGTGATAGGTGAGGTTCTGTCACGTCTGAGGCCAGGTAACTGCCTGCTTGTATTGCCTTCAGCTGGTGACAATTGCATCTGCTTTGGTGTGTGTCTGGTCATGCAATCTGTGCGGGGGGTAGAGAGGAGCTACTCAGTTCAGCCATCGTGTGAACTCCTGCCGCTGTTGACTTGTTAGGCAGTCCTGAGTGGTGGGTGACAATCTGGTGTGTTGAAGCAAAGCGGTCATCAGAAGCTACTTCCTCAGCCACCTCTGCAAGGGGGAGATGGTGGAGAACAGAGAACAGGGGACAGTAACCTCATGAGTTAATTTGAGCATTAGTCAACCCTTTTTGTGTCAGAGCATCTAAATGATACGTGGTCCTTTTGTATTCATAAACTACTAACAGAAAAAGATTTCTTGCCTTGAGTGCATCATGTTCTCTTACTGCAAACTTTTTGTGTATGAATTGCTCCTTTTGAAGTGAACGAAGCTTGGATTCATTTGAGGTGTGTAAGAAAAACTCAGGCTACTTCTGGAAATTGTGTTAATCTTGTCTTTGGCTAAACTTACTACTGATTCTGCATCTGAAATGCAATGGTGATGTGTGGGCATAGAGAAGCTCAATAAATGTTATTTAAACAAGATTCACATCTCCGTTTTTTTTAAATACACTTGTGTATACAGACATGCATGCACACGTTCACATGCTTTAACACCCATGAGAACAGTCTGTGTGTAACTTTGAAGGAAATCAGAAAAACGGAGAAGTGTATACACGTGTGCAGCTACGTCAATGTGGTTTAAAGCTACTTGGCAGATTTAAATCAGAATTTCTCTCTTATTTCAGTTTGTCTCACATGAATATAGCATTAATTCCTGCTTTGTATTCTCAGTTCTTATTCAAGATACAGATGCTTTTCTCCTTTTTCCTGGAAAAGTAGAGTTCCTCTTTAAACCAGTGCAGAAGGCACTGACATGAAGAGAGGGCATTGATGTACCATTTAGGAGTTTCAGGGCCTCCTGAAGAGCTGCCCTTTCCTAAGCCAGGAGTCCTGGCAACCTGTCACTGGTTTTGCTGAAGGAGGCTGATGTTTAATTTTTTGTAGGCAAAAGCAGAGATGAGCAGAAAGGGTCTTTGAAAATCCCTCAAGTCTGTAACTTTGCATCCAGCAGTCTCTTTTCACTTGGAAGGTGTAAGTGCTTACAATCCACACAATGAGGAATAGTTTGAGTAGTGGATCTTTTAATAGAAACTCCACTATGATCTTGAATTTAATGGCTCAGAATAGGGATTTCAATCCTATTCTAAAACACACTCTTAAGTCTCTTAACTTACTAGAGACCAGTGGTGGTGTGTGTTTGTTTTAGGTTGTTTGTTTTGGTTTGTTTTTTTCACACAGCAGTTGGTTTTACTGGAAACCTACTTCACCAGATGGCTTGAGGAAAGACTGGTAATAAATAATCCTTAAAACATGACCAAAATAGGTAGTTTTTAACTGTGATTGCATATGTATTGCTATTAAAACATATCTTAATATTCTAAAAACAACAGAAAGGTGATTTTTAAAGGCTGAGGAAGGAAACTGGGCAATTTTAAGTTGCGTCTTTGTTTATGAAGGGGCACTGTCAACTTAAATTTGAGCCAAAACTTGTTTTGTAATACTAAAGGCTTATAAAACCAGCACTGAAGTGTTTGTATAACGACTTACAAAGCCTCTGGAAAACCGGCAGTCGTTAAACAAATAAACATTTCCTATGGTCTCTAAAATCCCTCTAATGCTGTGCTGCAAATCTGAAAATGGATCTGATAAGAAGCAAAACTTATTTGAGAAATGCCACAAAAGCAAGCATAGGCAGTAGCAGTGTAAAGAACTACATTAAAAAAATAATCTTATATCTATGGTTGCTGGTACTGTGCTAAAACAACACAGATTAAGTTCTGGCTACAGTGGTCCCAGTGGCAAAACTTCTGACTTGGCATGATGTGGAGAAAGGTGGGAAGCTGGTATTTCACACGTCTCTTTTGGATGCATCCCCTGATGTTGGGCACCTGCAGCCCACTTGACCTGGGTCTTGGTCATTTTTGTGAAGATGTATTCCCCTGCCCCATAGCAGCAAGAGAAAATTTAAGACAATTTTTTTTGTGTGGTGCAGGTAGAGATGTCAGGTCTTTCCTCTTCTGAGAATTTTGCCTCTGGTGCTTAAATCCTAATGACTGAGGAGATTCACAGTTTCTTATATGTATTATTTATGGCATTATTGTATTCAGTAAACGTCTCGGTTGTTTACAAAAGCGTAGGAGAATACTGTCCCATCTTCAAAGAGCTTATAATTTAGATAGTCCAGAGGCAGGAAAAAAGGCACAGAAATGTTTGGTATTTAAAACGTCATGCAGCTGGCTCTGGTTCCCGCTCAGCCTGGGGAGCGCAGTGGCTCATGCAGAAAGGACTGGACCTGGGACCCAGGCTCCATGAACCTGTCCTCGCCTGTGAGCAGGGAGGGGAAGGCAAGCAGGAAGACTCAGGCTCTGCAGGCTACTGGAAGGGCAATTGGGTGCTTTGCTTAGGCTGTTGCCTCTTTTGCTTCCCAGTACTAAATTAGGCAGACTTTATATTACCTTCGTTATAAGTGTCCTCTTTTACAATGAAACCTCTCACTTTTTAAAAGCACACCACTTTGTTGTAATTTAAATTTGTAGTCTCAAATGTATTTTACATATTATTGGAAGAGTTGTGTGTGTGTGTGTTTTGGTGTTGTATTTTGTTGGGTTTTTTTTTTAACCTTCTAGACTTGGATAATCAGGACTGAGTAAAATATTAAAGCTTTTCTTTGATTTACTGTATAAATTCTCTCCCCTGTATACAGAGGATTACAGATCTGCTCTTAGATGTCTTCTGTGTTGTGAGACTGGTACCCTCCTCTTCAAGAGCCCATGCTTCCCAGGCATGAGCAAAGTGGCATTACAGCACATGGCAGGGAGACCGCTTTTCCTGAGCCGTGGCATAGCCTGCAGTCAAGCAAAGGGCAAGGTGCCTTAAAGACATCGTGTCTCCACTTTTACCAGAACCTCAGGACTTTTAAGACAAACGTTTCAGAATTTTTTGCATGTAACTAGCTTTGTTCATACTGTTAGACAGTTTGTTTTCCCATACAGAAAATTGCTAGTATGGATAAATGCTTATAGGATTGGACCTTTCACGTGTGTTAATAGTTAACAGAAGGGCTATGTGCATATTAGAAAGGACAAACAATCACGGACACGGTGGCTTGCTGGCACGGTGTGGGTTTCCCACAGTTGTGTAATCTGGTTACCAGTCATTGTGCGAACTCTTGAGAGAAGTTGGTACAAAAATTGGCTTTCTTTATTTGCATTTTATTAGAAATGCAGTGAACATTTAAGGAATATGAGAGGGCCAAACGAACCAGAGAACACTTCACACTCTTCTCTCCCAGCGTGTTGTACCTGATGATTAAAAGAATCCAACATCCTTAAACTCTGCTGACAGCTAGCAGCACATGCTGCTGCATGGTAGTTATGGACATGTACAACACTTTGAAGATGCAGACTGTAAACTAGTACATTTCTGGTCCAAATTTTCTCCCAGAAATTAGATGTCTCTTATTACAACTTAGGTTTTTAACCTCTTCCCTCCCCTCCTCCTGGTTAATAACAGAAACGTGAGTAGGATCCTGTGCCTTAGTGGTATTTGTGACTCTGGACCAGATGTCATCATGTGAGATTTTTCTGCTTTTAGCACTTGCAATCTAGTTGTAAGACAAAGGGAGCATAACAAAAAATAGAGTGTAAAGAGGACTGGACAGCGATGTGAAAAGTCAGTGTACAAGACTGTTCTTCATGATAGCTTCAGAAGATTTCTCTAGGATCCCATGAACAGCAAGGCATCTCGTGGCAGTAAAAACTTCCCACTTTTTACCCTGAACTGAATAAGTCAAAAAATCACATTCCAGTTTATTAAATTGTGTTTGCTTTTGTGTGTAAGGTTCGTAGTTCAGTATTTGCTTGATTCTGTGAAACAGAAGTATATGTGACGATTGAGGGCCTTCAGTATAAAATACTGCTAGAGCAATCTGGGAAGAATACCTCTGAACTTCTTCCCTGCTCTCAACTTTACGGTCATTCCAGCTACAAGTCTCAAGGATTTTGGTGTGCATGTGGATAGTTGCATTAGTTTATTAGAAAATTACTTGACCAATAATTTTCTACCTCTCTCAAGAAAGCAGTTACATATGTGTATGTTAATAATCATTCTGTTCTGAGAGTTCAAGTAGTTCATTTGCTTAACTATTCATTTTACTACTTTTTATATATATTTTTTTTTTAAATTGGCTGGCTTCCCTAAAAATAAGTTGGTGAAGGAGAAAATAAATATGCTGTTGGTTGCACTTACAATAGTGCCATTGTGCAAAGCAGAGCAAGGATCATTTCCAAACGGCCTCAGGTGAAATCTAATGGGAAACAATTTCAAACTGGTCCGAGTTCATTGGTAGAAAGAATGTGTCTTAGATAAACATCTGATCCAAGTTATACCACTTGGTATTATTCCTTCTCTGATTAAGTTCTAATTTTTTTTTTATTTTAATAAATATAGTTGCATTGGCCAGTTGGAATAAGGAGCCTGTTATATTGTCTTTAATGTGGATTCTATAAAAATGGTTGTTTGCAGGTTGCTCTGATTTATGGGGTTGCTGCAGCTTTTTCTTATTACTGAAAATGATCGTTTTCTGTAAACTATTTCTCATAGAGAGGATACTTAGCATTATGCTGCTCTGTTGGTGATGGCCTTTCAGACACAGCTTGCAGTTTTGAAGAATATGCAGTGTTAATTAATATTGGTTTTGGTTAAGCATTCAAATATGTTCCTCGTATGTTTACAGGAGAGCTCCAGTCTTCCTGCTTCACTGCTTTTAGCTCAACATAAGGACAGATCTACTCAGCTAGAAATGCAACTGGAAAAACCCATACCTGTCAAACCAGTCACGTTTTCCACTGGCATCAAAATGGTAAGACTTGCTTAGTTCTTTTTTTTAATGCTTTTCAAAACACCGAGGATTTCCTCATATGAAATTTAGAGGTTATTTAAACCTGAGTTGCATATTGTATGAAATAGACTGTTCTCTTCCAATTAAATAAGTAATTAGGAATTAACTGAAGATTTTAATCATTCTTCTAGTTGGAATATATGAAATACTGTCATTACATAGTTGTCAAAAACCAACCTATACCTCTCCCTGCAAAGTTGCAATGTCCTTGAATTGGTTTTGTCTCATTTGTGTACCAGTGCTGGAATTTGAAATTTTGGAAGTTCAAGAATAGGCTGTACTTTCTTCCAATTTACTTTAAACACTGGAATAATCTGGGAGTATGAGACGGACAACGTAGAAAACGATGCCGAGTGGTTAAGGAGACTATTTTAATTTGTATCAGACTGTAGGAAGCAACAAGTATTTTTGCGAATGTGTTACTGCTATGGTGACAGCTAAAGATTTGTCAGCGTTCCTGCTCTTGATCATGACATGGTACAAGTACGCATCAGCCTGTGTGTGGAAATGTAAAGTTGGGGGGGCAATGGTTAGGGATGGGAGCGTGAGCTACTGATCTTTTTCGCACCTTACTGCTTTCTTTTAAATCTCTGCACTTTTTTTAGACTTTGTAGATAATGGTAAACGATGTCTTGAAAATAACCAACAATTTCTACCTTCCTCAACAAACCAAGAATTCAGCAAAGCAAAAACCTTTGCATCACACTAGTCTCCCATCAATTAATTTATTTTGTCAGGGTTATCTGTGCTGTGTTCATTATCCGCCAAAGAGTTCACAATGTAGAAGCGTTTGCAGCTTATTTTTCCAAAAGTAGTGTCAGCTTTTGCAAAGTTGCCAGATTGTTTTCTTGTTTTCCTGTAGTATACACTGTATCTTCTTCCTTTGTCTTTAAAATCTAGAAGTCTGGGGGAGATTGGTATGCTTTGTGAGATTTTTTCTGTTTGTGTAGAAAAGCTAGTGGACAGAAAATGTTTGGTTTTCAGTTTAAAAAATATTCTAACTGAATATCTGTAGTTTTTCTGGCTGTTAAAATATATAGTCAGAATTTCTTAAAGCTGTTGGCCTTTCTTCTGGGAAAAGGAAGAAGAAAAGTTTATGCTACGTAATGAGGACAACGGAAGTACTTTCCAGTGCATTTGTAAATGGATATTAAATGCAGTATGCAGTAGTGGACATTTCAAATCTGCAGCCCTAAGTAAACTTCATCCAGGAATGGTGAAAGACTTGGATGAGGAGATTTCTAGCATCATGACATTTAAATCTTCATGTTTGGAATAACAGGGGATACTCCAGATAACTGATTGTTACTTTATCAGTGTTCAGAAAGTGTGAGGAGATGACTAATTTAATTTGTTTGGTCCCAGACAAACAAATCCTCACCCTGTCTGACCTTAGTCCTAGATTAAAGAACAACAATTTAAAAATTAGAAATAAGTACAGTTAACAATAAAGTTAAGGATAGGAATATTTGAAGTTGGTGATTACTATTTATGGAAAATGGATTACATCAAGCAAAGCAGATTTTACACCAATAAAATTACAGGTTTTGTTGAGAAAGATGAATGTTTCCATATTTTCTTTATAGGGTGCTTGATATAGTTATCACATGACATTGATTTTTAGAATTATATAGAAATTATGTTACGCAGTAAGAACACTATTGAGATTCTGCACAATAAATGAATTAACTGGCTAACTTGTAATTTCTAAAGCAGTTGTTGGTTACCACAGCATGGAAATATTTCTGTGGGTGTTCTGCTAGGACACAGTCCCGTGTGTGGAAGCAGATGTTGAATTTCTATGGATGACATGTAAGTTGGCAGTTTACAGGGCTGCTTTGACAAGCTGGCCTCATTTGAATGAAATGTCTTTTAATATGGCTAAATGCAAAATTATAAATAGAAGAGTAAATATCAGGCTCTGTAAAGAGGATTTGGAAGTTTAGCTACGTGAGTAAACCGGTCTGACCCTTAGCCACAGTACTTGTGTGTGGGCCTTGGGTGTGCGAATAGTACAGCGATAGATAGGAAAGGACTTTTCCTTCTGAATGCATATTGGGAAGTTTCATAGACTGAAGAGTTCTGCTGACTGCATTTTGAATGCAAAAATCAGAAAGAACACGAAGAGCCATGAAGGTCCATTCAAAGGCAGAAAGATATGCTTTGTACTGCATTCTGCCTCTAGTTTAAGAGAAGGTTAAGATATGACTCAATTTACACTAAGTGCTTCCTTAACACAGAACATGTCAAATCTGAACAGTGCAACAGTAAATGTAGCAAGAACTAGTAATCTTAGCTAAACAAATAGCATCTAAATAGGAACTGAAGGAACAAATAAAACCTAAAGTTCACAATGTTCCACTGGTTTATTGGCCTTGCTGTTAAAATTGACTCTGGAACGCAATGAAATTTCTAATTCTTGATGTTTTCAGATTAGGACAAGGATGCATCTTGGAAAGTTCCTGTAGTGAAATGCAAATTGTTTGGCTCGAACAGAGTTAGTATTGTAGAAAGCAGCACTGCTTATTGTACATGATTTGACTGATGATCCATGACAATGTATTCTAGCGACAGTGTAAGGTGAATTCCCACCTGGACACGCACCTTATGACATGCTTATTTTCCAAGTTGAGTGCTTTTCTAAAACCCTGAGATGCTCAGTCCATTTGTTTTGCCTAGGTGTGCACCTGACGGTAGGGCTTTTGTTGCGCTGCCCTTCAAGGACAGTGCTCTTTATAGTTGCTTTAGCTTTGTTCCTCTGTAAGCCATGGGATTCACGCCACTTCTACTGGTGGGCGCAGCTCTAGGGGAGTACTGAGAATTTCTTAAAAAATACCATTCTAATTAATGCTCTGTTTGGCTCAACAGTTCTGCAAATTAAGTATAGTTTCTGTGAAAAGTCTGTTTTGTGCTCACTGTTAGAGTTTCGGCAGCACATGTTTAATGAATCACTATGTACGTTCTTCTCCTGTGCTTTTATTTTTTTCCTAGTAGTTTGGCCACTGACCTTTTCTAGTGGGTGTTTTCCTTAATTTTGTTTCAAAAGAAGGGAATCCAGATAGAGCTAGCTGAGATGCTGGCTAATCCGGTGCTTGTATTTACACAAAGGCTATAAAAATATGCCAGTTGCAGCAATCCACGGGGTTTTGTTTTTTTTTTCCAGCTTGTACATGAGTGTTTTTCCTGGGATGGTCTTGGTCAGAGATGTTCTTCAGCCTGACTGATAATTGGACATGTTTCTGGGTTTCTGAATTGAGAGGCATGCCCATTCTAGTCTCCTGGGCAATGCTCAAGGAAGTTGGCTCATTTAAGGTGTCGTATTAGTGCTGTGGAGTTCCTGTGCTTGCAGGGGAGGAGGGAGTGTGTCTCACTTGTAAGCTAAGCAAGAGCATCCCCTATAGCACAAGACAGACAGCTCATGGGGATAGGGTCTCCTTCACTTTTCCTTTTGTTAAATTGTTAGGGTTTTTTTTCTCCTTTTGAGGGGAGGCTGTTTTTTCTTTGCAGGCTTCTCATTAACTTTTAAATTTTATTTCAGTAAATTAGATCTCTGCATGAAGCATACCTTCCTAATCAATCGGTTTCATTTACCTCTAAGTGGGGGAAGAAAGTGCTTCCGAGTTTTCTGCTTATTAAGCATCATATTAAGAAATAAGCTTTCAGCATATCTGAATATTTAAAACAGTCTTATTAAATCTAATCTCAAATCAGTGTAAAGCTGCAAAAGAAACTGTAGCAATCTTAATTGTTGCAGTAGTGCTAAAAATACTATTTCCTGCCAATGCTTGTACTTTACATTTTAGTAGCCATCAAAAAGAGCAAAGGTTGTTGGAAATGAATGACGTTTCTGGTGTTTCTAGGGCTTATCAGAGTGTGCAAAATAAATCTAAGGTTTGGCAATAGAACTGTTCTAATGTTTCTTGGTGAATATAGTGACCATTTCTGGTTGGGAGGTGGCTTTAATGTGAAGCTAATTTTAACGTGTAAAAGAGGTGCTCATATGCATTGCACGTGAATGGCAGTTTGCAAATGCAGCAGGAATTAATTCCGTTACAGTAATTTTAGTTTTATTTTTGTCTTTGGTGTTTAGAGGACTGTAGGAGCCTTTTGGTGCTTGTAGATTTGGGCTTTACACTACCATTGTGTTAAAAACGCATAGAAGTGTTGCATTCCATACGTTGAACTGGGAACATGCAAACCTTTGAGTCTGCAGCCCAGCTATTTATGTGTTTGTAAAAAATACGAATGCCTTGGACAGGCTGAGCTGTGTGCTCTCTTCAGCATGTTTCAGGCTGCATGCCCTGTCCCTTTTCGGTTCCTTCCAGGTTTAGAATGTTTCTTTGCTCCCTTCCCCCAGCCTCCCAGGAGACTTACCCTCTAATGATGGTATTCTTGAAGTAATTTCATGTAGTTAAAAACTCAATTACCTCTAATTGGATTGCCCAAATATGCAGGAAGAAACATAGGTGTCCTCTCCCAAGCAGTAGCAGGCCAGAGTTTCCTTTTACATTTTATACCCAAATACCTCAAAACTCATATAATGCATCATTGACCGTTCAATTTCTATCGTGGTTTTTGTTTTATTACTTAATAGCAGTGGGAATATTTATTAATAGAAATATTAGTGCAGAGTGGTGTAGATGCTTCGTCATTGCCAAGATGGTCACTACCCCTCTGAATTTGCAATTTAAATAGATGTATGGGGAGGGAGGGGAGCCAGATGCCCGGAGGGCATGTACTCACCCAGGATTAGACAGCAGAGCAGCAGCGGAAGGAGGAATAGGATCCGGTCCTACTAAATTCCTAATCTCGTGTCTCTTCCGCTGAGCCAGGCTCCATCTCCTGTCAACAGCACCCCTGAATGGCAGTGAATTAAGAGTGAAATATCTGCTTCAGCTTCTGCTTCCCTGTCCAAATCACAGCAGTGAGGTTACATTTAATTTTCTTTGCACTGAATATTACCAGAATTTTATTCCAGTTCTTGAAGTTTCAGGCCATCAGTAGCTGAGTATTGAGGAGAGCAATGTGCAGTCTGAAGCAGCCGGAGCTTGCAGGAGGGAGCAGTCGAAGCAATATTTCAGAGGAATAGATCTGTGTCAGACACAGGATGTCTAGGACACCTCAGGAATGCACGTTACTACTAAGCTGAGCAAGTGTTACGGAATAGATTTCATGCAGTGTTATGCTTGCAGTATTATTCTAATGGGAAATAATGTTCTTATGTTATGTGGAGCTATTTCTTTTAAAATGTTGACCTCATCAGCTCAGGTCAAATTAACAGTTCTTCATTACTGCCTTTTCCTACAATATTGCTTCCTGTGCAAACAACCGCTCAGCGGCTGCTCCTGTTTTTCAGTCTATTTCTTTTATAGCTTGTGGAGCAATTATCCAAAATCCTGTTCCAAATGCAAAAAAGTCTGACAAAATACCTTCTTAATCAATTGTGCTCCTTCAAAGTTGCTTACGTATGCCAGGTACTCTGAGGTAAGTGAAGTGCATGACACTACAGTTTAGACTACAAGCTCCCAAGAGTGCTTTGCCACCCTGTCTATGTGACCGGGAACTATTTCAGCCTTCCAGCCTTTCTTGGCCCATTCTTACTGCTCTGGTTTGGTCGGTTTGTTTGTTGGTTTTGGTGTGGTGTGTTTTGGTGGTTGTTTTTTAAAGTGCTTTTAGTATTTGCCTAAAGTTTAAAAAAGATAATAATAATATCAAGACTATTTCCTTCCTTCACTGTTAGCTCAGCTAGTCTATCTTCAGGCTAAAACACTTCAGATGGAATTGATTTTTTTGAGATGTATGCCAGTCTAACTAGTGTTTTGATTTTAATCTTCATTTGACTCGTACTATGCACATTTCTTCTTTGCAGCTTGGTGGAATATCTCCGTATTTCACAACACTTCATAGTTTAGAACCACAACAAAATCACATGACGTATTTTGAAGAGGCAGTAGTGTGTTTAGATGTATAGATTCTCTCGGTATAGAGGTATTTGTTTTAGAGAGCATGTGTGTAAAGGTCAGACTTTCAGCAGCACTGACTGAACAGTATCTAGACCTCCAGCAGGGGCCTGGCTGAATCCATATGAGGAGGCTGCTGCTTTGCCCTTGCAGCGTGGTGTCTGTGTGTGTGGTGATCTCCCAGCTCAGTGCTTGGGCATGCTGAGCACACTGGGTATCAGTCCCATGAAGCGGAGTCCCATTGCAGTGGTAACCCAAATGTGCTGGTGAGAGGCAGTCACAGCGCTTTCCAGCTTGTCTCTGGATGAAGATGCTCAGACAACCAGCATGTTTGGAGAGCAACTGTGATTCTGCAGTTGCTAAGCACCTTCTCATGATTCCTAGTAAGAATATATATTGCATTTTGCTTTAGCTTTGATTTTTTGTCATCAATAACAGTGTCTTCTTTATAACAATGAGCACTGCATTGATCTGCTGAGAAGGATACTTGTTTCTGAAAAGCAAAAGGGGAAAAGAAATTGCGGCTACTGGATCTCCACCATCTCTGACAACACATGGATATGGAATTCAAATATATGAGCTAAGGGGCACCAAAAATACTGCATGATAGAATGCAGGTTAGGGCTACTGTGCTGGATTTCAACAGAGAACTAGAGTCCTATGATCCACATGCTGCTGCTCACTTAAATCTCCTAGGATTATGTATACAATATGCCTGCAACTTCTGAGTAGCATGGTGGAGAATAATTAGCAGTAGTAGATATATTTGTCATACTAAATCTCTATCCCTCTGTTTAAATAAAGATGTTTTGTTAAGAATCAAGTACATACATGCAGAACTGTGCTTAAAGTTTTTGAACTCTAGTTTTGAAGTTTATGCCAGATAAACTTTATTTAAGTGATCTATCATTGGAATGCTTCCTGTGCACTCCAACCCACAGATAAAGTCTAAAACATTTAATTGGGTTCTGGCCTTACTGTGTAATTACTATTATATCAAAGTGCATAAACATTAAGCACATTATGTTGACTTAATGAATTTTTTTCCTAATGTAGGTAAGAAATGTTTTAGTACATGATGGTATTTGTCATTTCTCTTCCCCTCGCTTACACAATGCTGGCCTTGGGAAAGGAGACTGGATTTTTAAAATACAGTTCTATGTCCCTCTGTATCTCTTTGCAGGATTTCTGTTTGGAATGTCTTAGGAAAGATGCCATTGTTGAAATTAAACTGTTTGGTGGACAGACAGAATCAGAACTGCTTGACCTGATTCTGTTTTATGGTTGGGCTCTCTTA
Organism: Grus americana; assembly: GCF_028858705.1. Classification (NCBI taxonomy): domain Eukaryota; kingdom Metazoa; phylum Chordata; class Aves; order Gruiformes; family Gruidae; genus Grus; species Grus americana. The sequence continues at coordinate 64,122,204 of NC_072856.1, read as the reverse complement.
TACTGCTCTGTTAGAATAAATATTTGTTCATTTACTTTAAGGCTCCTTTACATGGCTAAAGCAGTGCATGTTTATATACACATATCAGTATAAATCCAAATTAGGCCCATAGGTTTGCACAGCTGTAATGACTGGAATTTAGTAAACTAAATAGTGCCAACACTGTTAATTGTACAGGAGTAAGCAGCAAGACAAATGTGCTTGTTAGTAAAGTGGTGGTAGCCAGCAGTGGAGCAGATCTACCCTTTAGCTGTCACTTGCTGGAATGGAATTGTTCTTGGGGTTTGTCATGGGGCTTTTTTTGAGGGTTTTTTTTTGTTGTTGGCTTTTTTTTCGTTGGAGGGGGATGCTAATCTCCCATCTGATTTATGGAGTCGCCCAAGAGCTTGCTTGCCTTACTCCTTACCATCAAATTTCAGAAGCACGTTTGTGTGTCATGTAGCATATTGTTTTGGTGCCATGAAAAGATGCTGCACAGGACGAGGCTCACAGGGAGAAGGCTGCTGGAAGGGTTCAGCCAGGCTGTCGTCTGCTCCCCTGCCCGGATGGGAGCTGACACTGGGAGAAAGTGGCCTGAACTGGGCTTTAGGTCCTAATGTAGTATGCCCAAATTCCATCCTAAGCAACAGCCAGACCTGCCACTAGCTACGATAGCACAAAGACACGTTGTAAAGTCATCTAAGGAAAATGCCATTTAAATCAGCCTGAGATCTTCCTATTTCTGAGCCGTCTAGCTCTGAATATGCTATGGCTTGAGTAGGTGTTACTGTGAGCAATAAGGAGAGATCTGACTGAAAGAAAGAAGGTGGCTGAGAGGAGAGTCCAAAAAAACAGCTGGCAGGGAAATAAAGAATAATAAAAAATTTCTCAATCATTGTTTGTTTTGGAAAGATCATGCTTTAAGCACATGGAAATACTTTACACATTTGAGAAGTGCTGACTTCCTACATGCCTTGTGAAGGAACAGCAAATCATTCATATAATGTAAACACATTTATAGATTGTTCCAATATAACTTTTTTCAGTGCTGCTGTTCTTTTTAACAAGATACAATTTAGTGCATATATGCTCTTTTGATGCTATGCTTTGGCCAAGAGTTGGAAACATCATAAATGTTAAATATTAAGAGTTTGTGCTAAATGAGCAGTGCAAAGTTATTGAACCACATTTTTAATGCAAAAAGTTGTTAAATGGTGCTGCTTGATGCACTGTTTAAAAGTAAACATACCAGAAAGTAGTGCTGGGCTGAAACAGAAATAAATAGCTTGTCTAAAAGTGTGAGTATAAGCGGTCTCATTAAGTCTTGATAGAGATGATATAAAAAAATGAGAGCGAACAAAGTTCCTCTGTAAGGGTGGAATTTTAAGTTGGGGATGAAAAATGAACAAAATGAGAAGCTTTGGTGCCAAAATTGCAGCGGGTATTTGTGGAAGTGTATAATCATAGTGCTGGGTGGGGGTCTTGAGAGGTCGGGGGCACTTCACAGCAGGTACCTAACCCCGTCGTACAGACCTCCAGAGATGGAGCCTCCGCAGTCTCGCGGGCAGCCACTGGTAGCGCTTGTTGCCCTTGCTTTTACATTTTAGGGGAAACTTGGTAACTGTGTGTTTCCTTGACCCGATGCAAGTTCATTTTCTGTCTAGGTAGATGCCAAAGGTGAGTTGTTCTCTGCCCCTTTGTAGGAACTTTTCATGTATTTGATGATGACTGTGTAAAGAGGACTTCACAGAACTAAGTATTTTTAGAATTTAGATCTTAAAAAAATAGTTCAGACGCCTTGTTACTTAACGATGAAAGCATTGATTTCCTCTGCAAATCGTTGATAGACTGTCTCCACTCTACAGACTGGATGTGAAATGACATTCATCAGCTGAGAAGAGGACTCTTTAGAGAGGAAAATTCTTTAAAAGAGAGCAGTAAGAACATTTAAAGAGTTGTCGTAAGAGCAATGAAGGATTTGAAGCCATTTAGGCAAGCTAAAGCAGTAAATTTGTATATGTGCATAGAAGAATGTGTGGTCTTTCTGCCACAATCCCTTTTTCTTAGTGCTCGTCTGCATTTGTGAGAGCTCTACATGTTTTTTCTAATCCTTTCTTCTGTTGCTGCTGATAAAAGTAGTTTTGTGTCATTCCTTCATCTTCTCTATTGTTTACCTGGAGGAGGGCTGGTGAGCTGGAATGGTAGAGCTGGGCTAATGGCTTCACAGATTCCTCTGAGTCAGCCGTCAGTTGGGTTGTGTCTGTTTGCTTTTGAGAGACTTTCCTATTAGGCACGTGTGTGCACTTATTCCACAGACTGATTTTTATTCCTGGTTAGTCCATTTCTCAATGAACTGTAGTCTATTTGCCGATGTGGTGGAGTAGATTCACCTTGCAGCGCATCACCCATATGCCTATATTTTCTTCCTTGCCTGTTCTCAGGGCCTTCTTCAGACAAATTTGGGGTAAGTACTGCCTACACCTGGCTTTTTTGAAATCCTTGCCAGTCGTGCAAGGGGAGCCAGGAGGAGGACAAGAGGGATGACTGTAGTGGGAGGTAGTGCTGGAAGAAACGTTGGCAGGGAAGTTGGTATCAAGTGCTCGCAGCAGCAGCAGCTGTGGTGTCATGGTGGAGCATGGGGCTGTAGGGATGGGGAAGCACAGGGCAGTGGGTGAGACGGATGGGGCACGAGGTGGGGATGTGGATGGGAGGTGCTTTGGTGAGATCATGGGGGGACATGAGACCATCACTCTGAGGGGGGGGGATTTGGGGCAGAGTTTGGCAGAAAGGTGGGAGTGGGACAGGGAGGTCTATAGGAAGAAGTGCTGAGGGCTCCTGCATGGGACTGAGAATTATAGGAGAGCTCTAGGACAGAAGCATTTGGGGAACTGAGGGTTCTGGTACGCATCTGCCTGGATCAGTTCCTGTGTAAGAAGTCTGGTGTCCAAGGGCAGGAGGGGGTGGTGTGTGCACACTTGGGTGGTTTCAAACATAGTACCCCCACCACTTGTTAACATGGGTTCTGGCAGCAGACAGGGGTGTACATGCAGGGCTTGCGTTCCCCACAGCATCTTCTGGTTTGCATTAATCTCTGTTACAAGGTACACCAGCCTTACTAATATATTAATTCTCTACAAGGAAAAAAATCTTCAGCGTGTTGATTGAGTCCGTGCTCTGTGTGTGTACCTCCTTTCCGCACCTTAACTCATGCTTAAGTGAACACAGCAGATAAATGAATGTTTGCTACAGGATCTTAGAGGACTTGACTTTTAAGCTTTAAAAGAGCACATCTGTAAATTTAAAATATATTTAAAATTAAAGATGTATTTCAAAGGAGCTGCTTGGGGTCTTAGTTTTCAATACTCATCCAAGGCACACTCATATTGTGCTAGGGTACTTGCAGCAAAAGATGGTTTGGATCAGAGAGACAATGTTCTGTACCAAGGCGACTTAAAAGTAATTTTCCTCAAGAATGTTTGTTCAGGTGCAGAGGGTGGGAGAAAGGAATATTGTTTTAGGCAATCGGTGTTGGACATCAAAAGGTGAATTTCCCCATATATACCTAGTCTGGACTCAGCGTGTCAGGCAAGATGTCGCTGGAAAGGAATATTGACAACATTGGCTACTAATGAAAGAGAAATTATCCTCATTAACAAGTGCCTTGGTTTCTGAAAGTTTGGCTTATCTTTATTCCTCTTATTTTTTTTTAAAGAAAAAAATTGGATAGTGGAGCATAATATCAAAGTGAAGAATTGACTATTTCAGCTTATTGTTCTCCTTTGCCTGAATGTAGTTGCCACACAGGTAATTCTCTTGTATTTTGGGGAAATGCGAGGCTCAGCTGTAGTTTGTGACGTGAGTTATAGTTCAGCAGAATGTGTGGCAAAGCAGTAAAATCCTCTGCCTTTTGCAAAGCGAATAATAGCATGGTAATAGGTTGTATTTTATGCAGGCTCTTTTTAAAAAATATAAAATATGTAACGGTATTATGACTACAGAGAAACCTGCTTTGGCTCACTTAGACAAATGTGTGTAGTGCTATGGGCAGGAAATGGAGGGACAGAGAGCACATGTGGAACCATCTATCTAAATTAGCTGGATGGAGGCCAGGAAACTGGAACTTGCAATATTTGCAATGATTAGTAGAAAATGAAATGATGGGTTTGTGTAAGAATAATGATTCTTGTATTATTCCGGGATGGTGAGGTAGATCCTGCAGGAGACAGTCGGGATGTTTAAAAATGGTGCATGTGGAATTGGAAGACAGTGGAAAGGTAAGTAGGTTGGAGGGAGGAACAATTTTAAGCTCCAAGGGCTGTGCACAGGAGGAAAGCAGCATGTATTTTTAGGTCTGAGGTCTGTTCTCCTGTTTCATCTCTTGAAAGAGAGGCATAAATAAATAGAGCACTGCTCTCTTCTCCAAAGCATAGAAAGAGAATCACAGAAATGTGATCCTCCGCAAGACTGTCGGAGGCAGTGCTCAAGTAAACAAGAGCTGCTGCTCTGTGCTGCGTGGACTTGCTGACAGATCTAAAAGGGATGGAGGTAGGCATCTGATCCTCGCCATCGCTAGCCAGTCTTTGGCACTGAGGTTCACGTCCGCCAGTGTTCGTGTACCCGTGGGCACGTGTACGTGGCTAGTGTTAAAAAAAAAAAAAAGCCACGTGCACCGAAGACTATATATAAAGGTGTCCAGCTTGTAATGCTTGCCTGTGGTAGGCCCTGCGAGTTCAGACAAACAAAGTTTGAATAACTGACTAGTAAATATTTGAGGAATCTGCCTTTCCAAAAAAGTGGCAGTTTCTGTAAGAGCATGATGGTAATGACACTGGGAGTGGCAGTGGTTTTCTCCACTTAGGTTTGGAGTGGGGTTTCAGCCAGATCTTGACTACAAGTTTAGAAAAGGGGTAACCTGTGGAGCTTTATCGTTGGATTTTCCACCAATCACGCATAAACTCTAACACGGATAGAGTTGGAGGGCTTCAGTGTTGCCTTGCTTGAGAGGGGAGAAGTTGGCATAGATCTGCGACATCAAGATCCTGGTACTCAAGGTCTGTTGGCACTATCTTGGCCATGCCTGCACACCAAGGATTCCCCTTTGTGGTTGTTCCCAGTAAAACATGATTAGGGTTTTTTTTTCATTGTGAGGGGAGAGGAAGAGGGCTTAGCTTGAGAGCTGATGGGAGGATGTAGAGGGGATTGCAAGGGGAACTTCATACTTCCTCTGTCTTTACCCATTTGTTTTTCACTTATTCATCTTAATCTGACTCTTTGTGGGATGATGCCTTGAGCTTGAATTCCCATTTTAACTTATGTAGGATCTGAAGCCTAGACAGGATTAGGCCAAGAATGTATCTCAAATCAAGCCATTATAAAATCCATTTGGAATAAGGGGTAAAAAAAACCCCCAAAACCCAACCCAAACCCTTAAGGTGCAGTTTATGCTAAAGCTTGATGTTGTATCAATTTAGTTTCATTGATAGTGTTTTGTACAGCATCTGCTTTATGCTAATTTTTAACCTGTTTTGTGTCTGGTTAGTTAAGTGAATTTGCAATACAAAATTAAACAGATATGTCACTTTTAAAGTAACAAATATTCTTGAAAAATGTTGTACCCATTTAACTGTGGGTTGCTTTTAAACTCTGTGTAACTAACTTCATCTGTAGCTGAGGTGCCAGGTATAACTTTGGCATTATGTCTGCTTATCACCTAACTGAAAACCTTTGATTGTTTTTTTTTAAAGAGGACCCTGAATAAAATAGTGGTAGTATCTGGGTTATTTTATTTGTCATGAAGAACAAAGTATAAATGTGGCTGCATTTCTGCATTTTTATTTTTATTTAGTTTTATTTTTATTTATGAAGAGGCAAAGTACATGGTAACTGCAGCTTTTTGAAATGTGAAATTTCTTCTGTAGGAAGAAACCCCCTTTAGAACTCAGGATACTTTGTTGTTAAATACAACACTGCATGACCATGCTGGTTTACCTTCTGTTATCTTTAGCCCATCTCTGCTCCATCTCACTGGTAGCATCAGGCTTAGAAATGAAGCAGTGAGCTGAGCTGGAGGTAGCAGAAGAGGAACATATGGATGAGAAGTGAATTTAGATGGTGAAAACCACTGCTGCATGTTCTGTTTGGGTAAACCTCTGTCACAGCTCTGGAGCTGAGAAAGGTGGGAAGAGAATGTATTTTCTTACATTTTTGTATAGGGAAATTGTTGCTATTGTGCATTCTGTTGTCTTTGATTTAGCTGGCAGAAAAGGAGGAGGAGGAAAGCTAAGGAATGGCCAGCTGAGACTTTTTAGGAAGGGGAGAAGAGAACCCATACCTGGCATCGCCTGTGGGTGATGGGGGAGACACACACAGCAGTTCTTTATTTTTGCAGTCGGAGGTATGTGTGTGCATTGTCAATTGTCCGTGACAGCTGATGTTGGGGGAGGGAGGGAGCTTCATAGGGGAGTTCAGAGATTTAGATCAGGGAATATCTGCTTCAATCAAAATGCTTCCTTTCCTGTTAATACCAAGTAACTATCAGATAAAGCCAGTTTGAACATGATTTTTTTGGACTGGAGTGTCAATGCAACTTTGGGTGGGTGAGTTTTGTTTTGGTTTCCTCACCTTCCCTAGCAGGACACGTTTTGCTGAAGGATCAATTAGAAAACCTGAAGGAACGTAGATAATGTGAATGATAGGGTTACTACTCTGACCACTTTGCAGATTCATTGAATTCATAAAATCTGTCCCTTTCACAGTTCTTTTATGCATTTATAGTTTTTTATTGAATTAATCTTGATTTTTTTAAAAATCATTTGCGTAAGAGCATGCAAAGTATTAAGCTAAAGACATGCAAAATAACTTCGTAAATACTTTCTTACTGTTCTGAAATCTAATTAAAAACCTGCAAACTTCGTCATTCATCATTTTACCATAAGAGTATTTCTTGTGGAGACAGTCTAATATCCTGCAGCAACTTCACGGCATTACAAAAATAATTAATGGACCCTTTTAGGGCAATGTGTGTTGCTACAATGTGGAATAATACTTCAGTGTTGTAAGCGAATTGTGTGCTAGGAAACACTAATCCCTCGTGTATAGTAACAGGAAGTATGAATATTACTTATTAATAATAACATAAAACACCTTAGCACACATGCTTTTTTATGGGCATGTCTACCTTTTCGTAAATAACAGTGAATTTTAATTACAGAAGATTGGTGAGAAGCAAGAACGATTTGTGTAATTAAGAAGATCTGTTTATTTAAAAGCCTTCAGAAGTTGTAAAAAAGATGGAACTTAGCCGTATGCGAGGGATGAATGTTGTGCAATAATGCCCCTTCATTCCCCTTTCATAATAAATCTCCGCAGAGTATTCATCTGAAGGGCTGGATGCCAAAAAGAACAGGTTCAACTTGTCTGTGAGGATTTACACCACAGTAAAATGCACAACTGCTTTTGCAGAGGTCATTGTGAAGGTCACGGAGCCAGTATGCACCACTGAACGAGAGCAGCCTGTAACAATGGTGTGAGAGGTTGGGCTGGGTGAAATCAATATTTAAAACCTCATATGAAATGTAGCAATAAGCTGGAATCGTTAAAACACACAACTTCAAAGCATGTATGCTGTTTTGCAAGAAACGAATAGTCTCTTTTCCAGAAGTTTGCATCTCATACCCTCTGCTGAATGTAGCTCCTAGTCAAAATGCAAGAGGTTTCTCGATTCCTGACAATTAACATTGAAGTAACTTAGTATGTCTAATATATATATACACTCTGAAACCATTAATGATTGCCTCTTCAGTTTAAAAAAAACAAACCAAACCTTCATTGCTATTGAAGCAGATTTAATTATCTGAAATTTGGAACACCTTTTTTTACAGATAAGGTCTGAGTTTGATGATAGGGTCACTATGTCTTTAAATAAAAGATGATGATCATTTCAAATGGCAACCAGCCATCAGTGGGGTTTAGTGCAGAGATTAATTAGTAAACTTTGGAATGCGCTACAGCAAATGCAGCTGATTGGCAATAGCATGTGGAGCAGCAACTGGTGGAAAGCTAGTGCTGCTGAGCTGCAGAGGTATTTCCAAAAAGACTTAAGAGTGCTGTGATGTGCTATGCTTTAAATGGCACTGTGCTGATTGCATCAAACCACCGGTTTTCTATTTATGCAGTTTAGTAAATGCACAGATTAAAGAAATCTGATGTGCATTTGAAAGAAAACAAGTTTTCTTTTCTTGTTTTGATGTGATTAGGTGTGTCCCATCAATAAATCGTGACACCTCTCAACATCAGTTTAGAGAGGATTTTGGTTTGTCTGCAATGCGTTTTGCAGTTTTTTTAGCTGGGAAGACAAATGTCAAGTGTACTGTCGAATGCTGAGATGTGAATTATTCAAAAAAGACATTGAAGTAAATACAATTAATTCAATGGTTATTGCAGTAAGTAACTTCTTAGAATTCTAGTCTACTTTTTATAATAATATGGATTACTGAGTACGTGAGTTTGCATGATTTATAATTGCTTATTGTCTTCCTTTTAAGGTTTTAAATACACGATTAGAGAAACTTGGAAACTTTTTCTGTAAATGAGCTTTCTAACAATGCTTGATCTATTTGGTATGAGTAATGGACCCCATTACATGTAGTCCCTAGTGGGACTATTTTCTCAATTTGTGTAGGCCATGGGATTGGGGCCCAGATAATAAAATTAAGATGATTTATATAAGAAATAACTACTCTTGAGAGAGTACTTGGAAACCCTATACACTTCTTAAAAATCTGTCTTAATATTACTCCATTAATCTCTTGATGTCCACCTTCAGTTAGAGAGGCATGATCAAGCATTAGAACTCACACCGATACCAGTGGGTGTTCGCTTCAGAAGGGGCCGAGTGAAATTCATCTTGCTATATGTGTCCGGAGTATGGAGCAGAAGCCTGCCCTTGTGGACTGGTTAATGGTATTGCTGAAGTAGTCGTATTAACATTTTTGATCTAAAACTGGCAGAGGTGCTTGATATCATAAGATATGGATCATCTTGGCTTTGACCCAGAAAGCCCTTAAGCATGTGCTTTCAAATTAAGCAAGCATGTACGCCTCTTGGCTTAACTTTCAGCTCTGTTAGGTTGTCCTCGTTGCAATTCGGTCCATAGGGCCCATCGATGTGTTGTGGTGGATCTGTGGACCAGGCAATAGCAGATGTTGGTGTCTAATACACCTGGTTGTGAGCTGCTCAACTCCTGAGCTGTAGGAACAGTCTATGACGGGGAGCAGAGACCAGAGTCATCAGGGTGCTGGTTGTTTCTCTGAAGACCTGTTTCTGCAAGCCTGTGCTTCCTAGACCGTTGTGTTTATTGTCATAGGTAATTGCAGGGAAGTGGATGGGCTCAGTTTATGCAATCAGGTTTAGGCTTGCTTGGCTTTGTTGGACTGGACTTGTAGGCCACAATCCAGACAAAGTAATCGGTATGCAACTGCTCCTTTGACTTTGCGAGGCTCTTTGTGTGCTTAAAGCTGGGTAGTTTTCTAAGCTGAATTGGTGTTGCTGAATCTGGGTCTAAGCCCCAAGTAAGTGTATGATAAAATCTGCTGATAGCAAATAGATTAGTTAGCTTGATGTGCCTTTCAATGAATCCTGTGTGTAAATCTGCACAGCATTGGGGCGTTACAGGGTCTTGCAAAATGTTCGGTGATACTGTTTGTTAAAAAGTGTTTAACTTGTGCCTTTGGTTATTTGTGTGCATGTTTCTGTGTGTATACATATACACAGAAACACCCATGCACACAAAAAGCATCTCATTTAAAAGCACAGTATTTGAGTACAGAAATCAGCTCTCAAATTACTGAGACTTGGTTATTTTTTTAAAACTAATCTGCTGTGCGTATGTACAATATATGCATCCAAGTACATTCCAAAGCATTATGAATAATTAAAAGCAAACTGTAGCCCTTGACAGAAACAAATGTAGGTACATTCAGCAATGCGTTATCCCGGCTAGGCTGCTGGTTTGGTGTGACTCAACTACTTGTATGAATTAGAGCACTCTTTGTAGCACTTGAGGGTTGCCTTTTAGCATTGGTCTAAATCTAAGATATGAAAGATTCAACCGAGTCTAAATTTCCTTGTCTCGATAGCTGCAAACAGTCACTGCAACTCCCTGCTTTTGCCAGTGTCCTGGAGCAGACCGATGTAGCTACTGGAATGGCTGGGCTGATTTCATAAGGTGAGCTGCTTTTAGGCTCTGGCAGGCGTTTTTCCTTGTAGGTCTCTTAGACACGGCGGCTATCAACACTCAGTCCTTGCAGTGAAGGTTTCAGCTGACACAGCAACGGCTGTGGAAAGGAGACAGGGGAGGGAAAAGTTGATGCAGTGTTGTATTTTAACCGTGACCCAAGATTAATGTGAAACCAAAGGAGAAAACATGGCTTTTTCACTATATTACCAGTTGATATGAGTTTATGCCCAGAGCTAGGGCAAAGTTATTTAGGCTGGTGGTGATTTAAACAGTTTGGTTGGTTGTTAAAGCTTTTAGACATGACCTTGCCATCTTTTGCTAAAAATATAATTTTCCTGAGAGTTACACATCTTACGTTCGCTTTCTTTTTCTTATCAAATCTTGGGCAATTCAAAACAAAACCCAAAAAACCCACCCTGGCTTATTAAGCCAAACATGCTGTGAAAGCTTCTTGAACAGCTTGCCTTGGCACGATGAAATTAATGTGATTATAGTTCAGCAATGGTGGGCGGGGGAAATACCCCTCCAAACTGTCAGCACTTGGGAAAGGAAACACAAAACCTATTATTATTCATACGTACTCTAGAGTTTCTGATTTGCTCCCATTGACTTGAGTGATACGGTATCAGTTACTCCGATGCCTGTAGCGACGGGTTTGTGTTTCATGTAGTGAAGTAGAACAGCAGTGCAGATGCACAGTAGCCCAGTGTTGCTGGGTGGATGGCTTCCAGGTAGATGGAGACTTGGGCTGACTGGCTTAGGAGACAGTTCTCTGTGGTCAGCCAAAAATCAGCTCTTGCTGGTGAGTCTAGAAGTGTGTGCGCGCGCGCTGAGTCAGTCTCTTGTATACCTGTATGATTGTACCACTGATTAGACTCGAAAGGCTTGGCAAATCCTATTTGTGTGGGAAGCTCGAGTGCAAAAACTTGCCTAATTTACTTTATTTAAATCAATATAATCCTGCTTAAGGCCTTTTGGAAAGCACATCTAAGTGAACGGTGTTTTAAGTTAACACAGCGTCTTTCGTGTTCACAATAAAAGCTAGTTTCATTTGAAAAGGGTGTGCTTATGGTTACCTTATACAAACTTTTGCCATATTAAATGTAGAAGGACTCAATTCTCCTGCGTGCACGCATCATCTATTGTGAAATTTGTACTTAAAAGATTTAATATCTTCAAGTTTGCTTTATGATCAGCAATTCTTTGAACTCGCAAACAAGAAAGTGTGGATAACTTCAAATATCTATTTGAAGTCTGATTCTAAGGAATGCTTATGTTGGTTTTGACCTTATAATATGAAGTTTGATCTCTGTCTCAAACCTGCAGTATTCTAGCGGAAATGTAAATACAGTCTGAACTTGTTTTAGATATCTTCAACATATGCTCTGTCTCTTAAAGGCGGGGGCTTTATTCCAGAGATACTGGATATCCAAACCGTGGAAATATATTTCTGTTCATAAGGGCCCAGATTCAGCAGCAGATCTCAGATCAGCAAAGCTCACGTGCGTGTGCTTTCATTCAGGAGACGCTGATCTGTGGCGGTTTAGGCTTGAACCTAACACTTTTGGTAAGTGTGAAACTTCATAGAATAGAGAAGGGCAAAGGGTGGAAGCTGACTAAGATGATTTTGAGTTTTGTATAAGCACGTAAAGCTGCAAGTTGTCTTGTTGTGTTTGGTTTTTGAAAAGTTCTTATTAACGACTTTGACATATCGCTTTTATTCTCGAACATCTGCTTTAGATTGTTTGCCATAAAAGTGTAAGAATTAATCTTGCCTTCATTTTTGTTATTGCTACCAGAAACCAAACTATTTTTATTACTTCTTGCGTAGGGATTTGGACCCTGAACTACTTTCAGAGTTGAGGAGAAAATTAGTTTGTATTTTTTTTTCTACCTCACACTCCCACCAAGCTCACAGGTAAAGTTAATTAAATTATAGTTTTTAAGTGCACAAAGATGTTAGGCATGGCTTGTTAAACTGTATAGTAAGCTCTGCTTTGCTTTATTTAGCTCAATATTATGAGTTTTAAGGGAATTAAAATGATCAGCTCATTTTGGTTTGCTTCTCAGAGGAGCAGCTGCCCTGAGCCAGGGTTAAGACATTTGCATCAGCTGTGGAAGAGCTTAGTACATATTTTACTGTATGGAAATAATATATGAAAGTCAAAGAAATGAAAACTTTCCTATATGTTTAGTCCTTTGATTAACAAATGTTCTTAATACTTGTTCTTGGGGCTTCCTTTTTCTTGGATTGTAGCTTGTTTGTGTTGTTTCCCAAGAAGCCATCAGTAGCTATGGCGTGCAATGTCAGCGTGAGCCCTGATCGTCAGCATGCTGCATTTGAGTCTTTTCTTTCCCTGTGCTGCGTATTACTAAATTTCAGGGCGTTCTGCTGATGTGGGTTCATGCAGTACTTATGTTGGAGCATATAGTAATCTTCCTTTCTACAGTGGAAGTGGTGTGTTTAAGGCAAAACTGTCTTATTATAAGCCTATAGCCGGAAATACTTAGGCAGCCTCTCGAACTTGCTCGAAATCTGATGTTTGTGCTGCAGTTGCTTTCACGGCCGTCTCCTCTTTCAGAATCTGTGGCAACACTTGCTTTTTTTTTTTTTTTTTTTTAGTTTGAATACAAGTGTTTTAGCAAAAGGGTTCACGAAGGAGCCAGTGAACAAGATAAACCCGATGAGGCGTCTCTTTATTTTATAAATAGATAAATAGGATTTTTCTGGGACTAAGTGAAACTACCATGTGATTATATCGCTGTTTTGCTTCCAGCTTCTATTTTCTCTGAGTGAGATTGTAGATTTTTTTTTTTTCATGGCAGGAACCATTCCTTTTTCTTTGTACTAAGGATGCCTTAGATGTTTCTGGTTATTGTGCTTCAAGGAGCTACAAAGCCGTAGCTACTGAAACCAGAGTAATGCAGTAGGCCATGGTACTTCTTGGGTACATGGAGGGATTCTTTCTGCAACGCTCTCAGGATCAACCAGGGCTTACAAATTGACTTTCTGATCCTGTGAAGTTCTGTGAATCCTTGCCAAAATACTGCTAAAATTCAGGTGCCATTGTATGCTACTTTGAAAGCTATCATGTGTCTGTGGGTTTAAGCATCATTTTGATATGGCCATTTAAAACATAGATGGAAACTTTAACGGAAGGAAGTTAAACCTCTCTGGAAGGACAAAAGTGTCTTTTATGCAGATTAAAAATACAGTTGCTTCTGCCCCAGGGAGGTTTTTTTTGTTTAGTTTGACAAAATTAATGTGCATTTTCAAAGCAGTGCTGTGAACTGTGTGTTACGTTCTCAGGGTGGCTCTTCCTGTCCCCAGAATAATCAGCTAATGCCTACTTATGTGCTCTGCATGCAAATGAGGAAAAAAAGCCTAGAAATAGACTACTTTCTACTTTATATTTAGAAATTACTGTTTTTAACATATTGCTACCAGGTTTCAGTTTTCATTTAAAATTTGTCCACAAATATTGTGAAGTCGTATCATGTACTGCTAATGCCTGATAAAGCTTTCTTCATTTTTCTACTTTAAACTTCATTTTTCCTAAATTTCTCCTTTTTATCTTTTTGCCTGTTTCTAATAATTCACTCTGATGTTTTGTCTTCCTGTTTTTCCTATTCTACTCTTAGTTTTCCTTTCATCTGCCTTTATTGTCCTTTTCTTCAGATTTTATTCCTTTTTTTTGTCCCCGTTTTTGCTATAAAAACTTCCCTGCTTTCTTTTGCCAGACAGTTATCAACCTTTAGCAGTCCCTCCTTAAAATCTAGCTATTCAAGGAATCTCACTTTATTTCTTTATCAGGCAGACATAAGCCATGCTGAATGTGGTGTTCTGCATCTTTATCAACATTTATCTGGGTCTAGGCTGTACACTCAGAGAAACAGGGAATATGTCTCTGATTTTCTCACACACACACACACACACACACACACACGGAGTTTCTCATCTTCTACAGACTGAGGTCATCTTTCTGTTCGGTTTTGTTATTTTAAGCAGTCTTTCTTTTTAAATCATCCATCAGACTCTACATTCCTTAAAAATCATACTGTATAGCTGTGGCTGTTTGGATGGGGGGAGCTGCTTTCGAGGATCTCGGGAAAGAGCAGATAGGGGAGTACAGCGATGTATGGTTCTTTATGAGCTTCTGTTGTACTAATAAAGCAGCTAATTTTTGCAGGTTCCACTGTTCTGCAGGAAATCCTAAGTAATTTTCTTGCATAATGGAGGGATCATATCAACGTAATGCTCAGCTTTACTGCAACAAAATAGGAACGCCAGTGGATTCAGCTGTACCAAGACTCAAACAGTTGCTGCTGGTTGGTGAGCGATGTGCAGCTATTGCTGTGCTCTGACCTCTGCTGATTTCTACTTCACATCCCTTGAAAAATTAGGCCCTTAATGTGGATATTTAAAACAATATTATATTAAAGCCTTTAATCCCGTAATTAGACTGGCTACTGCAGAGCTTGTGCTTTGTTGGTAGCCAAATCAAAATTATCAAGGCTCCAGAAGTCTGACGGTAGATATGCAACAAAAGTTTGCTTAATTCTGCTTAATGCTGTATTACTAACATAGCACATTGGGAATTGGCGTAACAAACGGAACAGAACATAGACTTCGAGTCACCTGTAGTGAAACTTTGTCTCTGAAAAATGGGAAGAACCTGTGGTTGTACCCTGAGAAGGCCCATGTCGAGCCCAGGGAAAGCTACCTTAGGAAACAGAACGTGTGAGCTGATGTTTGCAAATGCAACTGGCACTGCCAGGGTGGCTGAATACCACACAGCAGCCAGTTCATGGCATGGCTCTTCAACCGAGCTGATAGTGGCCAAAGAGATACTGCATGCAGGGTAGAGCTCCTGAGAACCAGAGCAAAAGGTGCAGAAGCAGCTGAACTCCTTTGAACAGCCGGGTGGATTGCACAAGAGCGAGTAAGCCCTTGGGAGCCGAGACCAAGTTGGGAGCAAGATTGAGAAACAAGTGCTGCAAACCAGGAGGGTGATCTGTGGGCTAAGTAGTTATGTGAAAATGCTGTTGTGTTTTAATTCTTTGTTTCCAAAAATGATACTGTCTTGTGTACCGGGCTGTCCTTTGAGCAGTGCTGGAGACTTTGAGGAAAGTTTGGCAATTCCTGCCAGAACTCTGGAGTCTCTGCTGAAAATGAGTGAGTGACTTGTTGCAGGAAACATCCAGACTATCCCCTGAATCCTAAGTGGGCTCCCACAGCCAGTGCTGAAGAGGACCATACTGAACAGGCACTGCGATCCATTGATGTGAAGCAAAGGCACCAGGCTTTTCTGTGGAGAGAGTAGTCACTAAATCCTGGTACTGGCGCTGACCCAGAATAATTCTTATTTCGGCATGTTAGATGAACACAGGCTTTCTCCCGAGGGATTAGAGAAATGGGACTTTTTTTGGCAGGAGCTTAAAGATAAGTCTGGTCAGGTAATTACTTATGTCAGAAAGTTGTAAAGGAAAATTTTGGAGGCAAGTAGAACTGGTGGTGTGATTGCGCCCATGTCACTCTGTGGCTAATTTCCCAGGTACCTGTTTGCATGTAACAGCTCACATATATGTGACTGTCTGTGTTAATAGCTTCTTTGGTGCTGTTGATCTCTTGCTGTATTTCTGCCATTCCTAAAGCACATCTTTTAAATCTGTTTTGGCATTCAAAAATCAAATCAAGTTCCTGTGGAGGGGGGGAAAAAGTCTAAATTTAGTCAGATTGTTACTAGGCATCTAAAATCACGTAACCCAGAGAGGGGAAGTGAATCTTGTCTCTGTTGTCCTGCCACTTGTGGTCAGATTCTGGTTTTGAGATCAACAGGAAAACTTAAAACTTACGTTGATTTTTGTTGTTTTTTGTCAGATCATTTGTTCTCTTTCTGTCTTGCTACTGTGATATCCCCATAGCACTTTTCATAATTGAGTAAAGAAATTAGATTTCTGTTGCTTTTTAGGAGCAGAAGAAAGAGCAGTTGGTATCAGATATTTAAATCTTTGGAAAAGCCTCCCTGCATAGGAATTTTAGGCTAAGAAATGGAATTATGCATTTTAGTTTGACGTTTTTCATGTTTATTTAAAAAAGCTGTGGAAGACAGGGAGGGTAAAGGTTAGAATAATATTAACTGAGCCCTCCAAATCTATCAGTTTCATTCTCCTTTTCCTAAGTATTACTGTAGTCAAAGTAAGTAGTTAATCAGAATCAGAAAGCCATATTAGCATTGCTGACATGGATTTGTCAATAGTGAATTGGGAGGATGGGAACTGAAAAAAAAACCCCAAACCCCAGTTCTTGGCTCAGACTGCATTGCCTCAGATATTTGCATTAATATTGTTCTGTAAGAAATTCTATTAACATGAAAACTTTCCAAAACCTGAATTCTTTTGTGAGCTTAACAGTAAAATAGTTTCCTAAGACTGCTTATACTGAAAAATTCAAGGAATTTATCGTATTGTTTTAACATTCACTTGAAAGCATTTGGATAATTACACACTCAAATGACAGTGTATCAAAAAGGGTCTTTGTTAACCTCTCTGTCATACTGCACACAGTCGAAACGATGCTCAGGATGTGTTTTAGCAGCCTCATGCCCTGGCATCCCACAGGACTGGGTTTCTTTTCGACTAGCCATGCGCTCCTTCTGCCAGGCTGGGGGTGGTGAAAAGAGTTAAATGAAACTAACACTGCTGCAAACTGACTTAATGAGATTTAGCACATAAATATTACTATTTCTGTTATCTGACGTGTGCTGTGTTCTGGTAGTGTGGTGATAGCAGACCTGAGTAAGTTCCTAAGCAGAGAGAAACTGAAAAAGCAAAAAGATTTGGCTACATCATCTAATCCAGCCGCTTCTAGTACAGAAACCTGCTTTGTCTGGACAAGTTTTAATGACGCCGATCTCTGGATTCTGTCTCTTGCCCGGGGATGTTTTTGTGGCATAGCTGTTCCTCCTCTTTCCCCCACTAGTGCATTTTTGGTGTCAATCTCTTTTCTCCTCCTCCTCGGCACTTGAGTGATTTCTGAGAAGACTGTCAGTTGTTATTTCTTTTTGCTGGTGAGGGAAGGAGGTGAAGGAAGGCAATGCCATTTTGGAGATGGGGAAAGGGAGAGGCGACAGGATGGGACGAAGTGTGAATGCTGGACCTTCACCTGATACTTCTGGACTCTGTGTGCTAAAATAACCTCTTTCTGCTAGCAGGCAAATACTGACACCCCTGGCATTTGCCAAGAGTCCCTCCCCAAACCCCTGTGTGAAAGGTGAACTGATACGCTAGAATTTTGATGCTCTGGTAGCTGTGACTTTTCCTAAAAGGACATTGTTTTTTGTTTAAAATAAGCTCCTTGTCACTGGAAGGGCAGCTCTTCTCTGTATGTATTCCATGGCTTTTTTTTTCTTAATGCCATGTTATATCACAGTCTGAAATAAAAATTGGCTGCTGCTTTTGTTTCTTATAACTTAAACTGAGAGATGTCTCAAACAGTGTATCTGGGATAGTGAAAAGTAAATCAGCAAGTCCTGTTTTATTTGTAATGCAAAGACATTATTTAAACTCCCTCTCACGATCTAATCCTGTATTTCTCTCATGTAAAACCATACAGCGCATGAATGGAAAGTCAGTCGCTCACAAATCCATTGCTGTTCAGTCTTTTACATAAACAAAGTCATAAGGATAAGCAAATGCCTTCCTTCTAATTAGCAGTGTGTTTTGTGGTTCCATACATTCCAAAATGTAATAGACAGCTACGGTGCCTAAAATAATCCCAGAGAAAAAACTCGTATGCCACGAAGATAGGAGTGGGAGGGAGAGGAGGCAGGAAAATCTGTTGTCTGTGTTCTTGGAAGCCTTTTCGATCTCCATTTGGATACTGTCAGCTTCTTTTACACAAACATTACAGCATCCGAGGGGAATTAGAAATACTTACCCATGACCACAACGTCAGATCTTAGGTTTGTCAGGCGAAAGCAATGCAAACGCAGGATCTTGGACCCACTGCTTTCATTTTGGTTTTAGCATGATGATAAATGCCTCCTAATGCTGGAAAGAGGTGAGGCTGGCTGTCTAGGTGGAATACAGGAAATTTAAAAATCTTACCTCATGGATGTGAAATGGTTTTTGGATCTGTAAAAGTGCTGTGCAATTCCTAAGTAACGGTTATTGTCTCTTGTGATGTCTCTGAAGTTACACAACAGCTTGCCTTTTATTACCAGCCTTGAATGAAATGGCTAGTGGACCACTCAGGACAGGGACACAAAACTATGGTGCTACTGGTCAAATTGCTTTTAACTGAGATAATATTGGTCAAATTGAGCCTTTTAACTTCAACAAGAGTTAATGTAAATGTACCTTATCGCAACATCAGTGAAAAGAGGAAATGCAGAACTTTGTTTTCATTGGTTTCCATCCCAGCCTTTTTGCGCCAATGTGTGGCGTACCCAGTGGTGTGACCACAGTGTGATCTGCGCAGGGCTGAACAAGTTGGGAGCCCACGAGCTCAGGAGCCTGCGTGGCCATGCCGCTGTACGTGCGTTGCAAGGAGTCAGTGGTGTAGATGCAGCCTGTTCATATCCAAAACATCTACAGACCAGGCTTGAGCCCCTTTCAAGTGGGAATGTATGTCGTAACTCTTATGCTTCCATCTAGCGCTTCCCCAAATCAAGGCAGACTAATACCTAGTTTATAGGAAGAAGTCTTCACCTAAAGGCCAGACAGCTATAGGGCAGGAACAACAGCTTGTGTTTTTTTGGTTTGGTACCACCCCATTGCTAAGTGGAATGTAATCCATGTTCTGAAGCCCATCAGCTAAAGTTGTGATTTGGGGAAAGGAAAACAAATGAGTGCTGTCATACAGCTGCACAATCTCCTTGAGGTGCAGATCTGCTGGCTGGACACAAAGCAGTGCAGTCGTTTTGCCATGCAAAAGTATGTACTGGTTCCTAACACTTGCACCTTGGCCCAGTACATAGGTGAGAAAGACGTAGCCAGTGCTTTGAAACTTACCTTGATGAACCAGAAATGAGCTGCCAATATGTAACGGTGAAGATAATTAACTATTGGAAAAGCTTACCTAGGGGATGTACCTGGACCTTTATGATCTGAAATCTTTAACTCTAGATTGGACGCCTTTCATAAGAAGATGCTTTGGCTGAACTGCCAGTCCTTGGGCTTCATACAGGAACACAAAGTGTCCTGGCCTGTGCTGGACATGAGGTCAGACCAGCTCAAGGATGGATGGCTTCTATATGTTGCTCCTCTTCCAATGTTCTGCTGCTGCTCTGCGGGCCACCACGTTGCGTTGTTTTTGCAATACCCCACCTCACAGGAGGGTCCTGGCATGGCTCGTTGGCTTCCCCATGGTGCATATGCGAGTGCCTACCATAGAGCTGGTGTGCGGACCAGTCAGCCTCCCCACTGTTCATAAGCAGCTCCCTTGCAGTTACTGTTTGACCATCTGAGAGTGAATGACCATTGTGATCTCTTCTGACTTCTGGCACCTTGGGAATCCCACAGAGAGAGGAAGACAAACAAAACATTTTCATCCTGTCCTCCCAGGAGTCCCCAGAGATGCTCATCTGTAGTAGTGTAAATGGTGGTGGTGAAAGAAGCTTGTGATGAGCCTGGCCCATTTGTAGGGAGCCTTCCCGTGTCTCTTGGCCAACGTTGGGAAAAGTCACTCTCGTTAAAAAAGTGTTAGGAATGCACCAGTGGCAACTCTGCTAACAGCGAGCAGCTGTTCTGGTGATGCCCTCCAGAGATCTGGCTCCTGCAATCTGAGCTGCTCCCTTTTTCCACACACAAGTAATTTCCCAAAATATTTATCATGGTTTTGATCTTTGCCTGAAACTGAATTTTCTTTACTATGGCTGGAACGAAATTACTCTGGATTTGGGAAGACTGAGGCTCTTCATCCACCAGATGAGGGTGTACACATGTAAAATTTTGATACATCTTTCCCTTCGGTTTGGTTAGAGACAAAAATATTCTTAAAAATTTAAATCTAAAAGTCTTATTTAAACATTAATCTCTTAAAATGGGTGTAACATGCCCACATGAATGTAGGTACAAAATACAGTATTTTCATGAACTTGAACAGGTTGTAAATTGACAACTTCTAGCAATATAAAAAGACCCTGCATTTGTATCTTAAAATATCATGAAGTGGGATTAAAACTGAATTTTTAACCTTTTTTTTCCTAACTTTTTTCTTTTTTAATGTGTGGTTGCCTGCTTTTAATGTTGCAGCAGTAGTTTGTGGCCCAGAAATAACGGTATGCTGACTATGAAAGTTGGAATGACTCATGGCTGACTCAAGAACTTTGTTCACTACGTTTCGCCTTCAGGATGCTGTCACTGTAACAGTGTTAGCTGAGGTCCTGCTAGGCTCCCGGGCAGGGCAGAAAAGGGCCAGAACTATCTGTTCTCATCACAAAACCAGAGCTGTTTCAATGGAAAACTTGTGCTGCTGATATTTCCATAGAGATAGGCCTAGATCCATGACAGTACATCAACGACTGATGTCTTCAATTTTCTTAGCTATTTTCTGCAGTTCTCTAAACAAAAATATCCACGTTCCAAATTCAGAAAGGTCACTGTCCTCAACCACAAATTTAATTAACAGCTTTACCCTTCTACTGACTTCCCCCCCCCTCTTTAGTTAATTTTAACCCAGTGTCCCACATCAGGAGCCTTTAGTTTCCAGTTGAGGGAGTAGATGCTTCCGGGAGTGGCCCCAGGGAAGTGAAGCTCAGTAAGTGATCACCAGTGGGAGCCAGGGTTATACATGGCATTACACCGTGGAAAACTTCCGATCTCCTGTTGCAGACAAAATGTCTACAAAAACAATACTACTACTTTCCTAAATTCCTACGTTTTGCAGATGTGAAGCTCAATTTCTACAGGGGAAGCCAGGCTGTTTTGGGGGAGCTCATAGTGCTCTGTCTTTTTGCTGCTGCTGCTAATTTTTGTGAGCACCATAGAATACAGTAGAAAATTGAAACTGTGTGAAAGATCAACAAATCAGTGTAGAATGTCACGCAGCAACATCTGTTAACTTTGGCTCTATCTCACATCCTCCTGACCCCTCCTTTCCAGCCACAAGTCTCCTGTTTTGTGAGAGCTTGGAGTGATAGGGACTTGGAGTGTGTGTGGGGGGGGAATGTCTAGCTGTTTCTCAGTGGTCTGAAGGGCTTGCAAAAGTACCATCTGGAATGAAGGTTTTCTGTTTGTGTGTTTCTATATTTTTAGTTACGAAACAAATGGGAATTTGTTGAATGAATTAATTGTATTGAACTGTAAAAGTCTATCTTGAGAGCTATTATATAGAGGAGCTCACAAAGCCTGCAGAGAGAAATGAAAGCGGCTTCCCTTTCTAATTAGGGCTTTCAGGAAATCATTGATTACAGAATCAAATAGGGTTGCTCAGAGACATTTGTTTGATATTACTTCTGATAAACGAAATTTTTACCTAATAATAATTTTACTGGTGACACTGGAAGCAGCTGCACTCTCTAATGGTAAGCCTGCCTTCAATAAAGCTTCTCCCTTTCCTCCTACCTTGTCCAAACTGTTATAGCTAATGAAACATTACTTCCAAACTGTAGATCCCAGTAAAAAATTTAAGTCATGAAGAAATGAGTGATATAGTAGACAGTTATGTTCTTAATGGGATGGTCTTTGTCTAGACCAGGTTAATGATTGTGTTTGCATTGCATTTAAAAAAAGAGTCGAAACAAAACCTTGACCTGGTATGTAGAAATTTTTTACCTTTTTTTTTTTTTATTTTGTTAACAGGGTCAGCATATTTCACTAGCTCCCATTCAAAAACTGGAGGAAGCTTTGTATGAGTATCAGCCTCTGCAAGTGGAGACATATGGACCACAAGTTCCAGAGCTTGAAATGCTGGGAAGGCTGGGGTAAGTAACACAGCAAGTTTTAATTCCCATTTCATGGTGTTAGAGCTGGGACTGTTACCATCTTCAGTTTGCCAGCACGTAGGGGTCTTTTTTTCTTTCTTTTTTTTTTTTTTTTTTAAGGATCTTAACGAAATATTAGACTTCCTGCCCAACCAACATTTTGTTTGGGTGGATAAGCTGAAATTTTTGGTCCTCTAGCCTTTATAGATCTATTGAGAGCTGGACTGGATTGCATTAGTGTTTTTAAGGTTGTCCTTGGCAGTCGTAGTGAAGTAGCTGTTCATTTTCAGTTGCACAGTATTAAAAAATAAATAAATAAAAATCTGGGGCTTAATTTACCCAGCTGTAAGCCAGTAAAAATATTAAAGTTGGGCTGTTTGCCATGGAAAAGGGTAGATTTACTTGTCGACTGCTGTCTACAGTCAAACTGCGTTTGTGAGAAATGAAGCACAGAGCTTAACTTTGTCAAAAAATACAATGCAGGGGCCGGTCCAGCAGCTTGGCGGCATCGTGGTGTGCAGCCATGTTTGGAAGGGACCTTGGGAGCCTGCTGTGCCCGGGTAATGGAGGCTGGGAAGTCCAAAAGTGACATGGCAGCTCTCTAGAGATGTGTTCGTAGCTGAAATGCCACCTGAAAATGTGCAGCTACTGGGATAGCCAGTGTCACCCAACTCGTCATGGCCTCCCTGTCAAGGTCACAAGCACTTAACAGTGGCTGGAAAATTACGTGGCAGAATGAATGTGCAGACTGGCAAGGCAAGAAAGAGTTTAAAAAAATAACAGTTTATGTTTGACTGTGCAATATGGGAAAACTGAAGCCACAAAGTACTGAAAAAAGTTGAGACACTTTAGTATGCAGTTTCAGAGACCACTGAAATCCAAACAGGAATCCCATCTAGTTCCCTGGCAAAGGAGAAATTGTATCTCATCCAGAAAATGATAGAGGTAGATAGACTTTTAAAAGTAAATAAGCAACCTAATGATGCTTCAGAAAATTCAAGGCTATCTGGAATTGAGGTTTTCTCCATTTTTATTATTTCTGTGTCCTCCTGATGACTGTAATTTTTATTACCTGATATCAAGCTTCTGAGACCAAGTATTAATTAGCAGTTTAAACTTGGGCAGAACCAGACTCAGCCTTTACCACCTGTTTGGATGAAGCACAGCTGTGAGGGACCTCCAGTTTGAGGGGGGCTTTGAGGCCCTCTCACCCCTAAGCCTTATCACAAATGAAAATGCTTGGAGGGGGGAAAAAAAAAAAGATGACTTGTGCAGGGATGATTCCCAGTCCCTTCGCCTGCGCTTCTGTAAGGCGAGTGCTGGTGTCCAGATCCAGCCGGAATCCTGTTGCTATCTGTGTCCATCCCTCTAATCGCCTGTGATGCTCGTTCGAAGGAAACCCAACACCTTGCAAAACAAAATCCTTTAATGTCGCAATGTCTGTGCGTGAGCATATTTGGAGCACGGTTTGCAAACAATGCTTACAGTCTTTTCTTGGAGATGCTTTGACACATGCATCGTTTTACTCCTCCGAGCATGAACAGCCAGGGTTGTTCAGCTTGGCTCTGGAGGTGATGAAAGAGTTAAGAGTGGCAGGGGTGCTAGGTAGCACCGGGAGGTTCGTGGGTGGGTCGATGGTGCCCACCAGAAGAGTTCTTCTGAGTCCTGAGGCTGTTTGCAATTCCAAAACAAATACATCGATGCTGTGGGTTCCCAGCTGGTACAACTCTAACCCTATTCCACGGGGTGTCTGAAACACCTTAAACCATGCAAGGCTATTCGTTTATATATTTGTGTTTCTGTGTTTATATGAACTCATGCGCATTTCCTGTTGATGATGAATGCTTAACTAATGTGCCTGGGTCCCTGCTTGGGGTTTGTTCAGGCAGCTGCATACAGCTGCCTGTGTGAGGCAGAAGAGCTGGGCACAATGTTATCCACTCCTGCTAAAGATTTTTAGTTTCTTCTTAATTTGGACTCATATAAGGACAGATTAAATCTGAATTTTTTTTTTGTTGTTTCTTCCTCTTTTCATGTTCTTGTTAATAATTTTGCAGTTTGAAGTTTGGTTATTTATTGTTTCTAAATAGTTCCCTCAAATGTGCAGGCTGTTATCATCTGAGTTTCTGGAGCCAGAATTATTGCAAAGACACTGCCAGCCTGGAGACTCTGAATTGACTTCTGGTAGTGTGACTTACTGACTTTTTTTTTTTTTTTAAAGATACAGTTTATCTTCAAAACAGTCAGTAGAATGGGCTTTTTGAATGTTCTCATCTTAATCTCTTACCCTCTGCAAGACTCACTTTAGGTTTCAGCATCAGTGTTGCTTTTCTTTCTTAGTAAATTGCTGTAATGAAGGAGACAGTTGGCAAGAAGGTTTCTAGCAAAGAGCAAGAAAAAGGGTGAATCCTTAAGGGATCGTTTAGAACATTTGATAGGGATCTTTTATAATTAAAAACAAATTGCTTTTTAAGATTACTTGTATTATGTGTTCATTAAGCTTTACAAAAGACTTTGCATGCAGTTCAGTAAACTTGATTCTGTATCCTCCCTTTGCTATTCTGTATGGATTTTGCATGTTTTGCAAAAAGGAATTTATGTTCAAACTTTTTAGAAATTTCTTTTCAGTTTTTCTTGGGGCTGTGAATTTCATTTTTTTTCTGTGTACTGCAGAAAAGCATTAACATCCTTATGATGCATTTTTTGCTATTGTGTTGGAAGTCTTAGAATAATGAAGAAATAGATTTTTTTTAAATTTTTTTTCAACACAAATGATTGGTGTAACGTGTAGGGGTTTGTGCCCTTCAGGTCCGTCCATCTCCTCATCCCATCCCCTGTGTCTGTCCATGTCCCGTGTCGTGTCGTGTCCCATTCCCCCTCCCCCCCATTTTTTTTTAATGGTGGAAGATTTTCTGGAAGTAATGAAATACAGGTAATAATCCCGGATTAGATGGCTTTCTGGGAGCAACATGTGTTATGCTAACTTGTAGACAGTATTTAACCTAATGGCAAGGGGCATGAAGCTGGAGAGGGACTGTTTATAAGAACATGGAGTGACAGGGCAAGGGGTCATGGCTTTAAACTGAAAGAAGGGAGATTTAGGTTAGATATAAGGAAGAAATTCTTCCCTGTGAGGGATGGTGAGGCACTGGAAGAGGTTGCCCACAGCAGTTGTGGATGCCCCATCCCTGGAAGTGTTCAGGGCCAGGTTGGATGGGGCTTTGGGCAACCTGGTCTAGTGGAGGGTGTCCCTGTCCGTGGCAGGGGGGTTGGAACTAGATGGTCTTTAAGGTCCCTTCCAACCCAAACCACTGTGTGAGTCTATGAAGCTTTCTCAGAGCCAGCCTTTGACAGAGGTTCCCTTGACTGCTCCTCTGTGGGGTTACAACAAGAAGTTGCAGTGGCTGATGGTTCCATGGATACAGACTGACTGTGCCAGGTTGGTGATGGTTTGATCTGGGTGGTAAAGGTCACTTTGGGCGTTCAGGCTGTGAGGACCAGCTCATGCCTGTCTCAGCTGTCAAATGGAAATGTGGCTTGAAGAAGAGGAGAAGACATGTATGAGAGCATCTCCCAAACCTGTGGTGCTGTCCTTGGAGGAAAGTGGGGTCTGGGATCACTGTAATGTACCCGTCCTTGAGGCAGGCTCCACAGCTGCCTGTCCCTCCGTGATGACTAATAGTCCTGGGTCTGTGTGACTTAGTCACTACTCTAAGTTACTGGAGTGTTCAGTGACGTGCATTGGGAAATTGTTGGTTTCTGGGTGGAGTTGAAGGCAACCTGTGATGGAAGTTGCATTTAGAGAGCCTGATCTTATCAAAGGCCCTACCGGCACTTCTGCCGGCACTAGAAATGGTTAGATTGGTGTAGTCTGAGTGAAGTGGGGAGTGCGACTTTTGGTTCAAATTGGTCCAAATCTGTTGAACTGCAGAGTCATTGCAAGGCTGTGTGACCTCCCATGGCTTTTGGGGAGAGGTGGTGTGTGGTGGAGAGAGAGAGCAAGAGTGCCTGGATGCTCAGGCACTCACTGCTATTACTTTACTTCTGGGTTTTCTAAGAGGGTCCAAAAAAGCCTGTCTTTTGGGTTTTATCTTTTTTTTTCTTTTTTTTTTTTTCTTTTCTTTCCTCTTATGTTTTAGCTGAGCACACTGAATTTGTGTGGTTGGAGGTCTGGATTTTTCTTACTGCAAAACAAAAGAAACGAAAAATATAACAAACTCTGACATGCCAAGTAGGGAAAGACCAAAACAGGATAGGGATGGGAATTAGTTTGTTGTTTTAAAAATGCATGTTCGTTGTGTAGTTTTGATTTAAAAAAACCCAAAAAACCCCCCCAACAAAACCCAAAAAACAACAACAACAACCACCCCAAAAAACAAAACAAAAAAACCCCTGAGGATCAAAACAATGTTTGTTTGAAGTTCTGAAAAATGTAAAGACATTCTTGGCATTAATTCTAAGTAATTCTAATCCTGCTAGCAGGAGCAGCCATACAGCGTTCTCACACCGAGTATTTACAGCTGTGGAAGAGTCATACACAAGCTACGTAAAAACCCAATATAAATCAAAAATCTGCTTATGCGATTAACATTTTGGGTAAAGATGTGTGAACTTCGTGTCTCAAAGTTTAGAAACAATCTCTTGTAATCCAACGTGGACTGTACTCTTAACACAGCACCAGTCCTATTCTCACAAAATAAAGGTATTTTACAAATAAGCTTAAAAATTTCTGTTTGCACTCCACTTAAAAACCCTCTGCCTTAACAGAGAACTTTTGTGCAGACCTTGTAATCAAGTCAAGCCTGCGCTTCTTAGAATAAAATTGTATTTGCCTGCTTAACTTTGTCCGGAGAGATACATCCTGAATATATACACGTATATAAAAAAATTGAGTTTGCTCCAAAAATCTTTGCTTTTCTTTAGGGAAAAATGTGCCTTTGCTTTGATCTGTCAACTTGTTTTCATGTATAACCACGTTGTTAGGACCACTCCAGTTAATTAGTGTTTTGTTTAAATATGATGCAAAAATAAAGTTCAATGGTGAACACTAATGAGGATAGGTAAAATACTTGCATAATTTAAAAGTTAAATCTAAGCAAAATATAATTTTAAGAGTTGAGGGTAAGTACTGTAGCAAAATCAGAGTGCTGCGGAAGTCTGTATGTACAACGAATGTGTTTTAGCCCACTGTGCTTTTTGTAACAAACAACTGGATTGATCTGTTCCTTTTTTTTTCCTAGTGTAGGGCAACTCAGTCATTTTAAATTTCGAATTAAGATGAGGAGGTTGGATTTCATATCTGTTAGAGCTTTGTTAGCGTTTAATTTTTAACCTTCATTTCAAGTGGAAAATTTCTGCATATTTCTTTGTTGTACAGTGTTGTAGTGTAATTTGAAACACATGTAGAGTTCTGGCACTTAATCTAGAAATGACTCGTGCAACTTCTTTGCTGTCAATCATAGTGATTTTTTTTTTTTTTTTTTTTTTTAAAGTGAGGCAATAGTAAGGATGCTCTCCAAACTATCCTTAAAGCATAGTTGATCTGGTCTTTGGCCAGATTAGTTTTTGCTAAAACCCTGTGAGTGTCTGTGTTGGGTTCAAGACGGTGAAATGAGAATGGATTTTTGAATGGGTGACAGGACTGCTGGGCTTTAAAAGTTGTAGCAGGTGATTTTTCACATCTGCTCTGTTTGTCATTGGGGTACGCAGATATTTCTTGAATCTTGGAAAAGGAGAAAAGCCACAAATGAAGGGCTTATTTGATCTGCTTTGGCCCATCGATTTTGAACACTGAATTCATTCTGCTCCTTTGAATAGAATGTAGTTTCTCAATAAGCTCAGAAGTCAGAGTCAAAAGATTGAGTAAAAGCAAGGAAAGCTTGTCTTGCTTTGGAGAGTGTGTAGAGAGAGCGTTGCACTCTTCCTTGCAGGAATTCTCTGGGCTACCAGTGCATATGGTCTGAATTTCCCAGTGTCTCCTGTTGCAGGGCTTGATCCTCAGTAGAAACGCTTCTGCTGGCTGCAATGCGTTTTGAATCAGGCACCTAATGAATGAGAATTGGCGGGTGAGAAGTGATGATTGCTTTAAAGACACAGCTCCATTTGCATACAGCCTTTTAAAGTAAAGTATTTTTTGTTCATTTTATCGTGAATAATTGAATAAAAAGCTACGAATGACAATAAAAGTACTAGGTGGGTACACTTTTTTGGAATAGTGAATATGGCCGAGTGTGCTGCCTTGTTCAAGAGAGGATGGAACAAGGTAATAGACTGTGTGTAAACTGGCCTAATTTGGTTTGATGCAGAAACCGCCTTGCATTGCTTTAGCATCCTACAGAAACCCTACAGGTTTCGTCGTAGGATTTTGGAAGGATGCAAATTTAATATAGAGGAGGTAGATTAGCACCAGTTTTTCCAACTGCATGGAAATGGAGGAAAAGAGCAGAGCCTCTAGTAAGTCTGAAATCTTACTGTTTAAGAAATCAGCTTTCTGGCAAAAATGTCTATGAACATTTCAAACGACACCCTGTAGTGTATGGTGTTTTGCATGGAGCTCTTCTGTCAAGGTCATTAGCAATTGAATATATTAAAAGTGGACTGCTTATGAAACGGAGAGTTTTGCTTCCTGCCCGCCCACCTGTGGGTATAGTGTGGGTTCTGTAACTGTAAAAGGTCTCGGGAGAGTTATAAAAGCAGAGAATATGGAAAATATATAAAGAAACAAAGAAGGAAGCCTGCACACACCATGTAGTTTCTTGTATGTAAAGTTGGCTGTAGTTGTATATGTACCACTAAATTAACCTCAAAAGCTGGCCATGACAGCAGAATGTCCATAGTAATTGTTTTTGTTGGCGTTTGGCTTCAAAATTAACTCATCGATCTAACACGAGTCTCTGTGCTCAGAATACTGGTCTGGTAATGTTTTTTTACTTTTTCATGCAATCATGGAAAAAATATATTTCTGCTCGAAGCAGTTGTCAAACAAGCTTCTTTCATCGACAATCAGACACAGGGCAGCTGACTAAGGCTGTTTAGTCTAGGATAAATACTCGAGAGATTACAAGGTCACTGTAGGAAATGTAATTATACCATTTATTCCAGAATAGTCTTTTTGTAGTGTGGGTTTGCAGAATACTAAATCATGCATTTATTAAAATACATATAATGTGAAGAAAATAAAAATTCAGAGTCTTAATATAAGGAATGGAGAATTGTCTGGCAAACTGCACTACAGGATTAACCAGTAAAAATTTAAAATTCCTTCCAAAAAATCAGGATGGTAATATTTGCTTTATTATTGAAAGTTGGTAGGAGGCAAACCCTGAACTGTCTCTGCAGGTATAGAGGCAATGCTGCTAAGTAGGCAGCTGAAACAGTGTCAGGCAGAGTTGTCTGCCGATGGATTATAATGTGGCAGGAGACATCCTACTATTGTGTGGGGCAGCTGCCCTATTTTCTGCCTGCTTTTGTGTTTCACCAAATCAAAGCCTTGTTACGACCAGCCGCTTAAAAATATCTGATGGTCTGTGATAATTCTTACCTGTTATTGAAAGGCCTTCTTTGCTTTCATCCTTCCCTTCTATACCACTATTGATGTATGGTTCTTCTGTGACTTTGTATGTCCACAGACTTTACTCCTTAGCTGTCCTTCGTCAACTTAGAAAAATATTTTTTTTGTAGAAGTTAAGTCTTAGATCTTCTGTTGCTTCTCTGAAATTATGTGGTAAGTTTGAGGTCAGTAGTTTTTGTGCTCAGTGTTTTCTTTTTCTTTTTTCCTTCCTTGCTTCTCCCACACTCCATCGTATTGTCCTTTTTGAGTCTTTCTCTGACTCCTCAGCCAGATGTATAATTGCATTGGGAATTGTGTAGTTGCCACAAGAAAAATGATATGTTTTGCACGTGCAGGAGTGATCTTTCCTACTTATCTTTCACTTTAGCAACAGAAGGGCCTCAGTGTCCTCAGCTTTTGTAGTTCTTCCTGGGACAAAGCCCCCAAATGCTTTCTTTAAGCCCAGTGTGTTAGGCTACAGAGGCAGGAACACCTTAGCGATGAGGAGCAAAGTCTGTCCAGTGATGGCCATGGAGAATATGGAAGCTCACTGAGGACCACTGCTGAGAGGAAGAACTGCTCCTCTTGATCAGCATCTGAGTAACACTCATGCTTTGTACTTGGCTGCAAGGAACAGCAGGGAGATGTCATGACAAGGAGCTGCTCTGGGGTGGTCTAGGCAAACACTGTCATGGTTTTCTGAACGGTCTATTTGGATGGACTAATCTCTTAAACTAGTTATTTAGTCTCAGATGTAGTTGAAGTAGAAAGGTGAGGAGCATCCTGTTTTGAATTTGCCCTCTAAGGCTCTCGTGGTTTAGCCCCAGCCAGCAACTAAGCCCCACACAGTCGCTCGCTCACTCCCCCCGGTGGGGTGGGGGAGAGAGTTGGAAGAGTCAAAGTGAGAAAACTTGTGGGTTGAGATAAAGACAGTTTAATAGGTAAACCAAAAGCCACATGTGCAAGCAAAGCAAGACAAGGAATTCATTCCCCACTTCCCATCGGCAGGCAGGTGTTCAGCCATATCCAGGAAAGCAGGGCTCCATCACATGTAACGGTTACTTCAGAAGATAAATGCCATGACTCTGAATGCTGCCACCCCTCCCCGTCCTTCCTCTTCCTCAAGCTCCCTGTAAGCTGAGCATGATGTCATATGATATGGAATATCCCTTTGGTCAGTTGGGGTCTATCTCAGCTCAAACCAGGACAAAGGTGTTTGTAAAACTCCATTGTAATAAAAATGCAAGAAGGAAGTCTGAAAAGAGGAAGAGAGAGGAGGCTTCCTAGACCCTTCAGTGCTATTGTTTCAAGAAGAGGGAGTTACATATAATGAAAATATTTAGACTGAATGGGGCAGCCAGCAAAATAGACCCCTAAAGAGGAAAATAAAGCCAGAAGTGATGCATCTTCTTGACTCTGCCACTGATAAACATAAGCAGCCTTCCATATGAAAATTGTTTGTTCAGGTATCAAATGGCTAAAAAGGTGAATTAACAGTTTCTTGAAATGGCAGAGGGAAGCGTGGGGGTGTCTTGCTTAACGCTTTATGCAGCTTTTGAAGCTGTTGTTCGTGATTCTTTAATCCCCTTCAGATAGCTGCTTTGCAGCTTTATTCTTGATGAGTAGTCTTTCTCACAGTGATCAGGAGTCAACAATGTTTAAAGCTTCTCTGAAGAGTACTAGTGGTAGGAGTGAGGGATCTCTTCCCAGAGGAGCATGCCATTTACCAAAGTCAGTAATTCCATTCATAAATTCGATCCGATGTATGTAACTGATCTTACACGTGATATGATGGATGGCAAGATTTTTAAGGGTTGGGCTGGTAGCCTCTGATTTCTTATTTTGATAATGACCTTGATGTCCCCCAGATTGAATCACACTGGAGGAACTTTTTCGAAAAGTGGATCTGGAAAACTTTCCTTAGAGTTAATGATATCTGATCACATGTGTTCTCTTTATTTTTTCCTAGTTTCCTTTTAAGAAGTAAAAATCCAAGTCTTACACACCCATAAGAATTGGAGTTTATAGCTCCTTCCATTCCAGCAGTTTGTGCATCTGTTCACTGATGGCAGTCGCACTTCATGGAGTGGCAGATATTTTAGGGGTAACTAAGACCCTAGCTGCTGCATGGAAAGGAGCAGTTGGATATGGAGGGGCAACCTAAAAGTACCTTGACTGACAAAAAGGCTGCCTGGTAAGCTTATAACTTATTAGCCATCAGAGAAGCTGCAAGGAGTGAGACACCTCATAGATGTCCTAACTTCCCAAGGAAAGCTTCAGTCAGAGCTTGCAGGCGCCCACAGGACCGAGCCGTA
The DNA here is from genome assembly GCF_028858705.1 of Grus americana. Lineage (NCBI taxonomy): Eukaryota > Metazoa > Chordata > Aves > Gruiformes > Gruidae > Grus > Grus americana. The sequence continues at coordinate 64,090,197 of NC_072856.1, read as the reverse complement.
GGAAGCCAAACTGCTTTATTTCTGGTGTCACGGCACTACTTAAAAAGAAAGGGGTGGAAAACTGAAGCTCTTTGGATCTTTGAAATTGGAAGATGTCCAAGGACAGGTAAAAGGTTATTAGCTCAGGTGTCTTTTGTAGTTACTCATGTATGTTGGGTCAAGGGGGCAAAAGAGGAACCCAAGCCTCTTACAGACAAATCCCCAAAAGCACAGCTGTTCTTAGCTGTGAGTGTTCTGGACCCGTTTTATTCGTCGTAAACACTAATGACACAAGGTGTTTTTAATTCAGTCTCTTAAATGCCAGTATTTGCAGGATGGGGCTATCATCAATGAGTTCTCTAAATACTAGTCATTTATAAGCACCCACTGCTTTCATTTCAAGTCAGCCTCTATATCAAATGAGCAAGATATTACCTGGTTGCTTGACACCCACAATAATGCCACTGGCAATGCCGATGCTGCCTTGTGGTGCCGTCTGCACAGTGTTTTGCTGACAGGGCCAGTAAACCTGCCCGTTTACCCACGCAGAGCATAATATGTGTTTCGTGTCATGCTCCATGGCTTTGATTTTTTTTTTTTTTTTTTTTCCGAGTGGGGCTGCTTACAGGGGGTTGAGGAAAGTACCTGCAATTAAATTGACTGGCTGGAGATTATATATACATATTTAGGAACTGATTTTCATGGCTTTGGTTTTAAAGCCTTGGTAATAGTTAGTTGAAAACCGTTCTAGGTAAACAAGCCATGTAGTACCAGGCTTCCGGAAAGAATTGAGTTGTTCACTTCTCTCTCTTCCAAATTGAGGTATTTGAGTTAGGCCGCATTTCTAATAATGAAATGGGGGTTGGAACATAATCGGACTTCACAGATGAACTATTGCTCAGGCTTGAAGGTAATGCCACCATATTTTTGTTTCTTTACCTAACTGGTATTAAATGTAAAAACATAAATCCTTTTCAGTGGGAGAGGAGAAGAGGAGATGGTTTTCATTTGGCATAATTTCCTGTGAGACGTAGTTCTAAACAAGGCCCGTATTTACACAAGACAATACAGGTTTACATGTAGTAGTATATCTAGCACATTTTAAAAATGTTTAGCCAGCCACGGGTATTAAATACCTTCACAATAAATGTGTTTAATAAAAGTAGATGAAGTTTGAAATAATTTTTGAATAATTTTACAGTAGAAACACCAGTTAAATCAACTCCATTGCAGTAATAAATGTCACAAAAACAATTAATTATACTTGCTTGCCACTGCAAAATCAATTGTGTAACTGTTCTTCTAAAACTGACTTTTACATTACTAAATCCTAAACACTACACTTCTGTAACTTGTCAGAATCAGGTTTTGGTTAATAGATATTTTCAGTGATGTAATGGGAACTTCTGGCATGGAGTCAGAATATAATGGACTGTGATTAATGTTTTAATAAGCACTTTTCTTCTACTTATGATGCAGCAGTGAAATGGTTTCCTGCTTAGATTGATAGAACAGCAGGTGTGCGTTACATACTTTTTTCTTTAAGTAAGAATAAGTTTTTCAGTTCTTCTGCTTGAAAATATTTAATGTTTTTCCTTGAGTCAAACATTGCTGATTGGGGGTTTCAGTTTGTTTGTTTTAAATCCAGCTATTGGCGATATTTTTCATTTGGAAGTGGAGGGTGCCATGGAAACCTTTTCAGTACTTAAAATAATTGCTTTGCAAAAGAGGAAACTCATTAGTTTAAAAAATAGTTTTGAAATATTGATGTTTTCTCCAGTGAAAGGATTTGTTTAAAAATAGTGTTAGAGTAATTCAAAAGTGTGCGAGAACGAAGTATGGTGTTGAAAATATTAGCAGATTAGATTTATTATTTAAGTTGATGTAATACACTTGCTACATGCTTAGTTACTTTTGTACTGGAAGTGGTTGTGTTTTTCTATATTTTAAATGTTTCTACAAAAAAAGAAGTCTATTTTAGTCACTCTCTTTTTAATGCCCCATCAATCCAGATTTATTGCAGGGATAGGTTTTTTGCTTAGGGATCCAGTAAGCTGCTGTCCTGATGGAGAGGTGGAGTTTCTTCTAAGATGCTGCTTAAGGTGAGCACATTCTCTCTGCTTTTAATGCCCTACTGATATCAGGCAGTGGTTGCTCGCTTGCTCTCAGCTATTCCTCTGTGTAACCATGGAGCACGAGGAAGGACTACCTTCTGTTGAAAACAAAATAGTCTCTTTTCTTTCCTTCTTCTCTGTCTTTGTAGGCTGGATAGTAGCAATGCATAATACCTGTGATGAGGAGAAGAGGGCAAACCCTGTAGGAGGAGGAGGTCCCATGTCTTGGCTGTTGCTGGCATTAGTCCACTAGGCATGTGGCCAGGCACCTCTGCTCTGTCAGTACAAAATGTCAGGTGAGCCTTTCTGCAAGGACAGAAAAGGTGCTGTGGTCCTGGCTCCCATGCAGATGCTTTTCTCTCTCCTCTGGAATCTGTTGACATTCACAGAGATTCAAGATAACAGATAGTTTCTCCATCTCTTTGTTCTTTCCCCTAAACCTAGGAATCTTACAGACTCCTCTGTTCTCAGGAGCATCAACCCGTGCTTTAATTTTTCCATCAACTTTGGAAAAAATGCAGATATTGGGATACTTGTGGTTTTAATATTTGTTGAGAATTTCCCAAACAACCTCTATACCATGGTTTTAGGCCAACTCTGTGTACTGGGGTGGCATCTGCCTTGCACAGAGAAAGGTTACTTGTGTATTTCCTTCATTTGCTACTGCTGCGTTTGTCTAGTTCTCCCTTAAAAAGATGCAGAAGGTGAGTTCTGGCTGCTATCTTTATTTCCTGACTCCCTTCCAGAATTCATGAGGAAAAGCTTGTGAATAAAGCCAAAAAAAATCTACACCTCTTCTCCCCTTCCTGTCATTAGAAGGTTCCCTCTCTCCTCCTCCTCTTTTCACATTTAGGCCCTGATGGATTGGGCAGACTTCTTGCTCTGTGGTCATTGATTCTGTTAATTGTCAAAAAGTATTCCAGAAATGAGAGAGAGGAGGAGGGTCTATACTCTGAGGCCATCTCAAAACTTGGAAGCATAAAGGCTCTGCTATTCCAGACTCTCTTCAGCACACAGTTAATTTTGGAATGAAAAGTCCCACAGATACACAGTCTGCAAACAATCTGAAATATGGAAGGAAAATCTTGTCTTGTGTTTTGTGGGGTTTTTTGGTGGGTTTTTTTTCTTTTCTCTTATTCCATGATGTAGGTGCATCCTGCTTTTTTCTCACCAGAAGAGAAGCAAGTATTGTTGAGAAGGTGTGAGGACAATCAGGGAGTTTACTTTCAAGAGTCTGCCAACTCTGCCTTGAGCAGTCCAGGTCATAAGATCCTGTTCTTGATCTTTTGGCTTTTGTCTAAGAGCAGTCTGCTCTCTTGTTCTCACTCACCCAGAAGTGGTCTATAGACTTCTTGGATCTGCTGTATTTTCTCAATTTATCTAGCCCTTAAATGTGCTTGGAAAAGCATGGACCAGCAGAAGAACATAGAAAACTGGTGTTGTCCAATTCTACGAACCTATAAGCAATCAATAGTGTCGTGACAGCTGGTATTGACCCTGGAGATGACAGCAATGGTAATTCAGTGCAACCGCCCTCCTCACCGTTTTCATGAGTTCTTGCTGCTAAGGCTGCCAGATCCCTTCCCTGCCTTCTCAGAGCTGTAGGAACTTCATGTGTTTGCTGGCATGTTTTTGGCTCTAACTTTGACACTAGAGCCAAAAACAAAAATCAAAGCTCGACAGAGGTCCGGTTCTGCTCCCATCCCTGGCAGAGGGGATTTGTAGTGGCTGCAGTGGGAATAGGATCAGGCCTACAGAAGTGCCTTTAATGTGCCTACCCTTGGGCAGTATGTGTGGATACGACTTTCTTTTGCATTGCAACACAGTGGATGAACTGTGTGCACTCACAGGCACTTGCGTATAATTGAGGAGTGTGCTCAACATGGCTCAGGGATGTTTGCGAACGGAGCAAAGGCATGTGGCTACTTCCGTGACAGAGAGCTGCAGCAGTGAAGCAGTGCGCTAATGCTGCAGGCTCTTTGTCGGGGTAATAGCTTGGCCGAGTTAGTAAGTATTTGGCTTTACTGGGATCTACTGGCTGCTAGTTGACTTTCCTGTATTTCGAAACAGAAATGCTGAAAAACCATCTGGAGCTATCTGCTAACATCAACTGCCCACATGTGCTGCAGTAGCAGGTTTTACAGGCAGGCTGCCCTGAGAATTTAAGATCAGAAAAGAAAATCAATGTCTTCAATGCTATTTTTCTCCTCTTAGAAAAATACTTTGTGAATGTGGATAGCAAATACATGAGATTTCAGTACTCATATTTGGCTCTATTGCATGCCTTCCTCATGCACATGCACACCTCTTGCTTCCGTGGGAGTAGTGGAGGAGTAATGGAGTTTGTTTAAGTGTCAGCATCTGCCCAGCAGCCCTGGGTGGGGATGACAGGTAAGTACGGCAGGGCTCTAGTTGCTGTCTTTGGGTGAGCTTGGGAAGGCTAGTAAGGTCCGATTTCTGAAACAGTTATACATCTAAGCTCCATATAGACCTGTCCTTTGATTCTTTTTTTCCTTCTTTTCTTCTTTCTTCCTTTTTTTTTTCTTCTTCTTTTTCTCCAATAGAGCTTTGGTTCATTATCTGCAAAATACGATTATCTGTTTTTAAATATCAGTGTTAGGCACTGGGAAGTACTTGCTACTTCGAGTAGAGAGGACCACATAAGCTGGAATGGCTGGGTGGAGGTGATAATACAGGCTACTGGTGTTTTCAAAGAATAGTGCATCCTCTATTCTGGGCTGCTTTGAAAGATGGTTATTTGCAGCAAATCCCAGAATTTTTGTTGACTCATGACTTATATTTTGGTTTTATTCAGCATTTTTTGCCCTTTCTGAGGGCTCCAACAGCTGAAACAGCATCGTCTTGCCACACAGCAGTTTTAGCTGAGTCTGGTGTTTGAAGTGGCAACACTGCTAAATGTTTGTGACTTGTTTTTAGAACAGCATTTCAGCTGCCAGTTTCCTTAGGAAAGCAGAAACAATATGAAAAGCAAGGAATACAAATAAAGGAGAGTCTTTATTTTTTTATTTTTTTTTTTACATCAGAAGTATTTTAAACTAAACAAAAAAGGTTCAGAAGACATGCTAATTTTAGGAAAAAGACATCTAAATAAGCATGTGTGCTCCTTGAGTGCCTTCACCTTCTTTCCTCCTCTCTTTCTCCAACCCACACATAAACTTATTGATTATGTTTTCTCTTAATGAGCTGTTTCAAAAAACTTTGGCTTTTCCTCTGGTTTGGATGCTCCCAGAAGAATAGCTGCCACATGGTGGGGGTAAATGTGGGGCGGGAACAAGAGCTCCCAAAACCTCTCTACTTCCTTGCAGAGTGGTGAAGAAACTGCAGTGGTACCATTAATTCTTCCAAGAAAAGGGTAGGACTTAGGACATCAAGAATAACTGCTTTGAGGGCATGCTGTGTGTGCCCAGAAGAGCTGTAACTTCTACTGAAATGATTTTATTGATATGTGAGTTTGTGTGTATGCATATGTCATTATAGATCATTTTACATTTACAGTGTAATAACTCCTTGTTGTTATTGCTGTCGTATTATTAGGTGTTTCTGTAGGCATGTCAATGCATTGATTGTTTTAGCAACTACAACTGAAGACAGGTGTTTTGCCCCAGAAGAGAGAAGCCTAATGCTCAGAGAACTTCCAGCAGAAAAACAGGTCGAATACTGAATAGACAAAGGTAACGTTTTCTAGAGCAACTAATTGAATGAAGAGTCTGTCTTGCTAGTTTTAATGAACTGTAGGCTCTGAATTGATTAAAAACACATACTGGCTTAGGATATTCAGACTAGAAAAGGAAAGGTGTTGGAAACACGGTGTTAGTGTAAAAGGATGTATCGGTGCATGGGGCAGCGTGTGCTGTTTGGAAAGGTGCTCGCAGAGCTGCAGAGGAAGAAACCAACCACACAGAGAGAGCTGATCCCATCACAGATTCCCCTATAGCCTTTGTTAAGTCAGGTAGACTAAAATCCTCAAAGGCAATTAAGCACCAAAATACCTTTGGAGTTTGGCTTTAGTCCATATGTAAATCCACCTCCTTAGCTGCAGAAGTAACCAGAGCTCAGGCTTTGTAAGTTGGCCACCATTATGTTGCTTCCAGTATTAATTAATGTATGTAATGCTGTGTCTTGTGTGACCCGTGTTCTTTGCTCCTAGCTGTGTGACCTTTGCTATTAAGCTGTCTCTAGTTGGAAGAAGTCCGTATGAGTAAGTGCTACAGATTAGCCTGAATAATTTATTTTCCCAGCCCCCTCAGATTTTTTGACAGCTGTGCATTTTACAAGGAGTGACTTTTATATTTTCTTTTAAATCATAGATGAAAGTTGTTGAGTATCACTGGGACAAAATGAGATCCCTGCAGGGAAATACCTCATCGGATGATGAATCCCCATTTACACTTATTTCTTGAGATCTATCAGTGTAAATAGTGCTTATATATTTTTGGTATAGCTCCTCTCAAACTAATTTGAATGTGGTACTTCAAGGAAAAAAAAAATACTGCCTGTTTTTGTTATAAACCTAAAGGTGAGCTTGATCTTTCCTTTTCATTGAGGTGAGTCACTGAGGGATGTGTTAGTTCTTGGGGTGAAGAAATTTGAGACCAGTGTTGGTTAAACAAATCCATAGGTCAGTGTGGAATGTATTTGGTAGCAGTTCATTAAATGGACAGAGCATATAGTGGGAGTTTTTGCACTCTGGTGGGATTAAAGGATAATAACTCTGATGCAAAAAGATAGCTAACTCAGGTGGAAGACCCATAGCATTCCTGTAGAAATCTTACCAAATCTTTTTTTGCCTTGAAAAAATGGAATGTACTTTTTGTACAAAAAGTGAGGAACTTGCATTGATACAGCTTTAACCTCCGTAAAGACTTATAGGGGAATTGTGTAAAGCTGCACTTATGGTAAAGTGTGTGTGTGTGTGTGGGCTACGTTTGAGACAGCTTCTAGGGCAGCTAGGACTTGCGTGTGCTCCAGGGGTGTTGGAATAGCACAGAGGTGGTCTGGGAAGAGCTGGCTCTGCTTCTGCTGTGGTATTTGCTCTTCCGTGGTGCCAGCTGATAGAACCTTTGTAGTACAAGAAGTTCTCAGTCAGAAAGGGCATCTTGTTAGCCAATAGTAGATTTATGTGCCAAAATATTATTTAGTCTTTGAAAGCCTCCTTAGCAGTTGTGTGGCAGATAATGCAATGCTTCTGTGTAGCTACTTTAAAGACAACTTACTAGAGTGCTTGTCCTACTGATGGGAGAAATCAATATTGTCCTTTGCTCTGTTCCCTTAAATCACACCAGCGGCCTATCAGATGTGATGCACTGTGCTTGACCGACTCACTAGAAATTATTAGCAACTCACTAGAAATTTGGCTTTATTTTGTTAGTAATTTTATTTGACCAAACCCTCTCTCTCTCACTAGAATGTCAGAGTGCCTTCGGTGAGTAGAATATGGCTTTTTACTTCAGAATAGGTCCATGCCCAAATAAAAGTGACTGTTTTTTTTTTTTTCTCTGATACGGTCTTCTGTGCTGCTTGGGGACTTAAAAACTGAGATGCATAGATCCACAGAGACCCTGACGTTGTTTCCCAATTATGCATCCAGCGGGTGCTCCCAGTTCCTGGCTGCCATCTGGGAGAGCTGGACTACTGGTCCAGTTGCTTTTAATGGTCAATTATGAGGAAATGCATTTTGATAGAGAAGTTTATTTTTTTTCAACAGCTGCATTACCCACCATGCTGCTATGTCTTCATTTACGTTACGTTAACTGAAGAACTGCATTAAACGCATTGTATGTGTTCTCTTTCTCTGCTCTGCTGCCTTTAGTTTGGAGGTTTATGCATTGAGGTACAACAAACACAAACATTAAATTGGGGCTACTGGGAAATGAGTTTGGACTTGAGTTGTAGTGACCATAAAATGTGGTGAGATCTGGCACTTGGTTTAATGACGCCAAAGAGTGGCATGACGTGCAATCTAATGACATCACATTGTATGGTGCTGCGTAAACCACTAATAGTTTATGTAGTCTTTAAAAAAGAAAAAAGCTTGGTTATAACCTTTGGTGCATGTTTGTGCGCAAACATGCACACACCTGTTTATGGCTGTGTGTTAAAGCAGCGGCCCACACTATTTCTTAAATTTCTCGTTACAGCAAGGAGTCTTTATATCTTAATAATATGAGAAATGGAGCAGTCCAAGAGCACAAAGCAGGAAAATTACCTTTAATTTTCTACAGATGTTTGTGATGATTGAAGACTAAAGGCGTTTCATAATGAAATAGCAAATTGCATGAAAGAAGTTCAACTTCAGTACAAAGATACTCTACATTTTAATATTCTGGGGAAATTTACTGTGTACTAATATAATAATCACTCACCTCTTGTCTTGCAGCTTTTTGATTTTGCGTAGCCATGGAACTTCCCTTTAAAGCACAGTAATTTCTTTAAAACCTGTTTGATCTGTCAAGTAGGTGTAGAAGCTTGTGTCAGACATGAAGAAGATAGCAGATTCGGCTCTGGCAAATGATACAAATACAGTGAAGGTAATTGTCTTCGCCAGGGGAGAAAATTCTTCCTCTCAGTTATGTCAAATGCCAGACAACTTTTCAGAGGCGGGGAGGGAAACAAGCCTAAATGACAATACCGACAGTGCTTTTCTAGTAGGTGCTCTCTGTGCTTTATTTTTATTTTTCCTTTAAAAATCTTATTTAAGCTTCCAGGGATAAAATAATAAAATCTGCTAGCTCAATTGCATCTTTGTTTTGGGATTCTCAGACCTCATAAATCCATTGCCCTTCTGTGGTCCTCTACGATTTTCTGCCTATTTTTGTGAAGACAGAAACTTGCAGGAGACTCTGTGAGGCAATGAAGTCGTAGATTTTTTATTTTTCTGCCAGTTTTAGCTGTTCTGCTCCTTTGACTTCATATTGGTATAACTTAAACCCTGTCAAAGTCAACAGCTTTCTGTAACATTCTAAGGTTTTAGTATTTCGAAGGCAAAGGAGAGAGGAGCGGGCTTTTGACTTTGTTAATCCCAGGACAATAGCCTGTCTCATATATGAAGCTCTGCAGTTTTGTGTTCCAGCACCACATGATTCTTTTACAGAAATTTCCTGTCAGTGGAGAAGGAGCCAGCAAGGCTGTCATGGTAGGGGTTATTATTTTGAGGAATAAAACTCCATTTTCTCCACTCTGACACCTTTTCCTCCCTCAGCTCAGATTTTGTTTTTAGTTCATGGGTTTTTCCACTGCAACTCATGATAAGTATCATTGCCAAGAAATAGTAAATAAAATAAATAATAAAAAGGGATTGATGATGTAGGCAACTTTTTATTCTATATCACCTTCTTCTGAGATTGTGATGCATGATAGAGCACAGTGGTGGGCAGTGTATGGACACATTTACACAAATGTTTAGCATGCCCAACGGGGTATCTGTACTATGATTAAAAGCGTCTGTGTCTCTACGATATATCAAAGTTTATCCATAGCGCAACTGAGTAACCAGACTGCATTCCCTCTCTCCAGTAAGTACTACAGGTAGTTGCGTATTGCAGCAGAGCAAAGATAAAACTGTTGCAGAAATTAAAGTTTTTACAGGCTGGGAAGATGCACCTGGCTGGCAAATGTTAGGTGTCTGTCTACTGGGTGGGTTTCTTTCTGAACTGGATGAGCTCTTTAAGTCATCAGGGCTGAGGGTGGTTACCCTTAATTGAGGCTGCAGGGTGATCAGCATTTCTATTTTGAAAAAAAGAAAAGAAAAAGAAAGAAAAAAGGAACAAAACAAATGACAACCCTGTCTTCAGGTTTTTTCCTGCAGTGAATGTGGCATCTGTTCCCAATGTCCTTTTCTTTTGTAGCACAACTCTACTATATGTAGCTGGCCTTTTTGGGTCTTACTGTTCACTAACTTAAGGCTTTTTCAAGAGTTTGTTGGTAAATCTGACAGTGTTTATATTTTATGAGGTTGGCTTTTTTTTTTTTGTTGCTACTGTTTGCTTTACAGAAGTGCCTAGGAACATACAATGCAAGCCCATTGTATTAGACATTGTACAGTGATTTAGAGGTGTGTGGAGGAACAGTCCATGCCCCAAACTGTCTAAAAGTGGAGGATGCCATCTTTAAAAGAGAAAATTCAATAACATGCAACACTAACAAACTAGCTCGCTCTTATTTCTTCTGCACTTGACTCTCTTCTCGCTAAATGTGGCAATACTATCAAAACTTTTCATTCTTTTGGCTTCTCCCTGTCAGTAGAACAGTTCCAGACCTTTCAGTGGCAAAGAACTCCATTCAGTTTGTGGATTCCAACCTTTTACTCATCCTTGCATCTGGTTTTGTTGCCTTAAACCCCAGATATTTTCAGATTGACACAATATTGATCGCAGTTGCAGTTGGTTAAATTTGAGGTTAGTTTACATGAGTCAATGATGAAATGTCATGTGATGCTCTTTTGGACATCAGGCATTCATTATCTTTAAAATAATTTTTTGAAAAACTATTCAGCCACTAAATGTATTTTTATTAAAACAAGCCCTTAGTATGCATAATTTAGATTTGGAATCATGTTAAGTTTGTTTTTTTACATTTCTTGGAATGTGCTTTCAGTTTAGCTAAACAACATTCGATTTAGGGCATAATTTTAAGAATAATTTCTGTAATTCTGGCAGCAAATGCTGTAACATTGTAATTATGCCATAAGCATTCAATGTTTTTCTATCATAAGCTGGCTAAAATCCCAGTTCTGGAATACAGCTTTCTTGTTGCTCTTGTCTCTTCAAGTGAAGGTCCAATTTCGTCTATAGAAACGATTTCTTAATAAAGTCCATCATTTGGTTTAGTTACATACTAAAGCAGTTCATATATTCAAAAAGAAAAGTCTGTCTTTCCCTCTGAAATCATAAATGATTTTTGTACTTTTTTTAAAGGAAATTCACTTTTAAGAATGAGTTAAGCCAGCAGGTACTGTTCTGACACAGCCTTGATTCCTGCATATATTAAAATATTGTTCTCATTTAACCAACTCGATTTAAAAATGGGAACTAGTTAAACCAATACAGTCTAGTGATGTTAACATACCTGTTGTGTGTTGTGGATTTCAAAGTAAACAAGACCTAGTGCTATACCCCAGGGGTCAATATTGGGACCAGTACTGCCCAGGACTGGACCCAGCACTCCAGATGTGTCTCTCGCCAGTGCAGAGCAGAGGGCAAAGATCACTTCCCTTGACCTGTTGGTAACACTCCGCCTAATGCAGCCCAGGAGGTTGTTGGCCTTCTTTCCCACAAGGACACATTGCTCATGGTCAACTTAACTTCTTTTTACTTTTTGCAGAGGTCTCAGAAGTTGTCCGTGGATGTAGTCCACCAGTTTCTAATGTGGTGTCTTAGATGCTGTGGCTTGAGTCGCCATCAGGTGTGGGCTTGGTCACATGAAATCAGTGGAGTTGCATTGGTGTAAGGCATGATGAGTAAGCTGTGAGTCAACCTGAGGTTTCAAAGACATCATCTTGTTTTAAATTGGCTTTCTGTTCATGTATTGCCCTGTCAGTTACATACTTTCACTACTGAGTTTAAACATTTCAGGAAGAAACAAGTACTGAAATGAAAAGCTACGTCTGCTCGTAAAATAGGAGCAAATTGTCCTATTGTCCTGCTGGTCTCACCGGTGTGGTCAGGCTCCTGTGTGCTCCCTTTTCTGCACCTGGAGAGGGACCGATGGGGTGGAGGGAACACTGGTGGGACCCAGTACAGCTTTCCTTGTGTTAAACGCCTTTCTCTAGTTCTTAGGGTATGATAACTGAACTTGGATAATGCCAACCAGATAATTAATCCAGTTGTCTGTAGCAAAGCAAATTGCGCTTGCTTCTTTGTAGCAAAAAGCAATAGTGTTTGTTGTGCCTTTGATCTCTATAAAGTGCTCTGATGTGGTGATATCATCTCGAGGAAGTGCTTTCCTTGAATTTTGTATTCAACTTGATGTAAAAGGAACAAAGAAGAATTGAATTGAATATGGGCTTCTTGTGATAATTCATTTCAGTCAGCAATTAGCTTGTTTTTCAAAGTTGCTGTATATGTAAGCCTTGGTATTGGAATGGGATATTGGTGAATGACTTCATTAGTTTTCACTGAAAAGTAATGTCTGTCAGCTTTTCACTATGGGGCTAGTTTTGCTTTCTAGATCAGTAAGACTGCTGGCTTCCTTTTCAAAACTAATTTTCTTTATCAGTGTATTTGCTTGTGTGTCTTGATAATCCTTCCAGTTAGTGCTTTAGAAGATGTGGGAAGAGGAATAATGCTCATTCCCTGATGGTTGCTGTAAACTAGTCATTGCTTGTATGATACTCGATGAATGAAATATTTCCATCCACTGTAAAACTTTATCTCAAAGAAAGTCTGGAGAAGTTAAAATAATGGTAAATAATTCTGTAGACTAACTCTTGCAAGGACTAAGTAGCCTGGCCTTGATCCAGGGAGGCACTTAACAATGTGCTTAACTTTAAGCGCATTGAATATTCTTACCGGCATGAGTGAAAAATCAATGAGACTACTCACATGCTTAAAATAAGACATGTGCTTAAGTGTCTTTCTGGACCTCAGCCAGAGGGTTCAGCCTGCGAGATGGGCTGAATTCTAATTGTGGGCAAAAGCCAGTAGTGTTTCATTTTGCTTGTCTTGTGCATTTCTGAAGAATTCATTGATATTGTCTGTGTTTATTTTAATTGGCCTCCATTTCCCATCTAAGCCCTACCAACTGCAAAGCTCTGGGAGTAAAATAGATGTGCAACTTAGCATTGTCAAACAGCTTGTCAGGGATAGTACTTAGACTGTATATATTGCTCTAGAGCAGGAACTGAACTTCAGAAAAGCTGGGAAAAGATGAGGTGAAACATGATTGTTTTCTTTGGTAGCCAAGGTTTTAATATAGAGAGAAAATGAAGAGGAGAGAAGAGAAGGGCTGGTGACACATCGCACCTTTTCAGTTAACATAGTTGCTGCTTAGGAAACATTAAAGAATGTAGACAGATGCATTAATAATCTGCTGGCAGTGGCCGGAGCCTTGGCAAGTAGGCTTTCCTACCTACTATTGATTTTTCTGACTCTCAGGCAGCAACTTGCAATGGGTGGCTTGATCCCTTACTCTCAAAATGGGCAGTGAGCTGAGTTGTCACGGCCAAAATAATTTTTACTTTCTAACCAATCCCTCCTGTTTCTTCAACAGCATCTTTTATTGCTTAGATGACAATTTCCACTGCTGACAACTGTGAATGATAAAACATACTATATTTAAACATGAAGAGCCTCCATGTCTAGAGGTGCAAAATAACCCACCGCAGTGCTACTGAGGTCTTTGTTGGCACCAGCTACGCTTGTAGAACCCAACCTTCAAGCGCTGTAAATCTGGGACATTACTGGTTGGCAAGTATAAAAGCAGTGGAGCCAGAGATCTAAAAGAAATCTTTGCTGTCAACTCTAACGTACTTGTCTAAGGAAATACTGTGCCATTCTGCCCCCACCCTCTTTTGTTTTTCAACATCTAGACATTGCTTGTCTTCCACTTTTCCTCACTGTGTTCACGGCTTCCTCCTTACATCTGACATTGCTTTTCCCTCCAGGTGGTTAGAGCCCATGCAGGAAATTCTTCTTCGTGTGCTGCCTTTGAGTTGTGATTGCTGATATTTCTTCCCTGTCTTTTTTTACTGGAAGTTAAAATTTTCATTTCCATATATATATTGGATTTAGGCTAGATGAAGAGAGAAATTTGAAGAGTAGTTGAAAAGAGAGTGGCCAGAATAAAGGAAAATCAAGTGTAAATATTTTTTAAAGGGATAAATATGTAAAACTAGAAGAAACCAGTTGACACCATGAAATTTTATAGGTAATTACAAATGTATCTCCTGAAAACGCATCTCCATGAAGGAGCAGCTGCCATTTGTGGGAAACCCCCTCCACAGTGAATCTTGAGCAGTTTTGAATGAGTTTTGCTTGCAGACTGTTGGTTTTCTTTCAGCAGCAGAAGTGTGGTTGCTATAGCACTCCAAGCTCTGTTTCAAGTATCTTTCAAGGTAACTAGCAGTGTATGTTTTTATTGTGTACTTGCCCTAATGGCCATTTATTTCTTTAAACTGCAAATTCCTCTTTTACCTAAAAGCTTAATAGAATCACCTGTCACATACAGAATTTCACCTGAATTGAGTAAAAGGTGATTTTAAGGTTTAAGTTTAGAAGGTGTATCCAGATTCAGGGATAGCCAACGATCTTTTAAACAGTGAAATGATGTGTGCTAAAGATATCAGAGCCAGAATTAGAACTGGAAGAGTGGGTGGAAAACAGTATTTTATAGCTATTTTGCTTTCAACTGTTTTCCCATTAGCTTTTGTAAAATTGGCTTATCAAGCTTAAGTCTAGGTCTGTATCTGTTTGCAGGTGTCCTCAATGTGACAGAGCCTTCTGCCACCTAGTGTTAATGTGAGCTCTCTCCTCAGCAGGGTATCACCAGATGATTTATTAAATGTCATTATTAATGATAACCTTTTCCTCCAATTGCTGGGCACTGTCTGTGAATGCTTAAAAATGCAGTTTCTACATCAGAGGGTTTCAGAATCAATTCAATCAGTATGCACAACTTCTTCGGATACGTGTATTGAGGATGCCGTTTGCACAGTGGGTCAAGTTGTTATACAAATAATCCATGGAGAATTTCAGTAATTGTGAATGTCACTCCTCTGTAACAACTCTGTTAGTGCTTCTCTCCCCCAGGTGAGACTAGTAGATTCTGCCTAACTCAGCACACATCTACTTGGATGTCTCTGCTCCTGCTGGTTCAGGAAATTGTATTAGACTGAAAGCAGCAGAGAATAAAAAAGAATTCAACAAAAATTATACAAAATAAAGAATGATTCCATTTAGACACTTAACTCATTGTCTTTTTGGAAGACTAAGATGAAAATCTCCCATCATCACTGCTTTTTCTCCTCTAGAAATTCTACTAGGACACAATGGAGGAGGACAATAAAATCCAGATAATTACACCCAGATTTCACAATAGAAATGTCAAACTGTTAAAACAGAAAAATAGGCTTAATGATATTTTATATTTCAGCCAAATAATAATAGCTCCTACCGTAAGTTGACAGATAGGAGGAAACTTCTTAGGATTGAAGGAGTGGTGTGGGTTTTTTTCCCTTCATTCTCCTATAAAAATATTACCAGGACAACAGACCAACTCTTTCTCCTTCTCCCCTCCACCTCTGTGAGCTGCCTTTGACCACTCTGTGATACAGAGTGGGGTAAAATGTTCCTTTGCAGGTTGGTGTTTGAGAGCTCAGCCAAAAGACTGCACATGACTTGGGCAGAGGCTTCTAATTCTTAGCCCAGCCGTGATTTTGAGGAGCAGCCCTCGCTCCTAGCTCCTGCCCTCCTCTCTTTTCTTTTTCACAGCTCTTCCTGAGGAGCAAATGCCAGCATGGCTGAGAGCTGTAAACTTGATCCTCAACACCAGACTGAAGTGCTGACCTGATCAGCAGCAATCAGAACCTGAAGAAGCAGAGGGTCTAATGCATTAGAGCATTAGTCAGCTGCGATACCAGGCAGGCTGGTTTTTTCACCTTGTTTTGACCTGAACAGTCTCATCTTCTTTAAATAGTGTCATTCAAACTGCAGTCTTTTTGGTTTCAACAATTATGCTTTTCAAATACTGCCTAAAGAAAATAACTTCAGGTTCTTATTATCTCAAATGAATAACTATGAGCACAGAGCAAGTTTTTGACTTGCTCTGTGCTCGTAGTTATTCATTTGAGATAATTATTAGGTTTGGCAGCTTACTTATCTGATCAGTATCAGAGGTTAAAAACCCTCTAGAAATTCTTGCGCTATTTTGTTAGAGTCATATGAAATTGGAGTTACCATACAACATGAATTCATTGCTACTCTGTCAGAGCAGAGGACGCTGTGTCACAGGGAAAACAGAATAGACCGGCTGACCTGGGGAGAGAATATTTCAAAGCTGAGGTTATATACAGCATTTTCTTTGTTCAGATGTTTTTTTCCATGAGAAGTGACTTGGGGACAAAACCTGTGGCTGTAGTAAATGCATTTCTGGTGTTATTTTCCTGCTCTCAGTCTTTTACCTGATGGGGGGAGAAGGTGACATTTCTTTCCCTTTAGGTCCAGGCTCATCATTGTCACTGAGATCAGTGGTGTTTGAGCCATGCAACAGGGTGGGTAGATGGAGGAGGCAAACTGGGGGAGGTTGTAGGGGCGAAGGAGGCCATTGACTTCCCTTAGTCTGAAGCCTGGCTGTGACCATGCCTGACACCCGCATGACCAGGGGCTCTGTCCTCCCCTGCTGGGACTAAAACACAGTCCTTCAATGCAGAACAGTCTACAAATGTGCTGGCCAGTCTGTTTTCCAGCCTCAGGCCCAAAGTCAAGGTCCTTACTGGAGTTCCTGGAGCAAAAATATCTCCTCTGCTTGCAGCAGGCTGTCCTGTACTCTGCAGTTGTGGTACAGCCATGACCGTCCTTGTGGTCTGTTGCCATAGAACCATGCATCAAGCAAAATGTACTGAAAAAGGGGGAAAAAAAATCTCTGTGCATCTCCATCCTCTTTCTGTAGGTGTTCCTGACTGAGTGCTCTGTTCAGAAAGGGCTCCATTTGCTTCACAGCTGCATAATTTACATGGAAGCTGGTCCAGGAGGAATCTCTTTCATGTAGCTCACTCAAAGCCCCAGTTCATCAATATGGATTGCTTGCCGGGCACTTGGGGATTTATGGTACGCGGTGGGGTGTGCGGAAGTTGGAGAAAAAGGCAGAGTGAGAGGAACAGTAGGGAATTTTTAACCTAAAAGAATTTGTGTGTCCAAAAGAACTGTCTTTCAGAATAAAAGTTATCTCTTTTTGCCTGCAGAAGAGATGCTGTTTTCCCAGAGTTGAACCCCTAGCCATGGTGAAAGACAGAGTGATGTCTTTAAGATTAAACTTGCCCTATCCTTAAAAAAAAAAAAAAAAAAAAGATAAGCCTGTAAAAACAATCCTTAGGTAGTAAGTTACAAAATAATGGCAAGAGCGTTGGAACTAGATGATCTTTGAGGTCCATTCCAACCCAAACCATAGGAAGTGTGGAGTTGGAGGGCGGGGGAAAGATGAAAAGTTTGAAGGTAAAGCCATGCCAAAACATTTCTGCAACACGTTGAAAAGAGAGCTATTTTGCAATGACAGAAACGATGGCTTAATGGTCTTTTTAGCCATTGAAAATAAAAAAATATGAGATTGTAGCTGAGAAAAGGCCCTCATGTTCAATGACAATTCTTCTCAGGGTCAAGTACGAGT
Source organism: Grus americana (assembly GCF_028858705.1). Classification (NCBI taxonomy): domain Eukaryota; kingdom Metazoa; phylum Chordata; class Aves; order Gruiformes; family Gruidae; genus Grus; species Grus americana. The sequence continues at coordinate 64,072,768 of NC_072856.1, read as the reverse complement.
GGAGCCTGATTTAGTCATAGACTAAATGTAGCTGCAGTTCTGCAGTCCTCTAACGTGTAATCTATACTGGTCATGCAGAGCGAGCGCTTTGCTGGATTCCAGCTAGGACTGCAGTGTCCTTGTTACGCAGCGAGGCTGCTCAAGGGTGTTAAAATGCTTACTTGCAGTTGTTTGAGCAATTTCTGCAGTGGCTGATTGATTTACTGTATCTGGAAGTTCAGACCTGGAAACCTGAGCGAGGGAGAATGCCTTTGCTGGCGGTGGCGAGGCCGGGTGTTGAGAGGACAGACAGCTGGCGGGTGACCTCGGGAAGATGACAAATGGAGGACCAGGTGCCCCCGCTCATCCGAGAGCGTTCCCAACCCCTCTGCTCGCAGAGGCGCGAGTTACGGAAGTCACTTCACTGAAGGAAGGCTTCCTGTGAGCAAGGTTTCTAGAAATAAACATTAACCTTTTGTTACCGGCTAAGTACGAGGGGATAACGAATTCAAGCAGCTATTTGGGAAAGAGTTTAAGCAGAAATCCTTTCAGTTTGAAGGGGAGAAAAAAAAAAAAAAAGGAAGAATTCAGCCAAATGGTAGTGGTTGCGCATATTTTGGAGGTGGCGTCTGGAACGCCGGCAGGAATGTGTGGCGCTGAGATGTGCGGTGAGCAGCAAGAAGCAAACTGTATACACAGCATAATCGGTGATGGTTCTTGACTGACATATATGGAGCAGTTAAAACTACTAAATATATTACTGGGAGGAAAGTGGGGCGTGAGGAAGCTCCCAACAACTGAAGAAAGAAAAGTCAGCATAGAACTTGTATCCTGTGAATGAAAAGACATCGGGTAGCCTTTAGTTTTCCTTTGCTTGCAAGGGATTAATGTGTTTGCAGGTTCTGCTTTCCATTTCCCATTTTTATTTTAAAACAGGCAGTCACTTGCTAAAATGAGGAGAACTTTCAGACAATCCTTGTCTTGAATCTGCCCTGTAACAGCGCAGAAATCTATAAACCATGTTGACTTGGACCAGCTGAGAATGTGCCTCCTTTCTCTGAAGTTTGCTTATTAGGGATTATGGTGTAATCTGGCAGATTCTGGGGTTTTGGTTTTTTAACTAAAAAAAACCCCAACAAAATTGCTGTCATTGCTTTAGCTTTTGAAAGCACATTCAGAGTTTCCTGCGTGAGCTCAGATCGCTGAATCTACTGCAAAGGCAGGAATGGTTCCTCTCTTGAGCTGGTATTTACATTTTCCAAGGTTGAAACTGTTACACCTCTTGTGAAGTGATGCTGCCTGGTCAAATGTTAAGAGAACCCAATTAAATGTAGCATTTGATTATCATCAGACACCCATGGTGAATTGTGGGCTCACATGAAGTGCAAAATGCATTTATCAAACATGCGCTGGATTTACTCATGTGAATTCTCATTGAATGTAAATCTCTAGCCTGCATAACTCCTCAGTGGAAAAAAAAAGAGGTTTATTTAACTTGTTAACATTTTTAACGTACTGTCTACAGGTGTAACTGGATTTGCAGTTCCTTTGAAGATGGGTCAGTTTGTGCCATTTAAGGGGTTTATGTCCCATTTCAGAATGCTTTAAGTGTGTAGTCTTTAAGTCTATAGTATTCTGAAATGGGACATAAACCATAGTCCATAGTACTTCGAGGCTATAGTCTTTTTCCACATGAAATAATTCTGTCAAGGCTGGTGCCGCCTTGAGTAGAGCTCTGCAGTGGGACTGGAGTTGTCTAAAAACTGTTGTTACGGTAGTGCCTGCAGAAACCTGTATGTGCAGCCTGCATGTGGTATCCTGGGACTGTCATTCAGCCTGCGGCATAGAAAATGTGGAAAATGCATATTAGGTCAGAGTAATACAAAGCTTCCTTTATTCTATAAAACCTTTTTCATCATTAGTTTCCTGTCTTTACACTTTGAAAGATCCACTTCTTTTAAAATTATATTAGACAGTTTCTGTGGGGCAGAAGGCATTTTTTTCCTTGTTCTTTGATCTTCATTTCTCCGTGCTTTTTCATCTTACCTTTAGGCAATAGCATTGGCTTCTCAGTTACTCCAAAGGCAAATGTTTATCTATGTGTTAAATAAATGTCGGTAGCTGATTCTGGTCTCATGTCTATTTAAAAACTAGGGCAGCAGTAGAATTGCAGTGCTAGGAAAATGCTGGAGAACCAGGTGCTCTTTAAAATTTTTCTGCCTTTAAACTTCTTTTTTACCAGTAGAAGAGCTGTTTGGGTTGTTTTTGGTTTTGGGGTTTGTTTTTTTTTTGACACACTGAAGATGTATTTTGAGATAGCTGTCACAAGACAATTTCCCTCCGTTCCATCCCCCAATGTATTAGCTTTTCAGTGGAAATGTTTGGTCTCTGGAGTCTGGATTTCATCACAAAAAGAGGAAGTTTTCAGGGAAAGTAGTATGGGAAAATTTGATTCTCTTCTCTTCGCCCCCACCAAGGATGGCTTCTTTGACTTTGTACCTTTGCATTTAAAGATTTTTCTACTGCGAGGTTCACAACTGTACTCACCAGTGTCATAGGTAATTTGTAATAAAATCTCTGATATAGCTAATTAGATATATCTTAGGGGTTTCGTATGTGTTTCACTATTAAAAGAGGAAACAGTTTATGTGAAACATCAAATAAAAGTGCCTTAGTTTTTGTATTAAACCCTCCGGAGATTCTTTTATTGGTCACTGCAGTAGCTGAATGGTAAGGAGCGAAGCTGCCGCTTTCAGAGCAGGAGTGGGGAGCCCCGAGGTGCTGCCGGGTTGCTGTTGCAGCGGGGCATGGGTGGCTCTGGGCTGCCGGCATCTGACACGTTTGTACTTTGATATAAGGGAGAAGAGGAAAAGAGGAATAACTCATCACTGGTTTCTACCTTTGGAGTCAGAACTGGTTTTATCAGAGACAGCTGTTTCATGGCTAATATTACTTTTCTAGGCTTTTTTTTTTTTCTTCCTTCAGTGTCCAGCAGCAGACTTCTGTGCTGTTCCATCTTAGCTGAGGTATGCTGTGGCAGACCTGGTTTATTTTAATTTTGAAGAACTTTGTCTCACCACACACAGTTGACGTGTACTCCTGCCCAGAGACACTCTGACAGTATTTGAAACAAATTGCTATTTAGAAAAAAACAGATGGAAGAGGCTAAAGGTCCCAGATTTCTTTTATTGATTTGGTGGGTTGAGGGTTTCTTGGGTTGTCTACTGGGAAAAGTTATTTCTGGTAGAACAGAGTTCTTCACTTAGAAGACCTAAAACCATGAAATCAAAGTTCTAGGAGCCATGATCTCAAACTCCCAATTAAGAAGATTTTAAAAAAATCTTTGTTTTAATAAATAGAGGCCCATTAGAGTCAGTAGGCATCTGATTTTGAAGAATTTATTGCAAGATGAAGACTTTAACTTTTTTATATTGGAAAGTTGGTTGAATTTTCCCTCTGAAGTAAAGGGAGGGGAAAAAATACTCCAACATCATCTAAGTATGGATATGTTTATTTCCAAACAATTCAAGTGAGCTCCTGGAAATGTCATCGACGCCAGGTCAGCTGGAACCAGAGGGTTTGCTCGTAACACCAACCGTGCATTCAGCAGTCGATTCTGGCAGCTTCAGCCCCCGAATAATAGAATCACTACCGCGTCCCCTGTGTTGGTGGCAGAGGTGGGTGTTTTACAAGCACGCCCTGAGCTTTTCCACCTGGTTGTATCCTGGTTTGAATGAGAGGAGCTCCGAGGACGGTGCTGCGAATCGTGACAACTTCAGTGACAGGTCTGCGGCAGTCTCTTGGGGCATGGGTATGTGAAATGGGCCGAGTTTGTGGCGTGGAAAAGGCTGGGTCTGACACTCGGTGACACCTTGGTGAGCAATTTCTGCTCACTAAGCCCTCAGAAAACTAGCATACCTAAACAATATTATTAATTATAAAAAAAATAGACTGGTTTACTAAGCTGAATCTGAACTGGTGTATGTGCTGTCTGCAAGTAGGATTGCTGGGGCTTCAAGAGTGATGGTTATGGTAACTCTCTTGTCGTCGGCAGGATTTTTCACTAGCCAAAACTGTATTGTGGTATTTAGAGGGACTTTTCCTTGTACCCCTGCACTATGGGCTATGTTTGGTCTTGTCCTGCTGCAAGGCTAACAGGTGACATAATCTGGTTAAAAATACATTCTTTCTCTGTCTGCCTTGGTGTCTGTTGGTTTTGGACCTCGTTATGTTTAGCAGTTTCTTGACATTCATGCTGATTGCTGCAATTGTATACACAGAGGTATAATATCCAGAGGCATTAAAAAACACCCAACACCCCCCACACAGGTATTGCAGTGGGTAGCTGCCTGCCCGTTTGCTGCTGCTTGCAGCAAACCCCATGCTGTGATAATTCCTTGTCCACTTTGACTTCCTAGTCACATTCCAATTAAAGTAATTAACCCAGTTACGCTGTATTTATCAACCGAATGATGTCTTGGTTCCTTGAGACAGCTGTGGACCTCCTCCTTTCCAGGGAACAATTTTCCCCATTCAACTAGAAAATACCTTTTTTCCCATTTAGTCCTTGTTGTCCTGGAGAGTGGAGGAGAAGAGCAGCTGATGGTTGGCACCTCGCTGCCATCAGCCTGACCTCAGGCGTGGTGCAAGATCCACAGCAGGTATTGAGTTGGGCTCGTGAGGAGCCTCTGCTGAGTTCGTGGTTGTGTTAAAGTTGGTTTATATGTTGGAACAGGATGTGCTGGCTGGTGTTCAGCAGGAATTTCTGATACCAATAATAGCTGCTTTGTTTTTTAAGATTTGAATATGATGATAGTGCCCAAAGAGTGTCTATTAAAATAGAGGAAGGGTTGCTTTTTGACTTTTGAGGACTTGGGATCAGGCTTTTAGCTAGTCTGTAGAGGTGTGCTGGACTACTGCTGTGCTATTCTGGACTACTGCTTTGAGTACCAGCTTTATGTGTTGTGGTTTTGTCCTACCTTCGATATTCCAGTCTCTGAGATAGGGAGAGCCACACCATATTTGAATAGCACCTAGTGAAAGCCTGTTCCCAAATGAATTTCCCAGGGCTATTTTATGAAGAACAGCAACAAACTTGGCTCATTTTCTAAGCAAATTCTGCTTTGGCTGCGTGGACCAACTGTGTGGTAGAACTGGTTCAAACCAAACCAAGGTTGCTTGGAGGAGCTCAGTTTTTACCTGCTCGGGGGCTGGAGGGTAACCCAGGCCACATGTTCCTCAACAAAAAAACAGGCCAGAGAAAATCCAGTTTCTTATCAGGTGAGAGAGGCACATAAGACCCAGTCTCTGCAAGGATACTCTGAATAATTCATCGATAGCTCAGCTTAGAGACTTGGTAAATCTAATGAAAATACTGTCTCCAGAAAGGTTCAGGAATGCAGCATATGCTACTGCATTACTAATGCTTTACACTGTTTTCCAGACTGGAGTATTTTGCTCGCTTTCATGCAACCACTATTTATTATTTAAATGATGAATCTGGAGAATTTCCCAGATCTAATGTCTGCCCCATTACTTTCTGTCTTGGATACTGCAGATAATCAGATGAGCAGTAAATCTATTCTGTGGAACAGAATTACATAATCTTTTTTTTTTTTTGGTCAAACAACTTGTGAGTGATTTTTCTTTTCTTCACCCCCATAAAATACCTAATAGATTAAAAAAAAAAAAATCTGTATGCCAAATACAGAGTATTCTGCATGTATAATGCATCTGCAGAAACACCAGTGGAACTGCATTTATCTTGGATAGGTGGGGGAAGATTGTGTGGAATAATCCCGAGCACCGATACTCTCGGGTGGATGGGTGGAGGGAAGTACTGTGGGGTTTTTTGGTTTGTTGGTTGGATGTTTTGGTGGTTGGTTTGGTTTTTTTATTCTCATAGCCTGGTTTGCTTATTTGATTGTGCCGTTTCTCCATCCTCTCTGACTGTTTCTGAAGTCTTTCCTGAATCTCGCTGCAAGGAGACTCTCCGGTCAAGCAGTGCGGGGACATTGGCCAGTGGCGTCGGTGCCTGATGAGCTGGTGCCGGGTCTGCGTGGCAATGCCAAGTGGTGCTGAGCCCGCCTGGGCGGTGGGTGGTAGGGCACGGGGGATTGTGCCTGCTGCCGCACTGAACGCTGCTGCATGCTTCTCCAGCGGTCCCAGTCATGCCTGATGAAGTGATGGTGACGCAGCCTTCGGAAAAGAGAAAACGTGAAGGAAACCCACCCCCAGGAATGACCAGCTTGAGTCTGAGCCTCTGCACCAAGTGTGAATTACACCTCTTCCCTTCACAACAGGAGGCTTTTTTTTTTCTTTTTTTGCATGGTGATGAGAAACTAAAGGTCAGGAATGAGCCCCCTGAAGGCTCATGAAGAACAAAATACGATGTGTTTTAAGTGACTGAAAGGTTAATGGGGAAGATCAACACCCAATGGCTGCAGCGAAGGGAAGGGGCTTGTTTGGGCAAAGCCAGAAGCGTAGCGTGGGCATTACGGTGAGAGGGAAGTGTGAAACTGTGGGGCAGAGAACACACAGCCCTTTAGCCCTGCACAAAAATAATAGTGCGGGCTTTTTTTAACTTCAGAGTTTAGTCTGCCCTCAGTAAAAACAAGGTACATTAAAAAAACTGTGCACCAGAAAAAGCAAACCTCTTTTTCCTGGTTTCTGCTTATAAGATTTACAGGTACTTAAAATAAACCTATGAAAAACAGACCTAGTGTGCTGGAATTTGCTAACTAGTGAGAGCAATTACCTCCAGGTCCCAAGACCTAACGGAGCTTGACTTTTTGGAAATAAAACTTGGCAAGCGCTTCTTCCTGCTGCTGTTGTAAAGGTGTACATGAAAAGATGTGCTGACCTCTGCCAGAAACCCCAGGAATCCAGTTCAGAGAGATTCTCCTGCGAAGGGCACGGCCGGATTCAGGCAGCACAGATGGGGATTGGTGTGGAAAAGCCAGCGAAACATTCGCTTCTCATTGTGTGGCTTCAGCGTGGCAGATTCTTTGCAATTGCCTGGTGTACCACAGTAATTAAATGGGTCAAGAGCAGTAAGTTTAGATACTTAACGAGAAAATAAAGACCTCGCTTGACAGCCAGCGACGTGTCATGCTTGTTTCACAGGAGTAAGGAGAATTAGTGCAGGTTGCCGTAGTAAAAGTTGATCTGAGCCTTTTTTGGCAATGATTTTGTATTGCTTCAGAGATTGCATACCAATTAACTATAAATGCTCTAATAGCTGGAAATCAGGTTGTCTTATGAAACTAATGCCCTGATTTCAGATGACCTAAAAAAAGGGAAACAATAGACTCTCCCTCTCTCCTTATAGTGATATATTAAGCAACAAAAGATAAGAAAAGTAATGAAAAACACACAACCACACAACTAACCTTTGTTAATACAGAAACGTAAAATAATCCCGTTTTCTCTGGACTGTTCCATGCATGAGTGGAAGATGAAGTTTGTGCAATGAAATAAACATGATAGAAGTGAAATCTGAGATGGGAGTTGATTTTTATAAGACTCTCCGGTTTGGAGGGTGGAGGTAGTTTCACACCAGCGTTTTGGAGGAAATTATTTGTCGTTGTCAGTATCCCTTCATCATTCCTGGCTGCGGGAAGGAGCTCCTGTTTCCCACAGCAATTGTAAAAGGCTTTTGAGAAGGCTGAGCTTTTTCCTCCTAAAAATTATTAAGGGACAAGTAACAAGAATGATAAAAAAAAAAAATTAAAAATCTATTAAATGCATTCTCCCACAGAACAGGAGCTCTCTGCAGACCATTTTCCCTTGCAAATTAAGAAACGGGACCAGCTTTGCTGCTGTGTTTGTAGATTCCCTTTGGACTAAACACAATTCAAAGGGTATGTGCTGTAACGTCTGTGCCCGTGCTGGTGGGAACCGGTGTCCAGCAGCAAGGACCGGGCTCCCTCACAAGTTGGGACAAAGCAGCAGAGCTCACCTGAACTTGGCCACAGGAGGCAAATTCAGTCTCTCGACTTCGGCATCTCACCGACAATCACACAGAAACGTTGCTCATGTCTGTGGTTATTAGGTGCAAGAAATACAGTTTTAAAACTGTAATTAATCATTTCTAAGTAACCTCTTTTTCTACACATTTATGGCATCAATGGGTATGACTGTTTATTATGTCTTACCTATAAAATCTGACCTGTTTTATATACTCTTTATGGAAACAGTGTACAGTCATAAATTAAAAGATGCAACTGTTTTGGATATTTTACTGGTGGTCCTGTATTTTCCTGCCAAAAGTGCAGCTGTTTTAGGTTTCTGGGGATAACATTATAAAAGGCTGTATGCATTTTGCAAGTTTATGCTTGAATTGCCAAGCCAGAGGTGGAATGACTCAACCTTCCCAGGAGCAACATGTACCAAGTGATGAATCAAAACAGCTAGCTGAAGCTCTGCAGCTTACATGGCTGCTGCGAAAGACAGTTCTCATTTATGGCGGTTTATCTGGTGTTCAGAATTTGAGACGGTCATTGTGCTGATGGCGCTAGGCTACAGCCTGTGGCTGTCTTTGTATTTGATGGGGTTTTGGTGCAAAAGTAGCTGACAATCTGGTCTCATATATGTCTTGTGGGGTACAGGAACTATAGGGTTACGGCATGGAATGAAACTATTCAATCCCCCTGAGAAGACACCTTTAATGGGGGTTCTTGGCTTTGCAGGACTGGGTTTGAGCCTCAGAAGGAGCTGAGTGGAGCCAAGAGCTTGTGGCAGCGCCAGTGTCACCGTCACCGGTAGCGTGTTTCAATGTCGGCCCATCAGTCTGGCTGGTTGGTTGTAAAATTAGATGGCTTTGCAAATGGATGATGCTTAATTAATGGTGAAGTTTAGAGGCTTGTTTAGCCAAAATGTTGATGACAGCCTCCTACAGATCTAATTCCCTGTGGCAGTGGAGTTACTCCAGATACTGATAGGTCCAAGAGCAGAAAGTTCAGCCTTGTTGTCATCAGAGCAACCAGCACAGTCAGCTCTTGGGAGTGCCCAGTGTTAACCAGGCAGAGCTGAAACCCTCCAGTTCCTGTGGGAGCGTAGGAAAGCTTGTGTCATCGTCGTTGTCATCGTCTTAGAAGGAGCCACCGAAGGGGGGGAAATGCAACCTTGCCCCAGAGTGAGCACAGAAAATACAAACCAGCGAGTGCACTTAGCCCTGTGCAGCCTATTGCAAGGAGTCAAGTTTATTCAGAGCATTGGCTGCGCAGCTTGTCTGAAGGTGCATCAGCATCATCGTCATAACTAATAGAAACTTGTACTGATACCTCCACAGGTGGCTAGCAGTAGGCAGCTCCCTCTCCTTGCTTTCTCCCAAAAAGTAGCCTCGACCTCACTGTACTGTGAACTACGCAGGTGTTTGAGGTGTCTATTTCTGTGCTAAAATAATGCTGCTCTTTGTTTTAGGTATCTCAACCATGTACGAGCCGCCTCTCCGCAGGACCTTGCTGGGGGCTACACTTCTTCTCTTGCTTGTCACCGAGCCTTACAGGATGCTTTCAGTGGTCTCTTCTGGTACCCCAGCTAACCAGCGTGCATCAGCCTGTGATCAAGGGACACCAAATGGAGCGAGAAGCAAATCAAGCCAGCAAAGGTTGGGTAAAATTGCTGCCATCTGCAAAATGGCTAAGCTGCAGTCACTTTTCTGTGTAAAACCAGCTGTGTTTAAGTGTTAAAGGAAAAAAAAAAGAACCCGTCTGCACGAGAGCTTTGTAAAATGGTAGATACATTTTTGTGGAGGGGGAAACTCGTTAGTCATGTGGCACTTTGCTGAGGGAGGCTGAAGCAATAAGCCACATCTAATGGAAGATGTGAATAACTCAGCTGCGTATGTTTGAGGTTTAAAGAAATACACTTGTAAATTTTTTTTTAAATAAAGCCAGACTTTTTTATTAAAGTTCGTGGTTTTACTCTTATTGCAGGGTTTTATTTGCACAAGCATTTAAATGCCATTTTGATTATAACATTTAGTGTCAATATTCAAGCCTACATTTTCTTCCCATAAAACTAGTTTCCCCAGTTCAGACAAGTGGGTTTTTCCTCCTGCCAGCTGGATGTGAAAAGAAACCCTGGAACTATGCTGACACAACTCTTGTGCGGGATCCTTCCTGATGTCACTTGGTTCTTACCTTCGTCTGGAAAACAAATCTTTAGCTGAAAGTCTTTCAACTTTCTCTAGAAGCAACCTAAGAAGCCTAACAAGGCTCGGTCATTAGTCAAAATTGTTTTTGTTTTTTCCCTGTTTAGCTCTGTTTCCAACTTTTCTGTCATGTGTTCAGGAGCGTTTTTTGGCAGGAACATCCCTTTACCTGTCTTTTGGGATGACCCTTGCCACTTGATCTACCGCTTTTATGTATTCCTTTTGCTCTTCATGTAGTGGAGTGCAGACTAATTCCAGCAGAGATGGGCTTCCTGCGGTGGGACTGGTCTTTGCCACGGGTTGTGTATAAAGCGCAGGAGACTGGAAGCTGCTCAGGGCAGCGAGTGCCTCTAGAGTAAAGCCTGGGCCGTGGTTTATGGGTCATCCCTTCGTAGTTGTTGAAAACTGCTCTGAGGAGTGTACTGAAGGAATGTATTTTTATTATGATGTAATAGAAGAATAAGCTCTCTCCCAGACTCAGTGCTTCCTTTATTAAGGAAAGCGGAGGAAGGCACCAAAATTTCCCTTGCCCTTTTTCTGAAATCCTCTTGTTTGTGCTGGGAATAGTTGCTGACAGGTATCGTTACCCACAAAGAGGCAGAGATGTAGAAAAGGCTTTTGGGTATGGCTCTTGGGCAGAAAGCCTGTGGCTGGGCGTTGCAGGGCGAGTGCTGCTTTCATCCGGGTGTCCTTCCTCCTCTCCTCTCAGCTGCCAGGCCTGAAAGTTGACGGGTCCTTTATTTAGCTGTTGCCTTGCTCACAGTAGACGGGCCTGGCTGATTGTTCTCCTAGCAGCCAGAAGCTGTGGGAGTTCATTCCCTCTGTCAGAGACACATGACAGCCTGTCTCCTCTTCCCAGGCACCAGGTACTGGCAGTCCTGGGGGTCAGCTCGGGACCCCAGGAGGGAGTAGCAGCAAGCCGGGGAGTCTGTACTGCTGTGGGCTCACCCAGACGAGTAAAGATCTGTGTCAGCCATGATCTGCTTTGATTTCAGTTTGTAAAGCCTCAGGTCATTGCACTAATAGATACAGAACTGCACGTGCACGTTAATATGTATCATTTAAATACACTCATGCAACTTGCATGTACCTATCATTTGCTATTTCATGTGGAGGGATATACGCACAAGTGGCAACTGCATAGAGATATGGAAACCCCCCTGGTTACCAGTATAAACTAAAGTTGTGTTGCTAAATTAACAATGGCATTTCATCCTTAAGCGAACAAAACTTTAAAGATCGAAATGCCTTCCCTGCCCTGGGATACCTTAGCCATGTGCTGAAAATCAGAGTTACGTAGTTGACTCGCTTGACACAAAAATGGTGATCAAAGCCAGGTTTCTGTCAGCGCAGTAGTGCCGAGAAGCCCTAAATTTGGACTGAGGCAATGCACGCAGTCTGAGGGACCGGCAGTCTCCAACAGTACAGACAGGCATGCTAGCGCAGATCATGGAGTGACCGTGTCATTCCAGAATGGCCGAGGGCCTTATCGCTATGGCGTTGTTTACAGAGGGCTCTGAAGAACAGGAGCAGCTTTCAAATGTTTATGGGAAAACCGCAGGGCAGCGGTAGGAAAGCACGCAGCGGTGTTAGACAACGTAACAGGGAGAGCATCGCAGGCTGGAGGCGGGTCCAGTGCTTGCTCTTTGAGCAGCAGTGACTGGTAGGGCGAGGATATGATGTGCCTGTCACTGGCAGCAAGGACAAATGGGTGAAAGCTGTTGCAATGCCATTTTAAAGGGCAGGGAGGTCATCTGTGCAGCAGCTTTCAGCATAGTATGAGTGAGTCATGATGGTTTTTTTCCCTTGGTTTGATAAATGCAATCCAGCAGTAACCAAACCACGAAGGCTTGCTCAAAAGCACTGGAAGTGGAAAGTCTGTAACATCGAGCCACTGCGCAAACCAAATCCATGGGCCTTAGTGGCTGTCTGGGGGAGAACCAAAACACAGGGGTACGGGCCCCAGCGACAGAGCCACAGAGCCAGAGAGGGTGACGGACATGTGGTAACTGAGTTGCTAGGCGTGAGCTCCAAGCTTGGACTGAAGGGAAGTATCTGAAACGGAGAGGGTGATCTGACTTCTCTGTCCAAATAAACTGTTTGTGGTTGACATTGCCCAACAATAGTTTGGATGGGTAAGAAAAGGAAATCAAAGGCAGAGGCTTTTCGAATCCCTGCAGAATAGGGGCAGCCAGCCAGAGATCACCCAGGGACTGCAGCAGTAGAGCGCTTGGGCGGGTAGGGGGAGAGCTGGGAGATGGCAGAGGCACGAAGGCCACCGGAGGAGGCAGATCAAGACGCCTTCATCTGCAAATGTGCAAATGGCATTAGAGTCCTTCCTGCTTCAACACTGGGCAAACACTAAGTTAGGAGTCCACTGATCCCTAGCTAAATCTCAGTGTTAAAAAGCACTGATTACCCAGAAGCCCAGGAAAAAGTACACATGGCTATTTGGGCCTTTATGGATCTTGGGTTAAGTTTTTGAAAGGTTATCTTGCTTACACAAGAGCTGTTTGCACATCCACTAACAGCAATCCAACATTCTTAAACACCAAAACCATTTGCCAAACGGAATCCAATGCAAGGGTTATACAAGTCATCTTGCTAGACCCGACAAAACAGAAAAATCTGGTGTCACCACAAACGGCGCATTATCAGAATAACACAGCAGAAAACTATCCCAGTCTGTGTCACTGAATTATCACAGGGCGTGAAACAATAGAGAGCAGAAAAGCATCAAACCACATTTATTACAAAAAAGTGAGGTTTTATTTTTTTGTAGTAACAGCAATTTCAATCTGTTTGTTGATCCCACAATTAAAAAAAAAAAAAAGGGTAAATGCAGGAAGCAAGCTGCAACACGCATTATGCATCTCCGCACCTGAGATGGGTAACACAGGTATGCTTCAAATAATTCAAGGGGTAAACCAGAGGTACCCTAAGTATACGTTACGCATGCTACTAAGGTAGTTACCATAACTCTAGTCTTCACCTCGGTAACTTTTCTTCAGAAAGATCTTTGCTGGTACACAGACGTTTAGAGGCTGGTTTTGCTGGAAAAAGGTCAGAAAAAGTAGGTTATTTAATGTACAGTAAACAGACTGAACTAAACCACAAGCCATTAACACTTCAGGGATTTAACAGGAAGAGATGAGAGTTAAAACCAAGATTAACAGTCACAAGCAAAAACTGTTACAGCAGTAATGGAGGGGGGGGGCGCTACTAAATGCCAAAAAGGACTTTCAAAAAACCTGTATTGAGCTACATTTTGACCTACATCTCAGAGCTACCCAACAATAGCGTAAAAATAAGTTTCATGGCATTAAAGCTTTATCAAAACCTCCCTTCCTCCAGTTCAGGTAACTGCAGGCTGAAAGCCTCTCCCCCATCCCCCTCATCATGTAGTGCAAGATCACTGAAAGCAACTACCTTCTACAAGTACTTCAAGAAACAAATGACCAATTATAAAAAAAATATAATCAAATTCAACATCAGAGATCTCTAGGGCTATCTATTTCTCAGTGAAATTGTACAGAACTGGATTCTGCTGATGTAGTGACTCCAGACCTAAACTGAGTCCATGCAAGCGTAAGGGAGGAGGTCAGAACTGGGACCAGTCACTTGGAAGCACGCCATTCCACCCTGGGTGAAACTGGAGCTCCAGTTCTTAAGTATGCAGGATGCAGGTAACAGAAGCGTGTGCTTGATGTTAGATACCCCATCCTCCCCCAATACGCAGTCTAAGGCATAGAGGTCTGGTTTATGGCCTATGGGCTGGTCCTATCCAGTCCACCATTTTTTTCTGTGGATCTGGGATCAGAGGACGGACCAATGTTACCGAGAGCGCATGAAGCCCTGCAGCTGCTGCACACGTCCAGGTGCTCAGTCTGCGCTCACACTGGAGTACAGCATTGCTGTCACGTGGCTGAAGTGGCCTGCAGGGCTGACAAGGTGGGAACAGCCTGAGACAGCAAAAGGTGCAGCCTGAAATCCAAGTGCCACGTAAGAGGCTCATTCCTTACCTTCATCAGGGCAAGGTCTCTTGTACAGCACGTCGGCCGGAATCCGGAAACTAATGCACAGCATCTCCTTGTTCGGTGCAACATTTCTAACCAGGTAAGTAGAACAGCGTCCATCCAAGGAGGTTCCCAGCGAAGCTTCAGCTCGTTCTTGGATATCTTTGGCTGGGTCGTCGTGTTTGGAGAAACCGTAGCAGTGCACCGTGGGAAGGCCAGCAGTGCTGCATGGCTCTCCGGCTAGGAGATGCCTGAAAACATCGAGAAATTCAATAGCCAAAGCTGGCAAATTCATGACTATATGAAAAGAGGTTTTCTGTTCTTCTTTCAGAAGTGGGAGCTCTTTACTTAGTTCTTCTCTCACCGGCCCCAGGAGGAAGTCCCTGCCATCCATGTTGAATGCTTTTATTTTGTTGTCTACTTTGTTTAGTTTGCAGTTGTGTAGAAGCCAGTTGTAAGATTCAGGATTGAGATCGTTTGCAAATACGTGGCACTTTTTCTTTGCTGCTGGAATAGCAAAAGGTCCAATGCCAGCAAAGACATCGAAAAGGACATCACCGGGCTTTAAAAGCTCAATGATACGGCCATGTTCTGTGGAAAGACGTGGGTTCCAGTAGACTTTAGAAAAGTCCAATTCATATGCAATATTATTTTCTTTGACCTGAAAGTCCAAAACACTTGCTTAAGCCTCTGTGTTCAAATTCCAGGCATGTTTAAGCATTATCAGTAATTAAGGCAGCTAAAACCCAAGGTGCTTTATCAAAAAGTAATGCCTACATTGACATTTGTCCCATTAGTAGTACACGTGAATCTTGTATAAACAGATCTACTCATCAGAAATAGCCATAAGGAATGTTCCAACTGTCAATCCAGATGGCTGGCTCATGCATGTCTCAATCACCAGGTGGAAATAAAGCAGCAACTTAAAATGACCATTAAAAAAATTAAATTGGAGGCTTTTCAAGAGCTTTGTGGCTGGCTGACAACTCCTTTATTGAAAGCAGACCTCAGGAAGATGCCTCAAGCCCTGCTTAGCAGCATCCACATAGTAAACAAGCGTCTGAGAATGATATAGCACAGGAATGGCAGCAGTCAGCCAAATTCAAAGCCACTGGGAGCCAGTTCTGCAGTTTGAAAAAAATACCGTATTTTACCTCTCAAGGTGACAGTCTGGAAACTGATCCAAACCCAAACTTTGGGATGACCACGAACTTAACAACAAACCTGAAAAGAAACTATTTACTCAGAGGAGAATGGGATGCAAGATAATACTCATTTTGCACCACCACACTTGAATTGTGTGACTCTGAAGTAAAGTAACCTCCGATTAACCTCCGATCCAAATCACTGCATCACTTGCTTTGCCAGCGAGAAACCTACTGATATCTATCTGCACTCCTCAGTGTGCAGCTCGGTGATATGCTAGATGTATGCTTAATGAGCTAATTCCATCTGCATAATATTTGATTATCACTTCTGCCCTGACAATTCAAATGCCTTCTCTGTGCATGTACAGGATGTTCTACCAAGCTATTCAACTTTTTTATTTGGTAATCTAATGTTTTCTCTTCTAAAAGTATAAACTGTTAACAGTCAGGGAAAATATTTTTTGGTCAAACCAGTAGCCAAGTTTCCAGCTAAAGACAAGAAACCCTATGTGAAGAATACTTGGCACTTAGATAGCGCTTTGCACCTGAAAAACATCAAAACAGGTTTGTCTTGCTGCTGACAGAAAAGGAAAAAGGCATAGGCATCAAAAAAGGTTTGTCTTGCTGCTGACAGAAAAGGAAAAAGGCATAGGCAAAATCTTGCCCATGTTGCAAAGTCAGTGAGATTTAAAAACACGGTCTTATGTTCTGTACCAGCCACCGTACAAGGCTTGGTGAAATTAAGAAACAGCATTTTCTTAGATCAAATCTACTAAATATTTTGGCATTAAAGTGAGAAACAGACCTCGCTACAAGTTTGTAATTAGTATCTCTGTATCTCTTTCTTCAGCTGCTTCTACGTGCCATTAAAATCTAAGCTATGAACTTGAAAGAATACTCATCTTCAGGATCCCTAGCGTTGTGAGTTTGCTCTTGGCAGACCAGGACAAATGAACGCAGAAGTAACTGCCAGCTCTTATACTCTAAAAGGAGTGTCAGGAAAGGGCATGGTGCAAAGGAACAGTCTTAATAGCATCTCTTCATCTCATCTTTCCAGTAGATGCCTTTGGGTTTTAACATATTAAATTCAAAATAACGAGGAAAAAAAACCCTGTACCTTGGTTACCAGGTTGCTCTCTCCAGCAAGCACTTCCATTTGAAAATTTCTGTATGTGCTGTCAATAATACTGGTTTTATTCACTACACAGGTGATTCCCGGATTCTTGTCAATTATAACCTGGCCTGAAAGAGAGGGCAAAGGATATTCTGGTTAAGGACTACAGCCTCTTAAATGTTCTACAGGAGATACAAACACTGCTGTTTGCATTTAAATGAACAAAAGTAAACATGGATTAGAACAACCTTCCTCTAATGATTCAGGGTGGTAGATGTGACATCTTTCTAAAGCACATACTTTATCCTCACCCAATGCTCAGTGAAGTGAGACCACAATTGCTGTAAGAGGAGAGAACTGTGCCTTCCGTGCACAGCTACAGCAGCAGCACAAGGCTACCTAAAGTCAAAATATAAAGCAATGAAAAGGCCTCAAAAGTTTTCATTGTACAAGTAAGAATTTATTGGTAGAGTAATTGTTAAAATAACTTTTTAACAATATGCAAAATATACTACTTTTTTTTTTTTTTTTGAGAAGAGTTGTTTTACCTACCAATCAAATGTCTGTACGGTAGCTGATGGTCTCTAAGATTCAGATGAGCTATGTGACCAACACGGCTAAATCCAGAGGTGACTTCTTGACCTTCAGGAAGGACTGCTCGTAGGATCTCTTCCGACTTGAAGTTCTCATAAGTCAGCTCCAAGTTATACTTGGACACCTCAGGATGAACATTAAGCTGTTTTACTACCTCTTGCTCCAATTGTCCCAATGAGAATTCTGGTATTTTATGAGGATCCAGAATAACAAGTCTACTGTCCTCATCTTCTGGATCCTCAACTACCCGCTTTAGACCAGGACGCTGTAGTACTGTATGTTTTAGGGACTTTAGCAAAGTATTTACAATTTCTTTCTTGACTTTAAGCACTGGAACAACAACTGTCCTTTTAAAAGCTTCTCTGTTGAGTAGTGTCATCCCACGCACTTGAGGATGCGGTGAATACAGTTCTAGATTAGCTTTATCCTCCACAGTTTCAGGCATTGTAAAAAACTTATTTTTTTTCACTACTACAAAGACCCCAGGTATTCTGCCAGAGTATCGTGCCAACAGCATCCGAACTGCTGGAAATGATGTATTTGATGCAGCTGTCCTAAAATGATTAGTTTTCAGTAGTCTGGCAGAGTATCCAAATCTCCATAAAGTCCTAGAAGAGAAATTATTCATTTTATAGACATTATGTAATCATTCCATTAAAAAGGCTGCAAATCACATGGATTTGCTGTTCTCTTAAACCAGAATTTCCATCTGTACCAAACAATCCACAATAGTTTAGTAAAACTCTTTATTATGAATTATATACTACAAAGTTCTGTCCTTTTGCAAACGTATTTTTAGACTTAAATATTAACTAACTTCAAGCAGTGAGATAATCCCCCCCTGCCAAAATACAATGACCTCTCTTTGTTCTAATAAACGTGGTATTAATCCCAGTAAGCCAAATGGAAAAGTTTCTACTGTCTCAATCCTACTGTTGGATCCCTTGTCTCTGATAAAATTCATTACCAAGCAGTGGTTGCTAGAAAACAGTTATTAGCAAGAGTGGTCATAATCACTCTTCAGCAATTTCTGCCTCCTATATCCCAGTGGTAAGGGGTTACACACTCTGTAGTGTCTTTGCTCCACATGCTGCATGCCAGAAAGACCATGAATTAAATGCAGAATTCCCTCTAAAGGTACAGGGAAGCATTAGTAATGTCTGTTAAAGCGACTGAACCCTTCTCCACCGTTTATTCATAGGATGGGGACTTGAAAAGTAGCTTTATGCTTCTCTAAATGGTTTCCCATGCTACAGACAGTCCAAAGGGGCCCAACTTTTCTGACTCTGCATCGGATGCTCCTCAGCAGAAACTAATGGTTTAGGTAGCGTGTGAGGCTGATGTTTCTCCTGACTTCTTGGGAAGTTTGTTTTAAGATTTGGGGTTGATAGGAGAAATACAAACTAGCTCTGAAAGGAAACCGGTTCTCTTGCTTGCCTCAGACATCAACACCCCGACGTGCAGGGCTGCTGCCCTCCTTCAGGGTAACAAGCTACACGGTCTCTTCAAAAAAGGAGCTGCACCCAAGCCCTGGAAAAGCTGGCCCCGCTCCCATCCTCCCTCCCCCACAAATCCCAGCCCCTCGCTGGGACTCCCTGCACCTCCAAGCCAACTCATTTCCCTAAACCAAGATTTTGGCAAAGCACACCTCCTTTCCCTGTTGACTCAAAAATAAACATTACATTCTTCACTTATGCTACAAAGGAGAAAGACTTCATCCAGAGGCCACAACATCCCAGTGTTTTTCTTAGGCATTCTCCTTCTCCCTAGCTGGAAACTGCTGGCCCCGTTCGCACAGGCTTCTCGGTATTAGACAAGCCTGCGACATAAAAGTCCCCACGCTAGGTCTGCTTGGAAGTCACTGCGGCCATGCTGCCGGCATGGGGCCTAACATCGCCCCTAGGCTGTCTCTGCAAAGACCTGCCTTTCCTCCGTAACCAAGCTCCCGCCAAAATCCCCGTTTGCCCCGTTCTTCCCTCAGAGTAACGTGAGGTAAAATCGGGGCGGGGGGTGCTGCTGGAGAGCTGCCACCCGCTCCGCCCGGCCCGAGCTCCACAAGCAGCACCGGGCACCAAGCACACAGACCCCCGGGCGGGCCGGAGAGGCGCCGGACAGGCCTCACTCCAGGAACGGAGCCTGGCCGGGGCCTCTCCGGGGTCACCGCCGCTTCCTGAGGCGAGCCCCGCCGGCAGCCTCCGCCTCAGACCCACCGCGGCCGGGCCGCCCGCCGCTGGCCGGAGGTGAGCAGGCCCGGCCGGGGGCGGCGGGGCCGGGGCCGCTGCGGGGACCCCTCCGCCTGCAGGCCGCAGCGCAGCCCGCACCGTTACCACGGCTACCGCTCCCCCTGCCCCCCGCCCTCACCTCATGCCGAGCCCCGCCGCGCGCGCCGGCACCCTCGCACGTCATCGCCGCCGCCGTGACGCTACGCCACCGCGCCGCTCCCTGTGGCCGCGCTGAGGGGGAGGGCGGGGCTGGAGCTGTGGCCCCGCCCCGTGGTGGCCCGGCCCCCTCCCCGCCCCCTCCCCGCCCCCCTGGCGGCGCTCCCCTCAGAGGCGAGGCGGCGGGGCGCGGGGTGCTATGGCGCCGCCGCAGCGGGGGGCCGGGCGGCTCCTGGCCGAGCGGGGCTGGTACCTGTCCGCCCGCGAGCAGCAAGAGGAGGAGGAGGAGGAGGCGGACGAAGACGGGGAGTCCGCCCCACTGCTGCCGCCGCCACTGGGCAGCGTGCGTGTGAGGGGGCGGCTCGGCGGTGGGGAGGGGAGCGCCCTGAGGGGGCTGCGGCCGCGGGGCTGCCCGGGCCCGCTCTGTCGGGGGGCGGCGGGTGCCGGCTTGGCTTTACTTTACTTTACTTGCTTTCCTCGGGTGCTGTGTCAGCGCGATCCCCGTCCCCGCGGTTTGGCGGCTCCCGGGCCGGGAGGCTGCGGAGGCGGCTGCCCTCCGTCCGTGCTTGGCTTTGAGAAGTTCGGGGAGCGCGGCCCGGGCGGGGGGAGGCAGGGGGACCTCGGGCTCAAAGGCTGGGCCGATCGATCCAGCTCGGTGGACGAGGCTGTGCAGGACGGCTCCCGGGGTGACACCTGGCGAGGGTAGCGGGAAGGGCCGGGCAGGGGCACGGGAGCCCGGGGCAGGGCCGGGCCTGTGAGGCTGAACGTCGGGTCCTGGTGTGTCTTCTCATCCGTCTGCTGGTTTGATTGCTGAACGCTTGGGCGTGCAGCCGTTTGCTCTGCCCTTTGCTCCTGGTGGGAGCACACAGGGGTAGCCTGCTTTTAGGCATAAATCTTGCTGCGCTCTTTTTGTGCTCTAATAGCACTGTACTCAAAGGTTATAGACATCTTGAGATCCTTAAGGGACAGCATCACGTTATTTTATGTGCACAAAGGTTTGCATGGCCTTCGAATGAGAAAAGAGATTTTCTGATTTAGATTAGGGAAGGAAAAGTTGACTGACTCTCCCCCTCCATTACATTTCCTCCTACGGAAGCCCAAAACACCCCTTGCACTAATTGTACTTTGTTTTGCCCTTTTCACAGAATCCTCCAAATCCTGGCTCTTCCTTTGGTTTCTCAGTATTTAATTTAATGAATGCAATTATGGGAAGTGGGATACTTGGCTTATCCTATGCTATGGCCAACACAGGGATCATGGGGTTTAGGTAAGTTTTTGTTTCTTGCATACACTTATATTTAAACTCAGCTTGTAGTTTTAAATGGAACAAAACTTGATTACTAAGACTCCTGTGCAAAAACTGAGGCAGAAATAAATAGGTCATGCTTTTTAGCATTGTTGAATAAGATCTTCCCTCTTTGGTTTAGTCATTCAAATCTAGTCCAACATAACTATTGCCCAGACATTGCATTAAATTGCCACATGGTGGCAATTTCTTGGCCATTACTCCTAATAGATTGATATTTACATTTCAAAGCTGCTATCTGCTTTAGTTCCAAAAATGGGGCTTCTGAAGTAGGATGGCTACGTATCTGAAAAATGTGAATCAGCTTGTGCTTTTGTTTGCACTTCTGCTCATTGTACATACTAACCTATGGATATGGGGTCAAAGTCACCAGAATTGTCACTTTCACCGTTTTCTAAGCATTAGATTCACTTCATTAGAACATACATATTTGTGTATATGTACGTGCACAAACTCCTATGTTTATGTCTTCTTTGCAATTCATATATAAGGCCTTTATCCTGTATAGTATGTGATATGTTTTGGTGAACAACAGAAGCAGCAGCGGAACTTAGCAAGTATTGGGAACGTCAGAGACCATATGAACCATAGTCAGCAGATACAAGCCATAAAATGAGGAAATCTTCCCTTGTGGTAGCTTATTTCTTGCAAAAGGAGCATTCTTAAAGACAGAAAGTGCATACTACTGTAAAAGTGCTTTAATTGTGAATATTTTGTGTGTTTTAGTATCTTGCTGCTGATTGTTGCCAGCCTTGCTTCTTACTCTGTATTTCTTCTGCTCAGTATGTGCACTCAGACCGGTAAGTGAAAAGGATTTATCTAACAGTGATCTCTCAAATATTTCCTCCCCTATATCACAAAGACGTGACCCAGTACAATTACTATAATTAACAGCATGTTAACACATAGCTGTGTCTGATTCACTGATGTTGAAATATTTAACATTTTTAATGATTACTGTTTGCCATTTAAAAATACAATTTTGAAACTTCTTATGAAAAGTAAATGCCAAACTGACTGGTTTCTAGATTTTCGGTATATTTTTTTTCAAAATGCCCCTCTCATCTTTCCAAAAAGATAGATCCTGTATTTTTGTAGCAAAATTATTTTAGTGCTGACTGGACCATATTACTTCAGTGTGTACTGTTGCTTTCAGCGAAGGCTTAAGAGCAATAAAATAGCAGACTTTCATTCTTCTACTTGTAATATATGTTTTGCTTACAGTTTGAAATGGATACCTTTCAGGTTTTTTAGTCATATTGGATTATCATAATTCCCATGGCACTTTATAGATGTGGATTTTTACAGCATTTTTGATACTGAATGAGAAGTCACATTGCAGTCCTTAGAAATTACATCGTTTTGAGAATGTTAAAACAGTAGATTCTAATATCTGCAATCTAATCTGCTAATGTTTTAATTCTTGCTTCTTTGTTACTGAAACAACTGACTAGTTCCTTGAGCTCTGGTACAAAAAGATCACTGTATAGCAGGAAGTCTCCATCTCTTTCAGTCACCTGGTTATTGTTTCCCTCTCATCTGTTTTCCTCTCTTTTCAAAGGTGGTGGGAGAAAGCTTCCATTTCTTTTCTTACTGACTTTATTTTCTATAGCTAGCTTTGGTCTCTCTGATGATTGCTTCCTGATTCTTCTTAGATCTGCTACTGCTGTCTTCACCTTTTGAGTGATCTTCTTCATACATTCTTAAAAAATATTCTTCAGAGGTAGGGTTACTTTTATGGTTGATATTGTTGGCTGCTTGATGATTTGGGACTAAGTCTTTGGTAATTTTTTTCTCCTCTTGGAGTTCTGCTTATTAGAAAGGAATCAGAACCTGAAATAAGTAGCTAGAAAGATACATAAGAAGCAAGAAAAAAAAGGGGGGGGGGAACTTGGAACTTGAGGTAATTTTTTTATGATCTTTGTTTGCCTCTTATTTGAGGCTGAAAAGTTCTGTGTTATATAGGCACTAAGTGGTATTATGTTGTTGTCTGGTAAAATAATATTTAAAGAGATCCTTGCAAAAGAACTACTAGTGATAGGATTTAAGCTTTTTGAATAAAAGTTTCTATGTTATGAACTTAGAGACGTAATATACAAGAATGGTTTAACTCCTTAGCTATCATCCAAAGGCAACATTCCACCTCAAGAAAGCATTTTTTAAGTCCACGCAACTGAAAGCAAGGAATACCACTGAAGTGACAGGATGAAGTATTTCTCTTGTCTGAAACTAGCACTTTACAGTTAATAATTACTTATCACCTAACATTGACAGGTAATTCTAGCTCCAGAACTATGTCTAGATAAGTTTGTTGGATTTATGGCCTTCTGTGTTTTGATTTTTTTTTTTAAAATGACATTTCTCTCAGATTCTATTTACTATAAATCCTGTAAACTATTGAAGTAATTAAATGTCAGCATTCTGAGTTTTTCCTTGGAACATTGTTTAAAAACTGAGAAATATGACCTGTTGTGCCTTGACAAAGTAAAATCTGGCACGTTTGTTTCCAAAGTAGATAATTGAACATTTTTCTTTATAAAAC
The DNA here is from genome assembly GCF_028858705.1 of Grus americana. NCBI lineage: Eukaryota > Metazoa > Chordata > Aves > Gruiformes > Gruidae > Grus > Grus americana. Next base: position 64,049,535 of record NC_072856.1, on the reverse strand, counting down.
CTACATGCATTTGTGAACAATATTTTAGTATTAGGCTTAATTCATGGCAAGGAATTGGAAAGAAATTTTAGTAGTTTTCTATTAAAAAATGAGCTAGAAGAATTTAAATGTTGGAGAAGAAAAACCTTTGAAAGTGTTTGTAAACTATTCATTAAAGTATTCAAATCATAAAAATAATCCTAGGAAAGAGCTGATCTATAAAATATCTTCTGAAAAGGAAGCTCTAATATTAATTCTGTTCTAAACAGAGACTAGGATTTATTAAGCACAGGCATTTTAGTTATAGTTTAAAAATAAAGAAGTGTCTTCAGTTTTTAAATTATGTTGGTCTGGACTTTGACAAAAATAAAATGATTTGTGTAGACCAAAAGGCTTAGCGCAAAAAAAAAAAAAATCCCAAGTGTCAAGTGTGCAATTTGGATTAGTTTAGTCAATGTTTTCTCCTAGAGTTAGTTCAGTATGACCTACGTTGTTTTGGGGTTTAAGCTGACAAAGGTTAAGCTTACTCTGTAAAGCAGAGGAATTGGGAATTTAAGTGGGATGTACTTTGAAGTTTTGTGGCTTTTTTTCTTTTTATTTTATGAGTTAGTCATAATTGTTGCTTGTACTATGCTTGCCAATTTCACTTTGCATTTAAATGGCTAATTTCCATTTAGTGTTAGTTACAGAGATCAAGCCAATCAGGTAGAACTTGCTTATCTTTATATCAATTGTGCTTAATATTTTGTTCTATATATTCCGTATTACAGAAGTAATGTGATTAAGCATTAGGGCTTCCCGTTGTTCACAGGACTAAATTGATTACAGAAAGAGAGTTACTATAGAAAATACTCTAAAGTTTCATATTGCTGTTTTGGAATTGTGTGGAAAAATTCTGTTCTCTTTGTTGGTAAATCCTCATACATGTGTGCTGTATATTTGTTCCCATGTGGTAAAACCAGTTATCTCCTAAATATGTTTAACATTTTACTTTTTTTTTTATGCCATTGGAGATGGTCTTCTAAAATGCTATTTTGGTTTCTTGTGATCAACAAATTTATAAATAGAAATCTAAGAAAAATACAAGGTAAAATCTAGTAAAACGTACTTCTTGTTTAATTACATCTGCATATAACTTCTACCAGTGTAACGGCAGATGTAAGAGATTAGTCCAGGCTTATGCTGCGAGCTGACTCTGGCTCATTTAATTTTGTCATTCCATTTATTTTGTCATAGCATATTGGTGTCAGTGGTAGAACGCAGTGTGAAACATCACCCTTGAGAAAATCATATCAGAAAATTAATGAAGGGGGGGGTTCATTTGGTTTTTTCTTCCTCTGGAGCATTGATCTGATTGCATGCAGAACTTCACTGAAATAAAAACACCTGAGCTTGGGCAGTTGGCACTCTGAGGCTCCACTGCCGTCATCTGATCTCTGAGAACCACCTGTGTCTCCCATGTCTTGTTCCATTTACTCCAGTGGGACTTCACTCAGGTGTGAAGGTCTGCCCCAGTGGCTCTAATTGCACGGCTGGGCCCTAAATTAAGATGAGTAGAAGCAGTAGTGTACCGCGCAGAACCAAGGAATGGAAAGCAAGTGTTCTGACAATAAAATTATGTGGTTTTGAGATTAATTTTACCCTTTGAGGCATTTACAACTGCGGACCGTTTTATTATATACCAAGAAAACGAGTGGTATTTCTCAGAAAACTTTCATCTTTTTGATATCGCTTGAGTTTCTAATAACAAAATACAGAGCAACAATGAAAGACTTTAATATAACTTCCTTCTTTTTGAGAAGGGATTGGTTTGAGTTACCGGCAATATTAGAAGCGAGCTTCAGCTAAAACTCAACAAAAGCCTACAGGAAACCACAGGCTGTTTTAATGTGATTATGTAAGTCAGGTGCAGGTAGGGGCAGGATTTTTGGTTTGGTTTTGCTTTGGTGTGTTTTGTTTTGTTTTTTTTAATAATAGATTTCAACTAAGGAAGATGTTTACCTTCAGCTCTCTTGAAAATAAATAGTGCTGAGTTTTTGAAAGCTGGCAAGATGGTGATTGAAGTTTATATTCGTAGCAAGATGAAAACAGATCCTCTGTTGTAGTCTTCATTTAAAAAAGTATACCCTTTTAACAAATAAAATGTGGGAATAGCTTATATCGAATTGTTGAAGCTAATTTCAGAATTCTTCACCTGTCGTATCACTTCCAAAAATCCTTGGGAGAAGGCAATTTGCCATTAATGTATTATCATTATTATTTTTTAGTATTACTATTTTTAATATTAAATTGAGTTTCTGGAGAGTCTGTGAGCATATAGCTGTATTTTGTAGCAGGAGTACAGGTGTATATAACAGCTATTTTATAAATAGAAAATACTATTAAATACTCTTTTAATTCTGCCCTGAATTATGTTCAGTTAAAAAGGAGAAAAAACCCAAAGCTAAAGCTTTCAAGTGAATTTGAAGTTAGAAATATTTTAGCTTTTTTTTTTCCTTACTAACAGCTGTCACTTCTTATGAAGACCTTGGCCTGTTTGCATTTGGATCAACTGGAAAGGTGAGTATTTATTTTTACCTGTGTATTTTTCTTCTTGGTCTCATGCTTCTGATATACAACTGTTCTTTGCATAGTAAAGAGATATAAATGAAATACGTAGTATAATCACTGTTGTGCTGGTATATTGAAAAATCTGTTACATCCTGAAGCTGCTTATCGCTATGTTTTCAGTTAGTGTGTCTGGTCTGTGGAAGCCCAAACTTTAGTTAACTGTAAAATAGACATACCTTAAATGCAAGATTTTGCTCTATTTTCTTGTCAGTGTGTTCATTTTTTAGTTGTGTGTACAAATATTTGCTGACTGGCATTGTTGTCAAGTTGGCTCAGCAATCCATTTCAGGTTTGTAACAGTCCCATCGTACCTCTGCTGTAAACTGTTAAGAGAGGGGTAAGTGATTTACTGTTGGTGTTCTAGCATTTAATAGAGATCTAAGATAAGTGTTTGCCTTTCATGTAGTTTCCACAATAAGAACAAATAAGAATACCTTTAATGCATGGGGTTTTTTTTCTTTTGTTTAATAGACTTTTCAGATGAATGCTTCTTACTTGTTATTTTATCTTATGGTTAAAAAACCCCACCAGCAAACTAACCATTTTTGATATAAGAGTAATGAACATGTTAGCCATGCCTTTTTAGTAGTGTGCACTGAGTCTGTTTTTCCTAATAGACAATGTTGTCCAGTAATACTAGATGTAGAGGAAATACTACTAGTGAATACTGCATATTTAATATGACTTCTATGCTCTGTGTTTCAGTTAAATGATACTAAAAGCAGATTTTACCACACAGAAGTGCGATTTTAATGGTTTACTGAAAGAATGTAAATATTTTTAAAATTAATTCTGCTTAACAGACTAGAGTCTGATTTCTTCTGTTTTAAAGTATCTGAGAATTAAATCTGAGCTATTAGGTGTTTATAAGACTTCCATTAGTGTTAATAAGCAGATATAAGTGTAGCCTGTGAGGATCAATATTTATCGATTGAAGTTAAGATGTGATGAACCTCAAGAGATTATAAACCTTGATATTAGCAAGATACGAAATAAAATTATTTTTTACAGGAGTTGTTCTCTACACATTAACCACAAGGCATTAGATGCAGAAGTCGCAGAAATGTAGAGTTTAAGAAGATATTAAAATGTGACTTAGTCTGCCTTTGCTCTGAAGCAGGGCTAAACATACATAAATCATTCTTGGTAGATGTTTGTCTAATCTGTTATTTAAAAGCTTAAATACAGGAGAGGAGATTTCACAGCTTCACTATGCAGTCAACATCAGTATTTTTTTAATTCTCCCTAATACACTTTTTCAAAATTTTCAGTTTAATAATTTGTGCTAAAAATCATCTGGTCTTTTATTTTCAGTGTGCATGGAGAGCACTGGAATATTTCTAGGTTGGGAAGCTGTTGTTTTCATTAAATAATTGAGCAAAGTTCACCAAGCTTTCCTGATGAACTGACGTTTTCTGGAACACTTATCTTTCTTTCTTGAAGTATCCTTGATATTTATACGCTTACTTTAAGTCTTGCCTGCAAAACAGAACACTGAGAACTTGACAGTGACAAGAAATTTAATTATTACCTATATTTTAGATAGAACATGGCCAGTACTACATCCCAAAACAAGATTTGCTGTTTCTGTGGGTGCTACGTGCTACTGATGGTGTTATCTCAGACTATTTTCTGTTTGCAATCCAATAACTCCAGGTCATGTATTTGAGGTCTGCTTCCTGAATGCGTTGCTTTAACTGATCTTGTTGATTTTTAGACTTCTCTAGTTTACCACAGCCATTCTGAATTCTAATCCTGTCCCTGAACTCTCCTCACCTTAGTTAGGCACAAGTGGCTTTTTTTTTTTCTTTTTTCTTTAAGGAAGTACTTAGTCTTCCCTCACCCCAGTCATTTGCTAATGATACAGACAGGCTGCTGCAGGACCTTGCTTGAACTGGTGTCTTAGGCTGACAGTAAACTACTGGTAACTGCTCTTACAGTAGAGCAGTTATTCAACCTTATGGTGATTTCCTGTCAAAAATATTTTTCTGGGATTTGTGAGAATGGAGATTTCCTGCTATTGGAAGATTGCTCATTCTTGCTTTCCAAAGGCATGAAGTATTTGTTTCCATCTATGACAAATTCCAAGATACCATACTTTTTTTTTTCTTTTTTTTTTCTTCCCCTAGTGACTTTTGAACTGACTTTGAATTTGTTTAAAATCTGATATGATTTTTCTAGCTGATAATTGAAAAAAAAATGGCAAATCTGCTTTCAGATTTTATTCAAAAATTAGTTACAAATTTGTTTTTCTTCTAACTGTGGCTTGATTTTTTCCAAGTTGACTTAATGGTAGCACTCATGTAGGAAGGTTCCGCTACATCAAGAAAAGCAGCGGGTAAAAAGAAAAACCGTAGTATTCTAGATGATTGTACTATTTTAGAACTGAACTGCAAAGAAAACACGGGGAAAACTGTAGACACTTTTAGGGTTTTTTCAGTTGGAAGTTAATTCTTTGGATTCAGACAAATATTTTAATGGCCTGTGATAATTTCTACTTCCATATCAGTCCAGTACGAATAATTACAAATCCTAAAAAAAAAAAAAAAGGAAAAAAAAAAGTCTATCTAGTTTACAAGTTTAAAAGAATAATGACATTCATGACAGATAAAAAATATTTATGTTTTTGGAGTGTACAAATCTCTGCTCTCTGGTTGTCTTTTCAGAGGTGAGTGTTTGTTTTCATTTGATGAAATTTCATTTCATTTCGCCTGACATCAATTAGAATGCACTTACATGTTTTCAGTGATTTAAAAACCTCATCTTCTGCAGAACAGGCTTCACTCTGTAACTTCTCTTGTTTTGTCATCACAGAAAGAAAACATGGTATTTTTAGGGAGATTTTTTGCTTTTATATTAATTTTAGATTGCCTTGGTTTCCATGTGTTAAACACGTCACTAAGGAGAAGATGCCCTTCCTTTCAGTACTCGTTATCGCTTCTACATCTGGTCTGTTTAAGATAATACATATGTGTTTTATTACTGCTATAGACATATGATTTTAGTTATCTTTGCCCTTTCTAAAGAATTTTTTTTTAATAGGTCCTTGTTGCAACTACAATAATTATCCAGAATATTGGAGGTAAGAAACTTCATATGCTCAATATTAACTGAGTGGAATATAACCTCTACAGTCTACAAAGCTCCACAAACACCAAAGGCCATAATGAAATGAAAGTGTTCTTACGAGACTGATTAAAAGGACCGAAAAAGAAAAGCTTTGTGTGATGATGCTAAGCGGAAGTGCTAAAGTCGTGGGGTAGGTGGGAGGACTCACAGGGGCTGGATCATGTGCCTGATCCTGCATCACAGGACGTGGAGCACATCTGTCAGAGCTGGCATTGCTAATTGGAAGGGGCTTAGGAAGCATAATCTCCTCTCCGCTGTTCTGTACGTTTGCACATCTGGTAGCTACGTTTTATCGTATCATGTGTTTTGGTTTTTGCTGTTGGAACTTGCTTATGCATTTGAGTGATTTGTGTAACAACTGAATGTATACTTAGCCATGAAGTTTCGTATGTTCTTTATTAATGGTAGTTTTTTTTTTCCCCTTAGTTTAATACCTTGGGTTTTTGGAGAGTTGTTTAGTTTACTGACTTTCATCATGTGGGCTGATTATGTTGTTGTATGCTGGGCTGTCCAGTTAGATTATTCTTATTTTGTCTTCCTTGGTGTATGACGTAATAAAATAACACTAGCTGTCTTTGTATTAAAATAATTGCCTAAGTATTAAAATTCTTATTCAGGTATGTTCACATACTTGACAGTCACTAAGTAGTAGTGCCCTTAGAAATTAATTATCTGAAAGTAGACAGTGTTTTAACAGAACAATTTTAAATTTTTTTGGCCGTAAATGTTTTGGATACTCTGATGAGGGAATTATGTGAAAGCTCCCTCCTCTCTGTCCCCTACCCCCAAGAAGATACACGTGTTCACATATATTAACAGAAAGAAACAGCATTCCAGTGCTGCTGTTCTTTCCTTTAGGATTACCTGTTGAGTCCAGAGCATTCAGTGATTGCTGGTTTTTGTCGCTATGTAGAGACCTAGAACTAGATCAAGTAACTGCTTTTATGATAAAATTGGAATATTTTATTATATTAAAGGTTCCAATAATAATAACTGCCTAATTGAAAAGGCTATAAAAACCCAAGAATTAATTTTAGGCGGGAGTGAACATATTAATTCTGTAAGGATTATTTATTCATACAGGTTTTAGAGGATGTGCTGTAGCAATGAACAAATTTTTTAATTTCCTTTCCCATTTGAGTGGACCTTTAAATAAACAGTACTAGAGAAGGAGGGATACACAGCCCAGGTTCTGGAGACTCTGGGATCATGTACAAGACTCTGTGGTCAAAGGAAATGTAACTCTCATTTCTTCCTCGTAGCAGTTCATAACCTTCTCTGTGTCATTTCTAATAAAATTCAGCTCAGTGACTCTAGAGCCCCAAAGTAGTGCATGATGGATATTATCAAACTACTTATTCCGTCTTCTGCAGTGGACTTCTCTGCCAACAAGTTGGCCCTGGTTTGTCAACCAGTGACTTTGCATTTAACTAGTTAAAAAAGTAGGTTTTTGCAAGTCGAAACTCTTCTTTCAAATATTTTTAGTGACCTCATTTTGATGGAAGCATTCATCTAATTCTGGTTCTTCTAATTCCAAGGGCAATATCTTTAATGTAAAAGAATGGTAGTAGTTCGTGCAGCCAGTACGTTCACTTGCAAAGATCGTGAAGTTTCAAATGCACTGAAAAGAGAAAGCTGACTTTCCTCCTGAGTCAGTTAGTGTTAATAACCCCAACGCACGCCCCGGTCTGTGAGGAGGGGGCAACATAGGTTGCAGGTTGGGCCTCCTTGGTGCCCTCTCCCATACAGAAGATGTGTTGTGCATGTCATTGCAAGGAGCTATCACAGCTTCTGGTTACTATTTAGATTTCTGTTTGGGAACAGAGCTCCTAGCTGCGTTATTTCTCTCCTTAACAACTGCCCTTGGCAGAATCCTGTGATGCTGCAGTCCAAGTGAGCAGAGCAGCACTGTGTCAGGAATTGTCTTTGAAGATGACTATGCTGCAGGCTAACAGGCTCTTGGAGGGATGAAGAGTTCTCTTTACCTCTCACTGAGCCTTGACTCTTGAAGAAATGCACAGAAAGAGAAGAAATGTTCTTGTCTTTCTGGTCCATCTACAGATTTTAAATGGGAGTGGTGAAACTGTGTGGTGTAGTTTGTCCCGAATGGGAGCCGTGCTTGGAGTTAAGTGTAAAACTTACCCTTTCCCCTTAGTGCACTTCGGTAGGTGTTCCCCTGTGTTTTGGTTTGTTTGGTGGTTTTATCTGTTTTTGTTTTTTTCTTTTTTGTTTTTTGTCCGTTTGAAGGAACCAGAGCACTGTGCCTCTTGTGCAGACATCCAGGCTCTGTCTACATCTTTAATTTCAGACTAAGGTTAAAAATAAAATTGTTTTCTGTTACCTCCTCCATCATCAGACCTGGGTGTGTTGCATCATATGGTATCTTATTTCAAAAGTGATTGGAGAGCATGAGATAATGAATGATGATTTCTGATTAAAATAAACAACTTTACTGGGGTTGTTGTCACTATCAGCATCTAGTCTGGGCTTTTTTGAAGTTTGGTCTGATCACTACTAAAAATAATATAAGCGCGGAAGTGATTTACATTCATTTGTGGTGGAGACAGCTTTTTAGTAATCATTTTAATCTAGTTATGCTTTCCAATTTGTCATCTTGGCTTTTTTAAAAAGAAAGTTTAAAGTGCAAATTTGAATTTGACATCCTAATTTTATACACTTATGGATTTGTGTAGATATGGGAGTTGATTTTTCTACTAGCAGGATACCCAAAGAAAAAAAAAAAGATTTTGGTACAGCTACAGGAAAGCACTGGTTGGTCAAATTTGGAATTTAAAAGGTTAAAAAAAATAATTTCAAGTCATTGCTTGGAATTTTAATTTGTATCTCTGACACGAATGCTCGGCTTTCCTGCAGATTTTTAATCATCTCTTGGAACACTTTGTTATGTTAATCAAATACCAAAATCCATTTAAGTACCAAGGATTAACTAAGGATGCGTCAGGATAATGTGTTAACTTTGCAATACCAAATGTAAATTAAGATCATCTAAAATACTGTGACCTACAGACTTTATGGAACATATACAAATTCTTAGCTTATAGTGATTAAACTTTGCCTAGCTTTTCTTATTTATATCAATGTACTTGTTCTTGCAATGTAGCTATTTGTTATTAAATGAACCCAAAAGGTTGAATGGAGTGGCTAGAGCTACTCATTTTTATATTGTTCTATTTGTCAGTGTTTGAGCCCAATCCAGCAGCCCTTTAATCTAAATAACTGGTGATTAGTTACACTAATCTTGATCTTTAAAGAGCCAGTTATTGTGTCTGTGATGTTGCAAAGTGGTCGCTAGAATGGAAACAGACTGCATGCTACCCGGCTGTTACTTCGTTCATCCACTCCTCCCAAGCCTCTCCTTTCCCCCCAGGTCTGTAAGTGGGGGGATCTTCCAAATGTCCATTTCTTGCCTGCCATGCAGAATTAGTTCTTGAAGGGTTTCGGATCTTGCCACGTGCCCTCCGAGATGAGAGAGGGCCCTTGGGGAGGCTGTACGCCTGGAGGTGTACAAGGAGCAAAGGAGGCTGCTATGGAAAACGCGACGTTACATGCTGGCTCTTTATGTAATCCTTCCCAGGAGCAACTGGAGTTGGATGGAGTCCCCGCTATTGTTTTAATAGCGTTGTGCTTCTAGGAAGTGATGGATGAGGCGCAGTGGGCCAAAGCTGTGGCTCGGCGTCATGCAGCCCTTCCCCCTCTCCTGCCAGGGAAGTTCTGCGAGCTTCCTAGATGCTTTCCAAAGGGGGGGGAAGGAAGACGGGAAGTTTTCCTCCTGGAATTGTCCTCTCTGCTGATGTGACTGAAAAGGAGGATGGTCCACAGCCGCGTGTCTGCGAGAAAATTGGTAGGAATCTCAAAGCATGTACAATGAAGTTAGAGAAGGAATTATTTTAGCAAGGCTGGTGGAAAAATGGAGACAAACACAATAAAGTATTGCACAAGAGCAGCTCTCAGTCTGTTGCCAACACTAACAAATCTTCAGCATTGAGGTCTAGCAGGAAGTATGTGGAGAGTTTTACAGCATACTTCTCTGGGCTGCGGGCTGGTATCAGCTGAAGGTCACCACTGCAGGGAGATAGGGCCGGTCCCAGAAGGCCTGCTAGCTGTGATACACAGAAACATAAATTGAAACTGCTGAGAACATGAGTTTAATTATTTAAAATTTATTAGCAGTGGGATTAAGTGCAACAGTAGAACCTGCAGTACAGCCATGTAGCATAGGTGGTCCGCATGAGGATTTTTTGCAACAGACTTTTGTTTTTTTCAATTTCTTTTGATTCTTTCCCGATATACGGGAATTCTGGTGCTGCGGCTCAGTATGAGTAACTAGTCTGTCTTGGCTCATACCCAAGCGATCATTGCAGTCACTCTTTGGAACTGAGCTTTCCAGACAGCTATCTTAATTTTACAAAGAATTGCTTTCTAGTATAAATACAGTTTAATTAAGTGTAATTTCTGTAACTGGTGCTTGCGGATTTTGTTTCAATATTCTGCAATTAACATGTCCTCAAAGGTACACGTTTTTCAATTTTGTAAGAATAAGTAATGAGGAAAAAAGATTGTTCCGTATCCCCGGAGCACTGTTTTATCCTAAATGCCGTAGGCAGTAAATAGAAGTTACAGGATTAGTTCTGATGGGAGATTCAGTTCTTCAGCTGGATTTTACGGCCTGTTAATACAGTCGATGTGACGGACGATACACAGAACCCCTGCTATGAATGTAATACACCCTAAATATGTATTTACATTTGGATAGTTCCTATTTGTCAAGCTTCCCGAAGTAAATCGAGGCGTAACCGCGGGATGCCTGTATTTCGGTGGCGGTGAGAGCGCGGGGATGGCTGGCCGCAGCGGTGCTCCCGCACCCCCATCTGCTGGCCTCGCCCGGCCTCGCATGCCCGGGGCCGCCTTCCCGGGAGAGCTGCCGGGCTCCTCGGGAACCTTCTCCTCTTTTTTTTTTTTTTTTTTTTTTTCAGACAATGAAATATTAAACTTAGGAATTTGCTTGGGGATGGGGGTATATGTGTGTTCTCTGTGTGTCAGTACTTACAGATGCTGAGCATGGATTAAAAAAAGAAAAACCAACCACCCTGAAAACAAAGCTTTGTTTTATCAAGTTAATTGGGCACTTTTGGTTTTTTGTTTTGTTCCCTCCCCCCGCCCGAGTTCATCCATTCTGAAATTTGTTTTTAAAAGTATTTAAATTTTTTTTCTCAAATTTAAATGGAGCAAATTTTTTTTTGAGAATGGGGGGGTGGATGAGAATATCCTCCTTTTTGTAATCCAAGTATAATACCCTAAAAACTTTGAAAATAAATGAATATTGCAAATCATGGAAGAATAAAATATGGCTTGTTATGTGCTGAGACCTGCGTCATTAATACCTTAAGAAATTACTGAGCTTCCTTTAAGTATGGAAAATCTAATGCTGTTTTCAAACAAACTTGAATGTTTGTTTTCACAGTACCATTTGCTTTTGGCCTGAAAGCCTAATTATCCCTACTGATTCCAAGTGAGGATTTCCAGTGCAGAGCTGCCTTAATTAAGGGCAGGTTTGTCAGCTCCTGTACTAATTTAACAATTGATGACCCATGCTCTCGTGGTTTTGTATTGCAGTGAATGATTGTTGGAAGGTTTGATACTGTAAAGAATAAATAAAATAACTTTATGCTTTAAATAAAAAACTCAACAAAAATCCCAACCTGCAGCTATACTTCAGAATAGAATATATGATGAGCTATGTAGGAAACATTTCAGGTTTATTAGCATAACTGTACAAATGTAATTAAACTAATGAAGTTTTACCAAAGTAAATAAATCTGCTGCTCACATATTCACTGTGGAGTAAAAAGGACTTTTTTTTTTTTTTTTTTTAAGCTTGCCCTAGGTAAATTCCAGAGTAATTCAGGTAAAAGCTACAGTTAGAAGGAAGGGGAAGCAGGGGAACAGATATTCATCAGGATGAGTGTCCATAACGTGAAGACTAGCAAAGAAGTTGACAACCTATTTCTGTTCTCTGAACTTCTCCATGTGAACAAGCATTACAACTCCTTTCACACGCTCATTCTACATCTGTATTTAAAAACAAACAAATGATCCCAACAACTTTTTTCAGGTTTTTAAGCTTCCACTAAGAGGAAATATTAAAAACAATACATCAAGCAGTTGGGAGACTTTTTAAGCAGTTGGGTTTCATTGCAGAATGAAAACAAAAGATCATGCTCTTAAGGCCATATGATGTGAGGGCTAAAGTAGTTGATGGTTTTCACTGGCAGCCATGTGTCATTCCTGCCATTTCCACAATTCGAATTACTTACAAGGAGCTCAGTGAAATACTGAAGTACTTCCTATCTTGCTATTCCATTCTAACTCTTTGACAGGAAAAATGGGAGCTTGCCCAAAATCCTCTCTAGTTTCACTTTCATTCTTGAAATCCTTCCCTGTGTTCCCTTTTGATTTTTGTCACAGTGTTTGGATTAGGACAGATTCAGTTTTAAACAACCTCCATACCAGCAAAAGGAGACAAAGCCCAAAGGGGTTTTCACATGCAGTTGCTCTGAAAGATCCGACTTGGTTGGGCTGGAGTGTGCAGCAACGGGTAGCATTTATTCTGCTATTTCTGCCTTCCAGACTCTAATCTTTTCAGTATTATGGGAAAAATAGGGATCTTGCTAACTGAACTCTTTAGAAGATGAGAGTTAGAAGTATTTTCATTTATCTTAGTTATCTGTAGGCATTTGTGAGGAATCTGTCTTATCTGATATTCCCCCATATGAGAATCAAGATTGCTCTGTCTACTTGTCCTGACTCCCAAATCAGCACCCCTCTTTTTTTAAGCAGGAGCTGAAGAGCCAGCGTGGCTGTGTTGGTGTCGTCAGTTTTTCCCCAGCCCCCTATCCTCTCCTGTGTGAAGTTTGGAGGGCAGCTTGGTTCCATTTTTGCACAGTGCTTAATAATGTAAGACATCTTTATAGCGCTCTAATATGATCAGCTACGGTGGTAGACTAGGAAAAACTACCCAGAAGAGTTACATTCACTCCCTTCAATTAAATGGTTTGAAGAGATTTATCACCAGCCATTTTCTATGGAAGGAATAAATTATATGTTTACACATAAGTTTAATGTACGTATTCTCTTGCATCATTACTGTGGACTTCAGCAATTGATCTTTTTTGGGTAGGATAATAAGGAAAAGTTACATTTCCTTTTCTGGTAACCAAAAAGCCATGTACATCTTTGATTTTTAGATTGGGCTACCTCAGAAGAGATATTTTGGGGACTATTTTAAGAAAACATAACCTTGGCATCCCTTTTCTCCAGCAACTAATGGTTTTTTCAAGGTAGGGACACATGTGCTCAGCGTTAAACAATATTGTAGCACAATAAGGATATTCTGAATAACATATGCATGGTATGCATATTTATTATAGAGAGTTGTATCTCATGGTGGCACTACAGGTTATAATAATGAAAGTGTAAAGCAAGTACCCTGTTTTATATTTTACAAACATCTTTTTTTCTGTCAAAGAGCTAATACTAAGTTTTCAGTGCATGGCAAAGGGATATGTATTTTAAGAATGTAATTTCTTGCTGCTTTCAAGACCGTGGTAAGCCTATTAAATAATGAAGTAGTAATATAACGTTGTTTTCTGTTGAATACTGGTTTATGGCATTTCTGCCACAAGGCCTATTGAGAAGTTCCAACCTGCTTAGTTTTCCATCAAGTATCTCTTGGTGCATACTGAAAAATATTTAAATATAACATAATATATGCAAATATATGAACTAAAAATTAGGAAGCCACTATACGAAGGTTGCTCACGAAGTTGTAGTAATTTTTGTATGTGATAAAAGGTGTTAGCCATTAAAACATTCTTTTCAAAATGACAGAGGAGTTCAGTACTTCAAAAGTGGAATGAATCAAAGCACAAGTATGTTTTTTGTTGTGTTCACTTGTGTCACAGTTCAGCCTTGTGACTGTGTAATCTCTTCCTTCCGTTGACTGCCAAGGATAGCTGACGTTTAATTTTTACAATATAACTTGACATGCCTTTGGTTGTGGTGGGTGTCAGGGAGCTGAACTAAAATTTCTATTTGGAGCAAAGGATACATGACATTTTGTCTGTCATACCCTATGTACTTTATTCCTACTTGAGATAACTTTTTCAAGTTGCTATTTCCTTTTTCAAGAGGCTTTGCTGTTTTGTTTTCAGCTTTACAAAACAAACAAACAGTGTTCTTTGCTCACTTTGTAGTGTGTTTCAGAGAGTTACATAGTGGTTAGCGTCTCTTACTACTTTCATGCTGAGTAAAGCTCCAAGGAGCTGTTGCTCGTGAGGAGAATTACAACTGTGTTTGCAAGTGCAGAAAAAGCAGGATTTGACTTTTTAAACTGCATTTAGCATGAGTGTCCTGCTCAGGAATATGTATGAGATTCATCATCTTATCTAAGCATTAGCATATAAATAAAATCAATTATTTTCTTCGTCTTTTAGAACAAACAAGAAAATCTAAACTGGAAGGGGGAAATCCTACCATGTGAAGTTGTTTCCCATATGCCCAGAGAAAGGAAGAAAGATGCATACAAATGTTTAGCATGTGCAAGTTTCTTGGTGCATGATTGGCTCCCTACTTAGGAGTGGAATTCAGTGAAATAGGACTCCTCTTTTAAAAACAAAGAGTAAGCGCACAACAAAGGATAAGTGATCAAATGATTAGCCAGAGGCTAATAGGAATGCAAGAGAAGAGTGACAGATTGCATATTAGGAGGAAATCTGATCTGGAAATTAATTTGAAGCTTTCTGCAGCTGAGACTGGAAAAGAACTAATTTTTAAATCTTTCTGAAGAACATAAATATATGAAAATTCTGACTTGCTTGTGTATAAAGTATTGTATAATACAAGAAAGAAGGCTAATGGGTAAATAAAGTCTCCCCCTCAATTTTTTTTAAAATCTGTCTTTCCTTAGGGTGAAATATGCATCTGCCTGTAGCTTAACATGAGAAATTGTGTTAATTTATTTACAAATTCTGGTGATTTAGAAATATGCATGCTGTAAGGTTCTCTGTGGTTGAATCTCAATTCTGTTATATGCAAATAGGAGAGTAAAATCAGGACAGCTGATAAATACCTCATCAGATGCAATCAACAGCTACATGTCAACAGGGAAATATACTTGAATATTGGAAAAAACAGAGCTTTTAATTATGAAGAAGTGAATATTTCCTTATTTAGTGACCTACCAAATGGTTTTAATTTAACCTTGTGGTAGGTAGATGTCACTTTGTATTAATAGAATTCGCTTTCTTTATAGAGACCACATTACCTTTCTTCAAAATTTAACATTAACTGCTGTAGTACAGCAGTGTCTGAGTCCACACATTTTTTTTAAGGTTCAAAACATTCTTTTAAAAAAAACAAACCCACAAACTTATTAAAAATCAGCTTATGGAAGCTTGCTGGTTTAACTTTTTAAAATTTATGTTTTAATTTTAAAGCATTAATAAATACACCACAGTAAAATTCTAAAGAATTAATAAATGCAGAACAGTAAAATTTGAATACAACAGATGAATTTTTGTCAAGCTTTAAATGTAACTAAACTTTTGTCAGTACGTTGCTAAAATCACTTGCTGCTGAAAGATGGAAATTAATTTCATGTAGGCTTTGACATTCGTTGAAGCTGTTTCTAAAGCTCGATTTTTCTGAGTAATTCTCTCCTATTTTTTGATTCATATAAATACTTGCTGCCTATGTTAAAAAAAAAGTGACATGAGCCATATGTGAAGGTATCAGGTTAGTGTAAGTTGTAATTTAAAAACCTTCTCATTTATGCCTTTGATCATTTTTTATAGTAAAGGAGAACAGTGATACAGTGAAGTAGCTTTTGGATTTATGTGCATGCATCATTGCTTTCTTCTGAATAGAATTATAAACATGTAATTTCAATTCGACACTCCGATAAGAGTAACTAACCATTTCTCTTCTGATTCACAGTTCCTGTATAGTTTTGCACCTCATGTTGTTGTTGTTGCAATCTTCTTGGTGGTGGGTTTAGGATGATAGGTGGAGATGTCACTGATAATCCTCTTAACTCAGAGGGCCAAACCATCCAGTATATAAAGAACCTTCCAGGTCCTATTCTTGCCTTTAAATTTCTGTCATACATTTATTTAGTACAACAGCAACTGGACAACAATAAAAACTGAGCCTTTAAAAAAACCTATTGTATTAATATAAACAAATCTTATTATTTAACCTCATCATTAGCAATGTCTTACAAAAAGTAAAGAGGAAGTGCTGTAGCCTTGTAATCTGTCTCAAGCCTGTAGGTCCATATTCCCAGGTAAAAGGTCAGACATATATTTTATATTGTTTTGCCTTTTAGTCCTTTGTATTATGTTTTCCTTGTTTCAAGACTCACATTGTAACAGTCTCTTTGGAGGCATTAGCTAACATCAGTACTATACTCAGGGATTTGCAGCTATTTTTAAAGGAAGTATTGAAGAAAATAAATACAGATTCTGGTGCCATGGTGTCTAATATATAGCTGAGATGTTCCAATCGTAACCACTCTGGTTAAGCCATGCTAAGTGTTACAGCTAGAGATACTGGTATTCCTCTACTAAATCTGTTCTGCTTCTGTTTGCAGCTATGTCATCTTATCTTTTAATTGTTAAGTCTGAACTTCCTGGTGCTGTTGCGGGGTTCTTAAGTGGAGACGAGAGTGGGTAAGGAAAAATGCATCATACATTCTGTATTTGTCTTGAAGAAGAAAGCGGTTCAGGACTGCTGAAGGGGATGGGTACTGACACTTCCCTCTGATCTCACATGCTAAAAAAATCAGTTATTTACAGGAGTTCTTGGAATATGAAATGTATTTGGCATGTGCAAGCCTTCTGCAGCACACACACACAGAGCGTCATTCTTTCCTCATAGCAATTTCCCATCAGACGACCGTAAAGTCAGTGGCAAAACTCCATCTACAGAAATCTCCCTTCTGTAAAAATTTAAAAGGGGAAGCGGGAGGGCACAGGAGGGAGAGGAGGAGAAACATTTAAACTGCTGTCATGTTATCACTTCACATATTTCAAAACCACAGTACAAAAACCGGCAGACATTTAAATTTAAATATTTTGTTGTCTTGCTCCAGTAATTGGACTTGTCTAGGGAAAAATGCCAGGTTTCCAGGCTTGGTTTATAATTCTGTAACTTGGCTCCCAGTAAAGAAATTATTCTTCGCAATTGAGCTATAAAGCTGTATGTAAGGAGTGTGTCCCTCAGATTTCTGTCAGACCTATCGCTAGAAATCTGTGCCTGTGCTAAGATAAACATTGCAGCTTCAGCACTGAAATATCTCGTTTGAGTTGTTCCAGTGCTGCTGTCATTCGTAAAAGTGTATCTTAGATTGTTACGACTTTTTTTCCATGTTTTCATGATCATCTGCTGTTTTCAGATGTTTTGAGCTCAAAACTTTCTCTGGATTGAAATGTGGTGAAATTGTCTCAAGGCTATGTGATGCTTGTATTATTCCTGAATGTTGTGGGCAAATTTTAAGTTTGAAATTTTTTTTAAAAGGTACTTTAGTTCATTTTATATTTTGTCATTTATAACTTTTCCATTTTATAATGAACATTTTTGAGAAATGAAGTGTGGTGGTAATCTTGCTTTGTCTTCTTGCCCTCCTGGCCCTTGCAATAATATGTTCTTAGTAAGGGGCTTTTTTTTTTTTTTAAACTACTGTGTTTTATGTGTTTATGTCATTTTTAGTCTGCTAATGTATCTCTTCCAGCTGCGATAGTCATCAGCTTTTCATTCGGGTGCTATCACCTTCTCCTTCAGGATTGTACTTTTAACTCCACTCTTCATACACACTGGCATTGAGCCTGCCACTGTATCTGCTGCATGTGTGTTCCAGTCTGTCTGTCCCCAAATTTAGCATATAACATCACTTACTACTGTTTTTAATTTTATGTAAGCTCTGTTTATGCAAAGTCACTTTTCCCAACAAAGATACACTTTTAAACAAACACCTGATGAAGACTCATAATAGGTAGAATCTGGAGGTCCCGCATGCATGCATACTGCACTAAGGATCGTTCTTTCTAAAAAAAGGCGGTATAAACAACTTCTTTATTAAGGTGCCTGTTTGTTCATCAGCTTTGTTGATCAAGGTCCTAGTGCAGATCTTCTGGATGCGAACACTGGTGAACACACGGACAGGTTACAGCAGTTGAACTGGTTATTACAAATCATCTGAGCCCTTGTAATTCTCAGTGCGCTGTCAGCACTGCCACCACCCATACTTCTTTCTTAGGTGAAATTACAGTTTGAGATGGGAATGAAGTTCAATTTTGCATTTAGAAAGAGCTGACATTTTCCATAGGAGTACTAACGACAGCTCAAGTGGTAGGCTGATTGTCAGCCTGGGTCTCATCCTGTTTCTGCCTCTGTTATTGGGAGTTCTGCCACTGATAAATGTTTATTCAACACAATTTGACTCCTCTGTTCTTTGCCCAAGCAAATGTTTCAAATGCAGTGGTCTAGCAGTATTCCAGGTACATGCACACAGCTGACCTTCTCTGTATGCCTACATCTACATTTGATATATTTTGCCTTACTAATTGCCATGGTAGATCATAATCTTTTCTTTCTGTGAATTTCTTCGCATATGTTAAGAGTAGCTTTTTACTAACAGAGTTTTTAAATTATAGGAAATTGTTCAACAAAAATAAATGTGAAGCCTAAGTAGCAACTTATTTATGCAAAGCGCATAAATATTGACTGGTTTGATGAAACTTCTTTAACTGGACCACTTGTTTCCAGATGTGGTTGCACAACTGTTCTGTTTTTATTAAATCATTATAGCACCTGATACGCTTTCATTTAGGTGCAGAATTTATCTTTAACTATAGCTAGAATGTATTGAAAGTGTCAGTTAAACTATCTGTGAAAATATTTTATATGCATAAACCCTCCCAAGCCATACATTTGGCAAAGCCGTTTAAAGAATGTTTTGTGCATTGAATTATTTTTATAGATAAAGGTTAGCAGGTGTGTGCGTGTTGGAAAGGCTCAAAGCCAGCATATAATACATCTTCATGTCTTTATTAAAAACCAAACCCATACAATATGAACACTTGTTAATTGCAAGTTGTTTCAGTCTGTCTGCTTAACAAGAATTCCAGATAGTTTTGATGACATGAACATAGTTTCAAATGAGGATTGTGTTAAAAAGTTGTAATTTGTGAGCCCTCCGTTAACATTTAATGACCCTGTCAGGAGGATATGATTGATGCAATTAAGTTGTCTTGCTTGCGTGTTATATAATTGATATGGACTGAGAGTAAGATCCTAATTTAGAACATATGAATCTCTTGTCCCGTTGCATTCAGGAATGAAATTAAAGCGATTTATAAATGTCTGCTTTTAGTTAAAATATGGGGGAGGGAGGAGGAACATCTGCATGCCAAAGCATTTTCAGTAGAGTTAAGGATTTATATTCCATATTTCGTATTTGGAAAGCTTTTATCATATAGCATTAAATTTGCAGATCAAACTGATTTTAAAGGTAATATCAAAACTTTTATTCTGCCTTTGGAAAGTAAGTGTATTTCTACAACAGTATTTTGAGGGAAAAATGGGCACATTTTTTGGTAACCAGTAAATGGTCCACTATTCAATGTTTCGAGATCTTTTTTAAATAAAAGAATTGGTATTCCAAAATGAAGTAGTTTACAAAATATTTTTTTTTCTTCCTATCACTTCATTGCCGTTTTCCTCTCTCTTTTCCCCCCTCCCACACCATTTCATTTACCATAAAGTAACCAACATCATTTTTTCTCTGTCCTGCTGAGCTTGTGAGCTACGATGGCAACCATGGATTTGCTGCATGCTTAGAATTGGGAGCCTTAAAACAGAGGTCCCATGGTGCAGAATTCATTATGCTTTTGCCTGGTCCTATGATATTGTTCCTCCTAATACAAACATCCACCATACTAGAAAGAAAGAAAAAGTTTAAAAATATATGAACGCTCAATGATAACAACGTGAAGTATACTACAGCAGGGAGCTGACCTTGGCAAAGTTGCTTTTTCACTGTAGCAGTAGCAGACCTAGGCTAGTAATGAATTTTTTTGAAGAATAATGGATTTTGAGTAATTTTTAATATAGACATTGTTACTTAAGGGTTACTTTGATTTTTGATATGGAGAAGATGCCCTCAACCTTGAAATTTCTCTGTTCACATTTATTACACATTTTTTTCAAACAAGTGGCACAAGTGGTTGTCCATGATGTATGACAGTAGTTAATATACGAATATGGTAATTTTTCTTTAACACAGGTGTTATGCTACTTTCCTTATGATAACTTGAGGTGCTGCCTGTTTATTAGGTGCTAACCATATCCTGGACTAAATAAACTTGAAGGTCAAAAGCCAAGGTGTTTATAGGTAGTAAAGTCGGAGGCTGATGTGCAAGATGTTTATCAGTACAGGATATGGTTATTACCAAGTTAGGGGGAGCCACCCTCAAGATGTTTCTGTTTCTTAACAACTTATACGTCTGTACTTTTGTCAGTTTGGAGATGAGATTTTGATACGTTGAATAGATTTTAAATGTGTTAAGACTTCATATGCCTCTACAATGCTTTTTTTTATATGTAAAGTTCTATGTATAAACATTATAGCAGATTTCATTAGCATAATTTCCACCCCTTCTGTCCTTTAATTTTTGTGTGGATGTATGCAAAGAATGAGCAATCACTTTGTGATACGAAAATCCTCTTTATTGCTGTTCTTTCTTATATTCTTATATTACCTCTGGAGAGCAAACATAATTTCAAATTAACTGAAAGATGATTTACTTCTTGTTTTCTTCTATTACTTGAACCCTGTGATGATAGGTGTAATGAAACTTGGGCAGAAGAGGAAGTTGGTGTGTTTAGAAAACATAACGGAATTTCCAAACAAATAGGTTGGGTAGCTTTCTATTTCACACTTCTTGGAACTGGTAGGGAACTAAGGTCACGTAGGAGTCATAAACTGGAAGGGAAGTTCAGCAGTAAGTAAGAATTAATGTTGCTGTTTCTTCCAGTTGCATAAATATGCAACTCAGCGTAATCCAATTCAAGATATATGTAGCATACTTTATAAGTACTCTGATTGGAAATCTGTAGAGTACGAAATACCCCTGCCCTCTGATCATTGCTTTGAATAAAGGCAGGGATTTGTATATTGTGTTGCTGAGAAATAACTTTACACACATCAGACCCCTGATCCATGCAGATACTTGCCTATGGAACGTTGCCTGTAATGCTGGTTCGTTATGGGATGGTGCTCTGCTTCCTCGTTATCTGGGAGCTTATCTATTTTATATCACAATATAGAAACTGGGAATACAAATTCATGTAAATAGCATGTGAGACTGGAAATGATTTCTTTTTCTTGTCCTTTTGTCTAAGATCACAGTTTTAAAGTAGAACGTATATTTTAGGACTCTTGAGCTTTCTATCAATCATAAATAGATTTTCCAACAGGTCTTGGTACCTTGATGGGAGACTGCTGCTACTGATTACTTCAGTCTGCATTGTTTTTCCTCTTGCACTTCTTCCTAAAATTGGTGAGTAATTAAAGGAGAGAAGCGAATATTATTCTACTTTAGTAGCAATTACAATTGAAGACTTTAAAACCTTAACGGGTTATTTATTTATTTTAACTGGCAGGGGGCTGGTGATGGTGGGAATTACTTAAGTTGTTGTAGTGTGTTCTGCCTTCCAGCCCTGCCTAGTTAACCTATTACTTGGGTTGCAGTAGTATTTTGTCTGCAATACTAAAATAAAATCTTTACAGCAGAACATTAAAGAGCTGCATTTACTTACAGCATGCCATTAGTGGTAAGCCAGTTCTAATTCTGCCCTACAAAACTACATAAATGATCTGTGACAGGCAGTTGGAATGTTGTTATTCTGAGTCCTAAGCCCTAGATACCAAGCACTGTAATAGAAAACATGCCTAAAATGTAAAGCTTTAGCTGTACATTAGGATCACTTTCCATATAAATTCTCTTTTATTTTTACTGTTATTTTACAGGCTTTCTTGGCTACACAAGTAGTTTATCATTTTTCTTTATGGTGTACTTTGCTCTTGTGGTAAGTTAAAATCTGTGCACAGCTTATCTACTTTTTTTCTTATTGTTTGAATGTTTTCATAAGCCTGTTTTGAAATGAATTGTCTTCCCCTCCCCCCTTAGCTTTTTATGTGAAATATAGAGTTTTCCTTAAATTCAGTATGTGCTTGCTTGGACAGATTACATTTGTTTTGCTGAGGCATGGAAATGTATATGAACTTTCAAGCATGTGAAAAGATTTAAAATAATTATATTTTGGACTGGTAAATGTACAATATTTTTGTTTTGCTGACGATGCAGTGAAGGGAGCTGGCACGTATACTTTTGTTTCCCTACTAGTAATGGAATGGAATTCTGTTTTCTTAGCTTCTAACTATTACTTACTGCAACTAGTGCAGAAGAAAATTTAATATACTGCAAATAAATTAAATTTACATGTATAATGGAGTGACAGAGTTCAAAAAAAGGCAAAGAAAACTAGAACTTCATTAAGGCAGTTTACAAGATTCATTAATACGTCAATGACCTTATTCTTCTTTCCCACTGAAAGGAAAAGTTCTTTTCTCTGAGCCATATGGGGGTTTTTGACCCTGATGTTCACCCTCTCAAGGCCTCTGTGAGGTAGATGTTTCCAAATACCAAAAGTGAGACCTGCTAGGCAGATCTAAGAGGGAAAATGTGCCTTTAAGTTGCACTATTTTTCTTTTTACAGGGAAAAAGTATGTTAATGCACATGTGTAATATGTAGTACAACTAAGTAACTTGCACTCTGTCATCTGGGTATAGAAACAAGAATCTTATTTGGGAGCCTGGAAAAATGTTCCCCCTCTCCCCTGTCATTCTGGCTTGCATTGACTTGCATTTAATACCTGTTTTACAAAGGGATAAACAGAGTTGAAGGCAAGTTGAACAAACATGCCATCCAGGAGACCAAGGCAATCCATTAGGAACTAAACCATGTGATAAAATCAAACTTCAAAGCTGTCAAAACATCTCCCTAGGGTATCCCTGGAGAATTGCACTGTTTGTAGGACCTTGGGAAGTATTCTTCCTAAGCTGAACATTGAGGAGCAGCCACAGCCTCTCCAGAGCTAATAGAAATTAATTTGTAATATTTATAAATTACCTTAACTTTTGACCTCTCTCTTAAAATTTATCTTAAAAAAAAAAAAAAGAAAAAAAGAAAAAAAAGAAAAAGCAATAACTATAATGCTGAAATAGGTCTTTGGCTGAAGCTAGTTGCAAGATTTTTGAAACAAGTTCAGCTCCTGGATTTCAATGGGAATGTGTATGCATCTCTGAAGAAAGCTGTTGTAATGGGTGGATGCATTTGAAAACCATTTTGGGCTCAGAAAAGGCAAGCGTGTAAGCAAGACTTGCCTGCACACGTGTCAAGCTGCGATGATCTAAGCTAGGGTTTAGTTTTGATTATCTGTATCAAAAAAGCAGGTAGAAGGCAGTAATGAAGGAGTACAGAGGCTACTGGATTTCTTATGAAATGGTTAAATTTGTGTGCTTACTCTTTGTTGTTAAGTGACAAAGCAGCAGCCACAGTAAACCTAATCGAGTTCAAAAATTTTAAGAGCCATTACGGATATTTAAAGAAAACTAATACTCTTCACAGAACATTTTCCTCTGACTTCTTTAGGCACTGAAACTCAAAGGCATTAACTATGGTTTAGTTTTCATATCTAATTGCTTTGAAGTGGGTGATATGTGCTGTTGAAATGGTGTTTTAGTTTGCACAATGTTAATTTCTGTGCGGCAGATATGTTTTAATTTGTTCCAGAAGAAAACTGTGTTAGTCATATGGAAGTAATACATTTATATTTTGCATATACAATAATTCTATGCATTTTCAAGTGCATACCATCTGTTCAGTTTTTTCCAGCAAGCTACAGTTTTAATACAGCCTGCAGAAAAGATAGGTACAATAGACAGCATATGTCTTGGGCAGTATGGTCTGGTGAGTGCGCTGAGCAAAAGGTCTAGAGACTACTCTTTGTTCTCTGTGCTCTGCGGTGGGGCTTTGGCAGGTCACATATCTCCTCCCTGTGCTTCAGTATCTTTTCCTTTAAAGTTAATATACTGGTTATAGTCCTCACTTGGAAAAAAGTGAAAATGCCAAGATGAGCTGATCTGGGAAAAGAAGAAATATATTTAACCATTAATTCAAAGCCAGATTCTGTGAGGTCCTGAGCACTTTTTGTTTCTGATTGTTGAATACTTTCCTGACTTGAAACATAAGTGCAAAGAAATTAAATGTGATTGTTAAACTTTTTTTTTTATTGCCTCCCCTCTTGCTATATTGAAGATTTCTGAAGAGTAAAGACAGATTTTTCTTTTTTTTTGTGGAGACAGCCCTCTTGGTAGCTTGTTCAACAAAGGTGTTAATGATTCCTGATGGTATTTTTCTAAATCTCTTGTTTATGTTCCCAGAACAAAATGTGATGCAGATTGGGAAGCTGCCATATGTAATGAATGATGTTATGCACAGAGACCCCCTCTTTGCTGAGTGCTGTCATACTGCTGGAATAAAGGGATTCCTGTTTTCCCTCTGCAGGATACGAAAAAGCAACATTACTGAGAATATTAGAACGTTTTGAGCCTCTAACTTTATTTTTAGCAATGTTTTTGGTGTGGGTTTAAAATACCCTATTGCCACTAGAACCTCTTTTTAGGTTTTAGGGTTTTTTCACTTAAAAACGAATGTTTGTTATACTCAAAAGACAACATTTACATAAAGTAGGCTTAAAGTTCCAGAGGAGGATCGTGCTGTCTGCGTGACTGCTCAGCTAACTGGGCTGTGCTGCCAATTTAAAAATCTCTTCCTGTTGGGGGGACCTCATTAGATATACAGAGTAAACCACAATTGGAAACCCAAACAGATTTGAATAATAAGGCAGGTGGGCAAATAAAATTACAGATTTTAGATGCACCTAGTGTGTTTTATTTTGTCTCCTTTTATTTCCATTTCAATCTGTTCTGAATCTGTATTAATTTCATTTTAGAAAAATGCTCTTCAGCTTTTTAGGTTTGGCTTGTCTTGGCCTCCCCCTGCAATGTTTATATATATCTTTGCTCTTTAGCTTGCAGGAAACCCTGCCTCCACCACTGCCAGGCACACTTGGCTTTCACCAAAGCTTGCCCTTTAGCTTCATGCCCCTTTTTGTTGCTCAGGAAGCCTATTCCAGCCTTAGCCAGAGCTCCCACCAAGGCTTCTACTTTGGAGCCTTCAAAGTTTCTCCTTTATTTCCCCTATCTGGGTGCCCTTAAGTACACAGAGATCTCCTTGGAAAAATATTTGCCTTCTTGTTCAGCTTCATAAATGTCTTCAGCTAGCCAACAAGCTTGGGCTTCCTGGGGAGATAGTACAGCCGTGCATCCACGGTTGTGGTATTACAGCACCAGCAGTCTGCGTCTGTGTCTCAGCTCATAGCTTCTCGCTGCTTGGTGTGTAAGAAAGAGCTGAAGCAGGGGTGACCCATGTGACAGAGTCACACACATGTATGAAACAGGCCGAAGTTATATTCTAGTGTTCAGTCCTTTCTTCCTTCTCCCTTGCTCACTCTTCAGCTGAACTTCGTGATGTACTACCAAGATCTTCTTGTCCCTTCTTAAACACTTACTAGGGTAGGATAGGATAGAATAGAACAGAACAGAACAGAATAGAATTGAATTTTTCAGTTGGAAAGGACCTACAACAATCATCTAGTCCAACTGCCTGACCAATTCAGAGCTGACCAAAAGTTGAAGCATGTTGTTAAGGCCATTGTCCAAATGCCTCTTAAACACTGACAGGCTTGGGGCATAGACCACCTCTCTAGGAAGCCTGTTCCAGGATTTGACCACCCTCTTGGTACAGAAATGCTTCCTGATGTCCAGTCTAAACCTCCCCTGGTGCAGCTTTGAGCTATTCCCACGCAGTTCACTTGGACAGAGGGAGGCAGTGTAGCCATCAATAAGTAGGTAAGAACAGATCTCCTGGTATGAAGCAATGCCACTTTAGTGTCAGAAACATGGTTGGAGGATTTCCATTGATAATCCCTTTTTCACAGTTTGCAGACTGCTGTTGAGCAAGCTACTTCCTAGTTCCGTACCTTGAGTCGTTGTGAGTTGTTCTTAGTCATGCAATTTAAGACATGTTATTGCCACAATGGACTCAGCGTGCCATGCACCCGCAGTTTCCTTTCCCCACATTTTGTCCGGAGGTAACATTTGTTTGCTTCTCCTGGCAGTGGTGACAAGAGGGAGCATCTAATCCTTATTCTCTGGGAAACACCACTTGGCTGCAAGCAAAAAGTAGTTCTTTGAGCCAGGAGAAGTGTTCTCTGCCATGTTATTCTTCTCATGAATCTGAGTCTTTAATTAAGTTTTTAATTATTTGCTCTAGGCTTCAAACAAATTATAACCTCTAAAGCCAGGCAACTACAATAGGAAATTAATTAGGGTGAGGAGAGCAATGCAACTATCATTTTAAACTAGGCTCCTGAAAAAGGAGGTAACGTTTCTTATTTTAATTTCCCTTTGATTTTCTTCCCTGTTACATGGCAGTCCCTAAACCAGCAGGGTGTAGCTAAAGCCCCAATGACATTCTGGGACAATAATTGCATTTATTGTTTTTTCCTTTGCTTTCTAGTCCAAACCATATGTTTCTGCCTTTTAAGATTAGCCCTAGGCTCTGCTCTATCTCTGTTAAGGGCTTGTCTACTTAGGGAAAGAGCCTGGGACAGCTAACACAGCCGCTATTCTGTATGGGAGGCAATTTGTGTGGAGCATGGAGAGAGTGAATGCTGAGTGCTGGTTGTATTTCAGTTAATGTCAGAGCTCATTTCAGTGCACCACCTCCAGACAGGCACGCCATAAGGCTGCCAGCTGTGCATGGTAAGCAGCTGTATGGAATGGCACTGACAAGTTCTTCTGTCAGGTCTCCTTCTTGTGGCCTAAGTATCTACCAGTCAAGCCTGTTAATTTACTATGGGTATAGCTCCCTGCTTTGTGTACCAACAGTCTGATATTTTAGCGACGTATATCTAAATTTAAACTGATTTTTAGGGTATCATTCATACATTAAATATGTTGTCTTTGCAGGTTATGATAAAAAAATGGTCAATCCCTTGTCCTCTACCTCTAAATAGTGCCATAGAGACTTTACAGGTAAAGTGCATGCTGTTTTGAAGTTCTAATTTTATTAGTAACTGTAATGCTTTTTTACATTAACACTTTCAGAATTACCTTTAATTTAAATTCCTTCTTTTCATAATCATCACAGAAACTAAAAAGTTTCATGTCTGTGGTTTGGGCTTATTCTTTCAGTATGCCATTTTTTTTGCATGTATGTCTTACAGGTTTCAAATTCTACTGGGGATTGTAAAGCAAGGCTCTTTCATCTTTCAAAAGAGGTAATCTCTATTAACAATACGCAAACTTAAAGGGGGGTGGTGGTTTTTAAAGAGTTGGGGTTTAAACTCTATCCAGGGTAAGGTATTCTTCTGTAAAACTAGTTATAGGCTGCTGAAATATTTCCTATACCTGCTGCCAAGTGTTACCCAGTCTCACTCTTTCTTTTTTATGTGAAGGCTGGCTGTCCAAGTTAACATTTATGAAAACATTTTGCAAATATGACCAAACTATAAAGTATAACAGATGCAGTGGTCGTCAGCCTCATGATGCAGTTGAATCAAGCCAACTTAATATGTCCTCAGGTGGAAGTCAATGCTGCTTTACTGTACGCACACTTTTAGTTCCTTGTGAGGTAGGACAGGTTTCCTGAAACTGCCTGGGCCTAACCTTAGTTTTGGGCGTTTTTGTACCTGAAGGCCTAATGCAATCTTGTGCATTTCATTGGATGCCAGCTCTGGTATTTGTTAATTAATGTGACATTTAAATCATGTCACCGCTCATCAAGGCTTGCAGAAGAGGAAGGATCATGTAGAACTCTAGTCTCTGTGGGATGAAGAGGAAGGGAAAAAGGGAAGAATAAATCTAGGATAGGCCTGTAGTGTAGTGGAATTTAGGAGGGACACAGTTGGCTGCATTTGTCTGAAAAACCAAAATCCACGCCCACTTTCCCAAGAAAAAGAGAAAAAAAAAAACAACTTGGGCAATGCAAACATGAGACAAATGTTATCTGTAGATCAAAGAAGAAATTTTGCTTTGACCAGAAACGTCTCCTGTGAGATTCTGGCCTTTTGTCTGGCCTTTTGTGCTTTGAAGAATCTTGGGACTCATCTCTACTTCTTTTTTAATTTTAACTTTGTCAATAGAAAGTGGCATATTTTTACCAGTATGGGCCTGATTATGTCAGCACAAAAGTGTTTGTTACAGTTCAGCTTATTCCGCTTGGCAATTGTAGTAAGCTATACTAGATGGTTCATGTCTTCTATTATAAGTTTTTGGAATAATATACCACTAATTGTGTGGTTGCAACTTTAATTATATAACTATCTTAAAACTTTAGATGCCAAAGAATGTTTTATTTTCTGGATACTGTATCCAAATTTTTTGTGAAGGAGTAATAAGAAAACAGCGAAGTCAGGATGAAGCAATCAGTAAACTGACAGGTAGCTATGGATATTAGAATTTAGAAATCTTCTTAGAAAATTTCATGAATGACACACTGACTCTGGGGCAAATCCTGCTCTGTTTAGGTAAGAACTTGGCCTCAATATAGCTAAAAAAGTATCTTTCAGTTGTTGGCTTATAGACAGCCTGACCGCTCCTGATGATGCAATAGTCAGTGAGGACCACCACTTGAAGACATACTGGTTGAAAAGGTCCATTTTTTGTGGAATGATTCAGAGACGCCATTCTATGTTGTGCAGATTTATCTCAAAGCATTAATGTGGAAAGATTTCCACTCACTTCCAATGCTTGAACTGAATTCTGAATTCATCCAGATATTTTTCCAACCATCTATAATAACAAACAACCTACAAGATGTTTTTCTTCTCTTTTAGAGTGCTTATGCAATACCAACTATGGCCTTCTCTTTTCTCTGCCATACCTCAGTCTTACCCATCTATTGTGAGCTCCAAAGGTAATGTATGAAAACACATGCAATATTAAAATATAATGATAGTATTTCTGTAATATTTTCCCCAAATTAATCTTGAATAATTTTTATTTTCAAGTCAGTGCCATCAAACAATGCAGACTAAGTAGCTTTCATGGTTTTGGGAAATGTACAGTTTTAGTCTGCACTGGCTTTTCCTCTCTTACAGGAGAGAAAAGTAACAAATATGGCTCCATCATCAATGTCAGTACATTGTCCTGGCCTGGACAATCTGGAGAAAAAAGGTCATTTGCTAAGGTACTTACTAGTTAATTTTTATTGTGGTAACTGAATCTGCATTTGGCTACATCTGATTCAGTGGGTTTTTTGACCTAAATTATATATATCATCCTGTATAAATCAAAATTTTGATTTAAAAGATACTCTGGTATGTCTAAATTCCCTGCAAGATGGGAACAATGTTAGTTGTCTGCATGAAAAGCGCCCTTTAATTACCAGATTAAAAATACTTTAAAAACCCCTAACTATTACTGACAGCACAGACCTCAGCAAATACTCTGCGGTCATAAATTAAGCTGATGCTTTCTTATGAAAGGGAAACTGCTATGTAGATTGCATTGTGTTTAATAGTCCACAATACAGATTAAGCAACACTAATTTTGGGGGGGTTTTTTGCATTTTAGTCCATCGAAAAGTAGAATGCAGAGTGTAACCGTCACAGGAATTGGTCTGAGTTTCCTAATTTACTTCATGTCTGCTCTGTTTGGATACCTGACATTTTATGGTAAGTATATTCTTCAAGAATTCTTTAGAATGAAGGCTAATAATAAATGAGAAATGCATTCTGTCTGGAGTACTTCAGGCTTGTTTGTGCATTGATACACTTGAATCCTCTGAAATCTTGTTCCTGTGAAGACTTAAGAATATGTCTAACGCTGTGAAGGGTTACAGTCTCATTGACTTCTCATCGTGTAATGTAGCTAAACTTTGCAGAGTTTTTGCCCTAAAATGCTGTACAGACGTGGTATTGGTCCCTAAACTGTAGCTGAAGGTCTGTTGATGCTCTCTAATGCTACGTAATTAGACTACTGATTGCCCCTACATTCTGGACTGTGTAATATTTTCACTTAAAAACTGGGAACAAATTTATCATGGTCTGTGAGAAATTTTGAGATCTGATAATCTTGTCCAACAAGTTTGAAAGGTCTGTTGTACGGTTGTATCTTCTAGCAACTTGTGTCACTTACTAACCCTGTGATATCCCTGTGATAGTCTCCAAGTAGCACTGAGGCTGTTGCTTTTATGAGGGGAATTTGACCCACAGCAAGCTAGCCCTAATATTAGGGAGGCATGAAGGTTTGCACATGTTTTCCCTGTCTGATACAGCTTGGGTACAAAGCATGTATGGCTTCTTTGTTTTGGTTTGGTAATTTTACAAATTAATTGGAACTAACATTAGCTATTTCACTGGGAATCTGCTGGAAGTGGAAGAAAAGTTTTGCACCTTTTTTCCCCAAGTATTAGTGTATGTCTGACCATAACTGTCTGGCAATGTTCCCTTGACACTCAGAATCCTTTGAAAAATTATATGGGGAGTTTTGAAACCTCTAATAGCTTATAGGCCACTATTACAGTTTCCTGACTGTCTCCGCATGGTTTGTAGGAAAGTATAATTTTGAGTGTCACTCTGAGAGTCTGAGAGATTCAGCAGGCAGCGTGGGATAACCATCTGTCTCCAGATGAGATCTCAACAAGAAGTTAAAAAACAAAAAAAAAAAAAAAGAGGGCAGGGGGAAGAACAGTGTTAGTCCTAGAAACCATCCTGTTACCTTCGCTGTCATGATTTCTTTGGGGCAAGACCCTGTCTTGACTGTAGTCTTTTAGTCTGTTTCATTGCGAACATTTCTGGTTTTCTGCAAGCCTGATTTCTTTTAGTAACTCTCGGACTCAAGAGCCTGAAACGCTGGAAGCAACAGTGAGCATCTGTAAAAGATATGTTGTTTTTTCCCCTTGTAAGCTTCTTCTCCTTTTTTGACTTTTTGGTTGTCTTGTTTAATTAACTTATTTCTTTAAATAGAGAGAATCTGTTCCCTGTTCCTAAAACACCAGTCTCAGAAAATTTAAAACATTTTATTTTAAATTGAAAACAAAAAAAAAGCATTCCCTCTTTGAAATGAGACATGCTTCATCTTTCTGTGGTTTAGATGGTTTATTCTGTTTTCTGTGAATTTGAAACTTCATACGGTGACTGGACTTTGGTGGAAATTTTGGTCCATTCTGAAGCCCAAAAAGGCATAGAGTCAAGGTATGCCGAAAAAAGGAAAAGTCAGGGTAGAGACCACTTCCAAGGCTCCGACTTTTGCTGTTAACTTAGTGAAAATTTTCACATTAAAAGGGCAAAAGTCAAAGGTGAAGGATTCATGACTGATTCACCACTTTTTGCCCCACTTCTGCCTTGAATATTACAAAAGTAACGTTCATGGTGGTGCATCCATGGTGTACGGTACTAGAGTAATTCCACAACAGAGTTGGTTTTGCAAAGCTAAATGTGCATTTGATGGAGAGCATGTGAGGTTCTTACTGCTGAAGACAACAGAGCTATCATCTGAAAGAGTTTGGCCTCATTGGGTGCATTGCCACTGCAGTCCTCTGTCATCCTCTGGGTGTTATAGGAATCTGACAGCCTTCAGGTGTCCTTGTGTTGTACTTGTCTGCTCATTTGGCATAGCAGAAATTGTCAATAGTTTGGTTCTTTTTTCTTTTTTTAAATAAGAAATATGTTTTAGAAGTATAGGTGATGCTAGTTATCCTCCATGTAATCCAGCAATGTATTGCTAACTATAGCCAGTAATAGCACATATGCTAGCATAGTTTTGAACATTTCTTTCTTCCTTTAAATTAGAATTGTAGCTTTTCTCTCAAATCACGAAATTTTACGTTGCATATCACTTAATTTTTCAGGGGGAAATAAAAGGAAATGCAATTCAGTCAATTTACCAAAATTAATTTGTTTCTGGCTTCTAGTTCAACCAAAAGAATCTAGCGTTGACTGTTTCAGACACATAGAACAAGTTTTAGTGTATCCTTAGCTTCATGTCACATCATCTTTCTTTTTAATGCTTTCTCCATTGTATTTGTATCTTCTCTTTAGGTAGCTTTGGCTTCAGTTGAGGCTCTACAGAGACCTGCCTCCTGAAATCTTTTCAGTTTTCTTGAGGTTATGTAGTGTATCAGTAATGCCAAAGCGATGCGTATCTGCAACCCCCCTCCACTCTGCATTACTTACAAGCAAATTGATCAATTGGCATGTAAGCTCAATATGCATTGCTAATTATCTTAGTTCTCAAATGATTAACAAAGCAATTAATTTTTCTTGTTTTCAGACAAAGTGGACTCTGAATTGCTGCAAGGTTACAGCAGGTACCTGCCACATGATACTGTCATCATGACAGTTAAAGTAGCCATACTGTTTGCTGTGCTTTTGACAGTCCCTCTAATCCACTTCCCAGTAAGTACTCCTCAATGTTTTGAAGCTGGCATAAGCAATGGTAACGCTAATGCTTTGCAGACTGCAATATTTGAATCACATCTAGTCTTGTGTATCTTATTCACTTGTCAAGTGATTGATCAAAGACCACATATTTGCATATGTTCCATGAGAGCTCCAAAATAACAACTAACCGCTAAGCTAATTTGTGCTCTTGAGACAGATTTCACATTAAAACTAGCCCACAGCGTTGTTTTTAATTTAGAAAATTCAGAACTTCTAAAGTTTATTTAGTTTGATTCCCCTCCCGCCTTAAATTGAGTTTTGCTGACTTGGTTTTTCCTTTCTACATGCACGCACTCACACACAAACACACTTATACATGAAAACTCAATTTAATTGTAAATTAAAAACACATATTGACCTATTTCACAAAAAACCCTACTGTAGTTTATCAATACCATAGTAGAACTGAAAATTCATTCAGTTTTGACCAAAAAAAATTTGTGCATGCAAAACTATGTATCTAGAAGTAGTGTGTAGATTACGTATCAGTGGGCAACATGCTGACATTTGCTACCAAGAGACAAAGCATCATCCCCCAGACCTTCTTTTGTCCCTGCAAAAAAGGAGTACTTCCTTAAAACTAATGGCCATGTGATAAGTACCGCTTTAATACTGAAATAAACTGTGCTACAGAAAGACAAAACATTTAACTATTGCTAAACTTCTTGCATTTTGATTTTTAAATGTTCTTCCACATCTGGAATGATGTAATTCTTAAGTTTCTGAAATTGAGATAAGAATAAAATATATGTATATGTGTGTATTTACCCATGCAATGTTTCTTTTCATATTATGTAGGCAAGGAAAGCTGTATTGATGGTATTTTTCTCTCACCTTCCTGTGTCGTGGATTTGCCATATCCTTGTCACTTTAACACTGAATACAGTTGTTGTGTTGTTTGCAATGTACGTGCCAGACATTAAAAATGTATTTGGAGTAGTTGGTAAGTTGTTGCGGTTGTTGGTTTGGTTTGTTTAACTTTTCTTCAAAAAATTCAGTATTATGATAAGCTAATATACTACAATTTTGCTCTAAGTAAAATCTTACTTTCTGTTTTTTAAAGGTTCAACCACATCAACATGTTTGCTTTTTGTATACCCTGGACTATTTTATCTTAAACTTAGCAGAGAGGACTTTTTATCACCACAGAAGCTTGGGGTATGCTTTTTTTCCACGTGTGCTAGTTATATTTTAACAGGCTAATTTTAGATGCATCTTAATACACTGTAGAGCACATAATCCAACGGGCAAAGTTCTTGTTTTCCTTGCAGTTCACAAAATCTGTGAGCATTTTCTTTTATCCTTCATGATAGCTCTAGTCTTTCTAAAACTCCTTCTTCACCAGACATTTTTGACTAGTGGTATGTCCATATGCCAGACCGTTGATCTGAATACATGCTTTTCCTATAGTTTTCAGATGTTGACTTTTAATCCAATTTCTCCTCAGTTTTCACGCATTACTCTGATGTTGTCTGGGGAGCTGGGACAAAGCCAAACTGTGTTTAAGTGAAACAGTGTTTATGCTTGTTTTCTATGTAAGCCTTCACAAAAACATCTTTATTTTTCTTCCTTTTTCCCCCTCCTCTTTATGGTTTCTCTTTTGGTGTAGTAGGTTAAGTTCTAGTTGGAATTTGTGCAGCAGCCTCCTTTTTTGCTCTGTAACCGTTTGTCTTCATTTTAACCACTGCTCAGCAGAGCAACTTCATGACAGTGGCTAAAATGCTGATAGACTGTTTGTACGTAGTCCTTCTGCCATTCTTACGATTCATGGGGCTGCTCTAGTATTGACAAAATAGGGAATCTGAAAGAAAATCTAATAATGATGTTCTCTGACCATTTAAAGTCTTGACTAGTTCCAACAGATTTGGGGCCTTGTTATAAATCAGCAATCTACTGTCTCTTGAACTGTGGTTTTATTATCATCTGGCTATTCAAAAATGTAAAGAGTCCATTGTAACTTGAATTATATTTTGAGTAAAATACAAATTCAGTTTCTTAATTTGTTCAGAGTTGTAAAGGGCAAAGGATTTTTTAATTATTTTTTTCTTTGCAGATGGATAGTATGAGCAAGCAAACCAGACTGCTCTGCGAGTTCCCAATGAACCTATCCCAGAGCAGGCTTAGTTTAGTTTCCCCCTAAGCAGATACTTTGTGTTTGAAGACTGAGTAATTTGAAACATTAAAGATTATTTTAAAAGACACTATTTAAACCTGTTCTTACAAGTTTTTTCATCATTAGTTATAAGCCTTAGAAATGTAAAGTGCTTCCTTCAGGAAAATATTCATTTTTGCTTTTTTTTCTTCACAGGCGTGTGCATTGGTTATTTTCGGCATTTGTGTTGGCCTTCTCAGTTTAGTTCTAATAATTTTCAATTGGATTAATCCGTAACAGCCTATTGTCACTGTCTGAACTGAGCTTCAGAAAAACAGCAAGACCCAGAGACATGTCAAAACTACTGAAATGAATGCTGGACATCCTAAAGAGAACACTGACCAAAGCTGTCTACAGAAGAAATAACGCTCTTTTTCACTGCATTACTGATGTGCCCCATTTAATCTTGAGTCACTCTCTTCAGTTAGTTGGACAATTAGTCTTTGCCATTCTAAAATACTAGTTTTTGATGATGATGTAATTATCTAATTATGACAGGTAAAAAAATCCCTTGAGAATTTAGCAATGCAAAAATGGTTTAGTGCACATGGTGAACAAAAGCAGAACCTTGAAATAACTTATCTTTAAAAGACAGTGAAATGGATAGATATTACATCAATCACGATGTGCGTATCGTGATGTGTGCATTTAGGATAATGCACACATTGTCCTAAACAGTGAAAGACTTCTATTGCTTAAATCATTTCCAAAATTTCACCGAGTTCATATTAAGAACTTCCTGATTCCAAATGTTTACCCTAATTTATCCTAACATGGATCCAGAAACCAACTGCCTTAGCCCAGTTTAATGGGCATATCACGTGAGTTGTTTTTATAAATACAGTTTTTATACCTCAAGTGTACTTGAATCATATTGAAGTAATTTTTAAATTAGAAGGCTTTGCCCATCTGGCATAATAGCTTTTAGCAGCATTAGGAAGTATTTCCATTTTGCAGCTAATAGACATTTTTCAATTAATATCTGGGTTTGAATATTATTCAGTGTACCTCAGTATTCCTCCCAGCGAAAGACTTTTTTCTTTTTCTCTCTTACTCCCATTTTTACAAGTGTTTCATATTTGAAATAGAGTGTATCTGTATTTTATGTATACTATTGTGTGTCAGAGAAGGTTTGGGCTTGAAAGGTGAAATTCTGCCTCTGTTGAAGACAAAGGAAATTTATATTTATGGAACCCTAATTTTACCTCGGATCTCTCAACTTTCATGTACCCTTTTATAATTCTTTTGGCTAAATGAAATGTGAATGCAATTTTCAACACCAACTTGTTAAATATGGTATCGAGTGCCCACCACAACCATTGCTCATATTAGTAGAATGAAAGCAGTAGCTGATATCATGGTAAGGTTTTTAAAATTCGTTTCTATCAGATGGGATCTGGTGTCTTTAAAATAGCCTAATCTCTTCAGAGACTTTGTGCCCTAAGGAAGCTAGGCCTCCACAGAAATGGTTTGTGTAAAGTTAAGAAATTAGACCTCAGCCTCAAATGGCAAGATTTAGTGAGTGGAAAGTTCTTCATTATTTCCAGATGCAATATTTCTTTTAATTTAGCTTAGCACTTGTATGTCTGAGAAGTGGAATAAGACACAAGTGAAACATAGCAAAATAGTACATTTATGTAATATGAGAGCAGCTAGTAAGTGACATTTAAATATTTTTTTCTGTCCACAAAGTGCGCAGTTAGCAAATTAGTTGATTATTGCTAGAAAGTGCTGAGACAGTTCTGTTGAATTACATTTTATCGGTTGAGAAGGAGGAGATGCCCCAGACCCTGGCATTTCTAACTTTTTAGCAGTGAGGCTGTGCTATTAACCTTTTTAATTATGTCACATTGGACTTGGAAAACACTGATTGATGTGCCAACTTTAACATAACCCCAATTGATCCTCCCCTGTCTAATAGGGAGGAACAGAAATAAGCAGAGTTGGAGTCACCACCTCTATTCCTGAGCTGACAAACCAGGATTTCTGTGACTTCAGTGCCAGCAGATCACTCTGCTCCCTGGGGATCCGTAAGATATTTTTCCTTTTTGATAGATGGCCTGAAGGCACCCAGGTGGTGCAGCTTGGTACTGCTTCAGGAATCTTTTTTGCCTGGGAAATACTCTTCTACTTAACGAGTTTAATGTAGAAGTAGATGTGTGTGGTGATGCCTGGGAACTAACTCAGAAGTTTTGGTAGGATCCCCACTCTGCACGAATTGGTACGCGATCTTCTGGCAAAGACTGCAGTTATTTTTATCATAAAGTTTCTAGCAGAGTTTTCATGACACAAGGTGAGCCATCTAATAGTTTGTCAGTACCAGGAACAGCATGTCCACTCTTGGCCAGAAGTTCGCAACAACTTCTGTGGCACTGGCAGCGGCTCCTGGTCAGCATGTTTAACTGGCAGAAAGCCAGCGTGACCGGGAGATGTGACACGTTATCTGCCAAAAAAAAACAAAAAAAATGAACTGAGTGAGCTTGCTTAGGGGACAAGAAAAGTGAGGGAGTGGTAGAGGTTGGACTGCCTTTTTGAGCAGCAGCAGCCATTAGATCAGCTCATTTTTCTCCTAAAACCTCGCACTTTGCCCAGCAGTTTTGTTTAGCAGGTTTAAGTGTGTGTGCACGCCGGGGATGCCTCCAACTTGAGAGGTCTCCAGCCTCCTTTGATCAGGGGGTCGATCAGACTTCCTCAGCCTTGTGTGAGCATTAATGGTTGGGGCTCCCAATCTTGCCTTTAGTCTTGCTGTTCTCCCAGCCTGTTTAACTCTTCATAACCAGGTGTAGCTGCCTTCCTGCCTGTGGCTACCCTCTAATCGCTGTAGTTCACAGCCTTCGTTACACTATAGGGATTCAGCCACTCGTAGTATCTCAGGCAGTAGTGTAAAAAGCTAAATCTCTACCTTATAAAAGCATACCTTGAGAAAGCAGTGACAGCTGTACACCAGGAAATGATTTTCTGTCTGACTGAACCAAAACCCTTTAGGAAAACAGGAGACCTTACATTCACGTGAATGAACTGTAGGGGCTTTTTGAGACACTTGAATTTAGGAGGAATATTTACTAGAAATTTTAGGGAAATTGTTTCTCATTTATCATACGCTCTTGTAGCATACTATTGAGTAATACTCATAATCACTGCAGTCACGTTATTTTAAACTCTAACCACCAAGACTTAACACTAAAGACTTGGTTTATCTGTGAAGGTGCAGAAAGTTGGCAAAGTTTTGCTAAGCTCTTGCTCTTCCTCCTCCCCCTGAAAAAGCTGGGTCTTGCCATGCATTCTAACAGTCTATTCGTACACAGGCAGTTGGGTTTGCGTGCATCATCTTAAAAATTGTGACTGAGAAGATACCTGAAATACAGTGTTAATTTTACAGTTGATTCCTGTAATGCTATGGAAATCACTACATTATTGGTTTTAATCCCTGGGTATTATCCTAACTAGCCTGGCTATTGACTAACTATCCTAGTAGGTAGGTTTTGGAATGACGAACGCCAGTGTATGAAGTTAATACTTGGTGAGGATGAATGGAAGCAATTCACACCTCTGCTGGAGATCTATTATTACATTTTGGCTGCGGTGCAGAAGGGATAGCAGCACTGAGGTTTACAGAATGTGTGTTATCTTTCATCTGAAAAAGAGTTAGAAATACTGCTACTTTCAAGTTTTGGTGATACATAACTTAAAATATGGAAAGAGAGGGAGAGGGGCAGAAAGAACTTCTATTTCCAAATTCAGAAAAAGATACGAGCGTTTTCCACAATGAAAAAGGAGAGTAAGGACACTTTTTTTATCGTTCACATCTACCAGACTGTTCTGTTTGTTGGGTCTGTGTAAAAGTTTCACTACAATTGTGCACTAGGATGAATTTTTTGAGCAAAACAAGCCTCCAATCTGGAACTCTGCTCACTGACATGTTGCTAAATACATTTTTTCTTTATTCTTGTGTACATTTTTTCCCCTGAATTTCCAGATTTATAAATTTCATTAGTTCTGCTTTATTACCTGTAGTTAGCATTTTCCAACCTTCTTTTCTGAGGACTTACCAGCAATGGACGAAGTTTGCCTTTCCCCAGCTGAACAAGAACAATGTAACAGATGAAAATTAATTGGTTGCCTTTGATTTGTTTTCTCTCATTCTCCTATTTCCATTCCTTGTCCATTTGAAGGCTGCTCAAATTTCAGATGGACTGTGGTAAGCTGGGTGTGGAGAGTGTCTCTTGTAAACAGCTTTGCAGGAATGAGTGCTGCCAAACAAAAGCGCTTTAAACTGGCCTTTGTATTGTGGCAAACGCTCGTGTTTTATTCCTGTGTTTGTAAGCAGTTTGTATCTTAATATATTGATTTTTGTAGCAATAAGTTTGTTTAAAATTCTCTCTTCTGTCCCTGTATAGTGAAAATTGAGACACTGTGAAACTGTCTTAGCCTCTCTCTGTCCCTCCTTTCACCTTCCTCTTTGTTTCAGTTTTGCTTTAATATTGGTTACGTGGCACTGAGCAGGCATGTGCCATTAGCTGACAGTCAGTGATCGTTATGGGGAGTGCAGCCTGGGTGAGGAGACGGATCGAGGGAAGCACCACTTTATCCGTGGCTGCAGGCTTGATTTTCACTAAGTGCCCACCGCTGCTTGTCCCTGAAGGTCAATGCTACACGTAGGCAAACTTTGGTGTGCCCATCATGTCTTTCTTGTAAGAATTTGTCTTTTTGAAATGTGGAGGCATCTTAACTTTGCAACATGGGAAAACTCTGCAGATTTGGAGTTCTTAAATCACGTGTGTCGTGTAATATACCCAAGATGCTATATTTCCTACCCTTGCAATCCTCCTTAATGAAGATGAAGACAGGATGGTGCAACGAGGTCTCTCTGATTGAGCTGCTACGGCAAGTGTTAAATCCTTGAGCGGCTCGTAAGCGTGTTGTTTGCATGACAGAGAAGATGGACTTGGGCTTTATTACTCATGCTTGTGCATGAGAGAATATGGGCTTGTGCCATTTCTCATGCTGCGCAAAGTATCGTTTTGGTATGGATCTGGAAGTCGGTGCTCCAACAGCTGTGGCCCGTGGAGGCTGCAAGGATGCAGGGGAGCCGTCAGTCAATGCTTGCTGGTTCTGAGGCTCCATAGGCATCTCCTTTGGACAGAAGTAGAGCAGGGTGATGGACCCATGTGGGTATTATTTCCCCTGACCCGATATGGCTAGTCTCATTTCAAATAAATTCCTAAAATTAGTGTTGAGAATTATTTGTGAAGACCATGAAACGCTTTCATTAGCACTAGCTCATGAACATTCAGCATTACGTGTGATAGGTGAGGACAGAAGCCTGTCTGTTTGGACAGAAACACCAGTGATATCAGCAGTGCCGCGGAGGCGTACGTCTGTGGGCAGCTCCCAGCCCCTGCTGAACCAGAGGCAGATTCGGAACTCAGAGTGCTGCCATGTCAGCAGCCTGGGGTGTTTGCACCAATACTTCTATAAAATAGAGATGAACATATTTACCAATGCATCACTGTAAATAGTTGAAGATTAATCAACTTGTTTCCAAATGTCCCTACTTAAGGAAGTGAAAATTCATATACTTACTTCTATAGTGGACATCCTAATGTGCTCTCTAATTCAAGATTGAAATTCAGATCACTCTGGGAGCTGAAGTAACATTGATTGAACTCCTTTCCATTTTACCTGAAATTGTTGGTTTACAGTTGACTTTCATGTTGAAAGCATTACTTGTAGTTGCTCTGCATACTGAAAAACCTTTGGACACGTTTGCTGCTACTTCCTAATGACTGTTGGTGGGAGAGAATTTTCAGTATTACAAAAGCGCTGCCTAATTTCTATGTTTTGTGGTGGTGTTTTTGGTATTTGTGTTTAGTGATCATCCAACCACGGTTCACGTGGGATTGAAATTCTTAAAATTAATAATTGT
Source organism: Grus americana (assembly GCF_028858705.1). Classification (NCBI taxonomy): domain Eukaryota; kingdom Metazoa; phylum Chordata; class Aves; order Gruiformes; family Gruidae; genus Grus; species Grus americana. Next base: position 64,009,026 of record NC_072856.1, on the reverse strand, counting down.
ATGTAAAAATTGCCTAGCTCATGTCAAACCTGTATGTCGCACAAGTTTCCTATTTTGAGTTCTCCCTCCCTCAGATTCCCTGTGGAACAGCCAGGGCACGTTCCAAAAACCCCAGAAAATAAAGAACAGTACTTGCATCTCGTGCGATTGTCATCTTTGTTTTGTGTGTAAGGTGCCTGCTCAGTGAAATCACCGAGCGTTGTCTCTGCCATTCGTTCCTGATGTGCAGTGGTGTTGCTGCAAGCCCCAGCTCAGGCTGTAGCACTCCTCTTGCCAGGGAAGGGTGTCATTCTTAAAAATCACTCCTGTTTTGCTGGTGGTAGCACTTACATGTGTTCTCCTTCATTGACGTAGGTGTGTGTGACCCCTGCAGGCAATGTCTTGCAGCACCCAGCTTGAAATGGATGTGAGACATGGTCTGGGAAGCTGCTACTAATTGCTCCTTGTGGACCTGTCCACTCTCAGCACAGCGTTTGATTTTCCTCTTTGAACTAAAGGTAAAGGATGCAGAAAATAACTTGTCCAGCAAGAATTGCATTAGACATCCTCAGAGGTCTTGGTTTCATCGACGGCAAACCTGCCTCTTCTGCGTTCTTTTGCTCCTCTCTATGAAACAAGAGGCAGCAGAAGAGATCCCACAGCTGCAGCTGTGCAGCGTGCTGCCCCGGTGCCTGGCTGGTCCGGCTGTGAAAAACCGCTCGTGGAAACCCCTTTGGGAAGGGCCTTCTTGTGTGGCAAGGTGCGGGTCAGCCAGGGAAGGCAGAACATGCGTTACGGGGTAGTAGCAAGAGGGACGGTGGCTGCCCTGGAAGGGCTCTGGAGCAGGGATGCAGTTTTGGGTTGTAAATCACGATGCTCTCTAATAGCTGTAACTGACAACCCGTGAGCACAGCTCCGGGTGCTTTGCAAGGTCTAAGGGAGTCCTGAATAGAAGCAAAAAATGAAAAAAACCCCCTCGTTATTGTGCTGCTGGCTCAATTCCAGAGCTGTCTGAATGCTCACACACGTGGAAATGAATATCAGCAAATCTGTGTTTACTGAATAACATTTCCCCAACTAGAACTGGTACCCAATGACACAAACCCCGGCTTTTTCAAGCGTGATGCAGAATTTGGTCTTGCACCGCACCAGCTGCCTGTACCTGTTTTTGTTGCTGAGCGGGTCCTACCCGTGCTTGGCACTTCTCTTGCCTCCAGCATCGTTGCTCGCATGTTAGTGGTTTACACAGCAGCCGCACGACGCCAGGCAGCTCTCTGCACCTGGTTTAAATTTAAAGCTCGTTTGCACATGATGTCACACTTTTATTGTCAGCCCGGTGAAGGTCAAGACAGTTCGTTTTGGGAAGGTTTGCATTGTTGAGCCTTTACAGTGCTGCCATTAATGCCTTCACCATCTGACTTACATTTCAGTTTTCTGGCATGATGTAATCAAAGGCACTAGATTTATACGATGAACGGGGAGGCTGGTGCGGTGGCTAATCAGCCCAGGTTGCGGAACTATTTTTCTGGAGACCGACGGTGGAAATTACTGCTCCATGCATCATGTAGCAAATCGTGGATCTGGCCAGAGGAGAGTTAACGAGCCCTGGAAGCTCGGGGTGGTTGTTACAGGCTGTTGCCTTTCAGGAGCCATCGACCGGAGTGGGACGGTGTTCCCGGGAGCCCGGTCTCTCCACCCTCCCAGGTAGCTCTGCTTGATAATGGGATTTACATGCAGGGATGGAGAAAAGATTTGGGATGTGGTTATGATGGCGCAGAACCCGTAGGGCTGGAGTCAAGGGCCATGAAAATCTCAGGCCTTATTGTCGCCTCCTCCAGTCGTGCTCTGCTGTTTCATTTTGTGCGTCGGTCCGGAAGCGGGGCTTCAGCGTAGCGTTTCCCCAGCTGGGTTTGTGCAGCTCGTGGCTATGAATCTCCTGTAGGAAGGGTTTAGGCAGCGCGTGTGTTTTATAGCTCCTTACAGGTCTGGCACTGGGGGTAGCTCGTGGGATGCGTGTGTAGATTTTTGCTTCAGGATTTTGATGAACAGCTTCCATCCCTGTTAAAGGGAGAAATGGCAGAATTCATGCTTTTTAAGGTCTACAATTCACTTCTCTTTCTCCAAATATACAAACTGACATTTGATCCTTCAGGCCTAAGCTTTGAAGAGCCTGAGCAGTGAGACAGAATCAGCTTCGTGATGGTGGGTACCAGATGCAGAGATAGTCTGGGCAGAAGCTGTGCCAAGGGCTGTTAACCCGTGTGCATATGGCGTTGGGGCAAACTTTTGAAATAACACTGACCTTCTCCTCCTCTTGCTCCATTTTAATTGCCAGTCATTGTGTGGTCACAGGAGGGCTCCTCACCCCTGAGCTTTGGGTAGGGGTGCAGGGGAATTTCCACTACTGCTCACTGACTGGGTGCTGACCAAGTTCTTCAGGGCTTGGAGTTCAGAGGTGCAGAGAGCTATAGGTGAAATCACCTGTGGTGGGTAAAGGATGCCGATGGAAGGTCTGTCTGGAGGTGACTTTGCTCAAACAGGGAGAGTTGAGGTCACTGGAAAGCATCTGAGACTCAACACTTGCATAGTCCATTCCTCTGCCCAGGCTCCGGGGAGGTTATAGCCTTCACTGCCCTTTGGTGTTGTCTACATGTTTGAGTACAGGGTCACTGTGCACATTTCTCTCAACAACGATATGTGGAATTTTTGCCTCAACCATTACTGCTTCTTCAGGATGTTGGTCCTTTTACCACCCCGGATGTGGGATCTCAGGAGTGATGCAGCACAGCGACGTCCTGCTTGCAGACTGCGACTTGCTGAGCACTATTAGCAAGGAAAGGTGGAGTGAAGAGCTAAAAGCCCTTTTCTTGTATCAGTTGATATTTATCCATAAACTCTGTCACATGAAAGTGGGCTGCTTTGGATTTGGTGGCCACTGAGACCGGTGAAGCGCAAACGGAGTCGTTCCTGGGGCGCTTTGGGGTCGCTGGCTGTTACTGCAGCTTGGCCCTTCCCAAGGGTCAGAAAGGGTTCGAGGTGGGGATGAGTAAGAACCGCCTTGGCTGTTACGCAAGCAATGATACCGTCACAGGTAACCAGGCCTCTTGCACAGGGTGATCGCCAGATGGGATTAAGGAGAGGTCCACGCCTCGGGGGACTCCATTGCACGATGAGGTGTGCCTTGTGAGGTCCACGATGCTCTCTGGCAGCCACAGTGGGACAGGGAGCTATGTGGATGTGGCCATTTTTAATGCTCATCAGAGTGTCGCTGCTGGAGCCAGCTCCAAAATTATTGTTGAAATGGTACGGTTTTCCTTTTGGTATTTGCTGGCATGGTTTCCACTGCTGTTTACAAGTCATTTCTTCTGGAACCATCTGAGCAACGGGAACATTTGTCTGGTCCTTTTCCAAGGGGAGATTACTCGAATGATGGTGGAGAGACATTGTCTCAGCCTGGCTGCCAAATGTTAGTCGAAGACGTCTGTCTTGCCATTCCTTAATCTGACAGTTCAATTTGGTGGGTCAGAAGCCAAGGCATGACGTTTTCCCAGGGGATGCAAAGCCTCAGGCTGGAGATATATGGAAACCATGGACAGTTGTTTTTTTTTTTTCCCCACGAATTCTGAAAGTTGATACTTGACCTTCTTCCAGCCACTGAAGCCGTTCCACCAGGGCAGGGGCCTTGAGTTTGCCACGTTTCGTCTAAACAAGGCCTTTCCCTTTGAGCAGAGGTGTCACCACACGCTCCCCAGCACGCTGCGAAGGGGGAAATATTTGGCTTGAGCACTTCCCTGACACCCCTCACTCCTTCTCCGGGAGTGGAATACAAACATGAGGGCTTTAGGGGTCCCGGGAGAGACCGAGTGAAATTCCTTGCTTTGAAATGAACCTTAATGCCGAGAAATTGAGTCTTTTAAAAATGTAACACTAAGCACAGTGTTTCGCTAGGCGTAAAGGAACTCCACGCTGGTGTTTTGATAGCTCAGCATTATCTATTAGGCTCCAGCATCAGGGATTCAGGGGACAGCTGAAGTGATCTATCACATGGAGATTTCTGTGGAGGGGTTTGGAGCTTTTGTGCACATTTTAGCTCCAGCTTTGACTTGCAGGGTTTGCCTCTCCTTCAAGGAGAGTTTGAAGTCCTTTGAAGGTGTTTGCTTTAGGGACCTTTCCTCTGTGAAAGGGTAGCGGAGCAGCCTTGGCCATATAAATCAATTTGGAAGTGAGTTATAAAGTGCTTAATTTGCCTTCTATTAAAATTCCTTGTCGTCCCTCCAGTCCCTACAGCTTGCTGTTAAATGAGCCCTTGGGAAGATGGGGATTGAAGTCCCTTTCTGTGCTGCACAGGGAATGTGCTTGACTGGGAAGATCTAAAAAGCAAAGCCCAATGGATGTCGCCTGTAAAAACAGGTGAGGTTTTGTTGGTAATTTGGTGAATTTAAAAGCTCTTTGTTGTCCCATGCCAGCTCAGCTCGGCGGGAGGACACAGGTGAGCCTGCCCTCCATTTCTGCAGGGTGCCTGGCCCCACAGCCTGGTCGCCCCGGGGCTCGCTCACTGTCCAGTTTGGGCAAACTGGCGCCAACCCAGTGCTCCATTGCTCGCTGGGGGCTTTGAGTGATGATAAAGAGTGCCCAAGGGTGACACAGGTGCCTGAGGGTTGGTCTCCTTTTGGTTGTGTCTTGCTGCTGGAAAAGTGTTTAGAGCCTAAATGCCAGAGGCTTTCAATGAAGCCTGAATCTTCAGGATCCAGCCCCCAAAGAAGGGCTCCCTCTGCCCAGGCTGGGCTCTGGCACAACTAGGCCAGTCCTGGAATGGCCATGGGACTGCTGTAGGGTGCTCAGGCTGCAGAGAGGCCAAGGCTACAGATCACCAAGGCAAAGGGATTCCCTGGCCCTGCTGTCCCCCCCGGGGCAGGAGGAAGGTGGCCAAGAGTGGCAGGGAGGAGGTAGCAAGGGGAGAGGAAGGATTTGCTGGGTTGTCTCTTCAAACTGTGTCATTTTGCTGACCTAGAGCAGAGCATGGCACTATCCCTGCTGTGCAGGGGGTCTGCAGGGCTGGGATGGGGACATCAGCCCCGCTGCTCTGTCACCCTCCGTGCCTCAGCTGCCTGCACCTCCCTGTGACGGTTGCCTGGTCTGCCCTCACCCCCCTCCATGGTCCTATAGTGGTGACCCATCTTGTAGCTTCATCCTCTGCCTTCATGGACACCAGAGGGGAGCCTGAGGTCAAAGCCTGTCACTCAGCTCCTTCTGAGCTGTCCGTAAACATGCTCGCCTGTCCCCGAGGGTGTAAAAAAAGCCACAGGGGGTGGCTCAGCGGGTGGGAGACGCTCCCAGCGCCGGGATGGCACCTCCCAGGCTGCTTCACCGAAATGACTCCACCAGCGTTAACGCTTCACCGAAATGACTCCACCAGCGTTAACGCTTCACCGAAATGACTCCACCAGCGTTAACGCCGGGATCGTTTAACCACTGTCACCTCTCTGGGAATCAGGCAAAGTTGCCCATCACCGCCCTCTGCCACAGGCAACGCAGCAGCCGCAGGGTTTGTTGCTGCATCCCAGCAACTCCAGATGGTTTTGGTCTCTGCTGAGCTTCATGGAGCCAAAACTTCAGCGAGCGGCTGCGGGAGCTGCCTCCCGCCCGGCCTCGGTGCGGGGACACGCATGGGCTCAGGCCTGGGGTGGGGAGAGCACAGGGGACTGGGACCGGTGCCCAGGACGGCTCTGCAGGCTGCTCACCCCCCAGGCAAGAGGTCTTGGGGCAAAGTAAACCTTATTTCTAGCTTTATTTATCATGTGGGTAACGTTAGCTGCTGTCCATAGCAATAAGCGAAACTTAGCTTCAACTGGGGCCATTGCAGCAGATGTTTTGCCATCCCCAGCCCAGGCTGATGTGTTTAAAGACTCATCTTTTCTGGTTTAATCAGAACCACAGAAATGTCCAGGTTGCTGGAAGCATTTTAAAAATGAGCCTACACAGCAGCGAGTGTCGTTATCAGGAGCTGCTGAGCAAACACACAGAGTTTAATAGGGTAGCACAACTCTTTTTGCTTCTATTCTCTGTAAAAAAAGGTTGAAACACCAGGAGTGGAGAGAGCCATTTGCTGAACCTGCATGTCTATTTTTACTCCCCGGCTCCATAATGTTCCTAGAATAAATTTTTTAGTGCACAGCAGGGTAGGAAAAAAATAGTGCTGATGGCATCCCTGCTATCCCCATTGTGCTGCGAGGAAAGGGGGCAGCTGCTTTGCTGACCTGTCACTTGCATAAACCCACATTCCAGGTACAGAGGCCATTTGCTCATCGGGGTTGGTTTGACGAAATGGCCACCGGGGTTTATATATAGACACTGCCTGTCCTGCCAAGTTGTCTTAAATTCTTGTAAGTTGAATGAAAGTTGGAGGGCATGGGAGAGGATCAGCTTGAAAAATAGAGCCGCTAATCTGCCGGTGTCTCTGGGAGAGCCTGCTGGGATGTCCCGTCCCGTCCCCCCCCAGGGATTTCGAGCATCCGTGGGCATCCCGCTGGGAGGGGGAAGCAGGTGGTGCCCCCGCACCGGCCCGGGGCTGTGGGCTGCTCCATGCGCTGCTGTGGCCACCGCCGGGGTGCCGGGGGCTTGAGTGATGAGGGGAGGGTGGGAGGAATATTTATAGCTCGTCTCGGCGCCGGGCCTGGGGGGTGATGGCCATCCCGGGGATGTGAAGGGCACAAGTGTTCAGGGCAGCGGGATGCAGGGACCGGGAGCATGAATGCCCCGATGGTAAGGGCAAGGGGTCTGCAGCACCTTGCTGAGCCCCCAGCCCCTCCATCGATGCATTTTGTGCAGAGCAGGAGGAAACACTTGGGGCTGGGCTGGGGGGGGACAGCTCATGCCCAGCGATGTCCCGGTGGGCAACCCCAGCCCACCACGAAGCCATCCTGTGGCTCAGGCTGGGCTAGCCGTGCCCTAGGCACCCGTGGAGCTCTGCTCTTGGCCGGGAGCACAGTTACATGCTGATTCCTCTCGTCTATATCTAACCTGTTTTTTAGGATTGCATGGTTTGCCTCAGATCATGCTGCTTTAATTATGCCAAAAAACCTCAGCAGAACAAAAGGTTGTTTTGAGGTAGGAAAACATTGCCCTTGCCCTCAGCATCCTCGCGGTGGAAAAAGCCCAAAGCAGCCCCAGCCCCACAGCCAGGCCCACGCCTGGCCCTGGACACCCACCAGCTTCCCCTGTGGAGATTTTTGGGAAGTCACTAACAGGGACTGGACTTGATGTTAATTCTTGTGTCTGCCTCATCTAAGCATTTTTTTTTTCTTTCTGAAAATGCTATGAACATTGAGGGTATTTTTCACCTTTCCTTGAACAGATTATACTTATCTCCATCAGAGTTCAAGTATCAGCTTGATACTTCATTAATGGCACTGATACGGATTTTTTTTTTTTTTTTTTAAGTGATTCCATGTCTGTGCTGAAATCTGACTCTGGAGTCCCAGGGTAATCAGCAGAACTGTGCCACGTTGCCAATTTTCACCGCTTCAGTATGAATTAGCAATACCTGATACGCGTACAGAGGCTTTAGGCTCAGAGATCGTGCCAGTAAACAGAATTTCATCTTTGAAAAGAAAAATTCCTTTACTTCTTGTGACTGTAGAGCAGATCTGGGACACAGAAAGCAGAGGGAAGGTGTGCTTGATGTGTCATTGTCGAAAACCTCATGGTGTCCAATGCCAGTGTGTGAGGCTGCCTCAGGGACTTGACTGCTTGGATTGGCAATGCCCTTCGTGGGTCTTTCAGCTTCGTTTACGGATGAGCTTTGAAGGATGAGCCAGTGAGGGCAAGAGGGGCAGATGGCCTCAGCCCATGGTGCAGGGCAGGGAAACACAGCGGGTCCATCAGTAAAGGTGGGAGTGAGCTCCTGGGCAGAGCAAAGTGCCTCCCTTCTGCTGCTTGCACTGGTGAAGGGGGTGTGTGTGGCTCCTCTGACAGAGGAAAGCTACTGCGGCTGCTTCTCCATGGTGATGCCAGGGGATTTGGGGTGGTTATTTTTGGGTTTAGGGAAGATGAACACCAGATGACTTTGCACACGCTGGTTCCACAGCACACATGTCCTCGGCAGCCGCTGCCTGCGAGCACCGAGGTTTCATGCCTCGAACTTGACTTCGTGCACCGCACAGGGATTATTTGACTCTCCAGTGATACATGCCTTGTTTGCTTTGCTTTTCGGCCAGCCCTGCTGGCAACTTTTCATCCCTCCCAAGGGTATTGGTGCTGGAGACATTTAACTGACAAAATTCCTGGTCTGTCCCCATGCGCAAATGCGGGCCAGGCACCTGTCTGCCCCAAGATCCCCCCGGCATACGCGTGCCCAGGAGCCATGGCTTTGTTCCTTGGAAAGTCTGACTTTGGTTTCAGCTCAGATGAATTCCTCCCTTCCTCCTCTTCGGGCTGCCAGGCCCAGTGCTGAGACCGGCCGGGTCTGGAAGCCCTGGGCATGCCTGAGCTGCCAAATCCACACCCAACTATGAATTCTGTTGCCTTTGCTGCCTTCTGCAGTGAAATTTATTGACATCTATATGGACAGGCCACTTCGGTGTTCTCCTGCAGCAGAGACTTTGTACCTGCTGAAGTGGGCACACAGTTCCCTTGAGTTTGGCCATGGTTGGTTTTCATCCTGGAAGAGGTAGGTTGCCACACCGTGGATGTATTTTGCTTTTCTCCAGCCTGCCCAGCCTTTCAATAAACTCTGATACTGTTAAAAATGTAGCTAAAAAGTTCATGTTTTTTTTTTTAAGCCTCATAACGCAGCTTCCTGCAGTGTATTCAGAGGTACTTCTGTGCACACTTTTCATGTTGACCCAAGCTGATTGATAACAGACCTCTGTAAGATCTCCTTGTCGGTGGGGAGAGTCCTCTGCCATTCTGCTTGCTCCCCAGGATTCAAGGCAACATTGCCCGGATCTTTCTGGAAGGGTTGGCTTTTTGTAAAGACTTACATCAAAAAATTTCAAACCCAGAAGGAAAATTTCCCAAATATCCCAGGTAACTGAAATCCATGGGAGATGATGGAAGTTCATCTTGAACCAGTACTGTACACTATTGGTCAGATATTGCTGCTCCTGTAATGCCAAAAGTAGCTGGTACCAATGCTGGGACAGTAAGACCAGTGTATCCTTGATATGTCTGCTTTGCTCAGAATCCCTTAGATGTCTGCGCTGGTATCTGCAACATAAATTATTTTGAAGGATTCCCAGTGAATTTCATAAAAGTTGTCATTTTAATAGTTAAAATACAACTAATACGCTTTCATGAGGTGACCTCAGATAAAACCATCGTTGTGGTTTGCCTAGCTAAGGTAGTACACCTGCAAGAAACACTCAGGTTTGCATTACACTTTTACTTTAGATTTTCCATCCACCAATATGGTGAAGCCAGAAGCACCAACTGTACAAGTCTCTGCTCACAGCCTGAGCGAGTCTTGGTGGGAAACAGGATTTCAAGGGTGATTTTGAGGCACATTTCAGCCCTCGGTGACTGAGACTAAAGTTGTTCTCTGACCACTCCATCCTGATGCGGCTCATGTGGAGCACAGCATGTATCATCTCAGCCTGGCCAATTCTGCCTCTTAGGGTGGCACAGGAGGTTAGGCACCAAACCCCTTGGAAACCCTCACACCTACGTCCCTTTGTTCATCCAGGATGCAGTATGGCTGTACCTGCCATGTTCCCATCGATAACATGGGAACAAGGGCAGATCTTCCTCCCACAGGATCCCTTTGCTTGAAGGAGGTTGTGCTCTTGGGCTGCAGCAGCCTTCAGAGCCCTTCAGAGAAGGGGCCCTCCTCTTCAAAGTCCTCCTGCATCAAGGACAGGGAACTGATGACTGATGATGTCAACTGATGACAACACCACTGAGAAACATTGCAAATGTGACTGAATACTGCTGGTGATGTCTGTGCTGTTTGGTGGGGTTCTGCTGCTGCAACTTCAATGTGAACCATTAGCTTTGTCTTAAAACTGCATAACAATCATCTCTACATCTTCTAGGTCAAACATCACTTTCTGAATTGTCCACCTAGAAAAAAAATCTGGTTTGCTCTTCAGCGGTCTTGCTTTGTCCAGCTGTGAGCAGCAGCACATCCCATGTACGCTGCTGGGGCAAGAAGGCTGAGGTTTGCTTTTATTCCAGGTCAGGAGCATTTACCATGTAACCTTGATGAGGCAATAGCTCGCCTGAAATCACAGGGTTTGCTAATAGATGAACACTTTGTACGTAGGTGGTGTGGTGAAGTTGGTGCCCTGCAACTGGCTTGTTTAGCGCAATAAAAATATATTGGGTTCCTAAGATGTTGACCAATGGGTTTGGGGAACAGATGATTGATTCACACAGCTGAGAAACCGAGATTGTAATATGTTTTGCCAGAGGAGACCAGTTTGACAGATGAGTTCATTTAAGGATTATGCTATAGATAGAGCTGTTGACAGAATGAATTTGTTTTTATTTTTCATCAGTAGGTATAACACAAAGCAGAACTAATTGAAAGTAGTTTCCTTGTGGCATCTGGTTGTGTTTCTTGCTTTAAGTCTTTCACACGCTGTAAAATTACACCAAGGGCTTTTCTTCACTTCCATTTGCTTTCCAAGTTTTCCATCGCTGCTTTTCAAATGGGTTCCCAGTGTGTCGGACACATTAAGAAATTGCAGACTACACAAGAAATGGAGCCGGGCCATCATTTCTGCTTATTGCACAAATGTTCTGCTGCACATCACAAATCCACACCTTGAGCAGATGCACTGAAGTGTCCTCACCTTAGGGCTGATGGCAAAGCTGAAACACGAACGCCCTTCCAGATATTTCTGATGGCATTTTAAACTGTGACCTGTGCTAAATACCATTCCTATGTGGACTGATCTCTTTCTGTGTAAGGCCCAAACCTGGAAGGTGATTATGTTTACCAAAGGAGATGTTCTGAGGTTGAAGGAAGGTGTTGAGTTAAGTTCTGGAAATATCTTTTCCAAGCAGCCAGAGAGCACAAATCCCAGTGTTTCTTCAGGGATTTGGCTCGCTGTGTTCATTGCTCTCCCGATTGGATGGCTACCGCCTGCCTGGCTCAGGCTGGGCGACTGCAGCGGAGTCTCAGCTCCGCGAGCTCTTCCTTCGGCTGTTTGTGGCTGTTGTGGGGACTGCACCGGGATCTCTGAGCTGAGATCATGCAGGCTGTCGGGGTAGAAAACCGGACTCTGCGGTTCAAACCCGTCCTACAAATTTGATGTGTGGGTTTTGGCTTGGGTTTTTTCTCTCTTTCTTTCCCAGTTGTGGTCAAATAAGAGTTTTCCAGAACTGACTCTCGTAGGGCCAAGGAACAGGAATGCAGCAAGCACAGCAGCACCTGCCAAACTGACGGACTCGCAATCGCAAAGGAGAAAATACCCCCAGGTCTCTGCCACCGAGTCCAATACCTGAAGAGAAGAGTCCATGTGATTTCAGGATTACATTGCAGGCTAAATTCCAGCCTTCACTTGGCCTCAGACCTGAACTTTAAGCACCAGCCAAAACATAATCCAAATTTGAACACTGGCTTTTGGTCTATCTCGTCTTCTGCTCATCATATGTGCAGTCATTCAACAGAAGCTGAAATGTATTTTCTCTGCCAGGAGCCGTTGGTTTCCAAACAACTACATCAGCGTGGTGAGTGATGGAGTTTCCATCAACTGCTGTAGGCCAAATGCAGTCATCTGAATTCTGGTCTTGGCAGGTGTGGAAAATTGGAGTTGTCAATGATTTTTATACGAAATTGTACTTAATTACAATTTCTCATTCTGTGCTTTAGTTCTGTTAAAGCTCTTGTAATTGCAGAAGAATGGGAGCTTTTTGTCAGCTAGTGAGATTTTTCTGGTCTTTAATTGACCTTTAAAATAATTTAGTCTGGGCTTGGATCTGGGTTAAATATAGTTGGTTATTTTCACTCCGAGTATGTAATACACGAAAGAACCTAGGTATCCTTTGAATGTGTTTTGACAAGCACCGTGTCTGTGTGCAGGTATGTATTTATAAACATTTATGCTGTGTGTATTAAAATGACACTTTCAAAATCAAGTACTTTCTCTCCTGTGGCAAAATATTTGTACAAAATGTAGCGTTTGGTTTCCAAAAAATGGGAAAAAGAGTAAGACACTTCTTGGAAAGAAGCTAGCAAGGAGGAGACATGGACTGAGCTCTCGGTAGTTATGAAGGGAACATGGAGCCATTATTCACTTTATCCCGCAAAACCAGGACTAGATGGTGCCTAAAGAAATTGCCCAACAACAAGGTTAAAGGAAGCAAAAGGAACTGCTTTTCTAAGAGGCTTCATGGCACTGCAGAATGCCTCGCTAGTGATGTGGTGGCTAAAGCTTTCAACAGATAGGGTTAAACAAACTCCTGGAAAACAGCACAAACTGTGCCTGATCCCTGCAGAAGCTGTACGGATACAACGTCTGTCTTCAGAAGACCCTAAACTATTGTGGGCTAGAAGCTGGCTGCGTGTGGGACAACTGCTCTTCCCTTTCTGATACTTGTTTCCAAACCATTTACTACTGACTACTGTCAGAGATGAGATGCTGAGCTCCTGTTCTTATTAAACATGATCATTCTTATCTCCCTAATTTATATGAAAAGCTTATGAATTCAAAGGAACTACTGCCTGCAAAACAGAAGCAAGATCCCAACAGCTTCTTGCCTCCAATCCCTTGCCTAAGGCTGATTTCAGTTCAAAAAAAGAACAACAAAAAAAGAGAGCATAAATTCAAAGTATTTGGCAGCAGTTTCCTCTGTATTTTCCAGATACAAAGTCCCTCTCCCTTGACCTTCTTTTCCCTTTTCTTCCTGATAGCAGAGACACCCCATCCGACCTGGGAACCCCTCATCTTTCCACATTCTGGAGATAGGAAATATTTAGCTGATTTCTTTTTTTTTCCCTGTGCCTGTTACTTCAGCTTCCAGTTTTAGAGCCCACAGGCCAAACCAGTGTGAAGAGGAGTCATGACTACCAGCCTCCAGCAATGCCATCCCTCAGTGTCTTGAATGTGTTGACTAAAGCAATGCCACAAGTTCTGCGGACAGTGCTTTGAGCATGGATGAGGTCTTCAGTCCAGTGATGCTTCTTGTCCTGCAGATTGCTCTGCTGGAAGGTTTGTTCAAACAGATGCTTCTTCTGACAGCATTGCATGCAAGTATGTATCTTCGTGGCATTAAAATGGGGGGACTAGAGCTGGGTGGGGAGATTGAGATATTTTTGCCTCTTGGACAGATGTTGCTGGGGTAGCAGGGTGCTACAATAAAACTTGAGATTAGCTAGTGAGACTTTAGGCACAGTCATGCTTGTATAGTCTTGTGGTTCATAGGAAAAGGGCCAGATTCCTGTAAGCAGACGAATCCTCTGCTGGTGCTCACAATTTCTGATGTTTTAGGAGCCACCAGGAAACCACCTGGGCAGCAGCATGTCAATACTCAGCCAGTACTTATTTGCGTACTGTGTAAATGTAATTATTTGGAACCAGTTCTTCCCTTTTTGCTCCAGGGCCTTCGCTCCCTGGAGGGGAAAAAAAAAAAAAAAGCGCTGTTGAATCTAATCCATAAAATGAAAAACTGTCCGGGGCAAACAAGTCCTATGTAGTGGAGGAACACTCTGGTTCTGAAAGAGCCAGTGGGTTTGCATGGTGGCAATGCCAGGACCGAGGACTTTCTCACTCCTCTAAAAGCCCGTACAAGAGGCAATCTGGCTAACACAGGAGGAGATAACCCACCACGGGAGCTGGTTCTTGTGAGCTAGCCCGCTCTCTCCTTGAACAGGAACAGCTTGGAAAGAACTTGATACTCTGAGCAGGATCAGATTGAATGTAACTTCACATACCCACATTCTTCCTACCTGCCTTTTATCTCCCAGCCATCACTTCTCATCTCATGTTTGACACTAGAACAAAGCCCCGTCTTTGCTTGTTTAAGGCTAATGCCCAAAGCCACAGCATCCCTGAGGAGCTGGATCTGGTTCATCATTATGCTGCTGTTTATGTAGCCATTTACACCCAGATTCCTATGCAATCACACAGTGCATATGTCTCAGATTGGTATAAATGAGTGTCTGGAGTAGACCAGCATCATGTCTGCTCTGCTTCCTGCTGCCTGCTCTTGTCCAGAATGAAAGGCTTGGTAGGCAGAACTCCAGGGGACTTCCGCTGCTCTTATCTTTTCCCTTGCCATCAGGGTGGGATGGTGCAAAAAGATCAACCCAAGTCCAGAAAGTGTGGCTGCAGCAGTGAGAGTGGAGACGGGTGCATCACCTCCATTCTTTGGGAGGAAAAAGGGATGGAGAGAAAAGGTAAAAATGACCCATTCTCAGACAGTAAAACATATCCTCCGGTCCTCTCACCTGACAGCCTGTGATCTGAGTCATCAAACTCCCTTCTCCTGCTTCAACTGCTGCTGCCACTTTTCAGGGGATGGAAAGCCCCATTAGCTCAGACCTACCAGTGCTGCTTGGCAGCTGTGGTGATTTACAGCAGAAACGACTCATCGTCTCCAACTGTCAAGGAAGGATCTCCAACTTCATTTGAAATACTTTTACTCTTCCAGATGATTTACTGCTCAAGCACAGCGTGGTCATTTTATCTCTCTTTTCTTCCCCCATTGCCCACAACAGACTGCATCCCATGCACAGTCCCCTTCCAGAGCTATGGTGTCAAACGAGCGAGATGAAAGCCGCTCCATTTTTCACAAGCCCTCCTGAGCGGTCTGCTGGACGACAACTGCATAGCCAATTGCTGAGTCCATTTTGCTGGCACCTCCATCGTTTTATGCAGTGTCTGAATCTCAGCAGGCACCTCACGCCTGCTAATGGCTTTGCGAGTCAGCCAATCAACTGGTTATTTACGGCAGGCATGTCTCAAAACTGTCAGGTCAAGTTTTCCTACCCTGACGTATTTTGTTCAGAGGAACACATAAATCCTCTCCTGCCATTTGCAGCTTAAACCTTCTGAGTGTGAAGCCAGTGGGTTAAAGTTTCCAGCGATAGTAGCGAACTGTATTTTAAAGGGTTGTTCTTCTGACTCTTAGGGGCTTGGGCACTTTGTCTGAGTCATGAATCAGTTCACACTGCAAGATTTATAGGCATTAAGGTCTTTTTTTGGTGTCCTTTAGCTCCGGAG
Organism: Grus americana; assembly: GCF_028858705.1. Lineage (NCBI taxonomy): Eukaryota > Metazoa > Chordata > Aves > Gruiformes > Gruidae > Grus > Grus americana. Next base: position 63,993,880 of record NC_072856.1, on the reverse strand, counting down.
TTTGAAGTCATAACCAAGAAAATTGAGACCTCTCCACTGTTGCAGTGTTTTTCTATTTAAGGTGCTCTTCTGAAAAGTCATGATGATGTCTTAATTAGGTGCTCTGAAGTGAGATACAAGAAGAGGTGCAGGATTCCTGCACTTGCAGAGTTTGATCCCACAGCTCCAAAATTCATAAGCTCATGAATGGGAGGATGAAGCTCTTGTATAAAGTGAACTCTGGATTTCATTATCAAGCCTCTAATGACCGTGACGCTCCAGTTATGTGGAGCTGTGTATAGCTAGGTGCTACAGCAATATGATTCAAAGTTAACCAGAAGACTTCCCAATCTTGAAGATTTCCCAATCCCAACACTAACCACCAAGGAGCAACTATTTATAGCAGCACCTTCTGTGTACGAAGGGCACCTCAGTCAAGCAGAAAGCATGGGGTAATTCCTGGGCACACTGTTTATAAGTGGACGAGACAGGATCACAGTCATCTTTCTGGGCAGCCTATACTGGTATCTTTTCAACATATGTGCATGTTTAGAAGCGAAAAAATGTCTATTGTAACATCAAGCAAGGGAAATTAAAATAAACCCAGTTTCTAAAGCCATGAACACTGTGCTACATTTCAGTGATTTGAACTATAAATTGCTTAAAAAGGAAACTAACTGTTAATGACACAAAGTGGAGATTTTGTGTGGTCTCACGTCAGAAAATAAGCCTTTTCCCCATCAGGATGTAGCAGTTTTGTAACTGATACTGCAAACACACCTTCAGCTTTTAGCATTTCTAGAATTTGAAAAAGATAATCTTACAAATCAAAGCTCTTACAAATCTTACAAATCAAGTGGCCTTGTCCTCAACACTTAAAATTAAATCTAATTCAACTGATGATAAAAAATATGTGCCCGTCAAAATTTGGACTGATCCACAAAATTCCATGTAGATAAAACCACAGGTACCTCTGTCTGTGGCTGGGAGCCAGTGCAGAACCGTATGGGATTCATCGTCTTCCTTTTCCCAAAGCTCTCAGAAGAAGTGACTGGACCTGCTGAATGGTGATGAGTCAGTTGCAAAGGTAAGGACAAACATGACAACATGAATCCAGCCCTAGAGCTAATGTCTCTTCTTTCAGCCTTTCATGGAAACAAACTCAGTACCTGGCAGAGGCCTTGAACTTTCTCAGTGCTATAGCCCATGCAAGGTGGCCTCTCTCATTTTCAGACCTCATTGACTTTTTCAGCCCTTCCTGACTCTCCAAGGTAGTGATTTATGGACCTTTTTTCCCCAAGGAATAAGTTCAAATCTTGACGTTGAGCCTTCTAGCCCACACAGGACTCTTTGGGTGACAACAGCACATGAGAACAGGTCTAAGGCCCCCAGCCTTGCCCCAGGGAAGGTCACCCCACCCTCTGCTACATGCAGCCTGCTCTGAAGGGACCAGCAGCTCTGGGTTTTCTCTGGAGGACAGGAGGAGGACTGACTTTTTGGAGCTAGCTTAAAATGTACTGAAATTGCATGGACTACCAGTTGCCACATAATGGACTTACATGCGTTAATTTAGGTCCATGCTCTGGAAATGATGAAGGCCCATGTCCTACAGGCACTGAGGATGACTTCTGACAAGAGGAACAATTTCCACCTAAGATGACTCAGTATTTGCAAGCTATTGTGGCATTTCTCTGTTTACAAATGGAGACCACTTAAGCTCTGCAAATTTTTAAGGCATGGGCATTTGAGAGCACAAACAGAAACTAATGAGAAGATGTAAACACTGAAGTGTTAACCCTTGAGTGACCTCTGAAACAGCTGCATGGGGAATTTGGAGCTTAAAAAAAAAAATTCCTTTTGTGGCACTTCTGTAGGTGATTTGATGCATATTTTCAAAGACGAACAGGTCCTTGTTGGAGGGTGGCGATGCACAAATGCGTGCGCATTTAAAACCCCTTGATGAAAGTCAAGGCGGGCACCTGGAGATGCTCTGGAAAACGGAGGTTCCTTGGCTGTGATGTTATGTTATCAGCTCCACGGCTGCACAGGGAACAGCACTGTGTGTGGTGGTGGAAGTTTTTAAAATGATTTTCATCAGCATGATTAAATACTTATTACATGAGTCAGCCATACGGGCTTCATTAAACCAGTGAACTCAGAGGAGCCTCCTCATCTGTTTATGAAAGCCATCTGGAATTACGGATGGCTCAAGAGGAGGAGGATGAATGCAGCGCAGTGTGACAGAAGCCCAGTTCCCCTCCCAGGAGCCTGCCTGCACCAAACCTGCGTTGCACTCCTCGCCCCACACTCAGGGAAAGGGTCTTTTATTTTTCTTTCTGCACATTTCTGGGCAAAGAATCAAGGCCTGACATGACTTTGACAGCGAGACTTTAAATATACCCTGTCGGGATGTGACACAGGCACCTTTTTCTGGTGGCAGGATATAACACAGCTTTTAAAAAAAAAAAAAATAGACGCAAGCTTTTGCACTGGAGGGAAGTGTACCTTGAAAGGAAAGGCTTAATGAACTTTAACCAGCCTTCCAAGATCTTTATTAGTTGCCCCTTTATCAAATTAAATTCACACTGTGCTAGGCAGCTTAAGTACTGCAAGTTGATGTCATGTGCTAAGTGCCAAAGTAGGCTTTAATTGGCTGTTTAAATGAGAAAAGGGGTCCTGCTGCGCAGCACATGCACGTATACACACATATAGCGAGGGGGGAAGGAGCCTGGCTCACGCTCTCCCCCTGTTAAAATAGCAAAACAAAGCACCCGATTTTTCTTGCGCTAGCTGGAAAGGTTTTGCTCTGTGTCTGCTTAAGCCTCTTCTCTCCCAGGCCAAATAACTGAAGGAAAATTTGTGCAAAGGTCCCTAAGCTCTGTCCCCAGGGCTGTAGGTGAAGCAAGGTGGCTTGTCCACGGCTGCGAGATGATGTGCTTCAAGGTAAGCCGGGATGATCTGCCTGTTCCAGAAACGTTGTCCCATGGAGTTACTCAGAGCTGACTCTTCTCGAGCAGCTTTTCCTACCGATCAACCTGGCAGGGTTTTAATAAAGATTTTTTGTATTGGTCACAGCTCAGTTTCATAGATCATGAATTAGTCACAGATGTCAACAAGAGTAGCCAGAGCAGTAAAGGCCAGACAAAGACCAACAGGTCACTTGTCCTGCAGAAGAATTTCGATCTTAAAAGTACATTACAGGGGCAGCGGCGGTGACTGCGGAGTTAAGATTATAGAGAGCTCTGCCACGAGAATGGGGAGTCCTTTGCCTTCCCAATGGGAAGCTCCAGCCTCCCGGGAGGAGCAGTTAGTCGCACATGGAGAAATCCTGCTGGGATTGCTTGCGTGGGATCGTCCAAGGCGACCACTTGCATGACTAACCGCTCTAACCCTGTGCGAGAGGAATGAAAAATTAAGTGGCAGTGGTGTTTCTTACTCCTGCGGCCCAGACGTAACAAGGGTGAAAGTGGTGCTGGAACTTGCTAAATTTGAACAGTTGTTTTCTGTTAACACATGGCCTTAAAATATGCGATTTGAGAAGCTTGTTAGAGAGCTAGTGTTAACATCTAGTGCAATTGGGCCCATCTGGGCGGCAAACCTCCCGAGCGTCCTGCTTTCCCCACGCAGCTGCATCCTCCCGGCCCCGCTCATCTTCCTCGCTCCCAAGCACTGATGCTCAGCCTTCGGCTTGAGCTGCCATGGTCACAAGCTCCGGTGCTGCCTGAAAATGCCCTCCCTGACCCATGGGGCTCAGCAGCAATGGCAGTGAGCCCTCAGCTTGCTTTCCACAAGACCCAGGATTGGGGAGCAATGGCTTTTGAGCACCCTCGACTGCCCTGCAGCTCTCCTGGGCAGCGATGTTGGTGGTGCCTGGGGGGCTTTGCAGCAGGGAACAACAGCATCGCAGAGGTGTCATGGACCACAAATTTCTTCTCCTGCTTTGTTACGCAGGCAAAAAGCATTTCTCCACTGCTAAGAAGCCTTGAGACAGATCTGTCGTGCTCCCTTCCTCTCCCTCTCTCTTCTCCTTCCCCTGCCTTCGCTTCCAGCCCTTCTCTGGTTTCCTCCCAGCCCCGCACGTCCCCCTCCCTGACTCTACCTTCTCCTTTTCTCTTTCCTACAGACGGACGAGCCACCCGCTTCCCCCCATTAAGCCGGACACTTTGGGGGACTCCTGTCTCCTCTCTGCAACTTGCAGCTGATTTTATCTGCCCCCGGGGGATGGTTTTCATAAGGCGCGGAGGTGCAGAGGCTTCCGGCCCTCGCACTAACTTGCATTCCAGCATTAAAGATAATGGATACAATGGAAAATCAATGGAGAATATGTAACTTTATCCCATTCATAGCTTCATATTGCATTACACCATGGCCTTCAAATACATAAAAGTGATATATGGCTGAGCTTGGCAGGAGAAAAGAACACAGGAAACAAATATCTTTGGTAAGAATCACAGTCTAGGTATAACCTACATAGCAAAAAGGTCTGAATATCTTCTGTTTTTCATGAAATTTCACTGCGTAACTGTTTTCCAGTAATTTGTGAGAGTGTAAAAAATAAATCAAGGCTTTGTGCATATTACAGATTTCCCCTGAGTGAGATAAGGGAGAGAAAGAAAATGACTGCTTGAGTTTCCAGCCTCAGCCAGATGCCAAATCTGTCAGAAATACTGCTTTTTTATATTATATCAGTGGAAGGAAATTATTGCTGCTATTATCTGCCCTTTGGTCAGAAGCATATTCTGCACCTTGGCTAATGTGCCTTTGTGGTGCAGCCACCTGCACTTTTTCGAGGAGTTCATCTAATTACAGGGTAGATGAGTCAGGCTGCATTTCCTACGGGCTGTCTTCAAACGTAGGAAGTTATTAATACCGATTAGCTGAAAAAGTCCAGGTCTTCACCATGACGTTTCCTGGCTAATATTAGACACACCTTCTATACTTTAAGGTGTGATGGCTGATAAGAACCAGTAGTACGGCAGCCGAGGTTTTACGGCGGAGGGTGCAGCGCGGGACAGACTGTCCCAAGAGGTTTTTTTTTCTTACACCTTTGAATGAATTCAAGCAGACAGGCTGGAATGAGAATGGGAAACTAAAGGTAGAGGGCACAGCATGGGATGTGTGAGTCCCTTAGGAAATGATGAGGGAGTGGCACAACGCTGACTCTGGTCTCGGTGCTTGGCAGCAGAAGGGAGTTATTGGGAAATTTTCCCTTCAATAGAGTGAAATATCTCCCCAAAGGAGAGCTGAAAGTTCCTAGGAGATATTGTTGTAATGCTTAAGCTCCTTGTTTTGGAAGAAGATTAAAAGAAACTTGGCTGTTTAATGAGAATTAAGCAGCCATAGCTAAGATCTAACAACGGGCACGCCAGAGACCCGCTGGGGGCAGGGGTCCCTGCATGACCTTGGGATAACTAGAATTTGGAGACAGAGAGGAGTCCGTGTGGGACTGAATAAGCCAAGACAGCAGGCTCTATATCCAGGTCTTCCACCGATTTGCAAATACATGCTGGGCTGTTTGCCGACCCCTCTTTCACCCTTTGCTGGTCTCCTCTGCGCAGACTGCCAGGGCCGGGGGCTGTTGGTAAAGTCTCAGCTTCACGCTGGGGTTGTGGCGGCTCCCCAGGACTCCCACGCTGACCTAAGCTATGCTACTCGTCATCACTCCGGGTGAAGAGATGGGAAAGGTCCTGGCCATCCATCCACAGCGGATGGGCAGACAGCACCATGGTGGCAACGGTAAGCTCACCTCGTGCCTGCCCCTTGGATGGGGAGATACGGGGGGTGCCCGTCTGCCTTAGCAGAGTGACCGTGGCTCAGATTGAGACACCCGGCCTAGCTCTGACGAGGCAGCAAAGGGGTGGAAATGACGAGGAGGCATGGCTGGCCCCACGGTGACAATGGGGACTTTGCTGGTATCATGTGGACAATGTTCAGATGATAAATCAGAAGACAGAAAAGAGGGACAGATGGACAGCATTACGGAGATTTATTCAAGTCATGCAGAGGGGAAATACACTAACACCAATAGGGAAAGGGGAATATGGAACACAGCCAGAAAATTCTTGAGATATAAGTGATCATACCTTACAAAATAGGTAAAATAATAAAGTCCCAGCAACCAGAACCAAAAGCCAGAGGGACAATGATTAAATGCTTCAAACATTCACAAAGCAAATCTTGTATCACAGATGCCTTGCTGTTTTATCTCTTGATTTATTTTACTTTTGCAAGCCACAGAAAAATTGTACGTGATGGTTTTTCCTTTTCAGTTCCTGCTACTGAGTTTACAAAGCTTGCCAAACGTAGAGAACTTCACAGAAATCAAGAAGAAAAAGCTTCCTGGCTGGCTGGATTTTCCATTGCTTTCTCAGCTGTACCATGTTGGCTCCTCTAATTTACTCTGCAACCAGAGGGGACAACTGCGCACAGCACGTGCATGCGAGATAGGAGGCAGTTGCTGGCACATAGCACCAGAGCTGCTCTGGAATCTGAGGAAAATCAATTTTAGGTGAAAGGACTGGGTTTTCCTCTCACACCGGGTAAATGAGGAATGTCTTCACCGTGGCTTTGCATGAACACAACCTGGTGAAAGGGGGAAAGCAGGCTGCAAAAACCTTTTCTTGCGAGGTCTGTTGGGTTTTTATTCTGTCGTGCTTGCAGAGCACGTCATACCGACAGGAAATTATGCTTCCTTTCTGCCGCGCTTTCCCGGTTTAGATTTCAGCTCCTCCCGTCTAATACCACCAGTACAGATCAAGTTATTTTACAGTACGAAGTCTGTGCTTCTCCAAATAATGTAACTAATGTTTATAACATTATCCCCTGTAAAAGGGATAAGTATTATCCCCATTTTACAGGTGTGAAAATCAAGGCAATTTGGTCATGGTGTTGAAAGGAAATTATGTTGAACTGGCAGCACTGAATTCATGTAACTTATCCCACTTCTTGACTGTAGATCAGAGTTAATACAGTCATCCTCTATAAATATCTGCCGGCAAGTATATGTGGGCTTCATACGAATGTAAACCCCCTACCCTTCCCTCAAACTTTGATTTAGTGTCTGAATGTATCCTCGTACCTAGTTTTACCGTATCTGGTCTGAAAGCCGTAACTTGAATCACAAGCCCAAATTTTGGAAAGAAGATTGCCAGAAATAGGGCTTCTGCTGTTGAAGGCTGCTGCCCAGTCCTAACCTGTGCTTTTCATGTCTCAGTTACAGATGAGATGGAAAATCTGAGCTGCTTTGGCCAGAAGCCTATCCTGGATTTGGAGGCTTTTTTTTTTTTTTTTTTTTTTCAAACAGTGTGTGCAATTACCACTCTACTTTGCAATACGGAAAAACAAGATACTCCCATTTCTGATCTCTGATCACTGGGACTAGATGGATCTGATTTATAAAGTAAAATGGCATGCACAGAAGTAGGCAAGAAAGGGGGGAAAAAAAAAAATCAGTGAGAAGTTAGTTCTACAGAATCAGGAAAAAAACCCAAAGGATAGGATTTCTTCCTTAGTGAATTGTTTTTGCCCAGGAACATTTTAGTCCTAAAGCAAATCCAGAAACTGTTGTGAGTCTATGACATATGACTAGTATCTTGAAAGTTTACAGCAGATTGCAACAGACTGAGATGACATTTAGGCAACTGAAGCCACATTTGCTAAGTTATGTTTCACAGGGAAAAATACACTGCCTAGTGGAAATGTTATGCTATTGTTGGGTGGCAGCTTGCATTATTATTAGAGATGGCAAGGATCTATGTAGCATTTGTACTTGAAATAAGAAATTTTAAGCAACTTGGAGCTTATGGGCTGTGCACTCCTTTGTTTGCTTGCTTGGGTTTCTATGTGTGCATATTTCAGCTAATGCAAAAATAGAGCCTCTTTTATTGCAACATTTCACAGAATTTTCCAGCTTAAACAAGCCAGTTTCTAAATCAAAAGGATAAACCCTGATGAAAAGTTGGCTTCTAAATATGAAATTGTTCATTGTCCACATTCCATTGGTTTTTAAAGGAAAAAATAAAAGTATTTCTGTAATGAAGGAAACTCACATTTTAAGGGTGTGTGTAGGCAATCTTTAGCAAACAGCAAGAAATTTATGTCAAATTGGAGAGGGTGGGTTTTGCACCATTTTTCACACTTCTGGTTGCCTTATTGTCCTTGCAGAATACAATCCAAGACACCCGGTGGGTAAGATGAAAATGCTAGGGAATGAAAAATATCTTTGATTTTCAAACCTCTGCTCATCTTTGAGGAGCTGCCAGGTCTCGTGTTACTGGTGGCTCTGTAAATGTAAGTGATATGTTGCTGGTCTTCTGGATGCAGAACCATTACACACACCCCGCCAGCTCTTGTGAACGCAGCCAGCTCCCACCTCCCAGCCCCGGCTGCCCGAGGTAGCTTTCCTGTTGTCACAGCACAGCGCCACGGGGTCTATCCTGCCCCATGACCCCAGCACCATAATCCTGCTGGCACCTCATGCTGCTGGAGGACCAGTGGTGGTTGGGGTTCCCAGCGAAGAGCAGGGTGGTGGCACTGTGCTGCTAGGGAGGGATGAGGTCTTGCCACTAACAACCCCTATGGCCAAAGGTGTCCCAGGAGAAGGCACACTCCTCCACTCCAGCCCTGTCCCTGATAGAAGCCCCAAAGCATGCCCTGCCTGTCCAGCTCTCATCCTGTCCTGTGCGCTGGAGACTGAGACATCGGAGAATGCTGGCTACAGGGTAGCAATACCCTGCGGCTGGTAAGGGGAGTATCTGTGTTCCTGCTCTCCTTCCCAAGCCTGAACTGTGGTCCTGGTCCCGGAGGGGAGGCATGGGAGAAGGGCTGTGCATCCACGCATATAGCACTGATGTGGGACCATGGTCTTGCATTAATAGGGGAAAGAGGGCTTTAGCCCTCGGAGGAGTTGCCTGGGAGGTTGTGGGGGTGCTCTGGAAACAAATATGAGATGTCTGAGGTGCCAGCAACCCCACAGGGTGCCACACAGATGGAGCAGGAGTAAATCTGGAGGGTGAAGGTGTTTAGGACACCTCTCCCCTCTGAGAAAATCAAGGCCTTGGTTATCACAGCAGATTTCACTTTTCCAAATAAGGCTGAGAGTTTTCCTAAGTATTTCAAAGGCAGATAATATCTCTGCAGGTTTGAACACTGATTCCTCCCAATTTGAGCCAGGGTGACTCAGATTTTGTAAAATGGAGCCAGGAAAACTATTTAAAGGGTCTTAATTAAAAAAGCGCTTGTCTCCTTTTGCACTGATATATTTTTTTTTTTTTGGTGGTATGTAATAAGCTATCTGTGACGGGAACGGGGAGAGTCCCAACACTCCGCAAGGCTTTTACAGGGTCTTATGTTCCCTGCCAGGTTCTCAAAAAGAAAAGAGCAAAGTGGACAAGTTCAGATAAGCAGTGTTTGGGTTGTGTCCCAAAGGAGTAAAAGACCCAAAAGATTTTCAAGCAAGGTTCGCCACGGGGAAAACTGGCTCTAACCCAGAAAATCCTCGACTACATATGAACAGAGAAGCTGAAGTCCAGAGGGACTTTAATGTCTACTCTAATGTCTAGGATGTTAAATTTCATCCACTTTTACCTCCTTTCTGAGTTAACTAGCTTACATTTGACTAAAGCTTGTGCTGTGTTTGCCTTACACATATCTGTTCCCTACCCCCACCCCATGCTCCATCCCTTCCTCGGAAGAGAGGACAAGATACAAAGCAATCCACCTCTGCCCTCCGGGGACTGCTCCAGTGATTAAGGGCCCCCACTTAAACATGTGTGCAGAGCTGCTCGTGTGGATTTGCCTGGCTTTCATGTCTAGTCCCTGCTTCTCACTATGGCTTTTTCTATGTTAAAGTACCATTTCATATGCCATCACTTCATCTGCTCAGACATTTTACACCCTATAATAAAGCTGCATCACTGACTTCTTTAGAGTGCTTTTTTTTTTTCTTTTCCAAAAAAAACCCCTCGAACTTTGAACCAAAACTCAATCTCATCTCAGATCGTGCTAGATGATGGAAACTACGATTTCTTATGAAACACTGTGGACCTTCTTGACAAATGAATGGCAGCACAGATTTACTTACCTATATCTGCTACATTTTTTACTTTAAAGTTACATAGAAGGAAATGTGGTGGTTGCTGGTCCTCTCCTCCCTTTGCTACGGCCAGATATGCTTTTTCCATTACGCCATTTCCCCATGCACAACTTCGGCACAAAGAGTACTGGCAGCTGGAACGGAGGACGAGAGTCTGCCCTGTACACTCCCTTCTCAACACAGACTCTCTACATCTCTTTCAGCAATCCTTCTGCTGTCAGGACTAACCAGCAGAAGGTGAGTGAAGAGGTTAGTTAGTCTAAAAATAGGTTGATGTAACCTGAAAAAGCCTAAAAAGACAGTCTAAAAAAAGGGCTGATGTCTTTTCATATGTTCCTCCAGCTATGTAATGCTTGATGCAGAAAATGATGATGCAGCAAATTAATTCCTGATTCTGCAATTGCTTTTTGGGAGCTGAGAAATCGCCTGACTAAGGTGACAGACGGGTCAGAGAGGACAGTGAAAGTCAGCCTTCTTGGTGCAGGAGCTGGGCCAGCTAGAGAATTTGGCTAAAACAAGACATTTGTAGCACTTTCCTGTACCCATTAGTAACTCTGAGAAAGTGCGAATAAGGGAGTTTTTATTTTCACAAATGTGGCAAAATTGCACTGGGAGGGGAAGGCTCCTCAAAGGTTTTTCAGCTTAGCCCTGCATTATGGTCTAAAAGGCTGACTGGGAAGGATGAACACAGATGGGTTTGTAAGCACGAACTCGAGCAGCCCAGCTTTGATGCTGCTGCAAGATTTACTGCCAGATTGGCAAAGAAAAAAAAAGAAAAAAAAGCTGAATTAACTAGACTTTGTACAAGCCCTTGGTATATAGTTTGGCACCAGCCACTAACCTAAGCTGGCCTGGGAAGAGTCAATTCTTAAAGTGGAAGGAAAGGAGATGCCCTACTTGAAAGGGTAGAGAAGCAGAGGAAATGTGTGTTCCTGGCGCAGTGAGGGCTTCCAGGATGAATTAGCAATGGGTCTATTTATAAATTCACAAGTGGGCTTTGACATTCAGTATCAGTGAAAGAAAAAAAAGCCACTCCAAGAGGCTGTGGAAATGGTTTACAGAACATGACTTGGTCTTTGCAGCTATTCATTAGAAGCAGCAGCAGCTTTTATAGAGGAATATGCAGGCAGATCATTCGGAATGTAGTACTGCTGAGAGGGATAGTTGGTGGCTCGTGACTCGAAACATTGTTCAGTCCCTATAAAACAAGAAAAATTGCACTGGCATAAAAAGAAGGAAAAATAGTTCTGTTACAGTCTTTCACTTTGCAATTAAAGAAAAAAAAAAACCAAATCCTGGCTGCAGAAAAAGCCTTTAACCATTAAAAATAATCCAGAAGAGAATTTCAGAAGTGCCCAGTACAAGCTTCTCCCCCAACATGGGCTAGAGAAGGTGACATAAAGCTGAAAAGTCAGATCACGGGGACTGAGGTTATGGCAGTCAAAGAGCAGGAGAGGAGGTACGCTGGCAGCTGAACGTAACCGCTGGGAGCATGCACAGGCGGTGGTGAGGGCATGTGAAAACAGGTAGAAATCGAGGCATCCGAACCCAAGCCTTTGACTGGTGTCAGCGATGGGGGAATCTGTCCAAAAAGGGCTTAAACAGGGATTAAAAATTAGATCTCTGGGGCTCGAGCCCAAAGACTGATTAGTCAAAGTAGCAAAGGAGTTACTGATCGCTCTGAATTTCATTAGGCCTGGGTGAGGAAAGGTGCTCACAACTATTCGGTGGAAACTCCCCTTTTAACATGTGGTTCAGGGTTGGGAAGGCAGGTACACACACCTCATTTGCCATGCATGACTCCTTTCACCTCCAGGGACAGAAATAATCATAACAACTTCCTCCTGTGATAGGTTTCCAAGGAAGGAAAAGTGCAGCGTGGTTGAGACCTGCACAGAGGTTTGGGGAATCTGGGGTTTTGCAGAGCAAGTATGGGTTCCTGCTCACCCACTGAGCATTTCTGGTAAACAGCAGAATATTATAACATGAGGAATGACTGCAAAACATGGCTATCATAATAGATGTGTGTGTGGAGGGGCAAAGCGATGAAGAGGAAGGTGGAGTGCAAGTAGGTTATATCTGACTTGTCCTCGGACTAGTGCCAGGACAGGGCAGTACCTCCAAAAGAGGAAAAGCAACAGCCTAAGACACTTTCTGAAAAGGAATCGGGATTTGTTTTCCAGATCTCATAAAGGTATAGGTGTTAAAACTCGTCCAGGTACTGGCAGAAACAGGCTCATTAATCTATCACGCTAACACTTACCAGCAGCGAAAGGCAAAGAGGCTTTGTATACTACCGAGAAAACAGATTAACTAAGCTTAATTAAACCTGCAGTCAAGCCCTGACCTTCATCCAGTCCTTACTATGAAATAAGATGGCAGCACCAATTTCTGAGTGAATGTTGGCAAGTTAAATTCCATGATTTTAAAAGGCAGCAAGCTATTGCTTGCATGAAGGGACAGTGCTCAGAATGCTGTAGCATTCAGCCAGACTTTCCTTATTAGATCTGGAAAAAGAGCAGTGGATCCAAAAGACAGGAAAAGCCCTGCCCTTGGTGCAGGACAAGGCTCGTACTCATTTAAAGAAATGTCTTTCAGCTTGAAAATGCACCATCCACTAATAAAGAGGCTGCTGTGTGGTACGTGTCTTTTGGCCAGTGCGCAGTATCTAGCTGATATCCTGACGCATGCTGAAGTCTTTGAAGGGGAACTCATAAACTGTTTATAAGTGGTCTGTGATAAGCTCAAAGCAGCCCATCTGAAACAAAAAGAAATGTGAGGTGCCCTGAAAAGAAATAATTTACACATTGTAGGGGGAGAGCACCAGGGATGGAAAAGAGCTACTCAAGGCACAACCGCAGCATGGAAACAACTGGGTATAAACTGCCCAGGAATAAAATTAAATTGGAAACTGGAAGGAGTTCTGTCCTGGATACATTTTTATAGGAGAAGTGAGAAAGACTTTATGAAAGAGACAACAGATTCCAAAGAAAGAATAAATATTCCTCCGGGACTCTCTGAAAAGACAGATGGAACAAAAACAAGCTGGAAGATTAAAAATCCCCCCGGAGGTTTGTATAGGAGAGGGCTCAGACTGAGCTCGTGGTATAAAATCATCATGACAAAAAATAGTGGCTGCCTGATTTTATGCTTGTGCCATTTCTAATCTGTCCCCGGTCCTTTTCTCTGCTTGGTGTGGACCCAGCAAGAGGCAGGCAAAGATGGGCAGAGCACGCTGTTCCCCTGGAAAACAGGCTCCCAAAGAATGTGTTTGGTCTCAGGTTAGTGGTGGTGGCGTAACGGCTGCCCTTCTCCTGCGAAACCGCTCCTTTATTTAGCGGCAGCTGAAAAACACAGAGCAGAACATAGGACAAACGGTTCAAAACCGAGTTGTGAGGCTACAGGGATATCAAGGCACTCCCAGGACGTTTCTATTCCCTACAATAAACAGGCTGATGCTATTTGATAGAGCAGAGTGGGCAAGAGCAGCAAGGGATAAAGCAAACAGAAGGCACATCCTGAAAAAGAACAAAGAACAAAAGCTTTGGGGCAGCCTGGTAGCGAGTGCCCGGCCCAAAGGGTGAGCAAAGAAATGGCCTCCTGCTGTTTGATCCCACTGTGTGCCGGCAAACGAGGATCGGTTTGCATTTCCTAAAAATAAACAGAACGGCAGTGAAGTGGCATCTGACGACAACTCAGCATATGTATTCTCCTAGTGGAAACACTCCAAAACCATCCGGGTCGAAGGAGGTGACAAGACACCTACGTGTATGTACACTAGCAGTTACAAGTCTCCGCATATTCATTATTAAAAAAGTTATATGCTACAGAATTGTCCTGTAACTGCACCAAAAGCAAAACCCGTTGGCTTTCAGCTCCTCTCTGAACTTAAAAATCAGTCACCCCTTGGGTGTGATCTAGCCCGCTGTGTGCACAAGGTGCCCCTTACATCACAAAGAGGGTGTCAAATAATTCTTTCATCGTAAGGCAGGTTCTCAGCTGCGAAGGAGGAACATCAATTTCAGATATGGCAAACGGCCTGGAACTCTTTTGGTTTCAATACTCCTGCTCTTTCCTTCTTTGAACAGGCATTTCTTTCGATCCTTTGCTGTACCTCCTTGGTGCATTTCAGCTTTTGATACCAGAGAGCAACTATTGTGAAAAAAGTGAATTTTGAAGTAGACTCTGAATACTTTGAATTTCTTCACCCTAAAATTCATGGGGGGACATTCACATCCTCAATCCCTGCTGGGTTTAAGGGAATCTTCTGCAATCTGAACGAGAACTCCCCAGGAAGTATTTGTTCACCCCCACCCAGAAGTTTGGCCCTGAGCATGTCAGCAAAGCCTTTAGTTTTTTTGGTAAATTTGGGATCAGCCTGTAATGAGTTTTAACCAACATGTTTCCTGGGTGTGGAAAGGCTCATAATTGGTTCTTGGGATAAAACCCAATTATTGCACGTGCAACATTAAAAAAACGTGTGATGTATCTGATTTTAGAAACCAGTAGAGCATGTAGCATAAACTAATAACCTCATTTCATAACATATACCTGTATGTCAAAGCACAGAATACTGCTGTAGCTTTTTTATTTGTTTCCAGAAATGAGATTTTTCTGATAATCCAGGAGTCTAGCTCTCACTGGTGTAAATTACTACTTCACCTTAGAAATTACCGTGACTCTCAAGGTTCATATGTCCTGAGAAATTGGCTTAAAATGAAGAACTATTAAATGGCTGTAAAACTTAACACAGTCTCAGTAGCCCTCAGGTCAGCAGTCTGGAAAAGAATTTGAGTGCATTTCACGAGGAAGCGGAGTGTTTGTCACTAACTAACTAAAACCCCAGAATATCTTAAAACATCAGAGGACAATTGTTCAAGAGGGTGTGACTCCCACTAGCTGCCTTGTCAGCTCAGGAAAGAATGTGTGTTTTGGTTTGATTTTTAAACACCTATTGGGTTTAGCTGTTGAATGCTCTTCTAATCTGCAAGTAACTTCTCCACTTCGGGGTTATTTTAAAGCTGACATGTAGCAAGCTGCTAAAGTGAACCGAGTTAAACTTTTCCAAGGGATCACACTTTTTTGTCCTCCTTCAAAACTTTTAGGGAAACATCTCTAAACTGTTAACTGTGGATTGAAATGTGGAATCTGGATTGTTTCAGTATCCCAGGCCTGCAGCTCAGATGGGAGCGGTGGCGGATGCAGGATTCCCTTCGCTTTTCCTAGGTCAACGCCCGAGGGCTCAGACCACCTGCACAGCACCTGCAGGCAAATTATTCAGGGTAATTAGCCTGAAGATCTCCACCTGCTGCCAGCTTCCCCCCTCATTCCTATCAAACCTGGAGCCGTCATAGAAAGCCTGTGACAAGCATTCTCCTTGAATGTGAGGGCCTCTTGTTTTCTCTGGAGATGTACTGGAGGATTTACCCACGCTTCAGCTGTTTGCAAGATGGACAGAAGGCTTAGGAATACCACCAGCAACTACAAATGATGTATCTCAGGTAACATCAAAGTGCAGATATTCTGAATAGACCGTTGATTCCTACTGAGCTACCTTTGCTGCGTCCTGCAGGACAACCCCTAATTTTGGTCTGTTCCCATTTGCGATGCCATTCACGCTCGCAGGACGTGAATGCGTTAAAATAGAGGGAGCAAAGTACTATGCTGTATGGGGTCAGCAAAGGCTGGGCACTGCTGGCCCCGAGCCCCCAGTGAGGCGCAGGAAAGTGTGGCAGAAACACGTTACAAGGGACAGCCCCTGCCCTTGTGTGCGCTCGGGATAAAAGCGAGCTGAGGCTGCTTCTTGGAGAGACAATGCTGTCTGTGCATTGATGGATTCCTGCTCTGTGACGCACCGCACAAGCAGCAGAGCGAGGTGGTGGCAGGGCACCCCATTTCGCTAGTCGGGCAAAGGGACTCGCCTGATCCCACCGTGGTAGGGAACTGGTGACGAACTAGGACTCGGGCCTCCAACCTCGCTGTGCCAGAGAATTGTACTGATCCCCTGTGCAGAGCTGAGCTGCTGCTTCTGCCCCAAAGTTGTGCGTGAGCGTGGGGAGAAAGGGGGGCAGCCGTGGAGGAGGCTGCAGAGGCTGGACAAGCCCACGGGTAGAAGTAGCAGCATGTCGGAGACTAAATGATGCAAGAGGTGGAGTTCGGCGTTGGGAGAGGCAGAGGCACTAAGTCTTGCTGTGTTCTGCTTGCTCAGATGCTCCCTCTGTCCCACAGGTTTAATCCGTCTCTGCTGCAGGAGTAACGCACTAGCTCAGAGGGTTGCATACAGCAAGAGCACGCCTGGCAGGGCTGCTAACCTCCCATAAAATACGGGCCTTCTCACATTGCAGAAATGTGCCATGCTTTCCTCCACTGACCCCTCTCTCAAGCTCTCACAGTCCCCTGGCTGTGTCAAGGGACATGTTTTAGTCCTCATGCGCACTGTGTGATAAAACCTGAAATAAGGGCATCTCCATGCCCACCTGATCCAACCAAGGGGACGTGGCCCTCATAAGACCTGGGCTGGCTCAGGTGATGCTTGTCCTGTGTCGGTTCACATGATGGAGATGCTCCTTGTCGTGAGACCTGCTATGGACTGGGGCAAGAGTATTGTGTCCTGGGCTTTATTATTTCAGAGATGGTGACCACAACAGGCCAACATTTGTCATGGTGTAGGTTGGTAGCTGCTGGGGAAGAACTGCTTCCCTGAGCTGCGAGGGAAGAGGCTGCATCCAGACAGCACTCTCTGCATCCATGCAGCATCTCTGTGTGGAGTGTTTGCTCAGGACGTCAGGGGTCTTCACATGGAGGGGTCAGGAACTGCTCCGGTGTATCATTTAGAAGTGGTTTGTGCATCAGTGTTTGGGAACACCGCGTTTTCCAATTTTTCCGACTTTCAGTCTTGTATCTAGCAACCACACCACACCTTTTAGAAGGGAAGGCATGCCAAGGTAGTTTCCTGTGAGCAAGCAGAGCTCCAGTGTTTTTCTACAGTGGCTTACCATATGATGCCTTTTCTTTTTTGCAAGAGAAAGAAATGTTTAGAAACAAGCCCAAGCCACAGATTTCAGATCAGGATCCAGATTTTTTTTTTTTTTTTTTAAATACCCTAAAGTTGGGAAGTGCTTGCCCTAGAACATTTGGACTGTATTCAGCTTTCTAAAATAACCCTGCCCAAAATCCAGATTCCAGACCCCACCCTCCAGGCTCATGCCTCTCTGCTTAGCAAAAGTGGAAATAGAAGTTGAATTTCATTTTGTCTGAAATTTTCACTTCACAACACATTCCATTTTTTAGTTTTGCTTTCTTAATAATTCCTGGCTGCTACAAAACTGGTCTTTTGACCTTTCTTGCCCTCTCAACCAACAGTTTTCCAAGCCTTGTCCTTCAGGGTTTAAGCAAAGGGGGGCTGAGACAAACTGCCACTAATTAACTGTGACAGCTGAAATCCTTGAAATTGCTATTGAACTTGGAACCTTGTACGCTATTGTTCTTAGCTCCTCTGCTGGAGTTTTGCGTGATGGTAGTTTGGATGGAAACATTTTTGGGCAGGTCCTTGGAAAAACAATGGGAAAAAGCCCTTTTAAATAACCCTGTCAAAGCCAGCAATGGCATTACTGACCAGAACTTACAGATTTCATTTCATGCATCTGGAACGGAAGGGGAGCTTCCCCCCAGGTTGATGGCAAAAGTCCACCTGCCTGTCAGGGCTTAGGCAAGGAGGAACCAAACTCTTTCCAGGCATAAGGACCAACTGATGGTGCAATATATCTATCCAGGTGAAAACTGTGCGTCAAAACCACAGTAAAGCAGGTTGTTGTTTTCAGCCTACCAGTCAGCTGCTGCTTATCATCATGAAAGCATCACTTATTACAAGGTATCTTGAGATACTTTTGATACTTTAAAAGTATCTTGGGAAATAAGCACAACTGATCCACAAGAAGGCTGCAGAACTCAGTCTGAGCATTGAAATGTTCTGCTGGATGGCTATCCAGAACTGCTCTGAAGATGGCAGAGAGAGAGAGAAAGAGAATAAAGGAGTCAAAACTATCTTCTCTGGTTCTCAGCCACTGGCAAGCAATACAGGTTTTGGTGGTGTACATTTATTCCCTAACCGCATACAGTGGGGCAGCCTATAAAACTACTTTGCCATATTATTTCAGCTTTGCTAAGGGATACAGCTTGTGATCCCTCAATAGACGCTCTCTTTGTCTTTGTGGAATAGTTTTGAGCAAAGAGGACTTTTTGGCTTGGCCTGATGTTTTTCTTCTGGGGAATTATGGTTTTCTGGCCTTTCTAAATGAGAATACTATATCCGTGTGTGTACTTGTATCACCCAGTCCTCTTTTTAATTAAGATGATCACCAGATTCATGTGAACCCAAGCAGAAATGTGGGACAATGTCCACAAGCTGTCCTCTGGATTACACAGGATTATTTTCTGTTACCACAGAGCAGTACCTCAGGAACCAGGCAGGATGTACCTGCTACAAGTGTTTTACGCTGCTGAAAACAGTTCTGTTTGGGCAATCTCGCTGCTCCTGTTGGAACCCACAAAGTTTGCTATGCTCTAGAGAAGTTCTCCCCAGACCTGCTGCCTGCAGCACAGTGCTACACCCTCTTCCCTACCAAGCAGCACCCCACTCCCCAGCATAAATGTACGCCCAGGTATGGAACAGATAGAGATGACTTCCCTTCCTCAGTACTAGGTCTCGTATAAGCCTCTGCAACAGGCACAGGTCGGCTTCGGAGAGCTCTGGAGTCTCAGCTGACCTTGGATGAACCATGTAATAAAATAATAATAAAAATAATCCAGGAATATGAATCCTGTAAATCACTGACTATTTCTGAAGGTAAATTGGATCTCTTTTAAAGTTTTTAAGATTCATTTAATGCTGTCTTTATGGCCAGCTTGTATGCTATAATGGTATGGCTTGGTCTTCAGCTGATATAAATCCTAAAGGCTCCACTAAAACTGTTGTTTAATTTTTGATTTACAGTCACCTTAGTGAGACAGTCCCTGTGCTATTTCTATTCAGATAAGGAACTCGTGAAAATTGTTATCAGAGCATATTACACTCAATTTTTTCCGACTTTGGAGGCAGATAAGAAAGCAGATCTTTGGAATCCTCTTGAATTAGACTGACGCACTTTGATTTTTAAATAACTTCTCATTTGCAACTCTAATTGCTCTTGCAAATTTATCAGGCCCTTAAGGTTATTTCAGCATGTCTAAATGGCTGATTTTATTTGCTTGCTTTGTAATAGGAGCAGACCACAAACTCATGCTGTGTTTCCATATAGCAGAGTAATTACAGAATAGGCTTTGAAAATATATTTGCAATGCAGTTTCTCAATCAGATTTTTACGAGGGGATATGCCCACTTTTTTTGCATGTATACTTACTTTCCATGTGTTTAGAGCATCGATGGGGTTTGTTCATCCTTTAGAGCCTGGCAAGAACACTTGTCAAACTATCACTTCTGCTCTTAGAGACTAAGAAATAATTTATTGTCTTGCCATTTGTTAACTTATTCTTAGCTTGATATCCATGTCATGTACTTGATATGGGCATATTTGCAACTGAAAAATTCAAATTTCCATGAAAAACTTAACAAAAGCATTTCTGATGATACAAGCAGGAGAGCGTACAGCCCTGATTGTGATCGTATGTCTGTACGTGAGAGGAATAGCAGAGTGGGAAGGGAGCAAACAGAAAAGGTAGCAAGGGACCTAGGCTGCAGCCGGAGGTGTGCTTAGAGCCCAACCTCATGAAAACAACACAGAAAGGGAGAGAAAATATGGGCGAGCAGTTGTTTGCAATAGGACCGGGTTTTGTCCCACATGCTATTTCATTCCTGCTCTGCTCAGAGAAACTAGATTTGGTTAATAAAGAGGATTTGAATTCATAAAAGAGGATTTGATTATGGAGTTAAAAATTAAAGTGAGTTTCTTCTCTTAATGAAACAACTAGTGAGATCCCAAATATTGTTGAGCTACCGGAAGATAACACTGCAAGGACCAGCTATAGGATTTCAGCAGCACAGAACAATAGCATGATTTCTGTAACACGCAATAACTTCATCCCTGGTCTCTTAGACCTCTTTTGTAAGAGCAAAATGGCTGAGGAGAGGCTGAGGAAACCCAGCCTCTTCATAAAGCTCCTGCTTGGTGCATCAGAGAGCACAAAACTGAATGAAGAGGCCAGCTGCCTGGAGCCACCAGCACTGCTGAGCCAGGGTGTAGCTGAGCCAGCGTGCAGCTGAGCAAAGTTTTACACAGCCCCTCATGCAAGATGTGGCTGGCCAGGGTCACCCAGGGCACGTGTCCTACCACCAAACTGGTCAGGTTAAAAATCCTTGCATGGACTGGACAGCAAGCTGTCCAAACCCACGGAAAAGGAGCATCAGCCTTTGGTTCGTAGTTGTTGATAATGGCTAGAAACGTTCATTTTAGAAAATGAGGTAAGTGTAATGTTACTATAAGGTGGAAAGCTTCCAAGCCCTATCCTGTCTCATGCCCCTGCTGCTCTTAGGCCTGAGAACAGACCTTAGTGGCAAGCTTTACCCCACAGCAAATATTTATTGTGACGTTGTAGTCCCTCAAGGGAAAAAAGGGTTTATGATGGAAATGATGATGGAGTATTAAGTGCAGTGGTGCTCGTGAGCTGCACAGCTATAACAACAACCCCAAACCAGTAAATAGGAAAAAGGCCTTCTCTGTCCAGATGGCGAGGCAGGCAATATAGCCCTACTGTATGCAACACCAGAGACTTTCCAAATCCTACTCCAAATCTTTTAATCCCTTCAGTCCTTAACGGTTCAAAATTACGTCACCATTTCCTCCATTTCAGACAGAGCTTTACCTCTTCTGCTTCCTAGCTGCACTGCAGTCTAATAGGGCTCACGCTTCTTAATCTTAAGTGGAAAAATGTATGTCAAGTCAAAACAAAGCAGAGTTTCTAGATCTCCACAGGGGGTATGAGGGGTGTCTCATAAATCTGTACATGACTAAAGGCAGCTGCAGATTGACATGGACATTTTAAGCTTGTCAGTCCTTTGTGTGATGTATAGATATTGGAGCAAGCCAGCAGTGGCAAGCTGAAGACAATGGATTTCCTGCACTTCCCAGTCTTACTGCGGAGGACCAGGAAATAGATGCCTAATCAGCCTTGAATTTGTAAATGCCCTGACCCAAACCCCAGCACAAGCACTGCCAGTTTACAGCTTGGCCATTTATTCCAAAATCTTTCAATCTCTTGTTTCACCAGCAGTGAATGTGGAGAAGTACAATGAATTCCTTTCTGGTAACCTGAGAATATCAGCTAATGGAAAAAAAACCCAAGAAGTGCTCTGCAACTATATTAAATTTTCAGGTTTTTTTCACTCCCGCCCCCAACTGGCTGATGTTAACATTTTTCTAATGTCCTTGAGATTACAGCAAACAGCTTGCAGGGGAAAAAACCCGACTCCAAACTCCCTAAACAGCTTGAACCACATCCTGAGCTGGCATGAACTGATGCAGCTCTCCTTTTTATACCAGCTGAGAAGCCAGGGTACCGCTGCTTTTATTTTCAGCTTCGCAACACAGTTACCGTAATAGAAGTAAGATACTGAGATGAGTTTTGCTCCAAGTGACATCATAAGTTAGTGGGGAGCAAAAAATGTGTTGGCAGAGCTGAACGGGGTGCTGTGCACAGAGTCCATTTGGCACCAGCACTCAGACTCCAGGATCCATGGAGATGCATCCAAGGACACAGTCTTGCATTTTGTGTCTTGTTTTTATGAACATCAAACTGATCTGTGTATTTAGAAATGGAGGAAGGAAAACTAATGATGAAAAAAATACATCTGTAGCATGGTGGCATTTCTGATTATTTAGCATATTTCACCATAACAGTTGAGTGATTTAAGAATTATCTCACTGCCTGTGAAGTCCTGCCCATGCTGGTATTTCTAGGCAAGCAGTTCCCCACCGATGTTAGAGACAAGTAACAGGTACACAAGGAAAGGAAAAAGGTGTAGCTGATGGAAATGATCATGTTAGACCTCCAGGGTCAGCCCCGCTCTTGCACTGAGATCTTAAAGTTTTGGCTTAGACACGAGCAGTTCAGGTGTTTTCAGTCCCCTGTGGACATTTGAGCAGCTGAAAATTAGGATAAAACACAAGTTGTCCCTAATAAGCAGTGAATGTCATGGCTGAAAGCTGTCTCAGGACATCATCTTTCCCCCCTGATGGAGGAATCTTCCATCTGGGCAGATCTGACTAACTCTTGGCAACTTGGAGCCTTCACTGCCAGCATAAAGAAGAGAACATCTGGCTTACACCCATCTTTAGATTTCCATGTTTTTGGGAAAGTCACAGTACTTGCTCACCCTCATCTATACCCTCTGCAGAATAATTCCATATCAAAGGTATCTAACAGAGGAATTATTGGCTTTGGCCTTTATCAACAGCGTGTTAATATTTGAAGGATGGATCAACAGTTGTCAGTTTTTCCTCCTCCATATCAGGGAGGCAGTAAAGCTTAGGTTGACATGACAATACTTTATAGTACATGGAAAAAGCCACAAAGCAAAGTTAGTTACTAACTTTTTTTCCTTGACAGCTCCTGAGGAACATACGCACCTGCAAATAGGATGTACCAAGCAAAGAGTTTATCAAGCTGGAAGTTGCACAGACTGGTCAACAGGAGAACTTGAGATGAGGTTGCAGCAGTAATCTCTCCTCTGATTTGATAATTATGCCCCATAAACCTGATTTCAGAGAAGGATCTTCCTCTTTCTACCGTTCCCAGTTCAGATTGTGTTCCTTTGGTGATGCTGGTCATGTCTAACACCATCTGGAAGGAGAAGGTGGCACCTAATCTGAGGCATGAATGTAGGGAACATTGCTGGTGGGCACTAGGGATCCTAGGCACTTGCAGGGCACAGTTTATGAACCGAAGTTTGCAGATCTCAAGTTTGGGTTTACATGCAACTGCCAAATCTCTCAAAGGTCTTGGTGGCTAAACCACGTTAGTCTTTTTTGGCGCCCAACGTGGGGCACGAGAAAAAAAAACAACGGCAAAGCCTCGAGGGTTGGGATAAGGGCAGTTTACTGGGACAGCAAGGGAGAGGGAAACAATCAACAACAGTACTGATAACAGATATTCACAATGGGTGATAACAAAGAACAATTTACCGATCCCACGACCGACCGACTGGACGCTCAGCCTGTCCCGGAGCCACACCGCACCCGTCCCTGCCCGACTGGCCCCTTTTATGGTGAGCATGATGTCACATGGTATGGAATAGCCCCCGGTCAGCTTGGCTCACCTGTCCTGGCTCTTTGTGAAATTAACTCTATCCTTGCCAGAACCAGGACATTAGGTATTCATATTTTATCTGGGAAAAGAGATATTTGAAGAACTGCAAGTCTGGGGTGTAAAATTTGAAGAGGTCCCAAGTTACCTAGGGACCTACTGATGTCAACAAAAGCTAAAACAAAAAGCCCTATTAAAGTCAGAAGGACTCTAATGTGCTCCAGAAGACCTTTTGGAAAAGCTGACTCCAGATTTCAGTATCTGCTAACTGGAAGACCTCACAGTTTGTGTTTGGGGGTTGAAAATAACTGCATGGAATTTGGAAGCAATTTTTTCAGAGGTGAATTTTTCAAAGACAAAAGAAAGGAAAAGAATCTGAAGCCCACTGTTGTCTTGTATAAAGTGAGTAGTAATGGCTTTTTGGGCAGTCTCACTTTATTTTAACAAAGCTACAAATGTATATTCCAAGTGGCTGTACTATAAAAAACTTCACGTGGCCCTGGATACCAGGCTTGGCAGCAACTTGTTTCAGAATTTTGAAAGTGAGATTAATGAGGAAGAAGGTGTTGAAAAAGGGAGCCAGAGCAGATAGGGATTGATGTTTTTGTAGCATGGACATCCTTGTAGCACTTATCAGGATTTTCTGCTTTTAATTTATTCTTGCGTTATTCACCTGGAAAGAAAGAAAGAAAAATCCTTAAGTTCATGCACTTCATTGGAACGTGCCGGTCTCCAAGAGATATGTTAGCTATTTTCACATGGGAATGGTTACTACTTGCCATGTCTTCTAAATTCAAAGTGCATTGGGTCAAATTAATCTGTGTTGTAGCCTTCTGAAATCATGGGATTTCCAGTCAGGATGCATTTGGCCCAGAGCGCTCTGCCTGTTTTGGCTCCAGTACATTAAAAGATTATTAGTTCCATATCCCTTGAAGGATAACATTCTTCCGTGGGCACAAAGCCCACTCAGGTCTCTATGTACCACTAAACTAGACTATAAAGAATAGGTGCAAACCCTGCACAGGAACTTCACTGATCATGTCAATACCTTTTTGAGTTGCCTGTTGAAAGAACATATTCAGTGATGGGCTTGGTGTGCCCTGCCCAGTCATGAAAGCTCTGAGGATCAAGTCCTTCTACACAGCTACCCTTAATTTTAGGAAAAGAATTTTTCTAAAACAATAAAATCCTGCCAACTCTTTCACCGTGTTGCCCGTGATAAAAGTGCTCATTCAGCCAGTGTAGTTACAACACCTGCACTGTTCTACTGTCTGGGAAACGTCCTGCATGTCTGCACCTCCAGCTTGCCCAGTGTTCAGCTCCTGTTGGGAATTCTCCAAATTAAACTCCTCTCTTTTTCTTCCCAGCCACCACACATTCCTTGTTCCTGAGCTGCACAGAGCTCAGACAGTGCCCACCCCATAGCAGCTGACTGTCCATCTGTCCATAAGTGGCACTGAGGTGAGGAACTCAATAGGCACTTTGGCTAATGTCATGTGCATTCCATGTAGCAGATTCAAACATGAGTCTGAACATCACCACGGAGGTCTTGCTGCAGCAGAACACTACAGATGCCTGATATACAGTCCTTGCCAAGGGGGAGAAGAGGAGCATGAGATAGGGCTAGGGGTGTGTGCCTTACACTCAGGGCACAAGACTTGACGGAGCTCAATCTGTAGGTTACAGCCCAGAAAGTCTGAAATGCCCCTTTACACTGAGCTCCACACAAATTCCCCTCGAGTCTGGAATGCCTCTGTGTTTTGAACAGGTGGGAAAGGAGAAGTTGAAGAGATGAGAGCTTTGCTGTCATGTTTTGCTGCTGTTTGATGAGAAGTCTTCACCAGGAACAGAAACTGAACTTGCTGTGATTTGGGCTCTAGGCTGGGATGTAAAAAGCGTGTATGAAGTCTCCAGGCATAGTTTTCCTACCGTCTTGAGTAAATCACTCATTTCTCGTTTGCAGAAAGGGATTGTAGGCCTGTCTTTATCTGTCTTACCCTGGTAGGCTTGAAAGTGCTTTGTCAAGATCATAGTTTGGAAAGTGCTTAGCCACTTTTGGCCAAAGCCCTTAGGTGCTCCTGTAATACAAGGCAGGAAGAGCAGCAAAATTTAAGGAGATCCTCCCTCGGGACGGAGGGAGGAAGAGCCTTTCCACAGCTGAGTACTGCCATAGTCTGTATTGCCTGCAAAACTAGACCGAAGTTCAAGGTAAATACAGTTTCTTTTGTTGATGCCTTTACTAAAGGCAAAAATCTGATAGTTTCTAATAAATCTAAAATGTAAAACTAAATGACTTAAGATTCATAAGAAAACTGGTCTCTCACCTGGGAGCCTGTGCAGCTTTCAGTGTAAGAAACAGGCCATAACCCCTCCATAGGCAATACAATTAATCAATAATAAAATTATGCTAAGCCAGTGCTGCTGATCATTTCAAGGGATAAGTATAGTCATTCTGGCTCACAAATAAAAAAACAAAAGTAGTTGAAAGTTAGAACATGGAGCAAATGGACAATTCTGAATCCTCCCTCTATTGTTAAACTGTACAAATCTATTGCTTTTCTAGTAAATAATCCCAGCACAGACCATTTTCTTGCCAATATTTTCAGCAGCAGAAGCCAAGCCAGAAGGTTCTGAAACCAACATATTGGCATGGGTGGATTTTTTTTTCTCCTTCTCCTAATATACCATGGAATCTAGTTAAATATTTTTCCACTCCTTACTTCTCTCTGCGTCTTCTGGAGAAAATGTGAGTCCTATTTCCTCATAAAAATATCTTAGCATTTGACAGGTTGGGTGTCTTTGATCCTGAAATGTTTTTGGATGATTTTTCTCCCCCACTTTGACTTTGTAATATAACGCTCCATAAAAAGTATATGCATATATGCAACTTTAAAAGGGAATCCTTATTTGAAATTAAACTTTTACACCAATTAACCTCCTCCCAGTGTGCTATAAAGTGCAGTAAAAACAGTGCTCTTACAGAGACCCTTGCAATTCTCAGATTGATGCCTCCCTGGCTGTGGAACCCAGAACATCTGCTTTAAATTAGCTCTGATGGAAGGTCTACTTGTAAATGCATGACTTAATCAGCCTTACTAAAGTAAATGGCACATACTGTAGCAGAGGGTGCTTCAGAGTCAGACTCAAACCTGTCTTTCTTTTGAAGCAGAGAGGGGGGGAAAAAGGGGGGGGCACAGAGGGGGCAAACTTTAAACCAAAGGCGATTTCTTTTTTTTTTTTTCTTTTATGAGCTGACATTAGCAGACGTGTGGCTGTACCATAGCCAGTCTAACTCCCAAGCAACATGTGCAGCTGTAGAGGGTAAGCCTGCCTTGCTCCTCCCCGTGCTCATATACCCATGCTTTCAGGCCCTGTTTAGGCGAAGACTGCGGTGCGTTCATGGAGGCGTGCTAGGTAGTCTTCTTGTCTGCCTGCAGGCTCTTGCCCACCATCCCTGAGAGTGCCTGGTTTGTCCTGAGAAAACTGTAACAGCAGCTCATCCAGACGACTTTGCACAAAGATGAGTCTCTGCATTGCTCAGACCCTGCTAACCTTTCCTGAGAAAAAGGAGCCACAGGCTTCCTGTTGGTTTTTAACAGTGGGGATTGTGAAGGGTGAAGAATTGCAGAAGGTCCTTATGAGGCTGAGTGACTGCGCAATAAAATGACAGATGAAATTCAGTGTATATAAACATAAAGCGATGCATGTGGGGAAAACCAATCCTAGATTCATTATAAAATGATGGGCTCTGAGCTGTTACCACTAAGAAGTGAACTTTGAATGAAAACATCAGCTCAGGGCTCAGAAGCCACTAGTAAAAAAGCAAATCGAATGTTAGGAATGATTAGAAAAGGAATAGAAAGCAAACCAAAAATCACTTCATCACTCTCTACAGCCATGGTTCATCCACACCTCAAATAATGTGTGTTGTTCTGTCCCCTCATCTGAAAAAAGGATATAGTAAACTGGAAAAGGTTCAAAAAAGGGCAAAAAGGATGATCAAAGGTTTGGAATTACTTCCATATGAGAAATGATTGACTCTGGAAAAGAGACAGATTGAGGGTAGGGGTATGACAGAGGTCTACAGCACCACAAATGGTAAGGAGAGGTTGAGCAGGGATCAACTGTCTTTTCCAATGCAAGAACTAGTGGGCACGACATAGAGCTAGTAAGAGCCAGGCTGAAAACAACAGGAAGTGTTCCTTCACATGGTGGTAACAGAGCTATGAAAATCCCTACGAAAGGATGTTATGGATGCAAGAAGTTCAGTGGTTTCAAGGGGAGAACGGATGAGAGCTTAGAAAAGATTAATGGATTAGGGAATCAGAAGCTAGGAACTAGAAAAAATACTGCCAGAGAAAAGAAAAACTAAAAAAAAAAAAAAAAAAGATCTAGAGAGGAAAAGCATAGCAAAGGAAAAGTTTCTGTCTGGGAAAACAGAAGAACTGATCTGGAAAGGGACTACACATGCTTGCAAGCTGTGTAAGACTTGTAAAATACACATGGCAGGTACAGGGACACAGACCAAAGAAGATGTGAAGAAAAAGGGGAGATAGCCATAAAGGTTCATACAGGTGGGAATGAGGACCATCAGGACAGCTAGAGAAAAAAAAAAGTGAAGTAGAATGAGAGGGGAGAGATACTCAGGGAAGTAAGGTCTGCTGTTTGTCTGCCAAGGAGAGTGAGCTACATGCTGAGGACACCAGAACGATACCATGTGAGGACAGTTCATTACTGCATGCTGGTTGTGCTGAGGCATTACATATCCCATAAAAAAATAAACTGGAGGAACAACATCATAGATGCAAAGCAGGGTCCACAAAACTCAGAAACTACTCAAACCAAGGCTTCCTGTGCAATCTTAATTTAGCTCTATTGTTCCTTCCAGTCTGATTACTCAAGTATATCCTCTTCACAAAATTAACCCACGCATCTCATTTCGTCTGCCCTTGCCCAGAGCAGCTTTCATCCCCTCTACATTTGAATAAGGCTGCTCTCTACTTGCTGTTCACTGAACACTAGGGGAGAAGCCACAGAAGAGAGAAGGACCTCTTCTCGGTGCCCGTGTCCTCATACCCAAATGACAAAGCAATAATTACAGAGCCAGACCTTCTGATTCCCCACAGGCATCTGTAACTGCCCTGTGGGGAGGTCCCAGTCCAGTCTGAGCAGCACTAGGAGCTGCAAGGTAGTTGAACATGCTCAGTAAAAGCATTTTTCATGTTTTTTTAGCAGACATCTAAAAAGTGTTCTCTGAGCATGTGGGAATTGTGAGTTTTTCAGTGACTTCTTGCTTGTGCTGTATGGGGAAATTTTCAGAGGCACAGCAAAAGGCACCCTCCAACAACTTACAAGCTCAAGTTCTTCATTCAGAAGGTAAGAAGCACTACAGCTCTTCATAGAAAAGGCACAAAAAATTTGTTTTAACATAGATAAAACAGTACGTTTCTCCCAACCATATTTTTTTTGAAAGACACGACTCCTTTGTCTCGAATATATGCATCTTTTAAAAAGTCCCAAACATTCAACCTGAAGCTTCTAGTATACATGAGATATCTTTTCATAAATTATAAGCAATCAAAATCAGGACATTACAATGGCAAATGCTGAGCAATTATAATAAAAGGCAGTGTAATTGGTCCCACATGTACTACAATTAACATCAACATCATTATGCCTTTTTTTTGCTTATTTTGGAACTACCTGTACTTGGGAAGAGAGAAGTTTTAAAATAACAAGTGTAAACACTAAGAACACTGGAAAAGAAAAGTGGAAAACATGGATGCTGTGTTACCAAGCATTATGTATTTCACTTTACATGGATATCTTTATTTTCTACAGTGTTCTTCAGGAATGCACATCAGGGCATGAGATTGGGTCCTGGTGAATTCAGTGGAACTTTAATATATGCCCTTAAACCGGATTGAGGCTTTTCCAACCCAGAAATCATATGCTAATACAAATCTCAATAGGCGTGTTAATTGAACATTACCATTTGTATCCACACTCATTGAAGTGGGTAGATAAAGACTTAAAGACTGAGATAATTTAGGGTCAGAGTGGTCCATTAGGTTATCTAGTCTAGTTTAGCAAAAAATAATCCAGTTACTAAGGGTAACTCTCTTTTGAGACCAGTAATTTGACTTTGGCACAAGACTAAACCGGGTTGACTGAAACCTCTTTTCCAGAAAGGCATCATGTCCTGATCTGAAGACATAAAGAGACAGAAAGCCTCTCACTTTCCCTGGTGATGAGCCCCTGCCAGTAGCTACTCTACCTGTTCAACATTTCCTTCCAAGAGTTAAAACTCTTTCTTCCACCTATGGGTTTTTGTGACGCCATTTCTTTTTGGGTTGGAGAGCCTCCAGTACTTGGCAGTAAGTCACTTCTCAGTCTTCTGTTTGCTTATTTTTGATGAGTGAAACAGCCTGAGCTCTTTAAGTGTTTATCCATCATTTTCTCCAGCCCTTGATCAGCATTTCTGGTGCACAAAAACTCGACATCCAAAACATTAAGCGACCACTCCCATTCATGTGGCTTACTGCATTACAGACCACGCTTCCCACCCTGCACAGGACAGCGTTGGACCCTTGTTCAGAAACCCTCCTGGTCAGCCATACTACCAAAAGGCTTAGATTTTATTTTTCTGAAAGAAAAGCTCTGCAAACATAGCTAGTGCATGTTTGGCAAGCAGCTTCGTCTTCTGTTTCCTCTGTTGAGATGCTTGGGACTCTTTGTCTGAATTGCTCTACACTTCACAATATAAAAATACAGTTTCTGGGGAAAGCCCCCTCTCTCTGTGCTGGTTCCAATCAAACCAGAATTAAACCGGAGTTAAATGGCAGCTTTCAAACCCCTGCATTTCCTGGGGGCCTGCTCTTTGCTATCAATCCATCATCTCTTTACAGCTCATTTTCAGATGCATTTGTTAGAAGTAGAAGTTATTCTCTGGCTACACCCTTCTTTATGTCATAAATCAGTCGCTTCTGGCCTGCCTGGACGCTGCTCAGCGCTCCCAGTGCCATTCCTGCCAGCCCTCACAAAATGCAGCGGGCTGAGTCATACCTCAGCAAAAGGTCGGTAATTGCCCAATTTCATGTTATTTCTTTTCCATCAGAGAGCCAAACTAGGGGTGAACATTTACATTTTTTGGGTAATACATATTCTAAATAATGCCTTGTTCCTCTTCCCCCCCCACACCCCCTTCTACTTTCTTTCTGGTTTATTCATTATATGTGATTCTAAACAGCATTTATTTAGCATTGGTCTTCTAGTGTTAGAAAATGGGGAGACATTGATTGGTAGCTGCTCATGTGAAGTTGTTTAAATAGTACTTTAAAAGACATTAAGCAGCATTTCACATCAAAAACCACTCAGACACATGTATTTGGAAAGATACTGACTAGACTCATATTTCCTGTATTAAAATACTTGTATAAAAATGTGTTCTTTTCTGATTTATCAAACAAGCAAATGACCCTCTGGAGAGTTTCTGGTTCAGACACGAATACCTAAACAAAATCTTAGTGAATCATTTGAACTTGCTAGCATTTTCCATCTGAAGACCATTATAAATGTATCAATATTATGGTGTACGCATATTCAATACATGCCTGAAATCTGTATCGCTACAATATTAGCTCTTGAGATGTGCAAGTATAACTGCATACAAGAACACCAAGAAGATGTATGGACAATATCAAATCCTTATTCGCATTTGGTTTGCTATGTGCTGACAAAATGTTTAGCTGAACTTATCTACCCAGCTCAGCACCATAAATTTCAGCCGAGGTAGGAGGAACTCCTTTTCGCATAATTGTTTTGCACATTGAGGGACAAGAAAACATGAGAGTGAGACCCACTGAGCAGATCTTAGTAGATAATTTGACCCATCTGTAGGATTTAGCAGTAGGTTGGAGGATGTCAAAATATTTTAAGCAATTTAAAAGTCATGTGTCTAATTCAGCCCTCAGATATAGATGCAGAAAAAACTCTACCAGATGTTGCAAGAAAGACAAGGAATTGTGGCAGACGTGGAAAAATCAGAGTGAAAAGAGAGAGGACAATGTACAGATTTTGGCTTGAACCAGGAATTCGAGTCCTGATCTGAAACCCAACAGGGCTGATGGAAAGATTCCTATTGTTCTCAAGGCTTTTTGCTAATATTTCCTAATATTAGCTAAACAACATTAGAGGTCGTGAGGCACTGAAATATCACAGGGATGACAGCCGCAGTGCCTGATACAGATTAGAAGGATTTTTGCTTAGGCCTGAATAAGCTGAGACACAAGAAATATGGGCGATAAATGTGTATGCATATATATATATATATGTTTAGCATGGGTTTTATGGAATTACTCTCTCACAAGGAAGCCAGGGAGGAGCATGCCCCAGCCCCACAAGTGGCCAGCCCTGAGTAAGGGTGATGGGCTAGGTGTACTTCTGGTCCCTAGGCTGTTGAGAAGGAGCTAAATGCCCGTTTAAGCAGAGGGGAAGAAAGCTGCCTGAACAGCTGGTACTGGCATAAGGAGCTGTAGTTTGTTTGGCTTCTCAGATATGGAACTTCCTAAACGGTGAAAAAAAAAGAAAAAAAAAAAAAGAAAAAAAAAGTCCCTATATAGGGTATAAACCCCCTTGAAAATGGTTCATGAGAAAGGAGAAGAGCTAAATTTCCCTTTTCACCACAGGAGAAGCCTGCTGCAGACTGTGGCCAGGGAAGAACAGAAACTAAAGATTTATTTGCTTGTATTGTCAAAGATCAGAAGCTAAAGCTAAGCCACTAAGTGACATTTGAACAGCTGTGGAGAAGAAATCTTAGTTAGGCACTAATGAAGGATAGACAGCTATGGCTGACTGGCAGACTGAGGGCTCAGCTTATGTATGTAGGAAACTCTCAGTATTAGTTCTGCTAACAGAAACTTCTTGTGAGTCAACTGAAATGCTTCTGGAGCAGGGGAAGAGCCCGGAAGATAATACAGTGAAGATTTTTCCCCTAATATCCAATCTAAACCTCCCCTGACACAACTTGAGGCCGTTGCCTCTTGTCCTATCACTTGTTACCTGTGAAAAGAGGCTGACGCCCACGTGGCTTCAACCTCCTTTTGGGTATTTGTAGAAAGCGATAAGGTCTCCCATCAGCCTCCTGTTCTCTGGGCTATACAACCCCCATTCCCTCAGTCGCTCCTCAGAAGACCTGTTCTCTAGACCCTTCACCAGCTTTGCTGCTCTTCTTTGGACACGCTCCAGCACCTCAATGTCTTGTGGTGAGGGGCCCAGAACTGAGCATAGTACGTGAGGTGTGGCCTCACTAGTGCTGCCGGGCCAGGGGGACAATCACTTCCCTAGTCCTGCTGGCCACACCATTTCTGATACAAGCCAGGATGCTGTTGGCCTTCATGGCCGCCTGGTCACACTGTTGGCATACATTCAGCTGGCTGTCGACCAACACCCCCAGATCCTTTTCTGCCAAGCAGCTTTCCAACCACTCTTCCCCAAGCCTGTAGTGTGTTTCATGGGGTTGTTGTGACCCATGTGCAGGACCTGGCACTGAACCTTGTTGAACCTCATACAGTTGGCCTCGGCCCATCATCGATCCAGTCTGTTCAGATCCCCCTGTAGAGCCTTTCTACCCTCAAGCAGATCAACACTCCTGCCCAACTTTTTGTCATCTGAAAACTTACTGAGGGTGCACTCGATCCCCTTGTCCAGATTATCGATAAAGATATTAAAGAGAACTGGCCCCAGTACTGAGCCCTGGGGAACACCACTTGTGTCTGGCCACCAACTAGATTTGACAGTTAACAGCAGTGGACACCCCCTGCCACCAACACAGGTCCCTTATGATGGGATTCACATCTCAAGCTTGTTTGGTAAGTGCCTGTCCCATCACAACTGGCCTAAACCTACTGGGGCAGCTTCCTGCGTTTGAGTAGGGACATTGTTAACAGTTTTGCAGATCTCCAGTTCACACAACTATCCACCTTGAGTTAGCTAGGAAAATAGTGCCAGGAATTACGTATATTTTTCTAGTCAGCAGTGAAAAATATTCCCTTATGGACCCCTGGATTTCTAGACCTCTGTGAAGGCAAGGCTGATCGGCCACTTCTGGAATGACCATTTACCACAGGATTTCACTCAGACTATTTGTAATGGAGAGGCATTGTAGGCCAAATATCATATTAAGTGCCTCCGTGCAAAAGAGTGTCTGAGTAATTGTTAGTGCCAGCATGTTAAAAGCTTAGATAAAATATTCTGTGGTTCTGCATCAGACGTGGGTGTTGCTAGGTATCCTCCATAAACTGATACCTGATTATAATAATCAGCACAGTGATTTCCAGTGTGGCTGTTTTGCTGTTACTGAAATAGGAGCACATCTAAGTCCGCGTGGGTGTGTGTCTATCCATGTATTTCTGCAAGTGTGGAAATTAACTGCATTTCTGTATTTCATTTCGTAGGAAGGGCCAATTTCTTGCACTTAATGCCCATCAAGAGTTTGTCTGACTCTGCAGCATGAGACTTCTGGAATTATGCCTTGTAATTCAGGAACTTTGAGGTTTGTAAACCCTCAAACATTTCATTGTTGCCTTTGTTGTTCCATATTTGCCTTCCCTTATATATCTCACTGCTTTCTTTTAGTTAAAATATACTCTATGATGGCCTGGGATAAAGTATGTAGACCATATCTGCGTATGGGGTAGGCTAGTAGAAGCTACTCCAGAGTTTCCCTTTCAGTAAGAGGGCTTTGCGACATGAACATAAATCTTTGAAGTATGTGTTGAGCCAGCTGCTACATCATTTAAAAATAGTCAGGTTGGTGCCAACAAGACAGATCGCTCAACTTGGGGGCCATAAACAGAAATCAAAGGCATGCATTAGCAATGCCCCAGTGTTTGTATGGTTCCGTGACGAACCCTCTGCCCCTTCTAGCACGTACGTGATGGTGTTACAGAATAGTCTGCTGTCACTTCTGTAATGTATCAATGGCGCCCAGCCCGGGAAGGTGCCGTATGTTGGAGGCTGTATGAAGGTGAAAGACATTTTCTAACTTTTAATGTTAGATTGTAGTGAGTTTTCTCAACTTCACAATAAAGGAGAGGTTTTAAGAGTTCTTGTTCTTACATCCCCAGCAGCTTGGGTGACATGCCATTTGGGTATTAAATACTTGAAAAGGGTCGAAGCCTATGAAGTGGTCAAAGGGAAAAGAAACAAGGTCAAAAGTTTAAGCCATGATACATGGTAGGCAAGGAGAACTCATATTTTAAGCAGTCTAGACAGCATATTAGCAGAGAAAGCTTACTGTGTTGTACTCTGTTTATGGGAGTTTTCCATAAACTGCAAAAAATATTAGGAATGCAGCATAACCCAAGCTTTGCCTTTTCCTGTTGAGAATAAACTGTTGTGCAGTTTATGTTCAAAGAGCATGGCACCTATACACACTTAATTCAAGTAAAAGGGCCACAGGGCCTTAGGGGAAAAGATGCAAAAAACCCCCAACCTTATTTAAGATTATTTTTTCCCCCTCCAAAAAAAAAAGTAATTTACGTATCTGTCTGGAGACAGGTATAACATAGCCATTGGTGCTTTCTGGCAGATTTAGGAGGCAACTGTAGTATTTGGGCACCTGTGTTTTTTATGTTCACATGTATATATTTTCTTGTTTGCAGAATGAAAAATATGCAGTCTTGATGCATTTACTTTGCTCAGCTTGTTTCAAGCTTTTTTTTTTCTCACTGAATAAAAAGCAAAGTATGTGGCATTTTCAGTCCATAAATCTTGCTTGCTGTGGGCTAAGTTCTGCTCACAGCTCTTATTTAGAGTAAGTTAATGAGGCTAACACGTACCCCAGGGCAGAATTTGGACCTCTGAGGCTACCTGGGTAAAGCCTCCTAAGTGGAAGGATGGTTAAAGCACTGGCTTGGGACTTGACAGACTTGGGTTCAGTTCAGTTCAGCTCAGCTCTCCGATGTGACCTGTGAGCTCTTGGGGGCAGTTGCTCACACTCTCTCGGGCTTCATGGCCGTGCTCCACAATGGTCTTGGATTGCAACACTTACACTCTTTCTTTCCTCCGGTTTTGTGCTCAAAAGTCGCACCCTCATCTCCCCCTTTGCATCACTACAGAAGTGGAAATGGTCTGATATGAATGCCAGTTCTTTGGAGCACGGTCCACTTTTTTGTTTGATTCCTTTCTACAAGAAAGTAAAATTGTCTGAAATGTTCTGTCAACAGCAGTGCCATCAAAAAATCTGATTATTGATGTACCATACAGTTAACATCTATTCACTCTAATCAAGGAATCCTTGCTAAAACTCACTCAAGAAATACTGCTCTTACCCTCTAAGGTTACCTGGAGATACATAACTAAAAGGAGGGCACCGAAATAGCTGCCCGCATGGGTGCATATCTAAAATACGACTGTCAAGACAGTTTTATGCAAAACACCTCAGCTATTCCAGTTCTATCTTTCACTCAGACAGACTGACCGTCTAAATTGTGAACATGTTCACAGATCTCATGAAGAAGAACCCCCTGTCTGGGCTCTGGCCTATAAACCACCACCATCAGTTATGTTTTTCAAGGAACACAGCATTCTTTAGGAATCATTTCTGAAGTTTAGATCAGGAGTTTAAAACATTGCAGTGGGATTTTCCTCTTTTGAAGCTGTGTTGGGCCAACGCAGAGCAGTTTTGTAAAGCCCACCACAAGTACGTTGAGTTGTGCTGCTCCCTTACCTGCAGGTGTTTATGTATACTAAGCATTTTGCTTAATCTTGTGTGTATGCAAACACTGTGAGGTTATCAGGTTCAGTTTGATTTGGCTGGATTTGTATTTTGTAAAGGTGAGGCCATGAGAAGAAAGAACAGGGAGAAAAATCAGGTGGGATTGAGAAAGAGGAAGGCAGGAAGGTTGAGAAAAAGCAAAGATGTGGAAGCTGTGTGAAAGACCAAAAAGGGGATAGAGAAAAACTATTAATTAACAAATATTATCTATATCAAGTTTATAACAGCCCAGCCAGCTTCGGCCTCAAGAGATATGCCTGATCTTATGCAAATGTTATGATACTATACCAGAGTTTTAATTTTGAATTGTATGTTCTTATTGCTTGTGTGTGACCTTAGAGCATCACTGAAAAAGGACTGAGAGACAGCGGAGCAAGCAGCTATTCTCTGCCAGGAAGATAGTTGGGATTTGAATCCCAAATAGGATTAAAGCTTACAGCGGCCCTTGCAACAAAGTCAAGGTGCTGCCGTTCTGTTCAGTGGGATTGCAAGCATTCAACCTGCCATCGCAGAAAGAAGTTTCTTTCGGAACTTTTCTTCCCAAGAGAGTAAGGATGTGTGAACTTCTAGTAAGGTAAGCTGAGGAAACTCACATGGAACAGAAAGCTCACTGTGAAGATGAGATGAGGGAGGATTTTTAGCAATGTGCAGTGATGAGTCATTGCAACTTCTATTAATATAATTGGCACGTATGTAAATAAATTCACATGTGCTCCTCTGAAAAGTTAGCTCATGAGGTCAGTCAGCAATAATAAACCAAGAAGAAATGCAGTTTCATAAAAACAGTGAGCCATGGCATTATTTTCCAGGCATTTTAGAAAGAAAAGGAATAACCTGGTCATTTGCAGTGAAACAAATGACTATGTGTATCTCAGAAATTGTCTTTTAGCTCTGCACAGGTATGTTTCATGCACTTCAGAAACCACATTCATTTGCATGTGGTTTCATAGAAAAGTTTGCTGAAGAAATCTGTGCATTCTCTGATTGCTTAAGGACAACATATGGTGCGTAGATATATGGCCAGATCTGGGAATGTAAATCAGCACAGCTCCCTGGAGATCAATGGAGCTTCATTATGCTTTACCCGTTGAGGATCTGACCATGTATAACAGGAGCTGGATGGAGTCCTTTCATGTTTCAGGTAGTGTTATACATTAGCACCACAATGTAGGGCTGCCTTTCTCCCCTCCCTCGTAAAAGTCTGAAACCTGTTGCCTATTATGCCCTTAGCTACCCATTCATAGTTCAGACACCCTTGAGTCCAACTTTGTACAAGAAGAAACTTGTGTTCTCTGAACAAAAGCTGCTGCTGCTCTTAGGGTGGGACTTCCCAGACTTATGGGTTATCCTAATAAAACCCAGGAATGTTTTAAAGGCAGTAGCATTAGAGACCACCAACTATTTTATTGTTGAAGTCTAAAAGAAAAATCTATTATACCTGAGATTGACCCTGTAGCTGTTTCTTTTAGCAGGCTCCTTAGAAAAGTCGAAGGACTGATTTTTTACAAGGGCATTAATGCATTATTTTAGATTGCGTGAGTCTGGATATTTACACACAACTATATAATAAGCATGTGAGAAAATAAACTGGATTTGGCCTTGTCACATCTCCTTTCTAACACAGAACGCAGAAGAAACAGTATAAACAAAGCGGACCAAATCTTGCCTGTTCAGTATGGCTATTTTTACTTTCCTAGATGTTTGTCTGTCCTGTCTTCATCAGTGTAACATGTGAGCAGAACATACATACATAAAATACGTCAAAACATACATATGTCCTCACAATCCTCCCATGAAACACACCATAGTCAATAAACAAACAGGGAATTTTATAGGTTGCAAACTGAATCACCAAAACCTGAAAACCTGAATCATCTCAAAAAAGGTTCAGCGCACAATTTCCAGTGACATAAATGGACTCACTGATCTGATGGATCCGGGCTTCCCATGCCCAAGGCTGTGTAAGAAGGTATCAGGTAATCAAGTTCTTTTGAGAGCCAAACCAATACCATGCACATCATTTATTGTAACACTCGTCCTGCTGAACGTAATAAAGCAGATGATGTGAAAGCAAGCCATACTCCACAGTAAATGAAAGTGGCTAGTGGCTGTTGTCCTGGGCACATGGCTTTTAATTTTTGGAAACATTGATGACAGGTTTGCTTATGGTACGCCAAATTAGATTCAGTGATCCCAGTGCCTCACCTATATTCCTAGATGGTCATATGGTTATGCAGAACGTCTTTCACCAGCCATACCTTTTGCCATTAATTATAGCTTTGTTAAACTTTCTGTCATGAAGTACTGTTTAGGGAGGATGTGAATCTACAATGCAGATTTTCAGAGGTGAGGATTTAGTTACACAAGTGTTGCTTGCCTTCTCAAAAGAGCAACGTCCAACTGGCTCCTCAATACAGGATGATATATGTAATTGAGAAGATCAGAGCCCTGCTATAAAACTTGGTGTAGCCCTGACACTTGAGACACAGGGCCAGGTTGTCAAACTCTCAGACAAAGAGCAGTTGTTCAAAATACACTGAGGGAACCTGCATCTCCGCGTGTGAATGTCCGCCACAGTGTATGTGGTAGCCTAATTTACACCTACAAATCCCAGTAAGTGTTTGTACTGTCTGCTGATAGTGAAGGTTACAGGAACTGATCTGAAAGAAGGCTTAGAGAGCTGGCTCCTTGCCTTGCTAGTTCAGAGGAAAATTCCTGCCAATTTGGCTGGTTTTAAGTTATACTTCAAATGAGAGAAAAACAGAAATTAAAAGCGTTGGATAGATTTTGGCCTTATCTTAAGGTAGTTTGATTTAAATAAAAATGTGATACTCGAC
The DNA here is from genome assembly GCF_028858705.1 of Grus americana. Taxonomy (NCBI): domain Eukaryota; kingdom Metazoa; phylum Chordata; class Aves; order Gruiformes; family Gruidae; genus Grus; species Grus americana. Next base: position 63,954,897 of record NC_072856.1, on the reverse strand, counting down.
ATGGGATTACCTCTTAAAATGTCCTTGTTTGATTCCCCCTCTACACAAGAGGGGAGAAAAACAGACACAAAGAAACAGTGATCAAGATCTAGAGATTTAAAAATCAGCTGGTGTGTTTAGTCCAATGTATTCCCTGATCTACCCACACATTTATTCTCTTGCTCACACACAGACAGAATTAATTCATCCCAAGATGCAATTGTGCATCTGTTTTATATATTTGACTAGTCACTTCAGAAATATTTTTAACTTGTGGGGAGCATTTACAAGTGTAAGAGCAGGAAAGGTGACAAATAAATGTGAGAGTATACATTTGCCAGATAAGAATAATGAGACGTAATAACTGTGGACAAAAATCTACTTCTCTGTGATCCATCCTATATGTAATCCCCAGTAGGGATTCAGTGCTTTCACCTGGAAAATATTGAGAGGTTATAAGGAAATCCTGCCTGTTTATAGAAGGCATAGGTAGGAGTCAGGTCATCTACATCCGTATCTATAGTAGCACAAATTTCTATGGCTTGGTTTGAAGGTAATCTCAAGCTGTCGGTTAAATCAGGCCAGCTGCTATTAGCTGCTCATCCAAACCAGCACATGACAATATGAAGCAATAGATAGGAATGTAGAAGGCAGGATAAAGTCTAAATAAAGGACCCTGTTGCCTTCCAGACAAACCCCTTGTTTCCTCAGGTGAACTTCTGCCTTCATTCCTACTCATGAGTTTGTATTCTTCCTACGAAAAATCAAAGATGTTGTCCTCTCTGACAGCAACTGGGTCTTAAACAAGTTTCCTGACTTAATTTGCTCCCACACAAATGCAAGCTGAAGATCCGTCTCTGTTCTGAGCCCCTGCTTCTTTCCAGGTTACTTAAAATGTCAGGGATTTCTCTTTCCTTCTAACCTGAGGATCCCTACTGACAGGGCTGCAGATGAGGAAAGGAGGTTGACCACAAAATGCTGAAAAGTGAACTACCTCCGGCTTCCTTCAAATCATTTTCCTGGTCCTAAAGGAATGCATTCAGGAGGCCAAATGTCTCAGGAAGCAGCTGCCACACTAAATACTTCTAGCTGGGGATCGGTCCTGAGGTGGTGGGAAAGTCGAACTCGTTTGGAAAATGTTAGTGAAATCTCCCTCGAAACCAGCTTAGCAGAGAGCTGCCACTCAGCTCGTGTTTCAGTGGCACAGAGGAGATAAGAAACCCCCCCTCACAGTGCAGAGGCCAGGAGCTTTTAGCACTTGAGTCAAATCTTGTTTAGGGTAAATAAGCAAAATTGCAGTGCTCCATTGCTTTGGAACTGGGATGGGGTTTTTTCTCCTTCTGAAGGATGACAGTCCATTTTGTGCAGTATACCCAAGGGGTGCAATGTCAGGAAAAGATGTCGATGGTCACACATTTGAGAGTTGTGGAGTTAGAGTGGGATTTAAAGCATGCTGTAGTCACTGAGATTGTGTTCTGGTACCGCTTCAGGAGCAAGGCTGCATCCCAACACGGAGAACATGTGTGTTCATTACAAGGGAAGAAAAGCTGATTGCATCAGGGGCTTGCTTTACTTCATATCCTATGTCCAGAGACCTTGGTTAGTGCAAGTGCAAATGGGCTGAAAAAGGCAATAAAAAGCCTTGATTCAGCATATTTATATCAAAACTCATCAACTGTGGCTAGCTTATTCTCCGGTGACCAGAGCTGTGAGGGAAATAAGATTTATCTTTGCTCTTTGCTTTTCTTGGGACAGATGTTATAATTTAGGAAGATCATCATCACTTTTTTTTGGTGTGTTTTGTTTTGGAGTATAAATTCTTGTAAAAACAATGCATCTCTGTTGTACAGAGAAACTCCAACAAAGTTTTTTTGGGGGATAAAACCTTCCCAAATTCTAATTCTCCCAATCCCCGAAGTGTTTCAGGAGATGGGATAGACCTGCCGTTTGCAGAGCAAGAGGAGTTGCTACTTTGCAGAGTGTTGCAGGCAAGACCGACCTCTGCAGGACAAAGTGGAACAAGTCTGAGGAAAACCAGACTGAATGGAACTGTGGCTTGTAGTAGTAGCAATAAAAAGTAAGTGTTCTCCCATTTTTTTGGAGAAAGTCTTTCCTCTTTCCCTATTTTCTTGAGTCAAACTCATAGTGTATGTTTACAGAAAGGGGCAGGTGAAATTTTTGTGTGAGCTCCTGCCCTCCTCAAAGAGGGTTTCATTTGTTCCCGTTGATGCACGGAGTGGTTCTGAAGGGTAATAAACTCTGGCCACTAGTTTTAATCAGGGTGAAAAGCTCCTTGCAAAGTGGTTGTCAGGCCCTAAGACAAGCCATGCTTTGCTATGAATTTGAAAAGTCACACGATGGTGAAACTCAGCCCAACACTGAAAAGGGTATTAACATTTTTCCAAGCCCCGTAGGACCAAACCTGAGATGGTGGACAGGGGGTGTGTGTGTGGCAGATTGGGAATTGTTTCTCCTTCTACATGCTGACTCTTAGTTTAAGTCTTTTTTTTTACCTTTTTTTTTTTAAGGGTCCTGGATCAAAAAGTTGCCTTGACTGTTTTAATGACTGTTCTGGTTCTTTTCCCTCTAATTACTTGCCAGTGCCAGAGTGAGTTGTTCTTGTACAGTCAGCACCGCAGATTCTTTGGAGACCCCAAAACAGTTGAATAAAAGCTAGTAAATCTAACAAGTTGCTCGGTGAACAGTGGAAGTTGTGAAGCCAGGCATCCTGTGCCTCTCCAGTGTGGATGGTCTGGTGTCTAATAACAGCAGTGTCTCTGAAGTGGTTGCACATGTGGATTCTCTGATGGCTGGTAAGAGGTGAGGTCACACTGTGGCTTTTCTCCTCTGAGGAGTTTCTGACTTCAACCTCTCCCCTTTTCTGATGTCTGTGTAAGAAGGAGGAACTCGATGTATTTGAGTCCTCAGTCCTGCTGTAAGATTTGGTTGAAATTACCAGACAGATTTAAGAGCTATACAGGGAGAGAGTGTGAATAGCAAAGACTGTTGAACACGTTACACAAACATACGCACACATGGAGTAGTTTGGTGATCCTTTAGGCTGGCCACTGAAAAACGCGGCACCCCTCTCTCTCCACGCTCACGCCAGTCTGCTCGTTGCTCCTCTGTGAGTGTTCTTGGCACAGCCATTGGCACAGCTGGGTGGTGAAGTGACCACACTTAAAATGTGTGAATGATAGGGTTTGGATATTAGGTTTGGGTTACTAAGACTGCATAGCTTATGTTTTGGGGGGGTTTTTTGTTTGTTTGTTTTCAGCCAGCACCATTCCCTCATCTGATTGCTGCAAGGCTGCACGAACCCTTCCTGCAGAAGCAGAAGTGGGTGGCCAGGAGGGGTGGGCTGAGGGGGTGCAACTATTTTTTCTTTTAATCTGGCAGCACCTGCTTTAAATGCATACTGAACTACAGCCACAGACACCATGAGAGCACAACTCTTCTTTCTTCAGGAAATCAAGCTAAAATTATGTATAAAAAGAGTGGTGGGATTGATACCTAGCAAAGGAAGAATAAATATAAAAGCAATGGTCAGACCATGAAGATTTGTTTTTCCAGCACACAAACTTACACAAAGAGATATTTCTTTTTGCAAGAATAAGGAAGGGGGCAAGCAGAGGTTTTGCGATTACATCAAGCGCTCAAATGTAGAGCCAGGCATGAGAATTTTAACCAAAAGTTTGAATTACCATGTAAAAAATAGCAGCAGGGAAGTCATGGCAAAGAATACAACAGTCCTGAGGAGATAATCACACTAAAAGCGCTGCCTGAGGATGCTTAAACTTCCATCACTTGGACTTTTAAAGTTAGTGCTGGATACTGTTCCATGGAAGAGGTAGTGTTTCTATGAACACTTAACAGCTTTATGGTATGTCTAGCTTGCTTTTCATTAGACTTGTGCGCCCTTCTCACTTTTTAAAATCACAAAAGAGCATTACTGAAATGACATCTGAGATACAGGTGAATCGCGTGTCATTGCTCTGGATATGGGAGTGTCAGGGGAAAGTCCTGTGCTTGTGTTATGCAGGAGATCTAATTTGGTTATCACATTGATGCCTTATGGCCTAAAAATCTGTTAATGTATCACTGCCTGGGATCTGGCTACTGAAAAAGCAGGTTATTGTTGAAATGGAGCTTTTGAGACCTGGTTTCTAAGAGCCAAAAAGTTCTTGGTTTTCAATGTATGTGGTTCTTACTCTTTGGCAGAGAAACATAGCCTTGGTCCCTGCTCCTGTTGCGATGGACTGGTAATCTTCAATTCTGTTCCCACTGATTGTTTTTCAGAGCCACAGCTGGCAACAAAGACACTCTGGTTCTGGTTTGGATGTCATGTTTCTGGACCTCTGCGGAGGTCTGTAAGTTCAGGACTGACATCTTGAATGGCCAGGAAGATCTTAAGTCCCTGCTGTTATTTATTGTTCACAATCCCTGTTACTGTCTGTTATTGTCCTTATTCCTGCCATGGTTGAAGCTGCACAAATCCAGAAGAGGAAGACAAGCTCTCTCCCCCAAAGAACTGGTTTCATGTTATATTCATGTTATGGCTACCAGCACACTGCTTTCATTCCCCTAACTCTGCATTGCGCTATGCGATGTAGGTAAGGAAGAACTTCTGCTCAAAATACTATTTTGGGAAGAAGTGTTACCTCAGGCAGAAAAAAATGACAAACTATGAGCAGACGGATTTCCCCTACCATAGACAATAAGACTGTGCTTACTGTTGGGCAAGCTGTTCTGGAGTTAGACATCAGGAAACTCGGCAATGTCATGGTTGGTAATCACCACTGTTCTGCTTAGTGCCAACTGGCAAACACCTACCATAACCAATGCAATGGAAAAACACAGCAATGCAATGTCCACCAATACCAACATTATTCCTTATATTCCCGCTTTGGCCTTTTACTGAAAATTTAATTATGGTCTTAATTATTCTTCTGTAGTCTATGTGCTGCAGAAATACACTGGAATTGATTAAAATGCCTATATTTTTTGCCCAAGGCAAAGTACTTAAGTAATTGATTTGAAGCAGGATTTAGTTTCAATTATACCACGGTCACTGGACTCTTGAGCTGCTTCAGTTCCCTGCTTGCTTCCAGGAGGCTTGCTTTTTGGATAAGCTCAGTCTCTGCTCCTCAGCCATCTGGCTTCCAGCTCTTCAGCATTTTCATCCCAATCCCCTTCATAGGCAAGCCCAGATTACAGGAGTTTGTTCCAGCTCCAGATAAGTAGTAGCTGGATTTTTCTCTCCCAGTTGCCAAAACTGCCACAGTCCATCACAGGAAACATAGTCCAGCTACGCATCGCAACCTACAGGGCCTTGAGGTACTTGGCCAGCAGCCCCTATTTTGGTGAGTCACATGTGCAGAAATGAATATTGACCAAAGGTAAACATCCCAGGCTCCCAACAGGAAAATAAAAATGTATCTGCAAAGTTGATTACGGAAATGGATGTTTTCTTTGCTGAAGACATTGCATTTTTGCTATTCCACCAGAAAGCTGGAACCAGCACTAGTTAAACATCAAAGGTGGGTTTCATTTGTCCAAATGGAAGTGCCTACAATGTAGTCCTCTGCACTGTGCTAATATTCTGCATTTCTTTATAGTCCACAGACAGAGAGGCACATGGAGTGTGTCATTTATCTTACTGAAGATGTCTGAAGCAATTCAGATGAACTAGACGTGGAAGTGGTCTAGTTCATCTTCATTGTCTCCAGTGATTAAAAGCAGCATAAAGTGATTACAAAACAGACCTCTAAGTGCAAAATCCACTCTAACTCCTTCGAGAAATAAGATGTCAGAATGTCTGCAAATTTGTTGGTTATTGCATTTTTTTCACCCTGTTTAGGCTGAGCACCTACTGCTCATGAATATCTTAGGGTGATTCTAACAATCAAGTATTGCAGCTGTGACATTATTACTGTAAGCCGTAGCTCAGAAATACCTCCAGATTAGCTGAAATGTGCTTTCCATCAACATCAGGTAGAGACATGTCTCTTTGCCTTCCTTTCTGTTTCCAAGGAGGGGGAAGGGGAGCGAACCGTATCTTTGGCAATTCAAAACTTAACAATCTCCACTTGTGTCAGAGTTCCCGTATGACTTTCTTACAGTACGGTGGGATCTTATGGAACGGAGGATCTTGTTTCACACACATCTGTCTTTTTTGAACCCACATCACCACAACAGCAAACACTTGGTTTTAGTGACCTCCTGTGCCAATACTTGTGTCTCATTGGGAAGGGAAAGGATTTTCCTCACTTGGCAGGTGAACATCTAGATTGTGTCTCATATTCCGCCTTCTCAGAGCCAAGGTCTGCAGAACATGCATTATGAAGGCAGCAGTCTTAAGGCCTCAGGAGAATGAGCCAATGCTATTAAACCTGTGCTTTTTTTTTTCCTTTGCAACAGAGTTTTTCAGCCTGTGGTCTGTGTACCTCTGGGAGTCTGCAGAATACTCCAGGAGGTCCATGAAAAACAATTAACAGGAGCAAACCGATTGTCTGTTGCATAAAATTCTCTACGCAAGGATACATACCTCTTTTGGAAAAAAAAAAAAAATTAGGGGGCTTGTAAATTGAAAACTGTTGAAAACTGCAGCTCCATAATGTTACAAGGAGTAATTCTTCTAAACACTTAGAAGCATGAAGGGTCAGAGGGTGAATTATTCTAGCTTGGTGGTTAGCACAATCGCTCAGGCAACAGCAGTTGCTCCAATAAGTATTTAATTATTTTGTACAAACAGGAGAGACTGAAAAAGACCTACCTCTGAATATCCTATACAGCAGTAATTAGGAAAATCTCTAGGAAGGTGAGAGGCTTGAATTGGGCAGGAAAAAAAGTGAAGCTTAGCACATCCGTGGGGAAAGGTCCCACCTTCTCTATACTGGACATATAAAAGCAACACCTTTCCACAAATCTCTCTTCTTGATGTTTTGTGCTCTGTGAGATCTGGTAAACGTTTCCTTGCGGCAGAACAGTTGGAGGAGTTGTACGCGTGCTCAGTGTTGGAGTGGTTGTACACACGCCCAGCAACAAGAGACTCTGAGCGTGGTAACGTAGATATATAGGCTCAAGTAGCATCGCATCCAGAGTGCTGAAGATCTGTGTTTGTGAGTTGGGCACCAAGAGATGCTTTATGATTAAAACTTTCATGATTCACCCAAAGCCACACAGGAGGTCTTTGGCAGAGAAAGAATGTGAGCCCAGGTTTGCCAAATATGAGCCCAGTACCTTAACCACGGGGCTGCGACCCCTTAACCACAAGAGATGCAGTGACCAGATTAAAGCTAAGCAAGAGAAGGGAACCAGTAACATGGGAGTGTGACCAACAAGAAAGCTGTGCCAAGGCGGAAGAGGGGGAAGACAAAGCCCTGCGTTGGATATGCAAAGTACAAAGGTGGTGCAGAAAGAAATGTAAGGTTAGACTTACAAATCCATGGGGGGTTTACAAAGAAAGAGGGTTACTGCTCCTGCATGATGTGTTTCCTGTTGGATTTCCACATAGAGTTCATAGCATCCTAATGAGAGGCAAAGATGGGTTCATGGTTCTGGTAGAAACAATATTTGGTTTAAAGAAAAGGATCAACTTCAAGGATGAACAGCTTCTTATTCCTCGAAAGAGCCGTAATTGAAATCAAGACAATCTACTACTTCCCAAGGGCTTTGTCATACTGTTCAGACATCCTGATGAACCGTAATTGGATTTTTACCATAAACAAGCGTTGAGAAACATGGTTTTTATTTAGATTGGTTCATGTGTTCATGTGCTTTTTTGGTTCCCTGTTAGTCAACAGAATTCCTGTTGACACAAGTGGGAACAGGAAGTAAATATTTGAAGTGGGGAAGGGCAAACCTCGTGAAGTTCACAGAACTCAAAACTATTAACCTATTTTGGGGATTTAGAAAACAAACTGTTTACCTTCACAAACTTGTTTTGCCTGTAATTTAAACTCATTTTCTCTCCCATGCTGTTTTACATTTCAAAAACAAACAGATTTTCTAGGCAGCCAATTTATGTCTTAAAGAAGGCTGACAAAAGCAAAGCAGCCACAGATCAGGCCTCTGTAAATGATTCGTGTGTGTCCTTTCATCAGACTTACTATGTTTCCTCTGTTGGAAATTATTTTCTATTTTAATGTTACATTAAATTATAGGCTATATAAATTTAATAGTAAATGTTAATTTTTTAAATTACATTTACCGTTTGCATTTATTTGTATTTTTTCTTTGCGTTTATTATATCTATTGAAGCCTCTGTTTGTTTCTCTCCCTTTTCATTTGTTGTGTCTCCATCACCTTCTCATGCCCATAGGGGAGTGTGTGTTTTGCATTTTCTAGTAGGAGGTTATACTCTGTTTAGAAAACATGAAGCCAATAACGTGGAAAATAACTTTCAAACCTGATTTATTGGCATTGTCAAAGAATTTGGAACATTTCAAACTTTAATGTAGAAACAGCTGAGAAAGAAAACGTTTAAATATGCTAAAGCTTGCTGAGTTATTCTTCAAACTCACCTTTCCCGTCATCTCATTTTGATGCTTAAAACTGAGTCAATTTTGCAGGCAGGGTACTGTGAATGTGGGTGAATAAGATTCTTGTTGGTATTACAGTAACAACCAAACAACTGGTAATGATATGGAGGTTTTCTTTTTTGAGTCATGAGGTACTGAAGGGAAGAGCAAAAGCTGGCACTTCAGTTTGGAATTTCCATGTTCTGACAGTTGTGTATTTGATTCCTCAACATTATGGTTATCTGCTAACCCAGAAAGACTATAATGAGGGTTTAGAAGCACAGTGAGAAGATTGGTTTGTACTGTGGTCCCTGAAAGTAAATAGTGTGAAAACAATTTGGCTGCAATATTTTAAACAGTGGCTTGACTTGAAATACTTTTTTATTTTTTAAAGAACAGGAATATTTCTAAATCTTCTAATTTTTTAACCTACATGCAGTATTTTTGTGTTTGTTGTGGCTTCTAAGGAGTTACATTTTATTCCTTTATCTATTCAGAAAGTTTTTGACCATATCAGTAGCAAAAACAAAAGAAAGGTGAGTGTTTTCCGAATGCAATGCTGAAGAACCAGACCCATGTCCTGTGGAAATTTCTGGATATATTCTCACCCCATCTACATGAAAAGTAGGTCCGGATTCACAGTGGGTTTGAGTCAAAACCTCGTGAAATCATTCTGAGCTTTCCCTTTGACTCCAATTGTCTTTGGCTCATGTCCAGTGAATGAGGAGCCATTGACTTGTATTTCTGACCCCAACTTATTTTTATTTATTATGAGTGGACACCAGCTGCTTCTTTGTTGTCTAAAATATACTGTCTGCCCTTGAACTTTGACATTTCCTTTCCAAGAGGATGATTTAGACTCTGTCCGTGGTTTGCCAAACCAGCAGGCTACATCATACTTTTGGACTTGTGACAAATGGAACCATGAGTGGCTAATGAGGACCACGAGTGGCTAATCCCCCACCCACCTTTGGAGAGATACATAAAGTAAAATACGCAAAGCATATACAAAGCCTTATAAAATGGACGTATTGATCGACGGGGCCACAGTTTGTGTGATTGCCTTTGCTGATATGTTCAATTAACAGTCTTGTCAAGGAGAACCTGGTTTGGGTCACTCAACCTTACTTCATTTAAGTTGATAGTCCTTGGTATCCAACAGTAGGATAAACCAGATTCCTTAGCTTTGTTTGTTTTGGCCTACCGTGTCTCTTTATGAGGAAAATGGTCAAAGTAAAGTGTTTCCTCTGTGTATTTTGACAGGAAACAGTACTAATATGCTTTCCTTTTGTCGTATGCCTTGCTCTTTTCTCCTGGTGTTGTTTAAATATTTTCAGTCCAATGACATATTTATTAACCCACCACTCTCTGCATGGGGTAAGACTTTGATTGGCCCATCTGTAAAGACTCTCGGTTAAGGTGGTTTTTTCAGCGAGAGTTAATAATATTACTACTATTCACGTAAAACTCTGAGACAATCTCTTTAAAAATGGAGCACATTTATCTAAAACAGCTGGTTAAGAGAGCATGAGGGCCCAGCTAGAGTCGGCAAGGTCGGGGGTCAGGGTTAACACCAATCTCTGTGGAACTTTGAAGCTGACATTTTACAGATTATATGTGTCTCAGTGCACAGTGGGCATGGCATATAAATTGGTCTTAGAGGCCCCTATTTGTTCTCTGCATTTTTATGAGCCCACAGAGTTGTTCTTTGAAGCAGCACACACAGAAAATAAAAACTCATTTTAATGTTGTGGAACTATTTGCAGTAAATCATGTTAACATCCTGGCTTTTCTTTAGAGAGATGCAGTGTGTTTTTCCATGTTCTCTGGTGCTGTGATTGCCTCTGATTTAATCCTGTATTTTTCCTTTTAATCTCACTTCATACATCTTGTCTTCTCTCCTGTCCTCCACTTTGGTATTTGCACAGTTATCCTCTATGCCTGGCCAATTTTAAGCTAGGAAGGACACCTTCATTTTGCTTCATGCAGTGACTTGGCTATTGTAAGTACTTACTCTCTCCTGTATCGAAAATCCCCTGGCACTATAAACCTCTTGCTATTGTATGGCACTGTAGCCTTAGAAGAAGGCATCTGATTTCAAAGAGACTAAGTTCCATTCTGGAACTAATTATATCATTTACTTTATGGATTTTTTTTAATTGCTAGGTGTTTTAACTGGAAAATACTGAATTCTGGAGAGCCACAAGGAACAGACACTGTTAACAGAATCTGCTGGAGGTATTTTAGCCACCTAATTAATTTTCAATAAATGCTTCCAATAGGTAATTTGCTTCTGGCCAAATGTAAATCAACTGGAGACAAATAGGGTTAAAATTAGAAATGTGTGATGGGGACAATGTTTATGGACAAAATAACCTGGCACTCTTAGAAATAACTTGCTGACAGTAACAGAAAATTAGACCACACAGATGTTAACAAAAACTGAACATTGCGTGTCACGTGGCCCCGGTAGAGTTTCTCCAGCTGGACACACAACCGGCTCCTATGTGTGGGTCTCACCACACAAGGCCTGCTTATCCTTCATCTTCCCTTGGTATGGACTGGGCATAACATGATCTTGGTCCTCATCATCTCTGGCATGCTTCCTAAGGTGCCTTTTCTCTGTCCTCTTTTGCAAAAGTGGACCTTGTTGTTCACTTGAAACCTCCAAAAAGCCTCAAAGACACTCCAGCTAGTAGGAATATCCTCTGCAGAGCTCCAAGCTTTTATGTTCTCTAGTCTTAGAGGTCAGATTTTCAGAGGCATATAATAGCTGAAACACAGGCAATTGATGAATAAAGTTTTCAAATTTTGTTAATTAATAATGGTACTAATCTATATCAGCTTCTGAGAGAAATATACAGATTAAAAAAACCCTAAAACATTTCTTGCATATTTGCTTTTTTAAGTTTCCTCACCCCTCTCACATGCTCTTCACTCAGAACCTCCTAATTCTAGGATAAATCCCCTTGTCTTCTCCTCCAGAAAATGAAGTCAGTATCTGTCCCTCCCTAAAAGGGCTGGTTAAGAGATTCTTTTCATAACTTCCAGTCTCCCAAGCCGGGTCACCCTTGGGCAGGTCTGTCAAATGGCCAAGGTACCCCATGAGGCAACATGCTGCCTAAGTCCCTGCCTGCCCTTAAATTCAAACTATAAAAAGTTAGTCCGGGCAGAAAGCAGACTCTTCATCCATGGAATCTTTCATATGAAAAGAGGATCATTAAGGTTTGATGCCTCTTTATTATGGGTCTTAAGTAACTTTTACCTTTATAATTTACAATAAATTAGATAACTTGGTTCAGTAAAAATGACAGGATTGGTGTTACTTGCTATGAGTGTGCTTGTGAGCTGTCGATACTGGAAGAACCTTCAGAACAGACACCAGCTGCTGTATAAATAGGCAAATCTCTTAAAGCTGGTATTCATGGGCAAACCAGGATCAGTACTAATAAAACATGGTGGGGTTGCAGAGACATTGCTGACCTGAAAAACAGGCCACAGATAACTATGTGGCACGGAACATGACAACCGCAGGCTGCTATTAAATAAACGTAAGGACAAGTGACCTTTGGAGGGGTGTAATTACCCTTTTAGAAGGAAGCTTCCTTAAATCTTTAGCATTATCTGAAAGCAAAAGTCAATGACACAGGCTTGCAACTTGTATAAACTTCTCTAAACATGAAGGGGATAAAGCAAACTATGACAATTCTCCTGATATTTTCCTAGCCTCTGTTACTGAAAAGATCCTCACATGGTCTCAACATTTCCCTAAGTTTTACTGGATTTAGGTCTTGTCATGCTCTATAGCTAGGATCTCTGTCAACTTCAGGAAAAGGGCTTGGGAGCAAATTCATTGGTTGATCTAGCAATAGCTTTTAACACTGTAAAATCCTGAGGGGGTCTGGAAAATTTTGTTCATCTTTTTGAAGTCCCACAAAGTTTATTTCTGTCACTTTTTATTTTTCTGTGATGGCCAGTGTATGGAAAATGGCAACATATCAGACTCCATTCCTGTCTCAAGCAGCCCCAAACAAGGTTGTGTGCTGGCTCCCACGCTGGTTTCCTTCTTTTTCTTGGCTGTGTTGGTGGAGGCATTTTGCTGACATAGAGAGGAATATTTATTTAGTTCTATACCAATGGAAAGTTTCTCCATCTGCAGCGCTGCTCATCAGAGATCTTCTTTTTTTTTCAAATGACTTAATGCTGGTAACCTCTTCAGTTGAAGACATTTGCTTAAGCAGTGACCATTCTGCTGAGCAGCCAGTCGAGTGGGTTTCATGACTGAACAACAGGATGTGCGCGTCCATCCTGTTCCTGCTTCTCTCCAGTCTGGGAGGGCTTTGCTGGTTAGTAAGAATGCTGCCACAGAAACTGCTGATGAGATTAGCCATTGCATGGCTTTGCATTTTGGCTGTGGTCACACCTCTGTAGAACAACATTGTGAAACTAAGTAGTAATAATAATGTCTGTCAAAAAATCCAGCTCATTCTACTCCTTCCTGGTTATAAGACGTGGGGGACGTGCTATTGCTCTATCAAAACACCTAATCTACACAGCCTATATGCTTTGGTTTGGCCTACTGGTGAGATTAGATGGTGGGGTGAAATACCTAATAGCCAAATCCTTGTATATTGACAAAGTTTTCTCACTGAGAGCTGAAAGTGCCTGAACACCTTACTCTATGACTTGAAAATTCTTAAGGAAATACTTTATGATTATCAAAACCAAACCAGCTGTTCCCATTTTGCTGGGATAATGCAAATCCAGCTGCAGGTGAGCTGGATTGACCCCCTCCACTGAGGAGGCAGCAGCCAACAACAGAGCAGGGTGGTGGCAACAGTGCTGTAAGCATCTTTGAAAGAAATTGTGAATTTTACAAAAAAAGAGCACCATGCCTTGACATCCTTGACAACTCCACTTATTCCACATCCAGCTATTCTTAAGGCTTTTCCGCAGCCCTGGTTTCCAACATACCTGTCCAAGTTGCGTGTTTTCTGGATCCATGTATGCTGAAATCAGCATGAGTCTTTATCATTCCTGATGAGATAACAAGAAAGGCAGGTAAGAGCTGAATTCAACAGGATTGTGCAGCTTCATACAAAATCCCATTATAAACAGCTATTTTAGAGGGGTTCCCCAGAGCAAAGTTCTAAAGTAGTTTAAAAATGGATAAAGGAAATAACTGCCTCAAAAAGATTTTGTAGAGATGAGGACAGATCCTCAGCTGACATAAATTTCTGTAGCTCTGCTGAAGCCAGTGGAGCCAGGCCTTTTTATACTAGCTGGTGATTCAGCTTATAAAGTTGTCCTTTTAATTCCATAATTAATTATGAGCTGTATTTTTGAAATTCATAGTCAGACAAATAATTCTGTACTTAACATTGTGACTAATCATGCATTTAAGGGTTGCGGGAAGAGGGACCAGTAAATCTAAAGACCAGTATGAGAGCAATACCCCTCAGGCAAGACAATCTGATTCTGTAAGGCACTTAAAACTTATTTTTCTGCTGTATCATGGAACAGATTGATTAATTAACCCTGAATCACATTTAATAATCAAGACTCAAACAATCAATTACGTGTTCCAGGAATTCGGATTTTATGACCCATCTACCTACAATAGCAAATTACGTTTGCTAACTGTGTTTAAGATGAAGTTATTACAAGCTCTTTTCACTGCTAAAAGAACTGATGGTCATAACATCAGAGAGTTGAATCAGTTTTGGATAACAGAGTCCTGACTTTTGGAGGACAGTTTTTCTATTCCTAGAATTCTATTATGATAAATGATAGAAAGTTTTCCTTAAGCTCAGTACTACCCAGTAGTACAAGCTAGTTAGTAAGGGACTTAGAAGTTGCTGGAAATATTTTATTTTTTAATTTATGGACATTCGATACAGTGCTGAATCCATATATTGCCTTTAAATCTAAAAAGCATAACAAAACTCTCTACATTTTCTGCATTAATCTAAATGTATTTAATTAGCAGTAAAGCACAAGGCTGGGAGCCAGGAGGTCTGGGTTGTAACTGCTGTGGGGATCCTTTGCAAGCCTTGCCTTGCCTGTCACCTGGGAATAAAAGTCTCTCCAGGGAAGGTTTGCCACAATGGAACTTAATTTACCGATGTTTTTAAAGCACTTTAAAGGACTGAAATGGGAGGCACAGGAGAAATGAGAATTGTGCGGAGCTATTGTACATCCTAGTACCCTGGTAATTGTTAATGATGGGCACCTTTCAAAAAGTTTACAGAATAGCTTAGATGATAACCATTTATTTGGGTACATACCAAATTTAAAGCCTGATCCTGATAAAAATCAATAGAAGTCCTATGCTAAACTAAAGTAAGACCAGTCCTTGTTCTGGGTCTGTGTCAAAAAATGGTGCAAGGACATGTTCTCATAAAATCTTCTCACTGTACTGTGTGTACTGCCCGTATCACATCAAAGTAGAAAGTAGAAGAGGGAAGCAAGAAATACATCTTTTTAAATTAAATGGAATTTTATTTTTAATCTTGACAGGCTTTTCTTGAATGCTGTGCACAGATTTGTTTTCCTTTGCTATTGCCAAATTTCTTGAGCTGCTGCCAGTCATAATTAATTTGAGCTCTCATGTCGTGATTAAACACGTTGAGTGAATGAATGAAGATGGGAAATGCCAGCGTATATAAATCACAGCAGACTGCCAGTTGTTCTCCATTTGCTTCCTCCTCCTTTCCCCACACCCATGATCACTGCTGTTTCCTGTTTGCTTCCCTCAAATGGAGATGTGGCCTGATCCTGCCTTTCTTACCACTTAGTTTACAAAAGCCTCTCTCTTGTTCTGCTAAGTAGCCCTTGGTTCTGGGGAAAGCCCGAGTGAGCCCAGCTGTAACACTCAGGTGAGTCAAATCCAATGGCCTCCATTAAAATTGCAGAGGTATGTCCGTGTCAGTGTGAAAAAACGCCTGGAAAAAAAATCTAACTTGACATTTTAGCCTTCAGTCTCATGAGAAATGCCATTAACTTACACAGATCTGTTCTCACGTGTCTACCCCGGCAATGGTTCCTACCCCAGGCCAAAGAGTCTTTAACCTCATAGCTAGTGGAGAAAAAGGGACAGAGAGCTGGTGCCACATTTCAGCCCCGGTTGATGAAGGTAAAGTAACATGCTCTGGGCTGCTGCCAGCTGTTTCTTTCTTTGGAAGAAGGTCACTAAAATGATAAGCGAAACACTGAAAAAAATGGTAAATCACTCAAGGAAAACTAGATCTATTTTGTTTTGTCCCAAAGTGTTTCATTATAATCATAAACTATAAGGTGTTAAAGGGGTTAACAGGCTCTCAACTCATTGTCAACTAATTATCTTTAAGGTGTTGTCATCACATACTAATCGCTGGGTTAATGCCAGTTCCACCACTGGGAGGTGCCCAACCCCAGGGTGACCTTCTCTCACCTAACAGATGCTTACTTCATTAACTTCAACCATCACTTGCACAAAAAAAAAAAAAAAAAAAAAAAAAAAAAAGCTTTTAGGAACTTTCATCTTCTTAAAAGAGCAGGGAAAAAACCCTAATAAACTGGTAGCCTGGTTAGCAGTAGGGGATAGCTTTAGCTTAAGGCACCATGGGTGGCTGAGATCTATGAGAAACAGATGTAAGGCCTTTGGTGATAGGTCTGCACTTTCTATTTATTGACAAATGAACTCGGCAATAGAAGGCAATTAAAAGCCAATGATTACAGACAAACAGTGCAAGCCATAACAGCAGAGAGGAAAGAAAAGCAACAACACTGTGCAGCTCAGCTTGTTCAGGGCCAAGTGACATTGATTTGGGAAGCAAAACTGTGATTTCTTTGTAAAGAAAATGTTTTGAGTTTAAAGCTGAAGAGGTTTGATAGCTGTTCTTGCTTTTGTATTCTGTTTTTCCCCAAGTGCTGCCTGGTTACAAGGCACTTTTTGTCTGTTTGACTCTGGTTTTCTTTCTGGGGTTCAAAGAGGAGTATTGGTTTTAGTTGTTGGAATGAATAAGAAAGATAATCAAATATGAATAGGCAGCAAGGGACAGTCCTCCCTCACTGTGACCGTGTCAGTGATTTGACATCAAACTGCAAGGTTGATGATAACCTCTTTATGTTTTAAGGTTTTCTTAACAGGTAGTTGAGACCTGGATATGAAAAGATACACTCAAATGCCTGAACTCAGCTTCTCTCTTTAGACAGATTTATCCTTTTTTTTTTTTTTTTTTTTCTTTAACTAATCTTCTATCCTCAGGAAATAAGCTTGCAAGATAATTTATCTCCTAAAACACTCGAGGAGTGTGTGTTCTGCTTGTAGGCTGACCTCCTGATCCCAGAACATACAGATAGGTAATGCAGGGAAGACGAGATCTTCTTGGTAGGCATTTTAACAACCGTTTTATACTCAGACCTGGGATAACACCTACTTTTCACTTAATATGATGAAGGTGCAAATCCATAGGCCTAATTTAAATGCGTCTTTATTCTGCAAACTATAATTTTGCGCCAGAGACAAGGGGAAAACCAGCTCACCCTCCCAGGATGATGTTACGGCCGAGCAGAATCTCATTAAAAATCAATTCCTCATGTCCATAAAACAAGTTTATTTTATCTTGTGGGAGCCTGCTGTTAGCACTCACACAGTCCCATTGTGTGGAATTCTTGCCTCTAGTTGTATGCCAAACTGCACAGCGTACCATTAACGAGTTTCAATTTTATGCTAAGCTTTTCAATATTTTTGGTGTCATTTACTGCAGGTTATTTTGCCAGCATGTGGTGTCTTATAACATATGTTATTAATAGTGATGACATGTTTAGGTTCTGAAGGTTTAAACAAGACCTCCAATATTTACATTTATAAACCGGGGAAATGATGAGAGCAGGACTGCGATTGGCCACCGAAGGCTCCAGCTGTGCAGGTATTCATCCTAACCCTTGCAGGTCAAGGCTTGCTAGCCAACTGTTACAAAAACATAATGCAAAACACATTTTATAAGCACCGCAAGACAAGTCAATACATGTTAATTATCTACTAATCTGCCCTTTTTGCAGAGGGCGGTAGGAAGCACATGGTACCCCATATACCCGCGGTCCGCAGGGAGGATTGCATCCCTCCCTGGGTGATACGGGGAGTCCTGTGGGGCTCAGGTGCCCTAAGGAGTTACCCCGGCTTAACACCACAGCTAATCTGTGCTTCTTCACTGGGGCCGTGCTTTTAACCCGCAACAGAAGCGAGGTAAAACATGTTCACTTACATCTCCCTAAAAGAGATTTGAGTTAATGCATTTTATGTCTTATCTGCAGCAGGTTGAGAATAGGCACATGGTCAGTAACTATGGTTTTGTTGATCTGTGGCAGTTCAAACTGCTGTGACTGGATTGTGTCTCTGGGCCTTTCAGCTACAGGGTTTTTACATCTCTATTTGTGTGCTGTGTAAAAAATAGTATGTGGGATTTTTAGGCGCTATTGTAATTAATAAATAATGATCTCCTAGTAATTTAGAAATGTCACTTTTGAAAGCCGGGAACAAAACATGAGGTGTTCAAAGTATCGCTAATCTTGTGTGTGTGTATTTGCAGGGAGGAAGGGTGCTGCAGTCCTAAGTACCAGACATAATTAGGATGATTAGTCAAGGTTGACTCTACTGTATATTATAGGGAGCAAAGAATGGTGCTTGAGTGATGCTTTGTGGGGCTAGGAAATGAAGCATGTCTAGAAAGGATAAATACAGTCTTAAATTAATTATCATATATTGTATTTAGTAATAGTGGCAGAAAGACTCTCTTTTTTTTTTTTATTTCTGGTGCACCTAAAATTCCAGGACTAGGATTTTCAAAAGGACACTTCTAGTTTTATTTAGGCAACCAACAGCTATTGACTTTGCTTGCTTGACTAAACCTCCCTTAGAAATTCCAGTGACACCAGTGTAGGTTTTCAGTTCACCAAAAACTGCAGGCATGGAAAATGGCAGTTTAAAGTGACGTCTCCTGTGACCAACACAGACTGCGGTGTTTACAACAGGTAGTGTAGGCAGCAAGGAACTGATGGTCACAAATGCGCCTGTGGGCCCAGACGTGGAACTTCCCATATGTTTAACAGAACTAGGCATGGGCACGAGGACCCTTGGGAGAAGACAACCATTTTTCATTCTTTACTTGTACATTGCTTGGCACAATAGCATCCTTGAGGGCATCGTCATCTGTTTATTTAAAGCGCTGAAGAAATACAATTCAGTAAGTAATAAGCTGATGTTTCCTTCTGATCAGACAATTATGTCAGGTTTTAAAACACCTTGTTTTGTGCATGTCCTCTTTTCCAGAATGAAACAAAATGTATTGCACTCAGAAATCAAGTGCAAGACCTTCATGCTTTAAAATCACAGTCCTATTTGCTGTATAAGCGCTAGCAATATAAGAATGTCATCACGTATCTTCTGTCCAGTCGAGGGCAATGGCACGTATGTATAAAGTGGCCTTGAAAACCAGTAAATTTTATACTACATTGTTTTGTGAGGTTTTACTACCTAGGAAATATCTATGAACTTTTTATATCCCACAGTTGTCTGAGGGTGGCAAGTAAAGGGACTGAGCAACTATTATGCTTTATATAACAGTCCTGTTATTTGCTGTAATCTCAAATGCTTGAATGAAAATACAGATAATAAAAAATACACCATGACCTCATGCTGGCATCTCTGAAATGGATGGTCATAGAGCGCAGCCAGGAGCTTTGTGACACATCACTTGTTTGGATCACCAGGGAGCCCAAGGTTTATATTCCTTAAATTTCTCTGGGCAAAGCAGATGTTACGGCTAGTCAATTTATTTTATTTTCCCATTGTTTTGAATTGAAATTTCACAATAAATAAACTCGGTGATAAAATATAGCTGAAATTACCCTTAGGGTTCTGGATAAGGAAACAAACAAAATTAACTAATACATCACAATTTCCTATGCCTGTATTTTTGGCTTCTGTTCACCCAAGAAAAGTTTTGAAAGTTTTAGGGAATTTCAACCAAATCAGACAAACAGGAAGAAGATTCAAAGTAAGGATTCAGAGAGGATTCCTACAGGTTGTATGGAAACAGGTGTCTGTGTAAAAGGGAAAGATGGAAATGAATGTCTCCCTCCGAGAGAGGCTGCAGCACAGCCTCTGCTGTATTAACAGAAATAGGAAATACAGGAGAAGCAGTCACACTGAAGACCCAAGAAGAGCAGAAGCCTTCGCTGTAGTTCATGCTATGTTAGACACAGGATGACCCAAGCATGGGACGCAGCCACGGGAAACCAGGCTTCACAAGTTACGCTGTTCACAGAACCCCTTCGTTTTATACCCCCGCCCCCAGAAATTACGATTCAGTTTGAATTCAGCATCATAAGAAAGTGCCTATGAATTGGAATACTTGCAGTATGGTCAGGACACTTAAGAGTGTTTTTATTTTGTTTAAAAGGCTTGTTTTTATGAGTCCCACAAAGTTCCCTCAAAGGTTACACACAGAAGAAATCAGTTGTTCTTAAATTTCTTAAAGTCAAGAAAAATCACCCCAATTTTATTTTCTTTTTAATAGTTAATGAATTTCAAAATAATATTCATTGGAGTTTTTCAAGGCAAATGAACAAGTTAGGCATGCATCTCCTGCTGGCTTTCAGTGGGAACTCAACAATTCACTGTCATATTTTTACTTTAAAAATCTCCCCCACAGGTACGCAAGTATTCCTTTAGGCAAGACTGATTTTGTATAGAAAGTGTCAGAACATTAACACGACTTGCAAATAACAGAGGGCTCAGCTGGGTGGTGAACTAGGTCCTGTCTCACCACGGCCCAGCACTCTCCCAACAGCTAATCCTGGATTTAGGCAGCCAGCACTAGGAGTGCAAACGAAAAATGCAGCTGGTGACTTGTTGCTTTATTTTTATTTAAGTCCTCTCCTTAAAAGTCTCCAGGCCAGCTAGAATTTTACAGCAAGCCCCCCTGCTGACAGTGGGAGCAAAGCAGTTGGTTGGAATCGGAAAGTTTTGGAGAACCAGAATGATCCGATCTTCGTTATTGATCCCCTTGGTTCGTACTTTATTTCTGGTTTGGGAAGTTGTCACCGCCTCAGTATGGCATCCCTTAAAGGTCACCCATGAGACTTTTCAGATCTTTAAGAGCCCTTGGCTTTCTCCAGTTCATCTGGTGACAAAAAGCCGGGGACAGCCCGTGCCGTACCCACCACAGGCAAGACAGGACAGGTCCTGGGACGTGCGACACGGACTCGAGCGTGCAAGCTGCTGCTGGGGCCGTGAGTGTGAGCCCAGATGCACCGAGCTGGCTCTCCCGCATCCTGTCGTCATATCAGCTGGCAGTGGGGGCTCTGTCCTGGGCAAAACCCCAGCACAGGATCCGCTACCTCTTCCCCGAAACACAAGTTACTGCTCCAGCACCTGAACGGCCTCAGGACCAGTGTTTTCCTTTCTCCTTGCCAAAACTGCCCAGTTCACTGCAAGGGGACGAGGGATGGTGGAAGCACACAGAAACTCAGGTTTTGCAGCAGGTTCTAAATTCAGTTATTGCTTTGAAGCCATTACTGTAATCAACACCAAAACCATACAGACTTAGATGCATTTCCCTGCTTTCCTTGGTTTTGTGTGCTCCTTGGGATGAAGGCAAAGTTCTTGCAGGTCTGGCTCTGTCTCACTCTTACTGCCTATGTCTTCTCTTCGGGACTTGGGAGCCTTTTCTGCTCTTCTTGGCTGGATTTCTTTATCTCAGCTGGTCTTGCAATTAACAAATATCCTTCTGTTATAAACGCACGTCCCTCATCCCCTGTTTCCTGCACATGGCGTCTTTCCCAGAACGTACAATCCCTTTGGTCTCTTCATTTTCAATTCCCCACCACTGCTTTCTGCTATACCCTCCCTTCTCAGGTGACCCCGAGCAACCTCCGAAGTGATCAAAGTCTCCTACCTGATGGTCAGCAGCTTAGTTCTCTTCCCTCCCTGTCCCCTATGTGTTTATCAGACTTAATAAATGAGGTAGTAGTCTTCTCTTTGACCAAGGCTGTTGCAGTTGAGCAGGCTATCGCCAATGTTTAATGACTCCTTTTTTTATTAGCCCTATGCAAAGGCACAAAGGTTTCTCTCATCGCCTCCTGTGGATTCTGGGACACTGTAAGCCAAAGGGAGCCAAGAAAGAAAAAGCTTGCCTGCTCAGAATGGAGTTTGTAGCCTCGCAGACATGCAGAGAGAGTCCCCTGTAGCAAGGAGAATTCACAAGCTGTATGTGGAGAGATTGCCCAAATTGTCACTTAAGTTAACATGAATTTTTATAGTCTTTCCCTAGGAACATATATTACTTTAACAAAATAAAAAGACTTTCCCCTTATCAAGCATTATTCTTTTACATTTACAGTTTGCCTGACATACAGGAGTAATATTCCATGATTTGCTACAACTTATAAGTTTATGACCCTTCTGTGGCAGATCAGACTAAACATAATTCATTCACAGCTACTTAGTGTTCTGGGAAATAAACCCCTGAACTTACATAACTATAGTGTGACCTCTGTAAAATATTATTTATGGGTTAAGAACTATTATTATGTACATATGAAGATGTGCCAAAGCTTGTAAAACAAACACTAGTCAGCAAACTGCACTGTTTACTGGCCTAGTCACTCATGGCTTACTTTCTGGTTATAGTCCTACAAATATCTGTAAATGCAGAAAACCATTACTTGCCTGCTTTGGTAATTAGAATGAAGTTGATGCTATGGACCACTGAGGATTCAATAACAAATAATTCTCTGTCATAAACAGAACGCCAAAATCTAGCCAAGCAATCCAGTTGAAATTCATGGTGTTTTCCATTAAAAAAACATTGATTGCCGGAAGGGCGCAGCCACTGTCAGAATCGGCAGGGAAAGGACAGCCGTTCATCTGCTATTCATTTCGTAAATCGGCCGATCGAATGCAGGGAGAAAGCTCCAAGCACATACGTAAGGCGTCCAAAAGGGAATTTCAGGTTCTGTTTCTGGTATCTACCAACCCACAGGGGTGTGGGGGAGCGTGTGAGTGTGCATTCATTGCACTGCTCGTTCGTGTATAATGCACCTACATCAGAACGCATCTTGTGCGCAAGGCTCCTAAAATGTTTGACAGGCAGAGCCATATAGACACATACATCAGAAATGTTCATATTAGTCAAAACCACATCATATAATTTTATGTGAGGAATCTGTCATCGTTTATTTCTCCTCTCCCCACCCCCCCAAAAAAAAAAAAAAAAAGAGAGAGAGAAAAAAGAACCACCAACTCTATCTGGACAAGTTTTATAACAGTCACATTTAATGTTGCGACAGATCCTTATATCCCTTTTTTCAGACAGGAAAGTTCCCCAGCAACGTCAATGGGGTTTCAATAATTTCCGCAGCAAGGACAGATGTAAGTACCTGCACGCAGGTTTTCCCAGCTCTCAGATCAAGTCCAGTAGTGCTCAGCTCACAAAAATCCCTTCCATCCAACTTGCTCAGTAGACATCAGGGACAGTTTCAGGCGTGTAAAGTAGATGCTAAGTAATTAGTATGGGGAAGCAAATGAATTTTCAGCCCTCTGAAGAAAACTTTTTTTCAGTTATTAACTCAGGGTTTTTTTCTTTTCTCCTTTTACTATGAAAATGCTGTGTGAGTAAAAGAGCTGGTACCGAAACAGCAAGCAGCCCTGTGGTTAGGGCAATCCCTAGAGATGTTGAAGACCCAAGTTCAAGTCCTTTTGCAAACCTAGGATTTACACCTTGGTGTGCCACATCCCATGAGAGTGCCTTGTCTCTGACCCGTCTCTAACACTAACCAACATCCCATCCTGGGCTGAGCCAACGTTCCCTCTGGGAGCTGGAGGGAAACCCGCACCTTTCCCATCAGAGGGCTTTGTTTTGGTGGAATGTTTTAACTTGTTTTGCTGGACGATTCTCTGCTGCCCCACCAGTTAATGATTCTTCTACTGTGTTTGCTGTGGGGAACCTCAGGCTGTTACATATCTTAACATTTCCTTCATAATTTGATCTCATTACATCAGTAACACCCCTGGAACAATTCCAAATATTCACAAGCCATCATTTTCATTGGTTTGGGGCTGCTGGATATTTTTTAGAATATACAAAGTTCTTTTATGTTTTTTCCCCTGATCTATTCTATCCTGGGGATATACTGTCCTATCTGATCCACCTAGTGTCCACCTTCCATATTCCACTCTCACTGGTGTCTAAAAAGCTGTGAGTAGGGAAGGTACTATTGGAAAGTGGGTGCTAATGGAATGAATCTGAGAGGAAATTTTTCCTGCCATTTCCCGTGTAAGAATGTAAATGAAACATCCTGGTTCAGCAGAAAACAAACCAAGTCTCGCACCAATATGGAGCAGAATGAGGGCAGGGAATTTGCTCGCTGTACCCAAGAGTTGTCACTTCCCATTGAAGTGAGATGGAGTTGCATGAATTCCAGGATGATAGCCCTAATTTGGATGAAAAATTGGCCATTAGCATAGCCCGTTATGTGAGCCAAACTGCTCACTAAGTCCTCCTGAGCTTCTCTTAGCATAGAGCAGGTGCAGACTTAGCCACCCATCTCCAGGGGTATGGGAGGTATTGGAACAGGCGGAGCTTGAAGTGCTGGGTGTATATTCCATCAACGTGAAAATAGGTGACATTTCCAAATATTTGGTTCTTTTCACTAGGTCACAGTTTAGGCTAATGTTTACTCATGCTGGGTCTTTCCTGTGACCTGCTTTAAGCTAGCTGAAACTGGACTGCAGGGGACCTGGTTTTCAGATGAGCTGTGCATCTGTGTTTGTAACCTCACTGGAAAAAACAAACCACAGCAAAACCAGGGCACGCCGTGAACGTACGGCATTGAGATATGTGAGCCAAGGAGGAGAAACCTGGTAGGGGAACTGGGTGACCTAGGTCCTACTCCTGGCTGTGTCCTATCTGCAGGGTAGTCTCGGGCCACCACTTTTTTCCTCTTTGGTCTGTTTTCCTTCTTCCTTTATGCCTTGTCTGTTTTGATTGCAAGTTATGTGAGACAAGCTGTGTGCTCCTTACTAGGTGTTCGTCCAGTCCCTAGCACAGGGCAGTCCTATGCTTATTTGGTTCCCCTCAGGCACTGCTACAATGCAAATAATATTAGAGATCTGAACATTTTTTCTCTTATCCCTTTAATCAGATTAAATATGTATTTTAAATGCAAGCTCCTGTGGTTTTTTTTTTTTTTTTTTTCCATTTACTCCCCAGAGTCATTTTCAGCTTTGATTGCACAGGAGGCTTTAACATTTATGTCCTTGGAAGAGGCTGGAGCTGCTAGTTGAAAGCACAGCCGTACGCTACGCGGTGCGGTCCCAGCCTGCCCAGGGGGCTGCTCTAACTAAACAGCATCAAATTAAAGCGCATCATAAAATTACAGCATGCTTTTCTGTAAAGTTTGATTTTTTTCTTTTTTTTTTTTTACTTTCCTGGGCCTGGCCTTCAGGTTTCATCAGGAGCAGCGCGCAGCAGATCTCCCTGCGGGGTCAGGGTACCCTCTAGCGGAACAGGCGCCGGCAGCAGGGAAACACAGCGGCTGCGAGGGAGGGCAGGGATGCCCCGCACTCCCAGGAGCTTTTTTTTTTAGGGCCGATGAGAAATTAGGGGAAATGAAATGCTAAGTCTGGACCGTGCCCATCTGTGCTCTTCACCCTGTGCAAGGGTGACACGGTGCAGGTGGGTTTAAGGATCATGTTTAAAGGGAGATGTGTGCTGCTTTAATCCTTCCAAAATCAGGGCTTTGTGGTTCTGGGGCTGGTGGGAATAGTGAGGCGCAAAGAGGGACACAACATCGCTAGTGTTTCCTCCTGTGCATAGTGCTGGGATGGTGGTACCCTCAAGGCTTGCTTTCCAGGCTTATGGGATCACGCAGGCTGACGCCCTGCTACCGCTGTCCACCAAAGGGAAGCCCCCTGTCATGGGAGGCAAAGGAGTTCTTCGGTGTCCCAATTTTTGCAGTCTTTCCCTCTTCATAGGGACCTAGTCCAGCAGGGAGCTCAGCTCCCAGGAGTCTGTATATCAGTGCCACACCACTGGGATAAATTAGTCTGGCTCATCCGTCCAGCTAGGGGTCCGGCATGTTGTTTACATTCAGATCTCACCAGTCTGCAGCCCAGTTTGACTCTTTTCACTCCCAAATGTTACTCTTCTGGAAGGGGCAATTTTTTAAAGCAATACAAGGGCATTGGCAACACAGCTGGTTTCTTGAAGGATTATGAAAAAGCTTAGAATATCTAACACCAGCACAACACGCATGCAAAACGATGCTCCCGCGTACATCGTTGCAAATGCCTAAGCTTCCTTCCCTTCCATAGCATTTTATTTCCCCTGCCTTATGGCTGGCGGTACTTCAGGAGCTGTTGCTTGGTTTGAAAATAGAAGGGGTAGCTCCATCTAGAGGTCTTTGATAAGAGAAGAAATCCTGGTTTTCATAGCTCTGCACTTAGAGAGTTTCTGTCTGGTGCAGCATTGTGTACATGGGGGTGTTTTCTTTTGTGCAGTGTAGATACACCTTCTGGTTTCTAAGTTCTAAGATTTTGGAGCAGAGCCTCAAAGTTTTAGAGAAATACTGTGATATTCCCTTTTGCCCCTGCTTATTATTCAGAGCGAGTTGCAGCTCGGCAAGAGCATCCGTATGTATACATCTTGCTGCCTATGTGCACCATTTGGGGCTTTCCAGCAAAATGGGATGGACAGGGAGGTTCTGACCATTGTTTCTCCTTGTTTCTTCACAGACATCTTCGAATATCTCAGTGCGATATTGAGAGGGGACTGCGCTTGAGCCTACACTGGTATTTAGTGGCGGAGCCTACACTCTGATTCAAAAGAAGGGGAGAGTAGCACTGTAGTAACCACCATGGAGTGGGGATGGGGACACGCAGGTAACTTTTACTCGTACGTGTGCACCACCAGAGGTGTTATTTTACGTAATTAGGAATCTAACAGTTTGTCTCAATGAGTACTTGGGGTGGCATCTTGGTATCATGGAGTTCTTATGATTTACTGAGATTTTCAAGATCTCAGTAAACGTGCACACGCAGCATGTTTTTTTCCTATCAGTAAGGATTAAAGCAGAAACACAGAGATACATCCGATGCACAGCATATCCCAGAGTGTACGCCTGCCACGGCACTGTAATCATATGCTGGGGAATCTTTTCGGGTTTGGTTCTGAACCAAGAGGAGAGTTCTTTGTAATGCACTGAAGAATAAAAATCGATATTCCTTAAGTAGAATTTAAAGGTTAATAATGCCCTCCTATGTGTTTCTTTTTCTTCTAGTCACCTAGTCCAAGTAATTGTTCCCTTCTCCTTTTGAGTATTCTTCATCATCATTATATTCTCTATGGTACCCTCACCTCAATATACTTTTAACTCCATTCATTCTAACCCTTTCCTGCTGGCCTTTCAACTTCCATCTGCTCTATAAGTATTAAAGATGATAGCTCTTATGGTTACTAGAAAATGTACAGATAAATAGAGATTATTGGTGAACTCCTGCATTTCAGCGGAACAGAGTTCAGCACTTGAGACGAAGAAAAGAATGTGCGGTTCTCGGCAGATAGGACTTTTGATTTATGAAAAAAAAGGAATTTAATGAGAGACATGGCAGGAAAGTGAGAGGTCAGGCTAAGTCTTGAGTGAAAAAAGAACTTTGAGGGCTTGCTGATCCTTTGCCAGTGTTAAAGGAGTCAACTCAGGTATTATTAGCTAATACAATGAGTCTGCAACATGTAGTCATAATAGTCCCGTAACATTAATACATTTCTTTTTCTCTCCTCTTTAGCCTATTTACTGTTAAACAATATCTCCTATTGTTTTAGCGCAGGTCATAGTTCAGTCTTTTGAGGACTTAAAAAAAATGCAAAGTTAAACTACTCAGGAAAAGAACAACATCCCACTTCTTAAGGAATAATATTCATACTAGATAAACATTTCTGGGGAACATTTGGAGTGCTAGTTCTTAAACAGATCTCTGGCAATCACTGCAGTGGTTTTGTTTACCAAGCTCTCCTTCATTTGCTGTTTCACCTATTTCAGTTTCAGGCTCTCCTGTGAGGACCAGGCAGGTGGGCACAGTTCATGCCAGTTTCTCACAGACATTATTCCTCACTCAATGCAAGCAGACAGGGGTGTCGCGTTGTCTCCTCAGGACCATGGCATGGCAGCCCTTGGACCTGCCTGCCAAACTTCTCTGAATCTCCTCAGCAATGCAGCTCCCAGCTGTCCGTGGCCAGTGGAGCTCCTCTCCCAGAGACATTGTGTTGGCACCTGCACAAGGTCAAGCTCAGCTGGGAGTCCATCCTGTTGATCCAGAAGCATGCAAGCATTATTTGGCTCTGGCAGGTACCTACCACCTTACCTCCAGGATATCTTGGCATCTTTTACCTCAGAGATGCGTATCTATGCCTGATCAGGTGTGTGCTGCAGAGACAAGGGAACCACAGGTTTGAAAGCTGAGTGCTTGTCCTCACTAAAATCTTGCTTCTCTGGTTGGGAACATTGGGGCTAAGTCTCCTTGATCTGAAATAAAGCTACACACTGTTGCAGTGACGGGCCCTGGCCTGACTCTGCCCTCTGAATCTTAACATTATTTCCTAATTCACTTTCTTTTAAAATGAGCTGAATGTGAAGCTCTTACCACATGCATCTAGGGCTCATCAGCTTGGCTTAGGCAGCAGCTCCCGACCATCATAGTATGGAGAGTATAAACGAAGGTGGCTCACAAATGGAAGGATCCGCCTGTTGGTGTGCTGTGGCTGGGTGCACTGGCAAATCATAGAATCATAGAATGGTTTGGAAAGGACCTTTAAAGGCCATCTAGTCCAACCCCCCTGCAGTGAGTAGGGACATCTTCAACTAGATCAGGTTGCTCAGAGTCCTGTCCAACCTGGCCTTGAACACTTCCAGGGATGGGGCATCTATGACCTCTCTGGGCAACCTGTTCCAGTGCCTCACCACCCTCACAGTAAAGAATTTCTTCCTTGTATCTAATCTAAAGCTCCCCTCCTTCAACTTAAGGCCATTACCCCTTGTCCTATCACTCCATGCCCTTGTAACCAGTCCCTCTCCAGCTTTCCTGCAGGCCCCTTTAGAGACTGGAAGGCTGCTATAAGGTGTCCCCCAAGCCTTCTCTTCTCCAGGCTGAACAACCCTAACTCTCTCAGCCTGTCTTCATAGGAGATGGGCTCCAGCCCTTGGATCATCTTTGTGGCCTCCTCTGGACTTGCTCCAACAGTTCAATGTCCTTCTTATGTTGGGGACCCCAGAGCTGGATGCACTACTGCAGGTGGGGTCTCGCGAGAGCAGAGTAGAAGGGCAGAATCACCTCCCTTGACCTGCTGGTCACGCTGCTTTTGATGCAGCCCAGGATACAGTTGGCTTTCTGGGCTGCAAGTGCATATTGCTGGCTCATGTCCAGCTTTTCATCCACCAACACCCCCAAGTCCTTCTCTTCAGGGCTGCTCTCAATCCATTCATTCCCCAGCCTGTACTGATACTGGGGATTGCCCTGACCCATGTGCAGGACCTTGCACTTGGCCTTGTTGAACCTCATGAGGTTCACATGTGCTCACTTCTTGAGCTTGTCCAGGTCCCTCTGGATGGCATCCTGTCCCTCAGGCATGTCAATCACCCCACAATCATAACGTGCTCTTCAGGTGCTGTGGCAGGATCTCTTCCTTTGCTGAGCTGACACCCAGATCCTTGGAGAAAGAAAAATGATCCAGTGGGAGCAAAAAGAAGGAGTAACATGCGGCATGAAGCACACAGTGACTTTGTTAGAAAGACCCATTTCTGCAAGAGGAGCTTGAGGGACAGGAAACAGGAGAGGGAGGTTGGTACAACAGCACAGTATCTCATGGAAGAGAGGGGAATGGGGTGCTCGGCCTTTTTGTAACAAGGGTCTAGATCACAGCTCTGGCACCTCCTTTCTGTATGTAAAGCAAAGACTGTGGGGTCTCCTCTGTGATTGAACAGTCCTGCTGTTCGTGGAAAATCCTGGGATTTATTACGTTCAGAGCTGTACCAGGAGCTGAAAGAGGCAGAGATGCTCTTTTTATTCTACCCTGTTACTGCAAGGTAAGGAGAATGCATACACCCCCGACCATCTGGGGCCATTCCTAGCAAGTATCCGCTTCTTAATGGCATAATGTGCACATCCTTGGGCTTCTTAAATACTTTTACATTTCTTGTCCAACTGGTTTTGTTGCACAATCTGTTAGCACGTGCTAGCTTGGGAAAGAGGGTAGGAAGGAAGTTGTTATCAGAAGCTGATGGGAGGGAAGTTGTATCAGAAGTGCCTTGTTTAGTGGCAGGAGCAAATAAGCTGACTCATATCTTTGAGTGCCCAGCACCACAACACTACACAACCCCATGTACATACCACGTGAGACACAGGCATGGGCGTACAGAAGAGGCTTGAACCTCTGTCCCAGGGATAATAGAAACACTTTCTAATCACCTGTGCTGGTCGTTCAAACTAGCAGTGTCTTCAGCCTGTTCTTAGCAAAATCTCTCGCCCTTTTCCTCTTGATGCTGTGTTGGATCCATTGGCTGCCATAGCATCTGAATGGGTTTGCAGATAGCACTGGGCTGATGTAATTTGGCCAAATTTGCACTCCGTGACCATCCTCTGACTGCTTTGTGTGTAATCAAACCATGATAAGACCCTATTTCACAAGCCAAATGAGAAGAGGATTGGTGGGGCATCTCCAATGCAACGTGTTCAGATACCGCATCGTGAATCACTTTATTTGGAGGAGTGTGGCCTTTCTTCGGACAGTCAAGCACCAGTCGGTATCACGTCTGCCACTGGTGCAGTGTGTCACTGTGCTGGTTGTGGCCCTGTCTTTCTGATTGACCCAAGCCTTTAGTGAACAGGTAGGATCATTTATACCAGGTGTACCCTTGTGCCTGTGTAGGAGGAAAGAGGAACTTATGAGTACCATTAATAACTGCAGTGCAGCAGAAAAAGACCAATAGCTCAGAAATCGAGTTATTTCAATCTCATTAAATATACCCATCCCCACAGAGGGTAAACCACAGTCACTTCACATATCTCCACCTCTGAGATACTGATTGTTGTCTTGCAACACCAGTCAGGTCTAACACTGATTGGTGGGAGTCCGGAAGATCCTGTTTCCAAAGAGCACTAACAACACATTTCTGCGTGTCTCCTCCCTCATTTGTGTTTCATGGCACTGCAGGTTGAAGAAAACTGCTCAGACTGCCTGATGAAAGCCACTTTCATGACAAGCTGCTGCCAGTCCTTCAAGACAATTTGACACCGGTATTGTTTTTTCCATTGCTTTGAACTGAATCAGGGTGAAGAAAGGAGAGCAAATAAGGTACGCTTCAGGGGTCTTCAGCATTCAGGATGTAGAAGGTCTTTCAGATCTTGATAATACTGGGTAATATTCCTCACATACAAGCGTTTGCAAGATTGTGGCTCTAAGCTTATTTGTAAACCACAAGGCCAGAAGAGACATCTACAATTATCTGGACTAAATGGTTGTGCAAGACAGAAAGAGATCACCCTTACTCGATGCATCAGTTCCAATGAAGAGGAAGTAAAATATATTTTTAGACTTGAATGTTGGATTTCAGTGAATTAGAGAGAGAGAACCATGAGTGAAACAGAAGGTTTTACAGCCTCCTTGATACACATTAATATATCTTTTACTTAATTCCCATTATTATATATGTGGGTGGAAGCTGCTGCCCAGCAAAAAGATACAGAGAAATGAGCAAAGCAGAGGCCGCTCCGGATGCCTGGTGCCTCGGAGAGGTTTGTGGGGCTGGCATGTGAACTCCTGTCTGCACGGAGGGCTCGGACCCACTTCTGAGTGTGTCAGTCATGTTTGGGACTACGTGAGGAGCTAAATTATAAATAATAGGGCAAGACTGCTGGGAAAGAAATAAATCCCAGTAAACCAAAACAATCAGTTTGTTCTCCAGTGTTTCCTGTACAACTAATAAAATCTAATAACTGAGTTGCTGTTAACAGTTAATGACCACTGCATTTGTTAATGGACCCAGACAAATGAGAGCAGTTTAATACAACAAACAGGCCATTAGTTGTATTAATGGTTGGCTTGTAGGAGTTAGTGCTCTTATAAACTATATTCTGCAGTTTATAATACCAGCACTTTATAAAATGACCTGGTGTTTTCAAAAAAATAAAAAATAATAAGGATCAGGTGAGCTCCAATTTAGTAGTGGAAAATAAGTATGCATGCTAACTAAGTAAAGCTATTAGGCTAAATCTCTTTTTCTAGTTCGCACTGGAATAAATCAGAAGCAACAGCAGACATACAAATCAGGGCTGATTCTTGTATAGCTTAAATGAGTGGCAGCTTTGCTTTTGACTTCAGTAAGTTTTGGATTGATCCCATAATTATTATCATTAGAGGGGAACTTGATCTTTTTTCTTTTTTTTTTCTTTTTTTTTTTTCTCCCAGACCACAAATGATTCCACACATGGGATATTCAGTTTTTAGCAGCTGTCATTATTTAGAGGTTTAACAAGCACTCTTATAGAAAGAACTATAAAAGGGAAGTTGTATAAATAGACTAAAATTAATAGAGGAACCAAATAGAGTCAGTTCCTGCTTCACTAGCCTCTACAGCTCTTTTAATTTTTGTATTTTTAAGCTGTATTTAACTACAGTTCCATTTACAAGAAATGTCAGTAGCATTTTTGCAATGGTAGTTGTGAAAGCCAAAGTTTTTCCATCGCTTTACAGACTCACGTCTGAATGTAACCAGTGTTTGGTAGAAATTTAAAGTGGAGCAATTTAAGCGTTTGCCCTTAACTTGCCAAATGGGGACGATACTAAATTATAGGTTACTGGTGCAGGGAATAATGTACACTTTGGTAGGAAAAAGAAGTGGAGGTTTTTACGTGGTGCATGAATGGGCTTTAATTTGTGTGTAGCTGTAGTGTGAGATGAGGCCAGGCTTAAATCATAAACTTACAACAGGGCTTAGCCAAGCTCTTGGGCTTTGTTTGTGGAGCCGAATTGCAAGTTTTCCAGATAGACGCCCAAAAACATGAGAGAACTTGCATACATTTATCCTTAAGGTTACTGTGACCTGAAGGAAGAATGCAAGAGTAAACTCGGAGAGTTGTTCCTGTCTTTGGCCATTCACCCACCTGCAGGGAATGATGCCTAAGCCAGTCTAAAGAGGTGTCACTCCTGAGTTTTCTTACTTAGATATGGAAATTACAATCCAGAGGAACATAACAGACACACTGTGTCCCTTCTAGACGCATCATACCTCAGCCATGCTGTTCCAAAGAGTGGCCAGTAACTGAGGCTTTGGAGTAAGAAACAAGATGCTTAAGAAGAAAAGGATAAGAAATAAGGGAAACGCAGAGTGGTCCTTCCTCTGTTGAATCCTCTCAGCTGGCAATTTGCGGTTTAAGAAGTTCCTGGGCCAGGGTTTATCTATCCTCCATAAATACCTAGCCCTTTATGAGGTTATTTATATTTCTGGCCTCCATTTTTGCCAATGAATTCTACATTATAACTATGTATTCTGTGAAAGGGTGTTTGCTTCTGTATGTTTTAAACCTGCTACCTCAAAATTTCAGTGAGTGCCCTTTAGGTCTTGTTGGGGAAAGAATGAAAAATCCTTTCCCATTCATCCAGCTCATGTGGTTTATTATACAGATCTTGCTCACGTTTTCCCCTTCAGTCATTCTTTCCCAGACCCAAAAATCTTAAGCTAGGCAGTCTCTCTCCCTTCACAACCATGTTTCATGCCTTTGATCACCTTCATCATCTTTTCCTGTGCCTTTTCTAGTTCTACTCCGCAGTTTTTGAGATGGAGGGAGCAGCAGTCTTGCACACAATATAAATGGTATGGGTGTATCATTTATACAGTGCCTGAGTGACAGTTTTGGCTTTGCTCTCAGTTCTGTTTCTAATAATTACTAATAGTCTATTTGTCTTTTTGCTAGTCGGTGAGCACTAAGCTGTTCTTTCCAGGGGGTTCTCCACCACTGCACTAACATCTTCTCCTAGAGTGGCAGAAGGTTACTAAGATTGCCTATAACCCGTTTCTTTATCCTGTAATTTACCTATAATTCAGATTGCATTGCCTCATGTGCTTTATTTTGTATTTGTTGCCTTTGCATGCCATCCACCATGCTGCTGCTCAGGCCCAACATCAGGACATCCGTTCATTCTTCTCAGCTGGTTTCTTGAACAACTATGTGTCACCAGCCAACTGCTCAGGAAACCATGCAGCTTGGCAGGAAGCGCTAGGAAGAGCTCAGCCTCCCTGAACACTTGAGGGCACAAAATGAATCGACTTGCCATGTCTGGAGTCTGGTCTCCAAGCTCCTGCTGGGAAGAGAAGAGAAGCCATGCTCCTGCAGACCTGCCTGGCACCGAGAGCTGTGCAAAGAGGTTCAACGCAGCCATCACCAGATGGTCCTGCTGCATTCAGCCTTGCAAGGTCATTGTGTGTGGGGATCTTTTGATTCTTGGAAGAAAATACTGAACTGGGGATGTTTTTCCACTGCTTGGATGTCTGGAGAGTAGGCAGAGTATGTTCTGACTTCATGTCGCTACTCAGTTCTCTTTGAGAACAGGACATTTGGGCTTTGGCTGAGAGTTCAGAACAGGGGTGTGTTCAGATGCTGTCTGAGATGATCTGTCCCAGACTGGTTCAAGTGGATAAACAAAATTAATTAGATTCACATCATATGAGTCCACAGGATTGATTTTTTCCTCCAATGGAAAACTGACTAGCAATGGGTACTGCTGCTCGTCAGAAATATTTATAACTATAGCTCACCTATTTTTTCCACAACTTTTACAATACTTGCTGGTTTTTTTAAAGGTACACGAATGATGTTATCACATGAGACTCCAATGAACCACTGTAGAGAAACAGTTCTTAAAGTCTCCTTTCCTATTGCTATTATACCTGAAACTCCAGTGCAGCAAAGTACTTTACCTTGTATGCTTAAGCAGAGGAAATGGCACCGTCTGAACCTTTAACTAGCAGATTTTGGTCTTCTCCCTATTTGTGCCAATAAATATGTGAGCCAGTCATTTCTTCTAACAATTTGCTTGGGAAGGCATTCATCTCTGCTTCCTCAGAAAACTGAGGAAAAGGTAAAGAGAAAAATTTTGACAGTATTATAGCAGTTTGCGATTGTAATTCATGTTTATCTATTAACTACAGTCTCCGTTCTCCAAGAGCTCTTGTGAATCTAAGTTGATATTCAGACTTCTAAAAAGGGTTTATTGTCACTGTTGGGGGAGCCTACAGAGGGTTTCATTTCCATAAGGCAAATAGATCCAGCACAAGAAACTTAGAGGCAAACTGGACATGCTGCACTAAGCCAAAATTTGTTCTTTTTAAATCAACATTGTTCATTGCTGAATGACACTGAGCTCTTTGAAGGCATCAAAGCCAAGTAAAACCTATGTTTGGTGATTTGGAGTTTAGAGAGTGAGTGCTCCAGCCTTTCTAAGGCCTTCAGCCTCATCCTGTGGACATTCATTCTGGGTGCTTTAAAGTTCAGGCTGTCTTTAACTCTTGTCTGTAGCCATTACAGAGAGTCCTAGTGAAGTCTTCCAAGAACTGTGGGTTGCCCATGATGGTCAATATGGATTCTGTCCTAGCTCACATGGGCTCCAAGGGACAGCTCATGACCAGGAAGGATACAGGTAATGAAAGTGCAAAATGACAAATAATGATGCTATTGAGAAGGTAAATGAGGGGCTTTTTTATTTTATGGTGTCACAAAACAAGAACAGTGGTCAATCAAGACATTAAAGTGATAGCAGATATACAGTTGATAAAAAGAAATGTTTATTTCTGACTAGCTCACTGCTGTGGGATGGAGGAACCGAAGAAGGTATGAAGATTAAAACCAGGATAGCTGTAGGGAAAAGGAACCTCCCCAGACTGATCGTAGCTAATGCTACAGTGCATTTCAGAAGGAACATCAACCCAACAAAAAAAATCCTAAATCTTTTAATTCTTTTATGGGAACAGACTACTCTGTTTGCTCAGCCATACCTTCTGTTAAAAGACCTGGAGCTGATCACTCCTGGAGATGAGATCCTGGACCCTGCGGTGGCTGGATTTCATGCAGTTTGGCAATTTCTAAGATTACGCCTACATTCCACCAAGCTCAAAAAATTCTTAAATGCTTTTCTCCAGCTAATAGTGACAGATCAAGGAACTGAAAAGCCTTGCAAGGAGACCTGTCAAAAGTCTGATTTAAGGGTCTACGAGTTTTTCTGGCAGAACTGTTGCTTCCATGTGAGGAATGATCACATTACTGAACCTGTTCCACCTGCTCTCTCCTGAGGAGGCAACAGGAGCCCTGCTCTGTCTGAGGCTGGAAGGAGCCTTGGCTTGGTGCTCCTGCAAAATGTGGAGTGTCTAGAAGGAGAAAAGGGTGTCCGGAGGAGGGCAAGAGGAAAAGGGATGGGAAACCAGACGTGGTCTGCTAGGGAATGGGTAGAATGTGCAAGATGAAGGGCTGAGGAAAGAGGAATAGGCTGGAAAAGAGAAGAAAAAAAATGAAACACACACAAGAAAGAGGCTGCATGCTCTCAGCCAGCACGCTCACCGTCCAGCGGTGGTGGGAACCTTCAAATGACCACATCTTCTTCCGCTGCGGGGATTGCAACGTAATTCATACAGTGTCGGCCAAACAGCATCACCAGGAAAGCAGGATTTCACTGCTCCCCTACCCAGTCCACACCATTTCGCTGTGAACTTTGGAGAGTATTTAAAAGTATTTAAATTCTGACTTCATTAAGTGCAATGAAAACCCGAAAGAAACCCACTCCAAAACCAACCCTGCACGTCGAGTGCCAAGAATGTTAATCATGTGCAATTAATCCCAAACGGCAGAGCTTTAACAACTAACTTTTCAATAGCAAAAGCAACGTATCTTTATATTCTCTGTACACGTTCTCCTAGTTAAACGCACTCCTCCAGCGTTAGGCTGCTGTAAACCTCCTGCTATAAAAGACAAGGTACGAAGTAGCGAAGATAATGCTGCGCTGTTTAACTCCTCTCCCCACCCAGAGGTGTGAAATGGGCCGGGAAGGGGCTGCGGCAGCCGGGGGGGGGGGGGGGGGGGGGGGTTTGGGAGACCGGGGGGGCCGTGCCCGTGTATTTGCGGGGGCAGGCGGGCTGTGTCCCGGCGCAGCGCCGGGGTAGGCTGCTGGTCCCGCAGCCTGGCAGTGGCGTTGTTTTCCCCGCCGCGCTTCTCACGGCTCGGCCGGCGGCTCCCCCTCGCTCTCGGCGGGGCTCCAGGCTGCTGCCGGCCGCGCCTCTGCTAACGGCGGGGGGCGCCGCCCGGCACCGCCAGGACAGAACCGCGCCGGGCCGGGCCGAGCCGAGCCGTGCCGTGCCGTGCGAGCGCCGGTCCCGCCCGCTCCCCAACCCGGGCCCGCCCTCGCGGCGGCTCCTCCCCGCCCAGCGCCGTCCCACACCCCAGGTGTCCCGCTCCGTGCCGTGCCGAGGCGAGCCGCTCCCCCTCGGCAGGAGAGGCCCGGGCTGGGCGGCGCAGCGCCTGTCCGCTGCCGAGGGAGGTGGGTGGTGCGCGGAGGGAGGGGGGGGGGGGCGGCGGTTCCGGGGCCCCGGCATGGCCCGGGGGCGGGCGCGCCGCCGCCGCCCGGCCCCCTGAAGAGGCGCGGCGGGGCTGGCTGCCGGCCCGGCTCCGCGGGAGAGGGGTCTGGCTCTCCTCCGGGCTCCCGGGCGCCCCGGGGGGGCGGCCATGTCCGGAGCCATGAAGTTCAACGGGTACCTGAAGGTGCGGATCGGGGAGGCGGTGGGCCTGCAGCCCACCCGCTGGTCCCTCCGGCACTCACTCTTCCGCAAGGGCTACCAGCTCCTGGACCCTTATGTCACCGTCAGCGTGGACCAGGTGCGCGTTGGGCAGACCAGCACCAAGCAGAAGACCAACAAACCCACCTACAACGAGGAGTTCTCTGCCACGGTTACCGACGGCCAACAGATCGAGCTGTCCGTCTTCCACGACACCCCCATCGGCTACGATGACTTTGTGGCCAACTGCACCTTGCACTTCCAGGACCTCTTGCGCTCCGCGGGCCCCAGCGACAGCTTCGAAGGCTGGGTGAGTAGTTGTCTCAAGGAAAAGCTGGAGCCGGGCTCCTCTCTGAATGAATGAAGGCGCTTGAAGGGTACTTGCAGAGCTGAGGCTTGTCCTTGCACGCCTGTGCTTCAGACGCACGCAGCCTGGCGTGTGTGCCTGCATTTACGCAGGTGTGTGTGCATCTGTTTGTGCCCCGGTGCTTTAGAGTTGCTTAGACTGCTGTTTGGACTGCTGTTTCAGCTGATGTATTTTGAGACCCTAAGAATGAAAAGTCTCAGCTGTCGTAGCTCGAGGGTGTGAGGACCCTGTAGCTGAGGGCTGTGGGGTCTCTCCTCTTTGTAGACTAGCAGAGACGAGGCTTGTAATACATAACTAGCCAAGTACACCTGCAACTCACGCACAGGCTCACGTACCTTCCCTCTTTTGCTTAGCACACAGAGACGTGCTTGGAAAGTTGGATACCTGGGGTTGGATGTATTTCTGCTCAGATCTACACATGCTTGCACAATTGTTTGATGCGTGCACACGAATTTATCTGACTTCTTAACAGAATGGCAGGACTAGTCTTGCATCTGTTGTGTACACCACTGCGCTGGTTGAACACAGTTTCACTTATAGCTAATTCTAGGTTATTTCCAAGTAGATGTCACTTGCATCCGGCCCAGAGAACCTCATTTATTTCTTAATCCTAATGCTAAGTGAAAGGAATAGTACAGGCTTTAAAGTTGTGCCTTTGCTTCCATTACTGTAAAGGAGGAGGAGGTGAATGTATTCATCCAGCCAGTCGTTTGCTTGTGTTAGGTTAAAAAAAACCCAAAAGGCATTTCTTCAAGGTAGAGAAGGTGCAGAAGAGCTGAGAATTTCCGAGGTTAATGTACATATTAACTTTTTGAGGCCAGGAAGTTCAGCACACGTGGTCAGGTAACCACCATAATAAAATCAGGTGTGGAGGAAAGAGACCTGACGCTGTAGAGAACAGATAAGCATCTCGATTGTATCGCTGGGGAGAATGCTGGTCCTTTCTGTTCTCAGCCGGTGTCTGTGCCTGAGGTGTGATGCCTGAGGTGTGATGCTACACTTCCGGGGTGATTACAGGGAAATCCCCGTCACAGGATCAATTAAGAGGTGTATATTGGTACTTTTTCTCTTCTTACGGTGTGCTTAGGTGACCTATGGGAAGGCATGGGGTTCATGCACTAAAGGTGATCTCTCTTAGGCAGTCACTGATGTCATTTTTTGTCAGGTGGAGGGATCCAAGCTGGCCTCAGAGGGGTTACCTCAGGTATTGCTCCTGACAGCACAGCCAGAGCAGAGCTCGCCGGGATTTGCTCTGTGGGTGCATGCCCAGCTTGCCAGGCTGGTCGT